>NC_136306.1:11669870-12269870 GCF_964198595.1 Lampetra fluviatilis
GCAAACCATCCATGGGGACCTCGCCTTAGCATACATATACACACACTACGTTTTTACTACACACACACGTGTATGTATAGTATATACACACACACGTGTGTGTGTATACATACTATACATACACGTGCTCGCTGTCCTATTGCGAGACGCAGCAAGCCATGGAACAGAGCCCTGAATGGGACTATTTACGACGGCCGCCACTCTCCACTGGGACCGATTCGTTGGCCGTGGGCGAGCCTAATTCCGAGCCCCGGCTGAAAGGGGCCTTTCACGGGCACGCAGGCTTACCCGTAGATTAGTCCATGTCATTTGAGATGTAAACAGAAGGGATTATGTTAATGCCATCGACGACTGCCAGGGGTCCGGCGAGAAATGATGAGGATCCTGGGCCGTTCCATTGTGCGTCCGAGGCTCCCCTCCCCTCCTCCGCTGATTAGGTGATAATTAGCACTGCCAAGGAGCGCCGCTCTCCTCCCAGAAAGCTCCTTCTCACTTCTCCCCACCTTAGGCAGCAGCAGCGCAGAGAGGACTGCGAGTGAACGCGTCCTCTGGGGGGGGGGGGGTGGCGTGGGTGAGCACGGAGGTTGCTGGAAGCAGGTTTTTATCGGTTGGTGGTGGTGGTTTTCTTCTCTTTCTTGGCACCGGAGGTGGAGTTGCTGTTGGTGGTGGGGGTGGTGGTGAAGGTGGCGTTACCCCCATAATTAGCCGTCGTGAATTTTTTTTTTTTACGCGCGAGATGGAGTTTTGTGGCCAATATTGCCGTGCCGGCCGGCGAGCAAGCGGCTGTCGGGGTTGGGGAATCGTCAACGCGCTCCCGAGGCTTGCAAGCGTCGAGCTTGATTGTACAGCTCCGATTTGCCGCACCTCCGATTGGCACGGTCGGCTACGTACGGTGCGAAAGAAGTTCAGCATATGTACATACAGCTCTGGAAGGCCTCCCTTACACTTTGTCGGACATGGTCGTTGTTTGGCCGTTTGTTTGTCCAAACTTCACCACTTTAGTTTTTTGTCCATACTTCACCACTTTGACTAGTGCGGGCTGGTTAAGTTGGGGCTCCCGTAACGTATCCAAATTACATTCCCCACTGATGTTCACCCCGACCGAGATTTGTGTACTCAGGTATTCGGGGTCACAGCAGTGCACTCACCACTGAACCGTCTTCCGTATTGTTCACACACATACGGTGACACACGTACGGCTACAAACGTACGTGCGCTGCAACCCAAATGCACAGACGTATACGTTCATTCAATTGAAAGTCATAATTTACTGCCCTTTGTCAATCCACTGCTGGATGAAGGCGTAACCTTCCATCGCTCCAGACGATGGGGCTGTTCTGGCCCCATTGGTCAGCTGGCGAAGGAGGGGACGAGCTCCAGCCCAGACATCGCTCGCCGCTGATGTCAGCCGTGGCCGGGAACTCAACTCGGGTCGCTGGGTTCAGTGCACTAACCACCGTGCCGCTGCTCTTCCCTACAGAAGAGTCTTCAAACGAAATTCATTCCATTGCTGGGGAAGGGAACGATATTAGTTTCCCCGTGTGCCGCATTCAAGGTTGCACTGAGAGGTTGTTTACTACTCGGAAGATGAATTTGTTTCTGACAACAGAATTGAGTTCTGCCAAAGGCTGCCGCAGATCTCTCTTTGTTTGGGTGGTTGATTAACATCAGCTGGGTACAGACACCTTGCAGGCTGACACGCTAACCTCTGGAGAGGAAATTGGCTTAAAACAACCAACTTTCTCATTACCGCAGGCATCATTTACTCTGGTCCCGTCAGCTCCCCTAAGGGTACAGCTTTGCATGTTTACCAATCAACAACAGCACTTGATGTATATCGAGCTAATTCACATATCGATTGCTTGCCTGGGCTACAGGGGGATAGAGAAGTTTGACAGCTTTGGAAAGATTCGCGATTTTGTGACCAAGAGCTATGTAGCTGATTGGGCCTTACCTGATAAAATGAAAATGGTATAGTATAGTGTTTTGTACATGCGTGTGAATCTGCGTTGTGGGGAGCGGGAGTGTAGTGGTTAGCGCGCCGCGCTAAGAACCTGGCGACCCGAGTTCGATTCCCGCTCACGGCGAACATCGGTGAAGATTATTTGAATTGGTCCTGGGCTTCCCCCATATCGACTCAGCCTCAAATGAGTACCTGGTGTGGTGTGTAGTAAACGTCGCCACTGGGGAGACAAAGGCAGCCGGGCGTGGTGCTGGCTACCCTCCCTTTCGTGCGCCGTGCCGGCCTTCATAGGTGCTGCTCGCTAACAGCACTTGCCCCAACAGTCTGTTTCAGGCTGTAAGGGAGATCTTTGTGTTTTTTTTATAGTAGACTATGACTTGTACTTTGTGATAGTATACACATACAATTCTTAAATGTATCATTGTTGCCGTGCGCTCTCAACAGTAAACGCTTGAAATGCATCACATCAAAAGAATTCCATTTAAGCGAGCTTTTGTACGGAAATAGAAATGGTTATAAACGACCTTGCAGGTGACTCAATGAGGATCACACATCGCAAACATTGCCCCCTGCTGTGAGAACGTTGTCTGGAGGCATGACCCTCCTGGCAGGAAAGTCACGAGACTCAATGACGCTTTCCTGGGTAAACAAGCATCGTAACGGTGATAATAAACTAAACTAAAACGTGTATTTTTATTTTTACCAGGTAAGACACGCTGAGCTGTACAGCTCTTTTTCAGAAGCAACCTGGCCACAAATAATATCTCAGCGAAGTGGCTTATCACGTACAAATGCAGAGCAGCCAAATACTGTCAAACGCGTGATGTTGATTCTAAACCATTACAACGACGACGATGACGTTATTGATGCTCTGTCCACTGTTTGCGTTTTGTGTCGTGCAGGTATTGCTTCCCATTTGGACGACCAGAGGGGGCACTCAAGGCCACGCTTTCTCTTCTCGAGCGGGTAAAGTCCAAACTCGCAGCCCTAGCAAGGCGGCCAGCAGATGGCGCTACAGCACTGGATTCTTGAATCTATCTGTGCGGAGCTTTGCGTTTCCCCCCCCCCCCCTCGTATGGATTGGTTTTCACCAAGCACTCCAGCGTCCTCCCGCACGCTAAACATCCGTAGGATTGGCCAAACGTTCAAAGCGCGTGACCCTCTCGAATCAGAGTCCTGAGACTTTCCTGGTAAGTAAATATGATCATGGCCGCCTCTCACAAGAATAACGGTGGAATGGAACCCGCCCGAGACGACGTCTACCGAGGAGATGGAGCGATGAAATCGACTCAAGCGCGCGTGGATCAATCCAGCGCAGGGCCGTGAGAGGCGGCCACAGTTCGAGGAGCCGGCGCCCTCATCCAGCAGCGGATTGATCGTGTGTGCTCGCGCTGTTGACGATGACGCGCGTAATGCCCTGCAGGTGCTCATGAAGGACATCGTGACGCCCGTGCCGGCCGAGGAGGTCAAAGCGGTGATCCAAGTGTGTCTGGAAAAGGCAGCTCTCATCAACTACACCCGCCTCTCCGAGTACGCCAAGATCGAAGGTAAGGCCTGATCCTCCTTCACCTTCCAGCTGCCACCTCCACGCAGCTCAGTCCTCTTACCCAGAAATGTTTGTGCTAAATATTTTGTTGTTGTTCTGGATTTGCTGTCCACTGGCCTCCGGGTTTTCTTCAAGGTTGTCGTCTGGTCGCAATGTTTCCAGAGTTTGATGCCGCTGGAAGCTGACTACATCTGGATGTTGTTGGTCATATGCGTGCGGGCTTGATTAATTTTTTGGAAAACGTTGCTGCTGCTCCTGCTGCTGCTGCTGCTGCTGAAGTGTGTCATGTTGCTAACACGTCTGCGTCAGTGATGAATGTCTAAAATGACCGTTGTGAATAATCACGGAATCTTTCACGTGGCCTGCTGATTTTCTCGCGAATGTCTGTTAGGTTACGTCATTTGATGTCATACAATGAAGACCTCGGCGTATGCATGTGTGCGTGGGCTTTTTTTCGGCATGAAAATTGACACCAGCAAATGCAACGTGGGTGCTGTTGGGCACAATACTCGACCTGGGGAAACATCTCGGGGAGATGCGTCTCACAGTGTTCATATGCAACGGCAGGCGCATGGGTTTGAACCTAACGGCCCTTTTCGTAAAAAAAAATCTCATCAAATCTGGAATATCTGAGCCAGTTCGATGACAACACCTGGCACACCTCTACCTGAAAGCACTGCGCGTGGGTTGCCAGAGATACGGAGAGAGAGAGAAGGTCTACAGAGTGGGGGCTTTAATCTTTTCGAAATTACATTTCCTTGGAACGGTGTGAATGCTGATTTGTTGATCTTGCCCAAAGGCATGTAAGCAGGAATCGCAAAGTGTCTTCAGACTGTAAACACCAGCTGTGCCACAGATGGAGAATTATTCACAAACATTTCCTTTAACCCCTTCACACGAATAAACAATGTAGCAATAATCGCTGTGTGAGCGACTGATTTGAGATGGGCCGTGCTTGCGTGTGCAGTGCCTGTTACGTTTATTCAAGATGTCCCGCTTATCGTGTTACTTTGTAGTTTTGCTTTTATTAAAATTATTATTTCTTGCACGCCTTTTCAATCTTGTTGTTTGTACACCTATTTTTTTTTCTCTTGATGCATTCACACGGGGTTTAAGGTCCGATTACTTCTGTACAGCGTTTACACATTTATTATTCTTGTATTATTTTTCTATCTACGTGACTTTACCGAAAGACCCAAAGAGTACGTATATATTGTTTGAGAGTCACGGGCAACACGTGTGCATGCGGTGTTCATCTAACAGACGTGCACAGCTCGTAAACTAGGGTCAAGGAGAGGGGTGAGGCGTTTCCCTAATGTTGAAAAAGCACGTTTCATTTACCAAGTTATGTTTTGTCAATGTATCATATTTTCAATAAAATTCCGTGGCTTTGAATCAGGCTCAATTAAAATGTTTCGTTAAGGTTAACATCGGCCCTTGAGGTTAACGTACCAGTTTATAAATAGTTTACGGCTAAAACAACTTTCGCATAAGCTAAGCAATATATACAGGATGGGTATGTTGCGGGATACATTTATATCTTATTCATTTTAATGTAAAATCCAAATGTATGTAAGCAGGTGTAGTGATGAGCAATACTCCGCTGCCATTCTGCTGACCTGGCCTCAATTCCTGCGCATCCGCACGAGTGGAATTCTATACGACGCACACTGTATACGCGAAGCTGGACATCGGCCTCCTTTTAAGTCGACTCGGCCTTCAATGAGTAGCTGGTGCAATGTGTAAACTCCTACGCTCGCGCGATGCAGGTTGCTGGGCAACGGCGGTGCTGCTGTCACCAACTCTCGAAGTGTCGGCCTGAGTCAGCACTTGCTAACGTCACTCACTCTCTCTCTCACTGTCTACCGGTGGATCATTGCGGCGTGCGCGTGTGCGCGTGTGCGTGTGTGCGTGTTTTTCCCATTCGTGTATATATTCACTTGTGACTGCCACGAGGTTTACCTCGCCTCGCAGGAGCGCTGCGGTGATGTCGCGGTCGCTCAGCGGCGACAACGGCTGCTGTTGTTTGTTGTTGTTGTTGTGATGTAAGTTTGTTGTTGTCGTGTATTTTTGCTTAACCTCGTTTCCCAGCTCTCCTTTCCAGGCAGAGCCCTCGCGTGACGGCAGATTACGGAATTTGCCCGCGCTCACGTTCCTTAGGTTCACGCGACCAACCTGCATTGATCGAGATGCAAAAGGCCGGTGCATGAAGTCGCAGTGCGTCGCTTTCAAAACGACTGCTCATCCAATAACAGATATCTCGTGGTCGGCGCACGCACCCGTTGTAACCAGCAGGGATCTAACAAACAAAAAGAATCCAGGTGCCGCTCTCAAATTCCGATCGTCAGCTCTGTGGTCCGTGCTGTGCACTGCGACGGCGCAGGTCTTCGCAGCTTGGCTGTGAAGCCTTCCTGTGCGCGGTCGGGTTGTCCCGTGTGTTGTTCCGTACGACGTCCGACGTTTCGCCCCCCCCCCTGACTCCCCCTTCCCCCGGCACGTGTAGTGTTGTCGGGCGCCACGTCCAATCAGACACGTGTTTGAAACTGAAAACCAAGCGGGAGAGCGATGTAAACCGTCGATTTTAATGAATCTGATCCGACCTCAAGAGTCGCGTGAATCTCGACGACGTGAGCCAAGTCGTTGCCCCCCGCTGCCACCGCCACCCCTGCCCCTCAGAGTTTGACTTTGACACGGCCACACGGCCGACGGCTTCGGGGGGGTAGCGCTGAAGAGTGAGTCGCGAGTGCAGGTTTCCGATGCTGACACTGATGACGGTCACAATGGCGAACACGACATTGTGACGCGATGCTCATTTTGTCTTTCATTCGCCGCTCAGGGCTCCAGTTTAATTTGAAGCAATTGTGGAGTTTTTTTCGTCTTCTCTTATTAGCCTTTTTTATATACGGTGTATCTTTTTTTTTCTATATGTATGTATATTTAACCTTACGTTTTTTATTTGTGCTCAAAGTAAAAATGCATTCACATTGTCGCTGTACGTGGAACGCGTAGCGACGACTGCTGCCCCGTCGGCTTTTTCCGATTGCGCTGCCGGTCAGCCCTTGGACTCTGTCTCACGGGGAAGGGTTTCCTCCTGGGTTCGTATGGCCTCCTCGCATTAGGTCACCAGGTTAGTGGGACTACGATGTGCACGAGACAGAAGAGAATAAAAAAAGATGGAATTCAGTGCTTAAGTTAGAGTTACCATCATTATCACCTTTGTTTGTCAGCATGTAAAACTATAAAAAAAAAACTATAAGCTTTTTATTTCATCAGGTCAGGCCCGACCTGGCCACAAATGATAGCTCAACGAAGCGGCTTATTATCACGTGGGCATTTATAGCAGCAGCCAAATACTCTAAACGCATGTCTTTTTTCTAAATGTGGAGAACACACAAACTCCAAATATACAGCAGCAGCAGGCATCGTCAGGGTCGGGATCGAACCGACGACCTCCTGTATACCAGGCGAGGTAGTTAACATCTCGGCCCTGTTGGGACAACGTGACATAGAAACGTATACAATCGTTTTTGGACTGGATTATAGTGAGTCAAGGTGTGTCGCGTGCCATCCAGTGCCACTCAGAAACCACAGTCGTGTTCATGCAGAGCTTACGCAAAGTTTATTTTTATTTTTTGGGTTGTGTGTAATCAAATTACTCGTAAAGTATTATCTTAACCAAGCCACTTTGTTCCACTTAAATTTATTTTTCACATTTGTGCCTATCTATATATATGCATACACATATACACAGCAGTATTTGCCCATGGAATTTAAGGATATATTTGTCCCGTCCTCTATAAATAACCTAAACATGAACGGTTTCACGTGCGCACACACGCGTGTGTGCTCATATGCACGTGTAGATATGCGAACGCTAGCGCGGACAGCGTGTGCATTTTGCTCAGCTGGGACGCTCGTACCAGCTGAGCCGGATATTTGCGAGTGGCCACACGGGGTTTTGTGTACAAGCGACACACGCGTGAACCCACTACGCGTTCACATTTGCCAATATTCCGCTTGGGTTTCCGAGGCACCGCGTCCCCCGCTTGGCTGTCACCGCCTCTCTCTCCCCTTTTGGTTGTGAAGTGCCTCACGGTATACGGCACCGGTTCTTTTCTCTTCGTACATTCGTCCACCCTACCCACCCACCGCCAGCGATTGTGTTCTGTTCTTTCTTTTTGTGTCTCATCGTCCGGTCATCAACATCGGCTGCAGAAATTCAAGCGCGTTCCTCCAATGATCCCTGAAACCCAGTTTTTGGAAACCTGACCCCCCTCACCTCCCTCACCCCTCCCCCAAAAAAACTTGACTTTTATGCCCGTCCCCACTGAACCTTGAACTTTAACCCCCTCCTGACCTTTCAACCTTGACCCCTTGACCCTCACGCTGCACTGAACCATGCCCGTGTGACCCTCGAATGTTCCCCTCCCTGCCCTCACCTTGTTTCCGCCGCCCCCGCCCCCCCCCTTTCTCGGCTTGTAACCTTTGACCTGAGCTTTCTTGCATGCCGCCCTTTGTTGTAATCCTCCTTTTTTTGTAGGGAAAAAGAGGGAAATGTATGAACACCCAGTCTTCTGCTTGGCCTCCCAAGTGGTGAATTTAACCATTCGTGAGTACGAACATACTCTTCCCTCTCAGTGTCTGCAAACAAACGCAGTGCGGGCCTCCGTCAGGCGTTTCGGTTTGACCTTTGAGTTTCTTCCTTATTTTCCGGGGTTGGGTTAAACGCGAGCCGGGGGGTGGGGGGGCATTGGGCAGGTAGCGGAGAGTAGTGCGGGAAGTTTTTTGTTGTTGTTGTCGCCGCGTGAACCGCATATCGAGGGGGGCAGCCTAAAGGGGCGCTTGTAAAGCAAGAGGCGGAGATGATGGCGACGGTGGTGACGGGTGGGCGAGGATTTGGAGCTGGCTACACACCTCGCTGGGGTTAACAACTTCCACGGAGTCAATCTGCAGGTGATAATCCGGCGCTAAAATCTGCGGCAGTCGCGATCCGGAAATGCCAAAAAACAAACGCACGACGTTACCTCCAGGAGCGGTGCGTTCACGGATGATTCATCCTAATCGGGAATCGCATTAAAATAACAGTAATCCCATCGTACGTTCATTCTCGATGTTTTTATTACACGTAGGCAAGGTGTTGATGCATATAGAGTCATTTTTAGATATCTTTCTCGTGGTATAATTACATAGTTGTAATGACAAACAAATGCTAAAGATTAGCTTTTTTGTTGCTGCTACTTGTGACTCAAAATCTTGCTCTGCATCCATAAAAAAACATTCTAATTGGTCAGTTGTTCCCAAAACTTAAATTCAAGACTCAAGATATTTTATTTGAAATGTTTAAATCAAAGTTGTAATACCCAATAACGGGTATTTGTTGGATGTAAAAATCACCTGACATTTTGGCAATTGTTTAAAAAAGAATAGTTGATTTGGATGCTTGATTAAAAAAAACTAAACATTTTAGTCCTTCCTACAGCACTGCACAGAATGACAATATGCTTTAACGATTATAAAAACAGAACGAGCTTCATCAGGAGAGCAGGTTCAGTAAAGGGTTTTCAAGTTGGCAATACAAATGTAACAGTTTTGACCGAGAGGCCTAATTCAGCTGTAACAGGCCGAGGCTGGATTTCTGGGTTAACTGAATACATCTTCCTAAGCAGCCATTTTTATTTTCCACAATAGAATTTTCTCCACCACCTCCCACCTCCACCAGCTCCCTCGCCTTTCCCCTTTGAGTGTCTGCGACGGCAGCGAGAGTCACGATCAGCGCGGATCCTACCCTCCCACTTCTCCCGTTACTTTCCCTCCCGCGCCTGTCCCCAGACCTTGCTTTCTGCCCTCTCCAACTTAAAATCCTGCACCGGGTCCCCTTCTCTCTCCCACCAACCTGGTCGACCTCCGTCTCTCTCCCTTTTGTTTTTGCATGGGTCTCAAGAGAGACTACGCCCGTGCAGGTTGCGTGCGCACTTGATATTTCGGAACGCCTTCCCACTGGTCGACTGTGCATGCTGCATATTGGGCGAATGCACCGATGCGCTTGCTCCGGTGTCTGCGCGTGCGTGCGTGAGCTTCTGCGTGTGGCGCGTGCTACCTGCTGGGTTCACAGTTGTAAATGTTTGAGGCGAGTGGCCGTTAGACAATGAATAGACCGTGTGCGCATCGGTCAGAACAGGGGTAGCGGAATCTACGTGTTGCACATCGTCATAAGCCAACGATTTTTAGTCTGCCGATCGTTAACGGTTACGTCCGACATGGCAGGCACCCGTGGCATCCACAGGTGAGTGCGCGATTGAAATTTCACAGTTGAAGTCGAAATAAGTAGCTGACGAGCAAGCAAGAGAGCGAACGAGCAAGCGGGGTACCATCCATGCTGAGCGAGATCAGCTATTGGAATGTGTTTGGTGCACAAGAAGAGACAAAGCACCACTCCTCAGGCAATACTCAAATACATGCTAACTCGGGTAAATCATCAGCTCATTGTCAATCCCCTGCTAGAGAACTAAACTGAAACTAACCTATTTTTATTTTACCAGGTAAGGCCCACTGAGCTGTATAGCTCTTTTTCAGAAGCGACCTGGCCACAAATGATAGCTCAACGAAGTGGCTCATTATCACGTGGGAATTCATAGCAGCCAAATACTCTAAAACGCATGATGTTGATTCTAAATGTGGAGGGGAAAACTGGAGGACAATCTACGCGACCCAAAGGAGAACATGTAAACTACAAATATACAGCAGCAGGCGCAAGGGGTCGGGATCGAACCCACGACCACCTGCATACCAGACGAGGTAGTTAACATCTCTCCACCAAGGCGCACACTATGTTGGTAATTTTATATCCTCTTATGTAATCTCGGGGTTTCTCCTGCTACTAATTCAAGTTTCCTCCCATGGAAATTGCCATTTTTCCTCTTTGCAGGACCCTCTTGAAAAAGAGCCCTCAAATTTGGTGACTTTTTATGGATAAATAAATAGTTTTACACTTATTACAGCAATGAAAGTGGCACATTTAAAAAATGTATACTTTTAGAAGTGTCAGTATTTACACTTGTATCGTAGCATAGGGAGAGATTGCGACAGATCAGAAGGCCCTCATCCAGCAGCAGAGTGACCATGGCCGATGAGTAATCATAGTGAATAACACGTCAAAAAGCGATATTAAACCCGTCATCCGATGCACGTTTGTAATCTCGGCAAGGTTTTCACAAGATAATGGTTTCATTCGCCGCAGCAAAGCAAACCAAGTCATTGCGGCCTCACTGGCGAAGCCCTCGTGACGGTAATTCCGAAAGTGACATCGGGAACATTTACACTCGGATTGTCGACGTGTGAACGCGTGGAATGCTTCACCAACCCAAAGGGTGCTAATCTGCTGGGATATTGCCCCGAAATCGCTTTCAATCCACCACAAAAATACACCGGAGCATTTCTTTTGCGCATTTGTAAATGGATGCATACGGCCAAATTTTGCTTAATGTTCTGCAAAAAGTCGCCGGTATTTCAGCTTATACGTGCTGTACAGCGACGTGAATTGTGGTTCCGCCATGGTGAGACGCAACAATGTCGATATTTCGCTGTTGTCTGTAGGCAATTATAAATACGGATGCACGAGTGCACGCAGCATAAGCTGCAGGTGCTTCTCATCCACGCTGCTTATACTCGGCCGGTTTGCCCGTTCGGCAAACGTCGTCTGTGACAGTCGAGCAGTGGTGGCGTCATCGACCGTCGCCCGGTGTTGGTTGCGCTCCGAAGGCATCGCTGCCCCTTCTCCACAATTATCCGCTCACCTACCTCAGCGGCACCATCGCTGCCGTAGCTTTGCCGGCGACTGCATCTTGTTCCCACTGACCCCCGAACTCTGTGTCTTTGTCCGCATTTTTTTTGTTCGTCCTGTCCTGTCCACAGTTTGTCGTCGCTGGGGACGAAACATCGTCGCGACACTTTGTCCGTTGCGTTGGAACATGAATGCATTTTTACTTTGTCGGTTGTCCATGCGTTTGAATCTTTTGCTCGAGTTCCTGACGGAGGAGGTCAGCTGTGTTTGTCGCGATCGCCTTCTTTCTCGCTTTATCTTTTTTTGTTTCCCGTTCTCTTCTTTTTGTTGTTGTCGTTGTGATGATCTCGTGAGAAAGGGAAGCCACTCTGTGCTTCCGTGTCCTTGCGTGTTTGTGTGTGCGTGGGCCTGTCTGTCTTGTCTGTTTGTTGCAGAGTCTGCCCCCATTCCGTGCGCTAAGCGTTTAACGAGCCATTTCAGATCCAAGCAGTCGTCACGGTGCTGTTTGCAACTCTTAAACGGAAAAAAAACCCAAAAAAAACAAAGCACAGAAACTCCAAAAGGAAGCCATGAACACTGAAATGTGATTTCTCCCCTGTCCCAAAAGCTGCCTTTATTTCCGTGGTGTTGTTTGTGCTGCGCCGATGCCGTGCGTGGTTGCGTACCGGATTGACCATGCGCATGCGTGCTTCCTTGGTGTCACGGCGATGGTGTTTGTACTGTGATTTTGTGCCGCTAACGTTGTTGTTGTTGTGCTTTCTGTGTCTCTCGCAATGCATGGGCACAGCCTTCTCCTAACTAACGGGGGCTTCTTTTTACGCGTGGATTTTTTTTTTCTGATGATTTTTGTTTTTGTTCTTCTTTGGAGTGTACCGTGCCGTGAATTAACACCGTCTTTGTGTGTATTGCTTTCCTTTCCTTCTCTGCCTCCTCTGCCTCCTCCTCCTCTTCTTCCTCCTCTTCCTCCTCTTCCTCCTCCATAATTAATACAACAAAATGACAAAAAACCCCAAACAAAAAAAAGCCACTCCGAAGGATTCAGGTGAACGGCATCTCAGGCGCTTAAACGCCTGCGATGTTTTCGCGATTGAAACGAGCGCGCTCAGCCGGTCACTCGCACGGGAGGCTCGCCGATTGGGCACACGCCGCTGTCATCCACAGACCCCCCCCCATCCACCCATACGTAGTGCCGGCTATCGGGGGAAGTTTCTGGGACGAACGCTTAAACGTTTCGGCCGAGCGAATGTACGCCGCCATTTGTTTTTCCTCGTTTTGGTGTTACGTCGGTTAGAGGCGCAGCCCCTGCAAGGTCTCGCTCACGCTCACTGCTGGCGGAAGGGCCTCCGCTCGGGGGGGAGCTCCGGAGAGAGCCTCGCCCACAGAGGGAATTTGGCCGACGGTTCCACACTGGCCCAGGTGTGCTGCCGAAGAGCGGTGGGAGTACCCACATCTCACAACAATATCTATGCACGGCTCTTGCAAATTTGCCACGATCGTCGACTCGACGTCCGCGTGTCTCGCTGCCCAAAGCCGGGTCGGGCGGCAGCTGCCCCCTTTGACGGTGCAGCGACGGCAGTGGGAAATCCTCATTCCCGTGGCAGGGGCGGCCACTTGGCTGATGAGGCACAGAGCTACCAATGCTTCCGACCAAATAGCCGTGACTCCTCGATGTAGCCGCATCGCGGACGATGAACAGGCTGAGCTACTTCAGCGCTTGGATCGAGGGACTGATTGGCGATACTGCACCAGCTGTGTGTTTGGCTGAGGTTGCAAAGTGACCAGGATGTGGTGGTACATCATTCGATTTTTAGCGAATCCATCCGTGCAGAGCTGTTGAGTGATGTCCCCCTCACACACGTGGTGACTTGTCTCCGGGGTCTCCCCTCTCCGGCCCACACGAAGCCAAACGCCCGTGAAAGGAATTTGGCCAAACATCTCGTCCTGCAAATTGGTGCTGAGCCGAAGCGAGGCTTCGTTATCATACCCTAACTTGCATAAATTCATCCTGACGTAATGTTTTTTTCTGCAGACATAGGCACAACAGTTTCTGTAGATGTCCATCCTCTAATCATTTTCCGAATGTGAGTTTTTCGAGACGTACCACTGGCCTCTGGTATTTGTGACTGAGCAGATGTTGGCAGAGCGGCACGCGTGTTTCACATTAGGCGGCAGTGAAAGTAAAACAATTAAGCGGTTTGTCTCATAAACTTGCATCAGTGGTCTTATATAACGTCAATATCCGTGTTAACTTTTTTTAACGTTCCAAATTCTAACGTTCCAAGGCCGTGTTAGCGCGACAAATTGAACAATCTCCGTTTAAAGTGCGTGTCCATGCGTCGACTGGCGCAGAGCCATATTCCTGTGTTTACTTGAATCGATGGACGTGAAAATGGACACGAGACCACTGCTACCGCCCCTATCCACAGCGCAACTCATCCCCGCACGCAAGATGCCACCGGCTCTCTCGCAGTCGACACAACAGTGCTGCACCAACACGCGCTCCATGGCTTCTGTATCGATGGCACCCCTGTCACACACTGGGGGGGGCGTCACGGTCGCTGCCTCACTTGCCGATCGTAGGGGTCTCTCACGATCTATGAATGTAGATCCATTACACGCATAAAGTGCTTACCCAGTCCTTCATGAACCGCTTGCAATATTGACGCTTTCACGCGTTAGGCTGTTCCAGTACGAGCAGTCTCCGGGCTGGTAATGGTTTTTAATGGAGCATACTAGCACGTGGGTTTATGTTTTGTGATAATTTCAACCGTCGAGGTCACGTGATGAGACGTGAGGTCCTGTGCACCACGTAGCTGCATGCACCCCAGTAATGCATCCCAGTTGTAGAATGACAAGCCTTGTGGTCATTACCGGTCAGGAGATTAACTCCTGATTGTATACGTTGAAATACAAGTTAAGTGTTTAGCAATTGGTCTCTTTTATTTATTGGGTATCGTACACTTTACATTTATCGTCCGGTAAAACGTTGCTGTCTTCACGATATCTTGCTATATTGTCGATTGTGCTTCGTCCAAAGTAAGATATTTCTTTCGTCCTATAGCCAGTTTTAACCATCGATTTCAAATAATTTCATGTCATTGTTTACGTTCCATGGTTGGTTTTATGAGTTCACTGAACATTGCATTATTTTGATGTTTATTCTACATTTTCATCTGGCTGTTTTCTGTTGTTTCACTCTGCGCGTGTGTGCATGCCCACACATATTCGTTACACATGCGTGCGCGTGTGTCTCTGTGTGTCTGTGTCTCTGTCTAACCCCTTTCTGTGCACCGCCACGTGCAGTGGCCCGCCGACGCGCTGCACACAAAGCCCCCACGCACCCCTACAGACAGAATAGCGCCTCCATCCAGAAGATTCCTCTGCCCAAAAACATGCCAAGTACTGAGCACCTATCACGATATTCACCTCCACAGTGCGGCCACGCTGACACGAGAACCAGGCTGGGTGGACCAGAGTAACGTTAATCGTAACAATGATAATAATACTCAGATCAGAATCCTCACACACTTCTCAACAGCCATCGATATTGACATTGGCGCCGAATGTCAGCGTCGGTTTGAGCGAAGCATCAAAGCCAGAGGCTGGTGGGGGCTGGGCCCCGCTCGTGAAAACATTCTTAAAAGAAAAAACGAAACTGACCTGCTCATAAAAATTATAAACCGCGTACAAATCCCTTCCCCTGCTCGCCCAACGCCTTGTTCCCACCACCTTCTGTGCCCCACGTCTCCACTGCCCCCACTCTTTACCCACCGGCCCGGCACTGATCAAGGACGCGGTGCCTGACTTGAGAGGCGTTCCGATCGACTTCATGGCAGAGTCAGGCGTCCCCCCCCCGATCCCTCCGTTGGATGTAATCGAGGGGGGCGCAGAGTGGTGGTGGTCGTGTTGGTGATCGTTGTTTTCGGCTGCACGCGGAAACGACGATGCCAGATGCGCAAACAAACGAGCAAAAACACATTTGATGAATCGATGAGTTTGGTTTACAAATTTCTCGCGGACGTATATATCGTTCAAGTTGTAACATTAATTTTTGTCGTGCCTAACAACTGACTGATTATTTAGTTGTATTTTAACTTTGAAAGCCATTGTTGTTCATCCCAGCTTTGTTCTTAAGCAGGCAGCGTGTCTGTGTGGCCCTGGCTAATAGGCGTAATGAGTCCGTATTTAATTGCCTGAGCTTAGAAGGAATGCTTCTTTTAGAATCTGCCCATCCCTTCTCCTGTGAAGCATGCCCCTGCTGAGTAATAGTGACTCTAGAGCCCGAAGCTAATTGCATAATAAATATACAGGAATGGCCGGTGGGGCTCTAAGCATCTTTCGAGGCTTAATAACCTCAATAGCATTGCAGGGTAGATGTTACCAGTGAGAAAGTTTACAATCAATACTATTGATATTTGAAACACCGAGAAGACACCTGTCTAGAACTATCACGATGTACGGAATTCTACTAACGTACAGCTGAGACGCATGTCGTATTTATCAACGCGAGTTTCCACTGCCGCGCGCGGCTCATCCGAGGTCGGACCGCGCGGCGCGTCTGGGCATCCCCCCTCTCGAGCTTGCCCCGCGGACGACTGCGGGCGCAGCCGGAGCTGCCCCGCAGTCGCTCGCGGCCTCCGCTCGAGAGACGCGGAATTCGCTCGACGCGGAGGGCGCAGCCAGGGAGCCCACACCCCGGGGGATTCGCCTCCTGTGTGCTATGTGAAGACGACGCTGAGTGCTGCTAGGCTCAGTTGAGCACGTGATTGCACGTGCTGTGCTGTAACAACTCAGAACTATACTCCATGCTAATTTCTCAAACCTAACCCTCCAGGCCACGGAGTTATGATTTCGCATGGCGCATGCGGCCTCGACTCGCGTAATGATCACTCGGCCTCATCAGCCACCTCCGGAGCCACGGATAAGACGTCGGTGGACGACAGTCATCCTCATCCCCGACCGCGAGGAATTGCCGAGGAATGATCGTAGTCGTTGCCTGTGAGGGCTTAGATCAGTTTCAGGCTGCAGGCTCTCCTTTAGATGCCTTTGTCTCCCGAAAAGCAAAAGAGCGCGTCGGTGATGTCCCCGCTCAAATGAGCATCGAGGCATCTGTGCTCATCCTCCTGCTTACTTGCAGCCCTGAGTCAGCGGTGAACATTCCACATTCAAACCGCTGTTGACTTCCCCGCAAAGCGGTGCTTCTCAACCTCCGGATTGTTCTGCCGCTGATCCCTCCCTGCCAGTTGTCTCTGACCCCCCCGCTACCCCCCGTCTTCTCGTGGTGGCCCCCATCTCTTGCTGTCCCATCACAATATCAACAAACATCGTCCCCAGTGTGCGCTGTCTGTCCTTCCATCGGAATGAACGTCGCGTTCATTCGCTTTACGTTTTTTTCATAATTTCACGTCGCGTGTTTTTTCCGCGATGGCGTAAACACGGGGAGCCATAAAACACCTCGAGGAGATGCTCGCGAAGCAAAGAGGTTTATCGCGATCTGCCGAACACGCGTGAAAGAATAATTACAATACCCGCGGTGTGCACTAACGAACGCGTGACGAAACGGCGTCCGATCGCTGACAGCGTTTGAGAAATGCGTCGCGAAGCGGGGGGCTTTACCTACCGGACGCTTCTATGGGCTTTCTTCTCTCGAAACTCGCGCGATTCTTCATTTTGCACGCGTCTTGAAAAATCCAAAGCATGACCGGAGGAGTCGCCTCTTTATTTTGCATGAATTGTTCCCGCAAATGTGTTTATTGTTAGTTCGTTCCCCCCCATTACCTTTCGCCCACCTGATGCGGAGACCGCGTGCAGTTGCCGGCTCGTTGTGTTTATGGGGAATAGTTTGCTCGCTCGCGAAGGAGCAACGGTGACATTTCTGCTTACGTTTCGCAGTTTGTATTCTTTCCTAACCGTTGTGCCTCTGCCCTCTCCCCTACTCGACAACAAACAACGACGTCTGCAACACCGACGACGACGACAACACGTAGAAAACATAGGGCAACTCGTGACTCCTGCGAAGAAACTGGAGGATGTCATTCACCTCGCCGAGTTGGTGATTGACGTCCTGCAGCAGAACGAGGAGCACCATGCTGAGGTGACGCTCTCCTCGCGCTCGCCTCCCGCCAGCCCCACACTTCCCTATCCACATGTTTTAGATCCGCTGCATGGGAGACCAGAAAGTGGCATTTGATGAGTTAGCTGCAGCCAGAGCGAGAGGTGCACGGGGTGGGGTGTGCGGGGAGCAGACATGTTCCTGCTCGGCGTCCCGCACAGACCAGGCTGAAATTAGGCAGATCCCCCCAGTGAGCTCGGACTCACTCTAAGTCAGCGTTCTTCATTGCGTCACTCAAAGTCAGTGTTCTTCATTGCGTCACTCAAAGTCAGCGTTCTTCATTGCGTCACTCTAAGTCAGTGTTCTTCATTGTCTTACGCTAAGTCAGCATTCTTCACTGCGTCATGCTAAGTCAGCGTTGTTCATTGCGTCACTCTAAGTCAGCGTTGTTCATTGCGTCACCAAGCGGTTGACTGAGTTAGTCAACTCAAATCAAACCAAGTGTCACGTTGTACTCCCTCAGCGACTGTCAATGCTGCCCTGACAAAATGCAGATGTTGAACTTGCGAAGGTGGCGTCTTGCTCGAACGACGTCTAACACCCAAACATTATTTTTGCCCGCGGTCGATTTTACCACTTAATTTTTATTTCCACGGCGCCAATCCACGTTGTTTTGCGATCTCCGTCGATGAGTTTGCGTGCGGTCACCGTTAAAATCTTTCGGAGCCTCTCTGTTCTTCGCGGCCGAGAACTTTAGCGGAAACCTTTTCCGCGTTTTTTCTGTTTCCCCGTTCGCTTTTTGTGTTTGTGCTGCTAACGCCGATGCTTTTGTTTTCATTTCTGTTTTGAAAAAAAAAAATCCCACCAAAACCAACTCCCCCGCCCCCCCTCCCTCTCCCCGTCTCGTTGCACCACACACACCACCCTTGTCGGGATGCCATGCAGGGAAGGGAGGTACGTACGGTCGGTTTTTACCTCACTTTTTACAGCTCCCCCCCCCCCCCCCACTTATGAACAAACTCTGCATGTTCCGATCAACATGTTCCGATCAACATGTTCCCACCAACATGTTCCCACCAAACCTGACGCTCAGGTTACCCCCCCCCCCTCGCCCCTCTTGCCTGACCCCCCACTTTTTTGATGAACCATTTTTTTCCCGACCACCGATGAAGTTCCTTGGATCGTGGTTTCCAAATGAATGCTGGGTAACTCCGACAAAAAAAAAAAACCTCTGAGAGGACCTCGCTTATTTAAATGCAGCAGCGCGGGATTGAATACGTAAATAAACTTGTATTTATTTTTTTACAAATATGTCAGATCGAAACTGAAGGCTAGCCCTGGGATTTTCAGCTCTGAAGATGTTTAAGCCAGCCAGCGTAGTCTTGAGGTACGCAGTTTAACTGTAAACATTTACCTGTTAAAATAAACCGTGATATCAAGATAAACTTACACTTATCACCAAAATGAATAAACCATTGATTTAATTTAGTATGTATGAGTCTATATTGGTTGTTAGCAGGAGCCAATAATGTAACCTTTTATTAATCAAATTTACATGTTATATTTTAATATACCACACATACTTTCTCATTGGAAAAAATAATAACTTCCCAAATGTTCAACTCACGTTAAAGTCCGACAGCTTGTGTCATTATCCCTCGTCACGAGCATTGTGACGGCACACTACGCTCATGAAGGGCGCGGGAACTTCGAAGGTAATCGATTACGTAACAAATTACTGCCACGGTTACACATCAACTCAGCCGTAAATTACCAACTTTGACCTTTAACTGTTCTGTTTTGAACTCTCAGATCGTCCATCAGACAAGAGATCTTCTCAACAGGTTCTCAGTCTGTTACTCAACGCACTTGCCGGCGATGTAAGCGTCGTTATAGCGGCTGAATAACGAGAACCACGGCCGAAATTAGTTTGGCTTCATCGCCGCTGATCGGCCGATGAAAGGGACAGATGATGATGTGTGCACGTACGTTGAACTTCTTTCGCACCATACGTAGCCAACCGTGCTAAATCGGAGGTGCTCGGCAGGTTTTTTTTTTTTGCAGGAGTTTCACAGCTTCAGATACCCACGCAAAGTGTGCCACCAGTGGTTTTGTATCTCCCCCCTAAGCATTTCTCCGGGCTCTGTGTGAGCGCACTGTGGCTGAAGTGACGCGACACATCCCGTGTCCCACACACGGTCCGCCTCGGGGCGGTGGTCACAAACTGGCTCGCCATGATGTGCTCACTCTGCACAGGGCTTCCCTGCAAGGGGACGAATGGAATTACATGTGTCCTAATAATGATAATGTGTAATATAATAATGAACTCTGCGTGGGTACTTAGTGTATCAATCAATCAAGTCTTTATTTCGACAACAACATTTTGGGAAAAGGATGCCATTCAAAATGCTGTACAGATTAAAAAAAAACATTGTTAATAGACTCATTCACAAGAAGAATTAAAGCAAATTCCATAGAAAACAAAATTGCATTATAATAAATGACTATCGAAGGCATATTTAAAAATATCACTGTAAAATAATCTTAAGTAAGAGCAAGTTTAAAAATGTTAGTTTTTAGATTTAACTTAAAACTGCTTCACGATTGCGTTATTAGATGCTAGGGCTGTTGCTGATGTGGAGAGCGCAAGGTGAGTTAGTTGCCTCGTCAGTTTTAAGGCGACTGCGAGTCAGTCGTCACGTGCCTGCCCAGCCATTACCTCGAAATCACCTCCCGATTCGAAAAGCGTTTCCTTGGCGTCTCCTCTGAGTGCGTACCGGGTGACTGCGCAGTTAATTCACATGCAGATGATTAAATCGTGCCAAAATAAAGCAGTCTTGTTATCGACAGAAGAGCAGAATTATTATTATTTGAAATGTAGCATAACTCCGAGAGAAATTACTCGATGAAAGGAAATTAATTTCAGAATGCCTCAGGGGGCAGTTTCAATCGGCAAAGAAGTAATTGTAAGGAATAAAAATAATGTTTACTTATCTTGCCTTCGGTGGCTTATCCCCCGCACGCTCGGGCAAATTCTGCCTGCCTCGTTTCCACTCGGGCCCATGGGATGCATTCACATGAATTCATTCATTCACACGGGACACATTCACATTCAGCCGCAGGTGTTATCTTGACGACGAGCCGACATTGTGTCATCTGCGCGCACATCTTGTGCACACCGCCTACGTCACGCGGGCTGATCAATCCCGCGTCGTATTCCGTCTCGTCGTGGCGACGGCCACACAATCAGTGCGGTTGTCAACCCGTGCGGTTGTCAACCCGTGCGGTTGTCAACCCGTGCGGCTGTCAACCCGTGCGGTTGCTGACGGCGGTTGCTGACGGGATGTGAGACGTGGCCGGTGTCTGCGTGCAACTTGCAACGCGAACGCCGAGCCGGCTCCTTCCGGCTGCTACCGCCACGTGATGTTCCGCACGATGCCCGGCGTTTCGCTGCACGTTGTTGCCAGCTTCTCCGGGGACTGAATGGAGCAGCTCTCCTGTTCTCCCCCCGACAGTATGAACTAAACTATTTAGACTATTTTCTATTTTACCAGGTGACGCACACTGAGCTGTGTAGCTCTTTTTCAGAAGCGACCTGGCAATCACAGATGAGAGCTCAACGAAGTGGCTTATCACGTGGACATTTATAACAGCCAAACGCTCTAAACGATTGACGTTGATTCTAAATGTGGAGGGAAAAACCGGAGGACCCGGAGAAAAATTCACGCGATCACTAGGAGAGAGACACCGCAGACTCCAAATATACAGGTGTCAGGGTCAGGATCAAACCCGCGACTTACTGCACATCAGGCGAGGTAGTTAAACATCTCGCCACCGCGGCCGATGTATAAACATCGCAGACAGTGAAAACATCCGCGGTTAGAGTCAAACGTCCCGTGATTGGCCCCATGTTTGGCATAGATCGTGGCCATGGCTCTTGACAAGCGCTGCAGCACAATGGAACACTCGATGTCTTATTTTGGGGCGATGGTCTTTGCTTGGAGGGGATGGAAAAAAACCTAACCATTAGCATCAGCGTGCCAAAAGTTAGTTTACTGGCATACACACACTCACGTTATTATTTTCTCAGTAAACTTAACTTTCGGGGCCACCTTGCATCCACATTTGCAACATTTGTTTTGTCACGAAGGCAGTGGCTAATTTGCTAATCAGTTATTCCCATCCGCTTGTTGGAACAACGTACACACAAGTCATCGGCTCTTTTGCAGTGTGAATATATTACACGTTTTAAAATATATATCAGATCATTAGAAAAAAGTAAAGGTAGATTCTGGAGGGGGGATATCTTTGAAACTGGTAACAACCGGTCCCAAATGGAAAGGAGGCTTTAGCGGACACCTCGACAAAGCAGAGCAAAACGTGTGGCCTAACTCGTGGCCAGAGCGAGGGATGTGTATGATGCATGTACGTTGAACTTCTTTTGCACCGTACGTAGCCAACCACGCTAATTGGAGGTGCGGGGAAAGGACAACCAACAAAACACAAGCAATTCTTAAGAAATGAGTTTTCAATCGAGATTTAAAAGTACATAGCTCCGGTGGCTTTCTAATAAACCATCAACCAGGGTGAGCACAGTGCATGTGAGAACGCCGTGACCGAGATACACTTCGCATGGAAACACCACACACACACCATCAACACACACACACCGTCAACACACACACCATCACACATACACACACCATCAACACACACACACCATCAACAGCAAGGCTCAGCCCTTCACCAGGACTGAAGGACCCACGAATGCGCGTCAACGCGAGCACGCTGAATGCCTCCTCCCCCCCCCGCCCCGTTCTAAGTGCATGCGGCACGTGAATGCGGCACGTGAATGCGGCTTCGCTGCCCGTCGGTGCGGTCCGGGGCCATCCACTGAGTCGGCACGCAGAAACCTGTCACGACTTCACCGCTCCCCTCCTCCCTGTTCGCACGAGGACTTTTTACACCATCCCCCCCCTCCACCCCCCGAATCATGTAGAACGGCCGATATTTAATACACGCAGAATCGATCAAGGATTAATAATATTAACGTGTTTAAGCAAACAGATAGTCCACCGCCGGACTATCTAACTCACTTGAAGGCCAATGTAGACAAACTATTATCGAGGCTTCACCCCCCCCCCACCCCGTTTCCTATTCGTACATTGTCAGCGTACGCATTTGGGTCAGCCCCCTCCATGCGTACGTGCTGAATGGATGGCCCCTTGCTGCGTGGTGGTTGGACTGGGCTATCGGAGGAACGGGCAAAGTTTGCCCAAGAGCTCCGGTCCTGGAGCTGGGAGGTCAAACGCTCGGCTCTAAGTGAATAACAAACCACTTCGGCTGCCAAATGGTTTCAATGACCATATCACAAGGAATGCGCCCGACCTCGCCGGATCTCGGTAGTTTACGAGGTGGGCCCGGTCACGAATAGGATGGGAGCCTCATCGTTTCCGGCGTGAACTGGCAAAGCGGCAAGCAGGTGACGTTACGGCAGTGGATTCTTAAATCTATCTGTGCAGAGCTTTGCGTCTTACCCCCCTCGTAGGGGTGGGTTGTCTCCAAGTACTTTGGTTTCCTGAAAAAAGCCAAGCGCTCTAGAGCTGCATTGGACAAGTATTCCAAAGCAGGACCCTCCTGAAATGAAATGATAAGACACTGCGAAGCTTTCCTGGCTAAAGGCCATTATTATTCTTCTTGTTATACTTATAATGAAGTATCAGCATCGTGACGCCGAATTTACAGGGCCAAGTCCCAGTTTCCCAGTAGCCCAGTTCAACCTGTGTGTGTCCATGGGATGCACAAATAAACAGAAACATAACGATGGGTTTGAAGGTGAAGTGAAAGTGTTGGTTAAAATGTGTGCATTGAATGTATGTAAACAAAGAAACCTTGTAAGTTATGGTAATACAGCTTTGGATTTTAATAACATAGCTTGTCATTAACCAAAACAATGCTGATACAGCTCAACATTTTTCTACAGAAGTGTCAGATAAACATTCTAGAATGTTTGCCCAACAGCCTCACAACTGTTTAATGAGTGCCCGTTAAGATTCCTGCTGCTAGAGTTACGCTTGCCTATGGCCTCTAACTGGAGCTCATAACACACATATTCCCATACCAGCAGTGGCCTTTCCGTCTGGCACATTATTTCAGATGTGCCTGATACAATAACGGCCATCAATAATGTCTTGTTTTTTTATTGAAAAGTGCATTGTGTTTTTTTTTTAAGTGGTTGGAGTGGTGGTGGAGTGGATAGCGCACTGCGCGATGAACCTGACGACTCGAGTTTGGTTTCCCGGCAAACGGCTAACATTAGTGGCGAGTCGTGTCTAAACTGGCTCTGGTTCACATACCGCACTGACCATCATGGGGAAGTATGAACATACAACCCCCTACAGCTGGCATTGCATGGACAGGCTTTCTTCATACACAAGTGGATTGACAAAATATCGTAATTTATGAACTCATATTTATGAGTTCCTATTAATATATCACATCCAGAGAGGGCTTTTATCTCATTTAAATAATAGTACATGTGTTAATACAAACGCTGGACATTTTTTTATTATCATCGTATTTTTGGTTGTCTTGTATCTGACACGTAATGCTTCTGCTTAAATTGTTGTGTCGACCGTATAATTGTTTCAAACATTGACCTCCTGGAATTCTATTTGCACTTTGTGGTTCCAGCTGCAGTCATTAAGGTATACGTTTGCACTTAGTGACAGACGTCGCTTTACAAGCACATGGGACATCTCTGGCTTTGTGCGGCGAGGCAGAATAACCAACGGAGGAGGAGGCGGTTGTTGTTGTTGTAATTCACACTTGATGGGCACTCGTCAGTTTGAAAATATAATCACGGAGGGAGGTGGGGGGATGGTGCCGGATTTCGCTGGATCCAACTGTGATTCATTAAAAACCTGTCCAATTTTTTACAATTAATTTATTTGCCGGTGTACTCGTCAAATTATTTATTTCTACAAATTATAGTTTATTTTTGCCAAACTCGGGATTTTCTCATTCGGCCCCACTTGTGTAACATTTCCTGATTTAATTCCCTATCCAGTGTATTTTTTTTGTTTATTTTAGGAGTATTACCATCTTGCAAAGGATTAAATGTTCAAACAACCCATCAATTATTTGTCAGTTATAATGGCAAGCACACACACGTCAGCCCTGTATGTGCATGTCCCATTGCATGCCCAGCCTTCTCAGGGCTTCAGCAACGTCTGTCTCCGCAGGGCAATGCCGTGGAGAGCTTTACGAGCGACACATTGATGGGTCTTACAAGTTGCCGTGATTTCAATAAGAATGTTGTTTTAGTTTCATTTATTGGAACATCCCTTTTAAATAATGTCTCAAAGTGGGTTCCCATGAAACTCGCTGTAGAATCTACATGGTCACCGCTGGTGTTTCCCTTGACAGTGTTACTTAAATACATCTCCAAGTTCATTCAACACCGGGTCAAATGGGAGATGTGAATGGAGTTAAATGTTTCCGTTGTCTTATAATGCGGTCACATTTATACACAATGAAATGTTTTACATTCAAAGTACTTTTGTATCCCTTCGATGAAATCCGGGCGATGCATTTAAACCTAACGCTGTCCGTGTTAATAGTGAAGAGGGGCACCTCGGTTAAGCTGTGAGACACGAGGGATCATTTTGTGGACAGTCACTTGCAGCTGTCACCAGCAACACGTTGACTATGGGCAACTATTGCAACACAGCAGCTCGTCGGCACATTGTGATGGAGTTGCGTCCGGCCCGATGGAAAGTGTATTGTGGTGAGCAATGATTACCGTGCAGATCGCACGACCTCGGCTAGTCGCTTGACCTCAGTGTGTGACTTTATTGAAACTTGCCAACCCAGTCACCCGCTAGCTCAAGCGGCAAAGAGATTTGTCCACGTTCCGTGCCAGCGCAACGGGTAACGCTGCGACGATCGCCGGCAGCGATTGCCCCAAAACGTCGCCCGAGTCTCTCACGGCGTTTCGATCCGCCGACGGGCGCTTCCCGTGCGCTCCTCGTGCCTCCTTGAACCACAGAGAGCGGTCGCGTACCGAAATCCGTCGAGAAGGAATGCAGTGACCCCCCCCCTCCCCCCGTCCTTCCGCCAGGCGTTCGCGTGGTGGTCCGACCTGATGGTGGAGCACGCCGAGACGTTCTTATCTTTGTACGCCGTGGACATGGACGCGGCGCTCGAGGTGCAGCCCCCGGACACGTGGGACAGCTTCCCCCTCTTCCAGCTGCTCAATGACTACTTGCGCAACGAAGGTGAGACGCAGCAACGACCTGCCCAGCACACGTGACACGCAACAACGACCTGCCCAGCACAGGTGACACACAACAACGACCTGCCCAGCACAGGTGACACACAGCAACGACCTGCCCAGCACAGGTGACACACAGCAACGACCTGCCCAGCACAGGTGACACACAACAACGACCTGCTCAGCACAGGTGACACACAGCAACGACCTGCCCAGCACAGGTGACACACAGCAACGACCTGCTCAGCACAGGTGACACACAGCAACGACCTGCCCAGCACAGGTGACACACAGCAACGACCTGCTCAGCACAGGTGACACACAACAACGACCTGCCCAGCACAGGTGACACACAACAACGACCTGCCCAGCACAGGTGACACACAACAACGACCTGCCCAGCACACGTGACACACAGCAACGACACTGCCCAGCGCAGGTGACACACAGCAACGACCTGCTCAGCACAGGTGACACACAGCACAGCTGAGACGCCGGTTGGGACCGACCGCGCCAGCACCGCCGCTGCCATCATCGTCGTCTGTCACGAGCAGTCCCCTTTACGGGATGAAGGCCACCCCAAACCCCACTGCCACCTCTCGTGGTCAAGCGTTGAATTGTGGGCGTACAAATCGATCGTTTGCAATTAGTGTAGGTTGTGAATCGAAAAAGTTAGAACCTTGGATGAGGTCACTCATGTTCTCGAGAAGGTCAGGTAGCCTGGACTTGGATGGGTTTGGGCGCTTGTTGAGGAGAGACAACGAAGATGCACTTCGAAGGGCCGTGGAGATGTCAGCGGTGCAGGATGGGGAGACGAGGGGGAGAGCGGCGGTGAGCGTGGAACGAGACGGGAGACCGCAGCACGCGCAGAGAGACAATCCCAGAAGCTGGGCCTCGTGGCAATAATGGAGCTGTTGCCTTGCAATGAGAGGACAGACGTGCACGCAATCTCACTGATTTCAGCAAATTGTAAGTCGTTTTGTTTGTGAACAAGTCTCAAGCAAAGAAACTGGTGAACCATACCAATTATTGATTTTAAGCTTTCGTGACTGCAGGAATCCATACTCTTTGGTTCTATCGGTAAAGTTACGTAGGTATAAAATAAAAAGAATCACGACGTTACGGGCGCTTGTGTTGCGCCCGAAACGTCGTGATTTATTTTATTTTATACCTACGTGACTTTACCGAAAGAACCAAAGAGTATACAACTGATTGTGTTCGGAAGTTTTGAGACTCAAGACGAATTATAACGAGATATTTTTTGGGGGTAGGGAATTCAATTCCTATTTAAATCTCCGCACCAGCTGTCGTTAGGTCACCAAAAATGTGAAAACTTAATCGTCACGCACTCAAATTTTCAATATACCATCGATGGCACATTTAATTTAACGTGCGCTTCCCTTTGATATGTCAACCGATCTGTTGCATTTCATTTGCACAGATTAAAAAACTCAATCCCGTTGCGAGAAAGTTTTTATTCCCCAATTAACCACTGCAGATACATTTGAAATGTCAAATTTGGACAACGGCGCCGACAAGCAATTGTCCACACACGTGAGCAATGTTGCAGCCTCGCCGGGGCGCTCGCCGCACCCGTAGACAGCGCGTCGGGGTGACAAGCGCCGCGATAACTACGGGAGATGAACCGTCAAACCGGCGGCCCCAGTGGCGAGCGTCGTGGTGATCAGTTCACCAGGCGGTGGTGCGGTTATCGCTCCTCGTCTTCATCTGCCGCGGTCTCTCCGCTGCTGGATGAAGGCCCCACGTGCCGTCGCCAACTTTTGCACCCTCACGGTGCTTCAGTCCGTCTCGCTCGTCCTGCGAGTGAGCTCACCTCGTCGCTCCACCCTCGTGGTGCTCGTCCTGTCGCTTGTGCTCCCTGCTTTGGCTGCCGTTATGTGACCAGTCTCGCCCATGAGCCACCATTCCTTCTAGCAACCCGTCCTGCACCCGAGCCCCCTCGCTCTCCTTAACCGTCGAGTGATGCCCGCAGTTTGCGTTTTTTTCCCCCGATTCGTGCGTTCCTCTTTGCCGTCTCGCGGAGTAATTCCCAGCATGCATCTCTCCGTTCAGCAGTAGGGGACGCACTTTCTACGCTCCCCGCCGAGCGTGCCCTGTCGCGGTGCTCGCAACCCACGACATCCGGCAGACATTCAAACCTCGCTCACGGTTCAAATTGGCACATCGTCCTCGTCTTCCACAAACTGGAGTCTAAAATTAGCGTCGGTGCCCAGTTCTGCCGCGGTTTTGTAATGCTTGCATTACCGCTGCTAATTTGTCCGTAATCACAATTTTGCATTTTGATATCTCGTCGCTCGCCTCCCGTTCACAAACATCACCCCGAGCGCACGTCACCTGGGCGGTAACGAAGCCAGCGGCGTGCGCGGCGCTGATTGAGTTGGGAAACGATCACGTTTGCATACCGCGGCACTAATTAGCGCCGCCATTGGGCAAAGAAGAGAGATTGATAAATTACTGCAGATTAGTAAGTTTGGTTTGCCTTAATTTCTTGTTTCATGTCAACACACCGGCAAGAATGCTAAATGGAAATTATATGAAGGATCGCAAAATTTACCTTAATGGGGGCTATCAGACGCTTGTGTGTGCAGTAATAGGCATGTCAAGTGGATAAGTAATTGCTTTTCTTTATTCCCTGTAATGATCTACATTATATAATGTGTCTGGCGACGCGGAACAAATCGGTTGCTATGACATATGCGCTCTGGCCATCCACACGTTGGTAATTGACTGCGCGCAGTGTGATGCCTTCTTCTCCGGGTGCACTTTGCGCTGCGTGCGTTCCGATTTCTGCGTTCCCGTGCCGTCCGCTGTCGGTGTGCTCTCTCTCTCTCGCCCTCTCGCTCGCTCTCTCTCGCCAAGCGCACCGCGCGCGCGTTCCGCCAACTCTGATTTCCGGCCTCCGTTTGCCCCGTCGCTGGACGATGCGGTGTCACAGCGCTGCTGTCAATCGGTGTAATTGGATCGCAGCGCGTTCGCGCGGCACGGACCCCGCCCCCGCGTCGTTCGGTGCGGCCGCGGTGAGAGAGAAACCGCGATCGTAATTCACGAGCGGCGTGGCGCAAAATGCTGTTTTTAGGGACCTCTTCCGCTGTCAATATGCCACCACTTGGCTTTGACTACCAAATGAAACCTGAGCGCCCTTCTTTGAGAGTGTTTCTCAGGCCAGGGCTAATGCTGTGAACTGGCCCGTTCCTTCTTCACGCCGCTCACCTCTTCATCTGTTTCGTAATCTTCCTGCGCTTTTCTCCAGCCGACCCTACGACTGTTCCTCCTCCCTCCTGGTGCCATCCCTCCTCCACAAGCGGTCTTCACCCTTTTTGCCTTCCCTTCCCATGGACCTCTTAATATAATATAACGTGCAGTCCCTTTATCATTCTACTGTTGGATGAAGGTCTCCCAACACCTCTGGATGGGGGTTGTTTGCCCACACTTCGAAATAGTTTTTCACGTAAACAAGTATTTCCCAAACAAGGTGTCGTAATTGTCACGCAAAACGCACATTTGCCAGTCAACTGGTTAATTTGTTTTTGAAAATCTGAAATGTGAAATGTAGGTAATAGAAAGAGGTGAAGGTGCAGCCCTGCAATGTCCTGCTCGCGCCACTGCTGGCAGAAGGGCCACCGCTAGCCAGAGCCCCAGAGAGCCCCCCTAGAGGTAATTTGGCCTACTCTTCCGCACCGGCCGGACGTCTCGGTCGAGGCGGGAGTTCCCGCGCCGAACAATAATGCGCGACAAGTCAATGCAGGTTACACCTCACCGTGCAGTGCCCTCTTTCCGCGCAGGAAACCTGTGCAATGGCAAGTACCACAAGCACCTGCAGGATGTGTTTGCACCCCTCGTGGTGCGCTACGTCGACCTGATGGAGTCGTCGATAGCGCAGTCCATCCACAAGGGCTTTGAGCGCGAATCCTGGGAGCCCGTCAAGTAAGACAGCGCGTCGATTCTCCCTGTCAATCAACCGCGTCGCACCCTGCGTACACCCTCCATACACTCTCCGCACACCGTACGTACACCCTCAGTAAACCCACCATCCACTTCTTTCATCATCATCAGCAGCATTCCTCCCCTACAGCGCCATCACCACCAGCAGCATCATCATCATCAGCAGCATCAGCCTCATCATCGGTTGAGATCGTGGGCTCATTGTGGTGGAGTCTGAGCGCTCTGTTTGTGAAGTGATGCCATGTGTTTGTAGAAGTTTCTCGTGTTAAAGGGGTTTCTCTTTGATGGGGGTTTGTCGACGTTGTCTTGGTGATACTTGCGACGTTATTTTGCTGTAAATTAGACATCACGAATGGTACGTTTGAAGGCACGGGGATGTAAATATGGCTATGGTGTTGACGTTGGTTCTTTTGATCTACATTCATACATAATAAACGTGTCATGTATAATTATGCCTAACATTCACTGTCACATAAGTTACCACCTTGCGATTGTTCCCAATGCAACGCTGTGCACTGTTGAAAACTAAGCGATATTTTTTGTTGCTCGCTAAACATATCTCATCATCATCTTTTTTTTCCCCACCACTCCATGACTTTATCCGTGTTGTCACTATTTGCAGCTCGATCCCTCCCGTGAGTTTTTCGCTATCGGGGGGCCACCGTTTTTTGTTGTTGTTGCACCGGTGAATTCAACGATAATTCGCCTCGCGTTGGCTTCCCAACGCGAGCAGGTTAACGAGCGCTTAGCCCCGTCTCCGCGGTAGCCTCGCATTGTTCTTCTTTCTTGTCCAGTCTGCCTTTGCTATTGTTTCATAGAATTCACAGCAACTACCCCCTTACCAAGCAAACATATGGTTTTCATCATCATCATCATCGGTGTTATTATTGTGATCATTATCCCACGTCGTGGCGTTCAACCGCAGTTTAAACAAAACCGCGTGCCCCATTTGCCGCGAATATTCCCAACGGCGTCACGCGTCGGCAAAGTGCAACATAAGTGCCCCTTTACAGCGGCGTCTGTTTGACCGTGCCGCGCGGTATTGCTGTGAATTCGTGCTAACTGCTGGTTACCTGCGCTGTTCTGCACTTGCCCGCTTCACAACAACAAACAAACAAAAACGACGAGACTCGTATTTTGCGTTAATGTCTTGCGTGCGTGTGTCCGTGCGTGCGCGTGTCTCCTCCTCTCTCCGTCTCTCTCATCCCCGTGGTCGTGCAACTTGGAACGTGTGCCCCCCCCTCACCCCCCCTCACCCCCCCCTCACCCCCCACCCCGTGTGCTCCCGTCTCTTTTTGTTCTTCTTCCGCAGGAATCTAACCAGTAACCTCCCAAACGTCAATCTGCCAAAAGTCCCCAATCTTCCCGTTAGCCTCCCCCAAATGCCGCAGATCCCGCAAATGCCTCAAATGCCGCAGATCCCTAGCTTTTCAACACCGTCGTGGATGACGGCTCTGTATGACCCAGAGTGTGTACTCCTTTTCGCTCCTCTCTCATATTGTTTCTCCTCGCACCCCTCCCCTCCCCGTAAGCATGACTTGCATGTGTGCGTGCCGTGTGCATGCGTGTGCTTTATGGCAGCATGGAGCATGGAAAACGCTTCGGCTTCATGTATAGATTTTTTTTCTCTCTCCTCCTTTTCCATTGTATTTGTTTTCGTTGCGATCCGCACGGCGGAGAAAAAAACACGCCCTTAAACGGATTCTAAAAAAGACTCCTCACTTGGCGTGCCACTTACAGCCAATAACAAGTGGCACGCGTGTTGCGTGTTGCGTGTTGCGTGTTGCGTGTTACGCGCGACCCCCGCCACGCCGTCTCCTCTCTCGGCAATTGCCGGATAATTGTAAAACGACGCACTTATCCCGAACTTAGCTGTTCTTTGTTCAGATAGGATTTCGTACCGGAGATCGGAGACCGCCGCTTCTTAAAATGGCCATGGATTGCATACATTCTGAGATTAACAAAAAATAAATAAACTCTCAAGTAACTTCAATGCGGACAAGGTCTTCGTGTTTTGAGATATACGGGCAAATGTAATTGTAAAACCTATAGAGCAAGTGCCCCGGTGCAAAGACGTTTTCGTTTTAATTTGACGAATGCTCACTTACTGGACGGTGTCGCCCAGCTTGTTGAGAACATATTGAAATACGAAGCCAGGTACAAAACACTGCTTCCTACGTGGAACTATTCAAAGTGCAGGAATTCATCTGGAGTTTTCAGTTACGATGCAAAGAACCCTGGCGTTGCGAAAGTCGACGTACCTACGTTTATAATCTCCAGCGTGATTGATATTAGGCTTCCAGGGTCTTAATGAAACCAGCACGCTGGCAATGGGTGCTGAAACGACTCCACGCACAATGTGCCCGCAAGCGTAGGACAACGGCATTCTGATGTTAAATTTCGTGACTGCAGGGATTCATCTTCTTGGTTCTTTCGGTAAAGTCACGTAGAATGGAAATAATAAAATAATAAAACGAAAACATTATAAAATATGTTTTATTTTTATTATTTTATTATTTCCATTCTACGTGACTTTACCGAAAGAACCAAGAAGATGAATCCCTGCAGTCACGAAGGGGGCATTCTGATGCTTTGCCCGACATTCTGAGAATTGCAGTTGCACTCATAGATTCCCCCCGCAGGATCTTCGCAAATGTTATATTGCAGCTTAGTGCATCTAAATGCGTTTATGCCAACCTGTAAAGCGTTGCTAGCCACCAAATCACCTCCAGGCAGTACTTTGCACGTGGATAATAAGATTCGTGAATTACTGGAATGTGCGTCTGGTAGGCTCGTAGGGAATGCACCGTGCCGAAAGGTCACGGAGTCTTCTTGCCGCAGGCAGCAATCGAATGCTGTTATGAATCTGGCAACAGGTTGTGCCCACATGGTTATACAAGTTGGCAGCAACTCGTGCTTTAAACGTTCTGAGTCCACGTTGGGGCTCGGTTTGCTCTCTTCTGTGGTACCGTGTGCCTAATTTAAATCTGTACGGTCTACGGAGAGCAATTCATCTCCAGTGCCAATCATCCTTAGAGTCAATATCTCTTAAGATGCAGAAGACATTTAGGCAACTTGCAAAACAGAAAATCCATGCAAATATTTTGAAATGGGTTTTTATTTTACTCTGGACTATAATACAATCATATTTTTGGTTTATTTTTGAATGCTGGATAATAGTACATTGCTCAAATGATTTGCTTGTATAACATTCATTTGATTTTGTTCACATGCTGATGACGGGTTATGTTTTTTTGGAAGAAAACTATTTATATTTTTGTTTCAAGGACTTACGTCTCATTTGGGTATTCTTTTTAACCAATCAGTGCATGTTTGAGCGTGTGCGCGTATGCATGTGTGAATGACTGCATGAGCGCGCGTGTGCGCGTATGCACGTGTGAATGACTGCGTCAGATACCTGCACACACGGCTCCATTCCGTGCAAGAAAAGCGAATCCGCTTTGGATTTTCGAGCGCGCTCGTTTTGTGCGTACACCCTCGTAAGAGCCAACGGGTAACGAGATGAGCAGCTTCTCTGATGGCAAACAGCGACCGAAGCGATTCTCGTTTATCAATTGCCACCTGCTTGAGCAGGACGTGCACTCGGGGGTGTCGCGAACTGTGGACTGACCACACATTCTCGGTGGAATGGATCAGTGTTGGCAAGTATGATTGAATCAACCAATGGCATTGTTAACTGTTTACAGGTCAATTTATTACAGCCTCTCAAGGCATTAAATAGTAGTTTTGCTTACATTTATATAAAACAACGCTGACATATTCAGGTTATATGCGTGCACACTTGCACCTCTATCGCCACATTGCTCAATTTGAACTACTTTGTCTATTATTACAATAGGCTAAGCATGTGGAGAAGGCCATAAATATTTTAGCAGACAACAGTAACCACGCAAACTGCCTCCACTCGCTCCGCTCTCCGTGGACCGCGGAACTCACGGACGGACGTGGGTTGCCCGCCACCACCCCCCCACTCGCCCCATTTCCATGTTGGCAATCTCGAGTTGTCTCCCAATTCGGGCCTAAATTGTCGTAAGTTTCAAACAACACGCCAAAAACAACGTGTGATAAGCACTCGGTCTTATCTACAAGAAAACCCATCGGCATTTCCTGGAGAAGTGCATTGTGGTCCTCTTGCCGCAAGACACGAGGTCCACAATGCATTTCTTCAGTAAACTCGGATGGTTTTTGCATAGTGCACAACGCCTGAGGGCTATTTACAGGTTTCCTTATGCTGTTTGAAACTTATGGCTTTCCGACCTGCACTATGGTTGTGCTGTGATGGGTTTTTCACGTCATTTACAGATCTGATTGACACCTAAATTATCCCGGGAGGATTTCCCTTCTCGGGCTGGCCTGAATTACACCCGAGAAACCTGGCCCGGTATAAATATTCTTTTCCCTGGGCGAGATCCGCCCTACTCACTTCATTACTTGACTAACTTAGACAATCATACAAATGCCATTTAGTCTAGCTGTCTATTAAACTGAATTCTGGGAGAAATCTGGCTTAACTGGAGGGCGCTTGGGTCAATGTGAGTCAGCTGCCCACGATGCAGGCTGCGCGTGAGGTTCATTCGACTCGAGGTACAACGTCTGGTTATTGATTTACCGCACTTGTTAGTGCTATGGTCTCGATTACTTAACCATCCTTTAGTCAACGTAATACGAGCCCCGTAAATATCGTGTCGACGACCCTCCGACCCTTGGCCTGTAAACAGTTAAAATGGGCGGGCGCAAGCGTCCACACCCCCCCCCCACCCCCAACGTGATCCTCGTAGCACCTTGGCGCACGCGCGCGACCTTTTCCCGCGTCCCGCCTGAGTGTCATCCCGCGCCGTGCGTCTGCTGCTCTTGGCGTAGCAATGGCTCGGCCACATCCGAGGACCTCTTCTGGAAGCTGGACGCCCTCCAAACGTTCATCGGGGACCTGCACTGGCCCGAGGAGGAGTTCGCCAAACACCTGGAGCAGAGGCTCAAACTCATGGCCAGTGACATGATCGAGTCGTCCGTCAAGAGGTGCGTAACGTCGCTCCAGTCGCTCGCTCGGCGTCCGTCGGTCGCCTCCCCGTCACTCGTCTATTCTACCACCGTGGTTTGCTTCTCCACCCCGTGTTGAGGACTCGGTCGACCAGACTCAACGAACTAGGAACGTGACGACGTCGTATAATTGCAATACCGTCAGTTGCCGCGAAAGACACCTTATCACGACATTACGCGATTGGATAACAGCCGTTTATTTTCAACTTTCATAATCAAGTTTGTGATTTCGTACGTATTCTTTTATTTTGGAAATAAAACATCTAAGAGTAAAATGAACAACTATAATCGCAATGATAATGACAATATCTTACAACATGTACCATACGACCCGCGTGTATCGTATATATCGTACTACACATTGCAGTATCGCCGCAAACATCGCCCCCATTACGATCCACGCTCTCGACCGCACCGTGCTCGCGCTGTTCCTTGCTTCTCCTCCTCCGCGAAGGACGCGGGCGGCGTTCGAGGCGAAGCTGCAGAAGATGAGCCGCTCGACGGACTTCCGCGTGACGCAGTCCATCTGCACCATGTTCAACGTGCTGGTGGACGCCAAGAAGCAGTCGGTGAAGCTGTGCCACATGGAGATCGGCCAGGAGGTGAGGCCCCCCGGCCGCCCCCCCCACCTGCCGGGCCCCCTGCGCCGATCCACCGCCGGACGGCGAGGGGTCCTCCCGGCACCGTGCGCGTCGCCGGGGTTATCTACCGGTACATGACCACGCTCGTCAGTGTGGGTTGGGGGGTCAGATTGGGGGTGTCCACGCTGGTACCCGCGTCGCCCCCTTTTTGAGTGAATTGTTTGCCCACGTTCCGCTTCGTGGCCGATATAGTAATGCCGGTTTTGTAAATGCGCCACAGTGCACTGACAAAAATGCAGCGCTGTCCAAACACACACACACACGTGCGCACACACACACACGTGTGTGTGCGCACACAAAAAGACAAGTGCTGTTAGCGAATACCCATGAAGGCCGGCACGGCACACGATGGGGGTGGGTGGCCAGCACCACGCGTGGCTGCCGTAGTCTCCCTGGTGGCGATGTTCACACATTGTACCAGGTACTCAATTGAGGCTGAGTCGACCTAGGAGAGGCCCAGACAGGACCGGTTGAAAGAATGATCATTGGTGAGAACAGGTTTTCCCCTTTTTTCTGGCTAAAAAAACAGGTGTCAAGATGTTTAAAATACCAAACTGAAACCTTTTACAAGGAATCATGTCTGCATTAACCACAATACTTGTGGTCAGAATGCAAACAAAAAACATACTCTGATAGTATATGCATTGTCTTTGAAACTGATTGGTCCACACCAGAGACAGCTTTCGAGCCTAGTCTCAAACGGTGTTAGCCTTTTGGCGTCCTCTGGTCTTACACTGGCAAAGGAGGTCCCATAATGGCCATTGGTGTTGGCTGTGAGCGGGAATCGAACTACGGTCACCAGGTTTGTAGTGCAGGTCGCTATCCGCTACACTCCCACTCCCCATATGTGTGCAACCACACTCACCCGCTCATGCATGCGTGCACGTTACATGCAGACACACGTGCAAATATGTAACGATCCACTGTTCAAACCATGGGGGCAAGTGCTGTTGGCAAGGCCCTATTAAAAGCCACGAGGTCAAACTGCCTACGTGCGCACATGCACACCCACACACGTTCATACAAACTCAATTACACATGCGTGAACTGTGCGCACAAATATACACGCGCGCACGCACACACGTGGACCCACCAATACGTGCGCAAGCAAGGCAGTCTGCCCGCGTTACGTGCCGCGCGTCCGTTTGCCGAGCGTGCCGAATCCGCGGCGGTGCGGCGTTATTGTAACGAGCGGTCGCAGCGCGAGCATTCTGAAAGGCTCTCGATATGAAGAGTTATCCGACGCGACGTTTCGCTTTAGTTAACGCGGGCGCCCATCGGGGGAGACAAATGTACAAAAACAAAGCCAAAACTAAATCTCCCGCGCAAATTGTCGTTACCGTCCGAACATCTCATTTCTGTCAAAGCGTCGTGCCGGCGGTCGCGCGGCGCCGCCAAGAGACGCCTCCGAAGTCGCCGTGCGCCGGTGCCCTCCCAGAGCGCTCGCCTCGTGCAAAAGATTCACAAATGACGCGAGCGAGCGCTGGCTGGGATGTGTGCTCCGCGCTTCGTTACACCAATCAGCGCCTAATGGGCACGCGACGCCACGCGGGCACGCAACGACCCCCCCCCCCCCCCACTCGTTTGCGCCGCGATGATCGGCGCTGCCTTTGCGTGGTCACGCGCTGCTCCTCGTTAGCGGGGGCGCGGCGGGAGCGGGCCGAGACGGAGAGAGTTGGGGGACCGCGGTGCACGTGTTGTGAACACACAATCCAGCATGAGCCCAGCCCACTGCCCTGCTATTTAAGTGGCCCGTTGTTTTTTGCGCGCGTGTACGTATATTAGTCGGATCTCGCGAGTCACGCCGTCGTGCCGCCGAGCGTGGATCGCGGTTGGCGAACCGCAGTGGCGACTGACCGCTCTCGCCCCATCTGGCATGGACCGACACCGCTAGAGACGTTTCCTTGTTAATGCTACCAGCTAAGGCCGAGAGCGGTTGCACGCCAGCCCTCTCCGCCTGTGACGAGGGAGCAGCGTGGCGCATGCAAACGACGCGATCAAATGTGGGCTCGAGTAGAGTGTCAAGTTGGGTTGTCCTTACAGGCTGACCCAATTTAAAATCGGCCAAATTCGTCAAGGGGTTGCCGAGAACTCACAGACACAAACTAACGTAAACCTGACTGTTTGCAAATATGCAAATGCATTTTGGCCTGATAGTTACCCATCAGCAGCATCCATGCTGCTGATGAAATGCATTAAAGATAAATACTTGACGAGAGTATCCGTGCACGATTGTTTGTCTTGTTACATCCAAATACATATTGAGGAACTGCCAATGGTAATGGTCCATTAATTTACCACTTTCATCGTTGTGCTTGAAACACTCGAAATATATCGGGCTCATGTTGCGAGCAATTGTGTTTATTCGGTCCTTTCCCCAAAAAAGTATCCCGTATAATTCTTCAGCGATAAGGAAGTGTGGTATGATGTTTTCCTTGCTTGTGTTAGCTCTTATTTATTCTGGGAACAATGACTCCGATCCACGGGCTTCTCATTGCCAGGCAAGTGGTGTCTGCTCACGCGGAAACAGAGCAATTGACTTTTCTTGTGGGAGGGTGCAAAGCATCGGGAGGAATTAACCAGCACAGCGGTGTGTCACTCAGACCAGATGTTAACCTGCACCACGGTGCCTCACTCAGACCAGGTGTTAACCTGCACCACGGTGAGTCACTCAGACCAGGTGTTAACCTGCACCACGGTGCCTCACTCAGACCAGGTGTTAACCAGCACCACGGTGAGTCACTCAGACCAGGTGTTAACCTGCACCACGGTGAGTCACTCAGACCAGGTGTTAACTAGCACCACGGTCCCTCACTCAGACCAGGTGTTAACCAGCACCACGGTGAGTCACTCAGACCAGGTGTTAACCTGCACCACGGTGCCTCACTCAGACCAGGTGTTAACCAGCACCACGGTGAGTCACTCAGACCAGGTGTTAACCAGCACCACGGTGCCTCACTCAGACCAGGTGTTAACCAGCACCACGGTGAGTCACTCAGACCAGGTGTTAACCAGCACCACGGTGGGTCACTCAGACCAGGTGTTAACCAGCACCACGGTGAGTCACTCAGACCAGGTGTTAACCAGCACCACGGTGAGTCACTCAGACCAGGTGTTAACCAGCACCACGGTGCCTCACTCAGACCAGGTGTTAACCAGCACCACGGTGAGTCACTCAGACCAGGTGTTAACCAGCACCACGGTCCCTCACTCAGACCAGGTGTTAACCTGCACCACGGTGAGTCACTCAGACCAGGTGTTAACCAGCACCACGGTGCCTCACTCAGACCAGGTGTTAACCAGCACCACGGTGAGTCACTCAGACCAGGTGTTAACCAGCACCACGGTGGGTCACTCAGACCAGGTGTTAACCAGCACCACGGCGAGTCACTCAGACCAGGTGTTAACCAGCACCACGGTGAGTCACTCAGACCAGGTGTTAACCAGCACCACGGTGCCTCACTCAGACCAGGTGTTAACCAGCACCACGGTGAGTCACTCAGACCAGGTGTTAACCAGCACCACGGTGCCTCACTCAGACCAGGTGTTAACCTGCACCACGGTGGGTCACTCAGACCAGGTGTTAACCAGCACCACGGTGAGTCACTCAGACCAGGTGTTAACCAGCACCACGGTGAGTCACTCAGACCAGGTGTTAACCAGCACCACGGTGCCTCACTCAGACCAGGTGTTAACCAGCACCACGGTGAGTCACTCAGACCAGGTGTTAACCAGCACCACGGTGCCTCACTCAGACCAGGTGTTAACCAGCACCACGGTGAGTCACTCAGACCAGGTGTTAACCAGCACCACGGTGCCTCACTCAGACCAGGTGTTAACCAGCACCACGGTGAGTCACTCAGACCAGGTGTTAACCAGCACCACGGTGCCTCACTCAGACCAGGTGTTAACCAGCACCACGGTGAGTCACTCAGACCAGGTGTTAACCAGCACCACGGTGCCTCACTCAGACCAGGTGTTAACCTGCACCACGGTGAGTCACTCAGACCAGGTGTTAACCTGCACCACGGTGAGTCACTCAGACCAGGTGTTAACCTGCACCACGGTGGGTCACTCAGACCAGGTGTTAACCAGCACCACGGTGAGTCACTCAGACCAGGTGTTAACCAGCACCACGGTGGGTCACTCAGACCAGGTGTTAACCAGCACCACGGTGAGTCACTCAGACCAGGTGTTAACCTGCACCACGGTGAGTCACTCAGACCAGATTGTTAACGCTGACAGTGGCGTGTTACCCGTGACACCGGGGTTAACGCCTCAAGTGGCATCCGTGCGCTCTTAAGTGTCGATTCATTACGTGAATTGCCGCTCGCTTTGAGCATCGGTCTAATAACTGAGCCCTTTTCATTTATCCGAAGGAGCTCTTGACCACGTCGGGGTATTAACGGCCACGAGAAATCTGCGTTATGAAGGAGACCCATTGCCCAAAACGTCACCTATTGTATATTGTTTTCTTTTTAATGCCACAGTGTTAGTTGATGAATGTGCTTGTGCACCGCTGCCAATGCAGCAGCAGCAACAGCAGCAACGGAACAATTAGCCACCAACATAATTAGTCACCAGGACGAGTGTTAAGGGTTATGAGTAATGCCAGATAAAAGGACATGTAATGCGCTACGTAAACGTATCTTTAGCTTGTCCATTTAGTGTTGTATTATAATGAATATTAACAATTTATTTTAAAAAAAGAAACACTTGTACTTAGTCGTATTGAACTTAACAAAATACGATTATTGGTAGCCAGATTGTTCAAATAACCGATGTTAATGCTATCTTATAAGATAGCGATCGAGAAAATTATCAGGTGGCATAGAGAAGGTAAGATGTGTAACAGTTGGGGACTGATCACGTTTCACTCCGCGGGATTCTGTGACTCGTCACAAGTGAATTCCGTGATTCCATCCAGGAATCGGGTCGCTCTGTGTGTGTCCTGTCTTCTCCGCCTCGTGTGTGACGTTTCATCGGCACGGTTCTGTTCACGCCATCGTCCTAAGCGTAACATTCGCGTCACGTTTGTGATTTGCATCAAGTGCAAGTTGTCGATTGTCACACGCGCGTGGCTCTACGTGTGCATCGCTATTTGCCGTTTGACCCAATCACCCAGAATGCCCTCGATATCTTCGGATCCCTAAAGCTAAGCCGGGTTGAACCTGGACACTACTTGGACGGGTGACCCCCCATGCACCCGAACCGGTCGTCAGAGGCGGCTATGAAGCTACGTTGTGTACAGCGGAGGCCAGTGCAGCAAGGTTCCTTGTTGTATTGTACTTCTATGCTCCCGCGCCAAGGCTTGCAGCCTTCACCAACCCGCACCGACCGGTGCGGCGAGGTACGGTCGGATAGCCCTCGCGCGTCGCGCGGCGTGGGGAGGTCCTCGTCCAGGGAGTGGGGTGACAAAAGTTGGCGTGCGTACCTGTGCCTACTCCTCACGTGCACGAGCAGGCAACCCTTGCTCGGCAAGGAGTCAGACGTGTGACGACGCGTGGCGATGCGTGGCGACGCGTGACGACTCGTGACGACGCGTGACGACGCGTGGCGACGCGTGGCGACGCGTGGCGACGCTCTTTCAAGGTGATGAGATTATTTGAGACGAACGCTGCGCCGCGACGGGTTAAGGTGTGCTGTCGGAGAAGTGAACGTGCGGTGGCGAGCGCCCTGCCACCTCGTTCACTTGCTAGCTTTATTGATCATCGATAACAAATGGGACACGCCACTTCTCGGGTGTTTTTTTTCTTCGTTTGCCGTGTTGGTCCGTCGCCCGGGTTTCGTTTCCTTTGCCATCACTCCGCCACCATTTGTCCGTCATGCCTTCCGTGTTCGTTTTTGTTTCACATTCCGCCTTTGTTTTTTGTCTATGTTATTTTGTGCATTCCATGTTGACCTCCTGAGCAAGTTTGCAAAGGATTGGGTAAGTGTTGAAAACGGATAATGATGAAAACGGAAATTGTACTTGACGTATCGTGCGTGCGTACAAGTGCATCACAGTCGATTATCCGGCGGAGTGGTCCGGATTTTTTTTTATAAAAAAAATTAAAATCACAGATTACACGAGACGTGCTTGAGTCTTAACCTGCGTAGAACGCGGGTCAACACGCGCGTTGTGCCGTCCGGGTCTAAAGTAATCGGCGTGTGGATGTTTGCGGTCAGCTGTCCGCTGTGTCACGGACCCACGACGGGTGAGGAACAGCCAATAAATCAGAACCCCTTCCCCCTTCCCCGACGAGCACGCTGAAGCTGCGATCTGGATAGCTCGCACACGGATAAGCGAGAGTAATCTAAAATCTATATTAAAGTATACAGGTAAGAATTGCGCTCGTACTTTATATTCCTGCAGATGCGTTAACGACAAAAAAGCAAGCTTAGTACAGAATGACCACGAGAAAATGTACCAAAACATTACATGTTCCTAGAGATGCGTTAAATTATTAAACACATTTCTTGAATCCCCTTGTGTATGACAAATTGTTCACAGTTTAAGGGGAAAAAACAGCATTTAAACTTTGATCACACTGAGAGGACGACTATCGCAATCGTCCGATTATGGACAATTACAAAAGGCCAAACACAAATGTAAGTGCACCCTGAAGTGGGACATCTGTTGAACATCATTTTCATGGACAACAGGCTCTCACACTGGGGCACGGAACGACGCCGTACATTTGTGAAGTGTGCACTCTGCAAGACACGGGGGGGGGGCTGCAGCTCGCGCTGCTCGGCCACGGCTCCTTCAGGGAACTCTGATTTCGTCTCGCCACCAACGTCTCCTGGCTCCGGCTGTGACGCAAAACAACCGCGGCGGGCCGTGTGAACCACGGCGGTCGCCCTGAGCCCGGGCCGCTTGGCCGAGACTCCCTTTGCCGAGACTCCCTTTGCCGCTGCCCGCCTGTGTTACAGAACCAGTACCACACGAAGATCGACGAGCTCATCGAAGACACCGTCAAGGAGATGATCGCGATGATGATCGGCAAGGTGGGAACGTTGGGTAGACGCGTCATAATTCTCGCGGCCTGCGATTTCATGAGCTTTCCAAATTCTGTCCCGACTATTGATTAAAAACATTTGTTTTCTTACTCTGCTCTTAATAATTCCTTGAGGCAAATTGGAACACTTCCATACGCAGTAAAAATATACAAATTGTAAATAACGGCTTCCTACGCATGCAATTTGATGCATATTTTGTAAGTGTAAAATCGATTTTGTTCTCTGAATTGTTGAAGGCTAGTGTACGGCATAGTTTACCCCTGTCTGCCTCCCACCATTAACGCCAGCGCCAACACCTCATTGAATTCAAGTTGTCTATTATCATATATTATATTATCGTGCATGCGTTTGCATGCAATATGCAGCATTACCCCACAGGCAGCCACACACACACACACATTGTAAAGACATATTATGTATGCTACCGGGCCCTCCGAACAAGGCTCAAGGCAGTCGACAGCATGGGAGACCCAAGTGGGTTTCGCCCTCATAAGGCCTCATCGGTGTGCTGACCCAGCTTCAGACTGCCATGAATGTTCACTACCACTACTCTTGGAGCAGTGACCATCGGCCAGTGGAAGGCCCTGGCAGTATTTAGACTCTCCATGCTAACATCCCTTCTGTTTAGTGGCAATATTGTAACATTGCCATACGCAGGATAAATAACGTCCTCGTGTGTCACATTGCCATATTAAAATATATTACGTAATTATTTCGAATTCTTTACCCAGAAAAGCTGCGGTGAAACTTCGAAACTGTTTTGAAAAAAGTTCTGCGTGCGATATTTTGCCAACTTTTTTAATGAAGAACTCAGATTTATTTTTTATACTGACACAGACAAATTCACCGTTATTCCTGTAGACAAATAATTGCATGGATAAGTGTGGATTAACTGCATAATACAGTGGCCCACCGTCGCGATTTACAAATAGTAATGGACAATAATATATCACAGTTTTGTTTGTTAAACATTTACAAATGTCCCTGGCTTAAAAAAAAAAACATTAATACGGCCTGTCGATAAAATAACGTGAAAACAGAATGAGCACCTCTTGTGATTGCGGTAGAGACTCACATGCAGGATGCGAGACAAATGAGCGACCATAAAAAGTACTGCAAATATGTTGGGACACCGTAGTCGTGCTTAAGGGGGGCATATAGATTTTTTTCAGGTGAAGATGGAAATATTTTCTCACTCGTCCATTAACCCAATCAGATCATTTGAGAGTCACTTTATAAAAAAAATCGCAAATTCGGACCGTGACACCGGCACACGTGGCCTGCTTATTCCTTAGAACGTCACGGGAACTGTACCGTCCGCTGTGAAGCAGACGGGCCCTATTTTATGGTTAATACACCAGCAGTGTTAACTAGGGCTGCCACCGGGCTGGAACCAGCAGCTCTACAATGTTTAAAGAGCGACCGCTCGCTCACGTCACCCCAGTGAGTTATGCACCTCGTTGGGTGCCTGCATACGTATCTGTGCACGTGCGTGCGACGGTACGTGCGTGCGTACATGTGTGCGTGAGAGGTGCTCGCTAACAGCACTTGCCCCAAACAGTCTGTTGAGGCTATACGGGGGACCTTTGTCTGTGAGATGCCAGTCATCTCAGTCATGGCTGCTGGGCCTCCTGCCAGCAAGCCTTCGACACTGAAAAGTGCACCTAGCCGCCTGGCACAAGCGCCATGCTGACGCCACGGCCACTTAGTGGCGAATGTCAGTTTTTTTGTTGTTGTGCGCAATTTGTAAAGCATCGTGTCCGGCCACACCACGCCGCCGTGCGCCGTTCCCGTCTACATCGGTGCTCGCTGACAGCGCTTGCCCCGACGTTCTAAGAAGGCTACACGAGGGTGCCGCGGTGGCTAGGAGATGTTAACTCCCTCGCCTGGTACACAGGAGGTCGTGGATTCGATCCTAACCCTGCCGCCTGTATATTTGGAGTTTGCGTGTCTTTCTCTCCGTGGATTTTTCTCCGGGTCCTCCGATTTTTCCTTCCACGTTTAGAAACATGCGTTTAGAATATTTGGCCGCTGCTATAAATTTCCACGTGATGATGAGCCACTTCGTTGAGCTATGATTTGCAATGGCCAGGTCGGTTCTGAAAAAAGAGCTGCACAGCTCGGTGGGCCTCACTTGGTAAAATATCAAAAATGTAGCCTCTAGCACGTTGCGTTTGTTGCGCGCGTGCAGTTTGTGACGGTGCTGGAGGGCGTCCTCTCCAAGCTCGGCCGCTACGACGAGGGGACGCTCTTCTCGTCGTTCCTCTCCTTCACAGTAAGGCCCCCCCCCGCCCCCCCGCCCCGCCCCCTCGCCGCTCGCGACACGAACGCCGACCCCTCGCGTGGCGCGCCGCGGTTCCTCCGCTCGGTGTCTCTTCTATTTTCGTGGGGCGTGGGGGGCGCGGTGAGGGAGATGGAGCTGCGGTTTGAGGCCGCGATCACTCAGTCTCCCTCCTGGGTTTCGTGCCAAACCGGATCCGGCTCCAGGACCCAAGCGCGCAGTGCGGTGCTGCGAGGAGTGGCCACGGTATAATGACTCACGAGATGATGTCGGTATGATTACTCACGAGATGATGTCGGATATCGCGATGTTTATGTCATCGCGATATCGGTTTCCCGTAACTTTGTAAACGTCTTTTCGCATTTTTCGGCTTCTTGTTTTTGTGCTTTGCTACGCTACAAATTAAGATTGCTGAGAGGTTGCTCAGCTGCACTCAACGCAAGCCTGCCATGAGCCTTTCTAGTGATTGTGGTCCATAGCGCTTATGATGCACACGCTGTCGGTTATGCACCAAGCAAGTCAAATAATTCTACAAACTGCGAAAAGGGTGGCTGCGTTTCATCGCCATTCAGTAAATTCCCCCGAAAAAACATTTTGCAGAGAGCTGGTTTAACGAATTACAGCTAGCGATGGGTGAATATGCCATTGGGTGCATACCACACTGTATTTTGTCCAGAATTAGAATATTTCAGAAGAATCTGAATATTTATAGTGGAGGAATCCAATGAGCTATAATGCTCTTTTTCACAGATGTCAAGCAGGGGTGGGTAATAAGGTTACAACAAACAATATAAAACACACCATAGGAGTGGGAAGTTTAAGAAAGGTAAGCAAATCACTTTAAAACAAAATAGGATATTTCCGAAAAATAAATTGAGCAATGGCGATCGCGATGTTGTGCGCAACGGACATTACGATAACCGCGGCTCTTCACACCGCACGACGAGCTCGTGGCACTGCCGAAGGTCGACGCTGCCCCGGCGCGACCGTGCGGTGCCGCGGTGCACGCCGCGCCGATTGACGACAAACTGTTCTCTCCTTCCCTGCCCGCACTCCGTCCGTGAAGATGAAGGCTGCCTCCAAATATGTGGATGTTCCAGTAAGTAAGGCCGATGTGTCTGAACGTAAATAGTTAAAACCGTCATTGTATTAAAATGCACTCACACACGCGCACCTCGATGTAATAACGATGATGATAATGATGATGATGACTCGCACACGCCACACCCTTGTGCTGAACATAACATTTCATGAATATAAAGCAACCCTATCATTAATATTAAATGTGCTTTGCTTAACGAGATAAGAGCCATAATATTTTTTAAGGGGCTTAAAAGTCATTATTTTGTCATTTAACTCTGGATTATTCTCAAAATGTAAGTTTTGGTTTGTACCTAGAAACCGTTTAATTGTGGCCAGGTATTTACGTGAATGCGTGTGGCATTCTAGCATGGAGCAAACTGTACTGTGCTCACCGTATTCTAGCGCTGACACCACTGCCGCCACCTGTACGGAGCACCAACTCCCACCACAACCACCAACCACAACATACTGCCACCACCACCTCCGCCACCACGACCATCGCCACCACCGTCACCTCCGCCACCACCGTCACCTCCGCCACCACCACCGCTGACCGGCGTGCGACTGCTGCCCACAGAAGCCGGGCATGGACCTCTCCGACTCGTACATCACGTTCGTGCGCCAGAACCAGGACATTCTGCGCGACAAGGTCAATGAGGAGATGTACATAGAAAGGTTGTTTGATGTAAGTAGCAAACCCCCACCGCCCCTCTACCCCCCCCCACTCCCACATCGCCGCCAACTCAGAAGCCCCACGCGGCGCGGTGAGACAAAGGCGCGGACTGTGCACAGGGATGAGTCACGTTTCGAGAGCTGCGCCTCGACTTAGCGCCACCGCTAGCGACCTCCTTCCCGCGCTTCCAATTCACAACCTCTTGGCTTACCGCGTCTCTCTCGTGCGCGCCTCGAGTCCCAGTCGCACGTCGCTCGCTCCCACCTCTACCTCTCCTCGCTCTTTCTCTTGTTCAGTTGCAGCGCTAGGACGGCTGTTGTATTTGTTTGTCGTGGACGAAGGGGGGTGTGGGAGGGGGGTTGTTTATTGAATAATTCTCGGCTAATCTTGGCGTAATAATGTCACTATTGTGTTTTAAGTTATAAAGCTGAGATTACCGCTCATATGGGTTACTTAATGTAATACTGATCCTTGGAGTAACGGCGTATTATTGAGCGTCGCAAGCCACATTCGGGTGATTGTGGTCTATTCAGAGGGGCTTGTTCCATGTCAGGCATGCAGCGCATTCGTGAATTATCTCACTAAAGTTGTGCGAGGTGGAATTTTTGTAAATGCTACAATTTGTCTAATTATAATAATAATTATTTTGTTTGTGGGGTCCCTGGTGACCAGGCCGAGGCTAAACTTAGCCCCCAGTCTTTTACGTTTTCATGGGGAATAATGAGTTCAGAAAATGCTTTCGACACTAATTTCTTACACACCCAGTCAAGTGCAGTGTACTGAAGACGCCATTTACCATCGTTATCGTCTGGCTTATTTTTCTCATCATAGCACGACTATCACTGCTGAAGATGAGCAGCATAACTCAATCACGTGATCACCTTTCTACGTATTCATAATCATTTGCAGCCGTTAATCAATACACCAGGCCTCACCACTGGGGTTACCGCCTGTCTGGAATTGGCTTCTGTGTCCGGGTGGCAAGAATTCATTTGCACTGAGATTTGGTTCCAGTATTGTGTTGAAATGTATTGCAGTAAACGGCACAGTTTTGATAGACTTAAGACTGACTGAGAAATATATGTGGGTTTGGTCTGTGGAATAGGTCGCGACCCCACTCGCTACTCTGTGTTGGTCGTGGGGGGTGTTTGACCACGCTGGTCAGTGCATGTCGGTGAAGAGAGAGTCTCGGGAGAAGCTGCAGATATCGCTCGCCACTGCCGTTAGCACTGGCCGCTAATCAAACTTGCGTTGCAGGGTTTAACGCTAACCATTGTCCCACCACTCCTCCCTGTGTATATGAATAAAATACCATAGGTTCGTTAGTCCAGAGTGAAATACAAATAAGGATGTGTCTTTATAAATTAGTCATCGTATGTCATTAACAAAGTGGCCAGTTTGATTCGTGACAAATACAATTTTAACGTATAACGGGTTACTCTTTGAATAGGACAGGGTTTTTACTACTTCTAGTTCTTAAAATGTGACAGTTTATTCATTTACTTTAGCAATTCATCATTATTTAAAACAACATGCTTTTGAAGCATAGTCTGAAAGTAAAATGATATTAATAGATAATTTTCATACTTTGGGTCATTCTCAGTTTCCTTCATTGCTAACACTTCCATTCTAATTCACATCTCCAACCATGACCCCATGGCTTCGCGTGTCTGTAGAACGTTAGGGCGCCACGGTGGCAAGATGTTAACTACCTCTCCTAGTATACAGAAGGTCGTGGGTTCAATCCCGACCCGGATGCCTGCTGTATATTTGGAGTTTGCATCTTCTCCCCGTGGTCGTGAGGATTTTTTTCCAGGTCCTCCGGTTTTTCCCTCCACATTTATAATCAACATTAGTTTACAGTATTTGGCTGCTATACATTTCCATACGGTAAGCCACTTCGTTGAGCTGTCACGTGTGGCCAGGTCGCTTCTTACAAAGAGCTGCATAGCTCAGTGGACCTTGCCTGGTAAAATACAAATAGTTTAGTTGAGACTGGACCGCGTATGTTCTTCATGTCGACGTGTGTAGCCCCTCTGCTCTGTAGACTTCAGCTCCACCATCTCACAGCTTCATTCCTCCTGCACGCGGCCTCCTGCCTCGCAATGTGACTCTGCCCTGTGCCCGCGCGCGTCGCGTTTTGTCTCGCGAGCAAGCGCGATCCTCGCTATCGAACAGCCTCTCTATGTACGTCCGCCATCGAGACCCCACCAGCGTGCGCCGTGCAAGTCCGCCGCCGCCACGGACGGTGGCCTCGCTTGCATCTGGAGCCGCGGTGATCCTTCGGCATCCCGCACGGGTCGTTCACGTTTTGGTTCCCCCGCGAGTTTGCCCGCGACCCGGCGAGAGTGCCGTCCGCAGAGATGGCGCCACGCGCGGCGGGGCCGGGGGCGGCTCGACTAGAGCCGCCAGCCGCGGGCGGCTCTCTGCGTGGCTACGTCCACGGCGTTCCCAACCGAGGCCACCGCCTCCGCCCTGTCGCTGTCACCCTGCTGGTCGCCGGCGAGAGATGATGGACGGTGCCGAGAAACTCGCCACCCTCCGCACTCGGCTGTGCGTGGCTCACCCCACAGCGGCCGCTTCACTTGCTTGGATTATCCTCGCCGCTTTCAAATTAGGGTATCGATCGATTCGCGTCGAAATTTGGCCTTCAAATTACCATACGGCAATGTCACGTGACCTGAACCTACGTGAATTTGTCCAAACAATCGAACCTGCTGGAGAATCATAATGATATTAGTGGGAATTTCTAAAGTGCCGTAACATCGCATCGCCCCCGTACCTACATTGTTGCCCAAATTGTACAAAGGAACGCGCCCATTAGAGAGCGGAACAACGTGTTGGATGTAGCTCATTCCCCTAACCTGGGTTGTCTAATTGATTGCACGTTCGCACTCTGTAGGTAAACATTAGCTGTATGGATTGGACGTGTACATATTTATGGTTTTGATTGTACCGGAGTATTTTTTCGGGGAGCAAACCTTTTCGCGCAAGTCGCGTCAGCCGGGTGATGTGAACGCGCGTCACTGCTGCCGTCTGCCCTTGGCCTGGCCGCTACGGTCGTTGTGGAGGACCGGGCCTGGCGCCGGCCATCACTGTCTCGTGATCGTTCTGACGGTGGGCTGCGCTGGCGGGCGCACGCGATGACGTCACAGTGCGTGGCGTTAGACATTGTGGAGGGCGGGGCACGCGGCGTGACAGAACGACACAAAGAACAATAGGCGCGGTTCATGACCAGTAAAATAACGCTCGGAAAATAAAGGTGCGTTTTTTTTTATATGAAAGTTGTTCCGTCGAAAAACAAAGCGGCTAACTTGCTCGCCATGGAATCGAACGATTGCGATGCGACTCTCGACGGACGATGTTTTAGCCGCGCGTGCTGGCACACACTCGGTGTGGGGGTTGGTGGGTCGCGCGTAGGATCTTGACGCTCGTCAGACTCGCAGCCTCGGGGTGGCTGTGAGGCGGACGCGTTGAAGGCAGTACACAAAGTAGGTTACCGATCTCTCCGTCCGGATTTTAGAGTTATTCTCCCCGTACGCACGCCGATTCTCCTGCTTCGTCAGCTTCTTAGCACGTGCAAAATTCCCCTCGAAATAAATTTGACTAGCATCACAAAGTAGGACCTTTATCGAAAGAATGGGCCCCGTAAGGCTGCGTGCGTGCGTGCGTATATAAATATATATTCTAGACATATAGATTATTTCCTGTCCATAATGAAGCAAATTAATTTCACAGTTTCCTTCCAACCTCTACACTTTGCTGAAGCCTTGCACATTAACAGCTCGTTGAGCTAATTACAAGTCTGCGGCCACTCATTAGGGCTTGAAGCCCCCCCCACCACCCCTCCCCAATCTTCCTAATGAAGTGCCTGTGCACGCTTGTGCATCGTTTCATCGCCGTACGAAAGCCGTGAGGTGAAGAAGACGTTTTTGTTGAAAGCTGTATTCTGGCTTCCCACCAGGGAGCTGAACGGATCTCTAAACTATCTGCGTGGCCTTTCCGCGCGTAAGACGACCATCCTTTACCCCGTTGTTGCGGTGCCGCCGGTTGCCCGCGTCGATCCTTGAGGCTACCGGTAGATCTGTGCTGCTGCGTCGCGACCCTCTGTGTGTGTGTGTCTGTCTGTCTGTCTGTGTGTGTCTGTCTGTGTGTGTCTATGTGTGTCTGTCTGTGTGTGTCTGTTTATCTGTGTCTGTCTGTGTGTGTCTGTGTGTGTGTGTGTCTGTGTGTGTCTGTCTGTGTGTGTATCTTTGTCCTTGTCTGTGTGTGTGTCTGTGTGTCTGTCTGTCTGTGTGTGTCTGTGTGTGTGTGTATGTGTGTGTGTGTATGTGTGTGTGTATGTATGTGTGTGTGTGCGTGGCGCATTAGCGCGCACACTCCGATACTCCCTGCAGATATCACAGAGCGACCTCCGAGATCCCTGCGGAGGTCACGGCGCTAACTGTGACCTCTGCTAGGGGGCAGCACGTTCACACTTTGTGCTAGCGCTGACAATGATGTACGTATATATGTTGAACGTCTTTCGCACCGTACGTAGCCAACCGTACTAATCGGAGGTGCGTAGCATTGCAGTTATACTGGTATGTTTTTATTATTGTAAGCAATGGTAAAGGTTATCCAGTAAGCTGTACTCGCGTTAGACTCGCAATGGGATCTCATTCAGTTCAACAGAATCCTCCATATGGCAGAATCCCCATTGGATCGCATTTCAACGATTGGAGATTTTTCCGTGGGAATCGCCCGTCGAAAACCACATCTCCTGTGGGAATCATGGAGAGTGAAATCTTATGAATCGATACGATTTCCTGCAGGAATTGCCCTGCTGCTGTCGTGGTTTGTATAGTCATAGCAAGTCGCATGCATGCATTGAAAGACGAAACCTCGTATAGCCTTAACAGACGGTTGGGGCGCGTGTCGTTACACACAGCACCTACGTGCAGGACGCGATGGGGTGGGTGGCGAGCACCACATCCGGCCGCCTTTGTCTCCCCAGTGGCGATATTTACACACGACACAAGGTATTCATTTGAGGCCGAGTCGATCTAGGCGAGGCCCAGGACCGGTTCAGATAATCGTCACCGATGTTGACCGTGAGCGGGAATCTAATTCAGGTTGCCGGGTTCGTAGCGCAGCGTGTTAACCGCTTCACTATCCATACACACGTACACACACATATATATACACATATATATATACATGTATATATACATGTATATATATATGTATATATATGTGTGTGTATGCAGTGCACAACACGAGGCAACATAAACAACCTGTATGCCATGCCGCTGCTACTGCCAAAAACGCAGGCACTAGTTAAATTGATGAGTAGCAGTAGACCCAGCTGCCTGGATGCAGAAAGCAGCTGGTGTGCATGCTGTCAGGTGGGAAACAAGCTCTCCCTCCTGTAGGAGTGTGAGCTCACAGGAGTCTCTGTACTGTCACCTGTTTGTTTATGCATTCTGTGGCCAAAACATAAAACTACGATAATGAACCGGAATCGGAAAATCCACGAGACGACGCATTCTAATTTTCATCCATCAGCAGGAGTCCCCCGTTCCCCGTGTCTCTCTCCCGTGAGATTAGATTATGGGGGAGAAGTAGTAAACAAAAAACCCGAAAGCTTCGAGCGGCGTTGCTCACAGTCCTAGGCGGGTTGTTGTCCTTTATTACCATCAACCCTCCGCTCGCAGCGCTCCACTTTGCAGCCGCACCGACGGTGATTTGCTGTTTGCGCGAGGCAGAGTGTTGCTCTCGCGGTAACCATTATATTACAATTACCCTTATTTATTCAGCCTGCGACCAAATCACCCCCAACGCGTCCCGATCTCGCCGGAGCTCGGAAGCTAAGCGGGAGGTGAGCCTGGATATTGGCCGGATGGGCGATCGCCTTGCAGGTGCCGTCGGCTACTCCGAGGCCATGCTGTCAGCAGGGGGCATTGCGGCAAAATCCATTTCTTCTCCCCTCCAGCACCTACGCTCCCCGCGATCGCTAACCCACAGTGACCAGCGAGGCGAAGCATGGGGAACGAGGGAGCTTCTCATCCTGCAGTAGGTTGACTAAACGAGCTGCGCCTGTGCTTAGTGCAGAGACGCATCGGTGAGCAAACGGGAGTACGAGCAGATGATGATATCCAGTATTCCGCACAGATAGGTCCGGGATTCCGTTCGCCGCGCTGCCGCCTACTCGCCGAATCGCACAGCCAAAGCGTGCGACCGCCTCGTGTTTCCACGCAGTGTCCCGCACGAGAAGTCGCTAAGCCAGACACCGAAGCTTCCACTGCCTCGTTCAGCAAGGTTTAGTCAGAGGCCTTATTTTTGTTTTACATTTGTCGATACGAAATCAAGGATGACTTTTTGAATACAATGGATCACAGTTTTAATTGTATATCTTGGATGTACGTAAACAAATAAATTAATCGGATCTGTTTCGAGCATATTTTAACGTATTTTATATAGATGGATACTTTGTGTAATGTTTTTTTTTTACGGGTATAGAGAGCTAAAAAGTAAAAGAAAAGAAATGACACGTTCAATGTCACGCCAATTTTTTTTTCACGAACGTTTTGCTTAACGCTTGCACGTCGCGGCGGTACCCACAATGCAGCATTCTGTTCCTTTTAAAACTAGCCCTGCTGTCGTTTAGTAAATGTAGTACTTTCATTTAACTTCAATTTGCACAATGTCCTTGAAGGGATTACACGGATATGGGGTGGGCTGTTTGATTGTCAGCATCATCCCATTGGGAATCTCATTACAAAATCTGAAGCAGCTTTACATTGGGCGAGGGAAGGGGGGGGGGTATAACATTCACAGAATTATTTTAGTTTTGTCAGCTGTTACTAGAAACCTGGCGCCAAATATGTGGAATGGAAGGGACCCGCGGTTTCCTTGAACGTCGTCACATCGCAAAGGCCAAGGATGGAGCCTGAGCCCCGGGACGCTGCGTTGGCAAGATCGATCGTCGTGACGCTTCGTGTCGACGGCGAGACGACCATGAGTCAAGACTGTAATCGTTCACATTTGCAATTATCACGTGAAGGGTCGATTTGAGGCCATACGTTTGACGTTGACGACGACGACGACGGTGGTGCTGATGATGATCAATCGGTTTGAGCAAATGTCGAAAATCTATTCAAAACCCGCACGTCGGGATTATTTCATTGCAAAGGGCGCGCTCGAGTCGGCCGCCTCGTCCGTCCATTATTTCCCCGTGCGTTGTTCACATCCCAAACGGCTGCAGAAATTAAGGGGAAAGGGGCTTTCAAGGATGCTGATCCATCTTCAATGCATCTCTAGCCGGAGAGACGTCGGCGACGGGGTTAAGGGTGGCGGGTCCCCTGGACCCCGATTACACGGAAATCACCGGGCCCCACTGTGGCAGCGATGAATGGGGGGGCATTTTCTTTCGGTGAATGCGGCGCACGACGGCACCCCCCCCCCGTGAGCAAAGTAATACGGCGGAGGGGACGTCGCCGCGCGCCGAGCTCTCTGTGTGTGTGTTGTTGTTGTTGTTGCTGCGGCTGCGGCTCTCGCCCTCGTCTCGTTCTTCGAGGTGCTCCGTGCACGACGTTGTGATTTTTCGAAATTCACGTTCGCGTCACTTTCCCACTTTGGCGTTTAGAGGCGCGCCGTGCGCTGATTGTCCCGGTTAGCTTTTTTTTTATTTCCACGTGAAGTGCTTGCACATTGAGAGGAGGGCGCGTGTGCCGTCAAGTAACGCGAGCGGTGGTTTTAATTGAGCACGACGTGCATTGGACGTTGTATTGTTGAAGCGAGCAGCAGCAGCAGCAACAAAAAGCAACCCAATGTGAGTGTGTACACGCGGCACTGCATCGATAGCCAAATCGTTCGATCTCAAGCGCCAAGAAGAAATTCAGGGCGGTACATGTGATGCAGTGTCGGTTGGGAGCTCGGTTCAAGGAAAGGGTTCTACTTTGAATAACGAGGCCACTGGTATGGCTATTTTATTGGTTTTGCATCGGCGAATTGTGTCGTTGCACAGGTACGAGAGGATTGTAGAAGAGGATTGTGCGTATGGTCTATAGTGTGGGGAGCGGTTCGTTCACTGCACTACGAACCTGGCAAACATGAATGTGTTTCCCGCTCGCGTTCAAAACTCGTGACGATGGTCTGAACTGGTGCTGGTCAACCACCCCTCCTCGTGTGCCGTGCCGGCGTTCATAGGTGCTGCTCTCTAAGAACACTTGCCCCGACGGTCTGTTGAGGCTACACGGGAGAAGTGGGTCGTCGTAACGTGTTCCGGTGTTGTTGAACTAAAATGAGGCTCTCTTATCTTCGTGGCTTGGAAGCTCGTTGTTTCCACGTGCCAAGCACAATCGCATGCCGGCTACATTTACATTCGTTGTGAAAAAGAAACACATCCTCAACCAACCCTGCTGTATTCATGTCGTATTTTGGAACGTAAATGACACTTGTGGTACTGGAAAAACTGCAAGACACTCTTGTCCATCACGTGTCCATCATCATCATCATCGTCGCCGCCTGCAATAGCTCACAGTTCAGTGCTTCTCTGGACGTGCTGTCTCCTCTTTCACCCGACGTCTCTAAATACATGTTCGGCGCCCGAGGACGACAGCTTTCGTTTTAATAGCGCCCGCCGAGATAAACGCTCGTGCACATTTTGCTTTTTTTTTCAAGGCCTCGCGGTCCACGCATTGGCGTGACATACGGGCTTTAAACATGCGGGCTTTAAACATGCTCTCAATATGCTGCCTCTGGGTCCTTCATCAGTTTAATTCTGGGCCGAGACTCAGCTTGGCCTCGACTTAAACATCTGCCAAGTCTTTTTCCACTCAACGATCAGACGGGCTGTTGTGAACCAGCCCTTTTCTTCGGCTCTTTGCCGCATCCACCGTAATCCCCCCCCACCACCCCCACCCCCCCCACCCCCACCCCCGTCAGCACCCACCGCCCCCCCACAAACACACCCACCATTCAGAGAGGCCCTATTCAGCCCCGGAATTAAGCCTCCTAGCCGAAGCTTTTATAAACTGCACAGCAAGCCGCGCGATGTAGCTTTCACGCCCTTCTCCCCCCCCCCCCATCATCCTCCTCCTGCTCCTCCGAGCCTGCCTCCCACACGGCTGGACGCGTCTCGGGCTTTGCCCCCCCCCCCAACCAACCCTCTCCGCTCGCTCGCTCGCTCGCCCGTGCGTGCGTGCGCTCTACCCTCCTAATTGTTTCGTCCGGGGCTGATTGGTTAATTTCCCACCTCTCGTGCGTAATCCCCCTGCTTAACCAGCCCCCCCCCCACTCCGGCATTGTAATTACAGAGCGGGGGGGGTGGGCGCTTCCCCGGCCAGCGGCGCCCTCGCCGCCCTCTCGCTCCGCCGCCGCCGCCGGCCTCGGCATTGTCGCTGCTGCTGCTGCTGCCCGCGCCTCATTAGTGGCGAGCGCGCGGTGGTGGCGGCGGCGGTGTCGGCGTGTTCGGGGCTGGTCGTGGCAGCAGCTGCCGCCCCGGCCAATTTTTTCCCATTAATTTCGCCTTCCCCCCCCACCCCCCCACCCCCCACCCGCGTCGCCTCCACCACCCCCACCACCGCTCCCTCCCTATCCACGTCTCTCTCTTTTTTTGTATGTCGCCCACCCTCTTTTTGTTTTCCTTTCATTCGCAGCGAGGGCTCGAATTCCCGCAACCGGAACGCGTTTGTCCCAGCGATGCGTGGAAGTGACCAGCCTAATGTGAATTCGTCTGCTCGTTTTTCGCTTGCGCGAGGGTGAGAGAGAGAGCGGGGGGGGAGGGCGGAGAAGAGAGTCGATGATTGTTGAGCACGGCGATTGAAGGGGAGGAGACCGTACCCACGGGATTGCTTATCAAATCAACACACCTCTATAATTAGCATTGTTTAAAGCCATTACTCGTGCGCGGCGAAGCAGGCCTGAGATGTCACGGCGCAGAACGTGCACCGCAAAGCCCCCACTGACGTTTTCCCACAAGTCATTTATCCCACGCGGAAAATTTTGCTTCTTTTCAGCGACGTTTTTTTTTATTCCCAGATGGCGATCATTTACACGTTCGTAGGGGATGTGCCTTTTGAGTGTAATCGCTCGAGGACGGTTGATTGTGCTGGAAGATAAATACGAGGCTTTGGCTCGTTTGAGATTAAACGCAAATGGGTTATTCATTTTGCCCGCGCGCAGACGTGCGTCTCGAAAGCACTTGGGGTGCGCGGCGCGCCAGCGGATGGAAGTAACGGCGAGTGCGTTGCTGTTCGCGTTTGGCGCGGCGTCTAAATGGCGCCAGAGCACGTGAGGTTGCGCAGGCGCTGTTAACAAAATCGTCGATCGCACTGCGGCCTTCAGAAGTGTAAGAAGACGAAGTAAAGAAACGCACGGCAGGCGAAGGAGCGTGGCCGGCGGCGTGGCCACGCACTCCGTGGTGCTCTCCTTTCAAGACCCCCCCCCCGGCGTTGTCTGACACGGGGTAGATGGCGAGCGAGTGCGACTCGTTTCATCCGGGATGGGATAGAACGCTGACATTTCTGCTCTTGGAGAGGTTCTGCTCATTAAGGGAAGAACGTGGAAATCCAAGCACTCGGGCGGGGGTGAAACGGTATTGTCTATTTTTTTAACTTAGCCAAACGAAAGTTGGCACCTGTAGGTTTTGAAGAGAGCTGAATCCAGACACGATATCGGGCTTTCATTCGCCTTTCGTTTGTAGGTACTTTGGGCTCCGTTTTGACGAGTGTGCTGCTAAAGCCCATAGAAAGCAGGCGATGCTTCCCTACTGGTTACTGTGACAATAAATAACTGGGAATGAAATGGTTTTGTAATTGATAATTGGTTTTGTCTTTGAGTTGTGCGCCTTTTGGCGTCATCTGGTCCAACCCATGTGAGACTAGGCTCTAAGGAAAGCTGTCTCGGGTGTGGACCAATCAACTTCAAGGACAGTGCACATTATCAGAGTTATGTTTTTTGTTTGCATTATGACTGCAGGTATTGTGGTCTATGCAAACATGACTCCTTGTAAAAAGGTGTCAGTTTTGTTGCCAGATAGAAGGGTAAAAAACCAATTATCATATTTTTACTGGCAAATGAGGTTCCCATAGTGTAGATGCTTGCCCCGAGCTCTCATACTCTGATGGTGCATTATCTTTGAGTTGTGCGCCTTTTGGCGTCATCTGGTCCAACCCATGTGAGACTAGGCTCTAAGGAAAGCTGTCTCGGGTGTGGACCAATCAACTTCAAGGACAGTGCACATTATCAGAGTTATGTTTTTTTGTTTGCATTATGACTGCAGGTATTGTGGTCTATGCAAACATGACTCCTTGTAAAAAGGTGTCAGTTTTGTTGCCAGATAGAAGGGTAAAAAAACAATTATCATATTTTTACTGGCAAATGAGGTTCCCATAGTGGTTTTGTAATTGTTATATTAAACACGTAAATATCCTGTTGAGTTTGAAGTCACCGCGAGGTAAGAAGAGACCAATGTTTTGGGTGATTGGCCTAATCAAGACGTTCCCTTCCTCTCGCTGACATTAAAACCCCTATTATGTATGAAACCTACACTTATAAAATGCATTTTTATAAAAATTACAATTTATTAAAATATATGTGCAATTATTTAATTATCTATATAGGCTGTTAACAATTCCCCATCGAGGCACTGACTGCACCATTGTGTCGGAATGCCAGGTGCTGTAGGCACAAGGTGACAGATTGCCTGGTAATGCCAGGTGCTATAGGCTTGGGCAGCAAGGTGGCCAGGTAGTGGGGCAGATAATTAAAAAAAAATTTCACGGGAATGGTTTGCATTGTGATACAAGCGTGAAACTTGCTAGAGTTGTTCACAGTGGTGCATCTTTTTGTTCCATGTAAAAAGTTAACCACCGAAAAATCAATGATGGCCACAATTTTTCCAAGATGACCATTTTTGGTGGCGGCCATCTTTGATTTTGACGGCCATCTTGAGGTAGCTATCACAATGTGTCTTATCAAGTAACCCGAGGAGATCATACGTGCCAAATGTTCTTCTTGCACCACCGATTGAACGATTGTTCACGTTATCTGCTGCACGAATGAGATAGCACCACAGCAGTGGAATTAATGTATCCGTGCAGACATTTTAAGTGTCTTCCCCTGGTTATGCGTTGGTTTTCTCCAGTTCATCTGCTTTTTTCCCACAAGCCAAAACACTCCTCACCGGGATTGGTCAAACGCCGCGGTGAAAAATAGTCTCGAGACTCGCTGAGGCTTTTTGTGGCTAAATAAAGGAACGTAATTATATTTTTCTTTTTTGTCTGAGAGATGGCACATACAATGAGCACTTTGTGGAATTCAAAGTCATCGTCCTTCCTGCAAATCAAATACACACCCAGCGTGTAAGTATCAAGGCCAGTTCACAAAAGGTTTCTCAAACTCGCATACAAAAGGAAGACGAAAAAGAAATCTGGTGCGATATCTCCGCACCAGATATTTCAGGTTTCACAGATTTTGAGCCTCTGTTATTCGGTATGGAACAGTTCAATTATTGAAATCCAATTCTTATGCTCACGATATGTCATATGATGCGCCTGGGAATAGATTACTTACGATCCATGCAGGCATACTCGAGTCCGATTTGCTGACATTACATTTAGTAGAATGGCGTCCATAAGGTCGTGCAGGGAAAGAGATGGAGCGGCTAAGTCGGCTCGTGTGCGGGAGTCACCGCTACGCAGGATCACGGGATGTGTCTTTGGGAGGAGGTCTTCATCCAGCAGTGGATTTACCGTGGCCAATGATGACATTTAGGATACAATGGGGCAAGCATCTGTACAAACGAGGCGAAAATACTAGGCAAAAAATGTACTTATATATTTAAAAAGTCAAATCAGGATCGTCAATCTGCAATCCGTGGAGTCTTGACCGGGGTGTGCTGTGAGGACCGTGTACACTACGAGCAGCGATGTCGATCCAAAGAGAACAATTCTGAAGCAGACTTCTCATTGGCCTCCCCCTCGCCCCCCGCCCACCTGAACAAGACACATTCTGGCTGAAGGACAATCACACTGTGCACGGCTTTCCATTGCTCCTGGCGATTACAGTTACCTCGCACGAGCACGGCGGACACTTGGCAGTTCTGCGAAGTGCTGGAGGCAAAGCCCGGTTGTGTTGCGGAGGGCACAGCCAGAGACACTTGCTGTGCGACTCCTCCCCAGAGCAGGCCGCCCACGTGCTTATCGTCGCTGCCGCCACCGCCGCTGTTGCTCACATTGACGTCTGCTTCACTGCTCACCTTGCAGGGGCCGCGCGCGTGTGCCGTGCTGTACGTATGTACGTACATTGGACTTGTTTCGCGCCGTACGTAGTCAACCGTACTAATCGGAGTTGGGGGGGGGGAGAGCAACAAACTAAACACAGAAACACAGTTCTGATGAAATTAGTTTTCAATGTAGATTTAGAAGTGCATAGCTCCAGTGGCTTTCCAATATCGGAAGGAAGAGCATTCCAGACGGCCGCAGAAGTGCATTTGAAAGCGCGCGATGCAATGTTCGATGGCTAACCAAAAGCCGCTGCGAGGATGACCGGAGTTTGCACGCTGGCTTATGCTCCTTGACGACATTAGCAAGGTATCGTGGTTCATTTGTGGCAAGCACTTTGTGCGTAATGAGCGGGACCCGATGATGTATTCGTTCGGCAACCGGAAGCCAATGCAGCTGGGCGAGCTCTGGACGCACGTGGTCGGATCTCGCAGGATCCGTCACGACACGTGCCACATAATGTCGCACCCACTGCACAAGCCGGGACGTGTTTGGGAATGCTGGTAGAGTGCTGTGAACCCGATGACCCGTGTCCGATGCCCTTTGATGGAGAGTGACATCTCACCTGGTCCGGGGCCTCCTACCATTTCCCAGCCGTGACGAGGCCTTCATCCATGAAAGGACTGAACAAAGGGTTGTAAATTAGAACTTAACTTATCGGGAGTAGTGGTCATGCGTCATGGCACAGGAATTAAAGTCATTGTGCAGAAAGCAAAAGCAGTTATATAATTAACAATTAAATTACAACAGAAACATTTTGGAGTAGGCTCACGCTTGGGTAACGTTCGTAATCCCTTCTCAAAATATTGTACTGCCCATGATGAGAGATAACACGGTGCGGTGTACATGAAATTTGGGCGGTCAGAAATATAATTGCGTGTGTGTGTGTTCGTATGTGTATTTGGTTCATCACATTGGTTCAGCAGATTGCATAAATTCTTGAGCTCACGACGCATGCATCGATTTGCTTGAATCGATTTCTTTGAACTCGTGTGCATCATTGTGGGTCTGCGCGGCCCTTCTATAAATCGCAAGGAGAGGGTGAAGCATTCCATCGCCAATGTCAATATATTTACGCGCGTACATTTATGCGCGTATTCGCATTTGGCTACGTTCACATTTTCACTCGTAAAGGAAAAATCTGGATGAAAACAATCGCCGTTTCACAGAGGAAATACCACGAATTATGTATGAATTACTTATACGGATGTAAGGCGATGCCATTTGTGGTGATGGCTTAGAGTCTCGTGAATAGGGCAGGGAGGGGGTTGGAGAAACTAGAGCCAGGTGCCGTGGGTAGCTGGCGGGGTGGTTTTTATTTTTTGGCCTCAAGAGGAGCGACATTCCCACCGAGCTGTGGAGAGTTAGACCTCTGCCCGATCAGCGCGATGCAGATTCACGTGCTTCCAGCAGCAAAACAAAACACGCACACACATCCACGCCTTCACAACGACACCACTTTTGACCTTAAACGAAGTATTGCATCAGCGTTGGGGCCAAGTGTGCGGACGCCCCGCTGCGTCGGCTGGGTACCATTTGCGTCGGGGGGGAGGGAGGAGAGAAGAGCGAGATATTAAAAATAAAAATATAAACCGCGGGAACACAACCGTACCCGCCGTCGTCCCTCGAGCGGCGCGTTATGTCGCGTGGGGCGGAAGGTGGCGGTTGTTGCCGCTCACCGCCGGTGGGGCTCTCCCATTCCCCACCTTGCACGCCGAGCCACGGAGCGTCGTGGCGACGGTGGTGACGCCGGTGGTGGCGGCTGCCGTTGTTGTGGCGTGCGAGCGCGCGGAGCGGAGCGGCAGCTGCGGGCTCAGCGGGAGGCTTTCGCGCGGCGCAGCGGCACAGCTGGGCCGCCAATATGTCGACGGCACCGGCAGCCGCCGAGCCTCTTTAACCCCGAGGAGGGAGAGGCGCCTCGCGACGCCAACCTCCCCCCCCCCCCCCCGTTACCCTCCTCCTCCTCGTGTCGCCGTCACGGCCCCAGGGAGCGCGCGGCGAGCTCCCGCCTCGTGCTCCTGGCGCTCTCCCCGCCGCCGCCGCTCGCTACGACCGCCTTGCGCGGCCGTGCGAGACTCTCGGCGCGCAGCACCGGCCGTGCCGCTGTGCGGGGATTGTGCGTGTGCGGCGGATACCGCCGCCGTGTTCCGAGCGAGCGAGGATTGTGCGTGGTGCTACCGCTGTGTCGTAGCGATTGCACGGCGGCAGTGCTCGTCGCAACGGTGCCCAGGAAAATGCGCAAGCAATGGGGAAAAATAAGTTTGTGGGGTTGCGTTGGATTTTGGGGATTCGTTAATGTTTTTTTTAAGTGGTAATAACGTGAATGTTTATTTTTTTTGCTGAAGTGGATTTTTGTTGTTATCATAATTTGTGGTGGGAAATTTGTAACATTTTCACGAAGTGGTGATGTAAGCAAGTGGCTGTAACAAAAAAAAATCTACCGAAAATTTACGTTATTTTAATTAGATATAATAACAACGATTTGCTATCAACAACATATTGTAATAATGATCCATTTTTATTACTTCTGTTTTTTTCACAAGTATTGTAATTTCATTTACAGTATTACCAAATTCCAGTGTAACATCATTATTTTAGGTCTGTCTCTTCAGGATGTGAATAAATTAATGACTCTAATTAAAACCGACGTAAAACACATTACATGATATATTAGTAATGACATTCTTGACATTGTTGCTATCATGTAACACGCCCTACATAACACATGGCTCACGTCGAATTATCGTCTATCATTAAAGCCTCATCATTGGACGGTCCTTTGAACTCCATGTAGATGATTTCGGAAACATTTATAATATTTATCTATTTAAGGTGAACCGCTAAGCCAAAAACACCTCGAACCTTGAGTGATTTTCAACAGCCCATTTACTAAACCCCGTTGAAACAGGAAGCCTGGGAGGAGATGTGTGGCGAACGCCTTCGGATTCTCGCATCTCGCTAGGATGCGCGACGCGGCCACGCTGTCACTCGGAGGGCGCGGGGGGCCATGAGACTCGTGCGGTGAACATCGGCACGCTGCTAACCACCAAGCACGCTGCTAACCACCAAGCACGCTGCTAACCACCAAGCGCACGTGCCCACGAGCGCTCGTAGACTCTGGAACCAACTCAAACCGCTGCCTCGTTACCGTCACGGAATTGGACTCGCCCACCGATTTAAAATTCTTCGTCTTGTGTATCTCGTCCGGATACTTGAGCGGAATGTATTTCAGGATGCAATGTCGTCGCTGTGTTCGATAACTTCACCTCCATGTTTTTTTACCTCTCCATTCAAAAATTTAAAGTTTACCACTTTGTAGGCTATCGCGACCAATATCATCCATAGCACAGGTTGTTTTGGGTTAAATCACAAAAATGTTCAGTTTTGAGGCATCCATCCGTCACCCTCCGCATCGTTCACCCTGACACCCCCACAGCGCCCTTAATTCAGTGGCTCTCGGCTCATCCCTTGGGCATGAAAGCCACGGCACTGCCTCTGTGTTGCCGTGCCTCCTGCCACATCCCTCCTCCCCACGCCAACCTCACGCTGAAATCGCACGCACGCCCTCGCACGCACGCACTCGCACGCACGCCCTCGCACGCACCCCCTCGCACTCACGCACTCGCACGCACGCCCTCGCCGACGTCTCCACCTGCGCACCCGAGACGTCCCTCGCTCGCCCCGCTGCCACCACCTCCCACCCCACCACCTACACCCTTCCCCTCGCCCACCTCATCACAGCCTTCTCTCCTTTCCCATTCTCTCCCGTGTCTCGTGCTCCACCTCCCGTGTGTCCTCCTCCTGCTCCCGCTCCTCTTCCTCTTCCTCCTCGTCGTGCCAGCAATGGTACACGGCGGCGATGGCCACGACCTGCACGTGGCTCACGGACCGCGTGGATCTGCAGCTGCACGTCTTCCAGCTCAAGACGCTCATCCGCATCGTCAAGGTGATGATGACGACGGCGATGATGACGACGATGATGATAACGACGACGATGGCGGCGATGACGGCGATGACGGCGACAATGACGTCCACGGCGGTGACTGAACGTCGCGGCTAGCAAGTGTGCAGGGGGTGCAGCGGCACCTGAACCCACAGTCGGCTGGGGCTATGAAGAGGGGGGAGGAGGGGACATGGGGCAGGAGGCCAAACTCCCTCTCTTTCCCCAGGACCCTGCTAGGGTGTCCAGAGAGGTGGCGGTGGGTAGAGAACTCGACACGCAACCGGAAGGTTGCGAGTTCAATTTGTAGCGGAGGAGTCGACCTGGCCCATCACGGAAAGTCAAAGGTGGCCCACCCCCCTATGGGCCCACCCCCCCATGGGCCCACCCCCCATGGGCCCCCCCCCCCACCCCCCACGTGTCCACGTCACGGTGCCAGATCTAAGACGGTTTAGTTTGAAACTTGGGGGGGGTGGGGGCCCCGCACGCCTCCCGCCATGGACGGCCGTGACGACGAGTGTCCTCTCTTCTTCTTCCCTTTTCCCTTCCAGAAAATGTTCCGCGACTTCCGGCTGCAGGGCGTGCTGGACGTGACGCTGAACAGCAAGACGTACGAGACGGTGCGCAACCGTCTGATCGTGGAGGAGGCGACGGCGAGCGTCAACGAGGGAGGGGGCCTGGCGGGCGTCACCATGCGCGACAGCGACGAGGAGGGAGAGGAGCACGACCAATAAGCCCCCCACCCCCCCCCCCCCGGTCCAACTTCGCCCGCACTCAAAAACTATAACAACAACAATAAACATAATTTAACAAACGCGCGACAAGACCGGTAATAATTCGGGACGGCGGGGGAGGGGTTGGGACTGTAGCGGGAACCGCTGGCAGATTCACACCGGCAGATTCACACCGGCAGAGCCACACCGGCAGATCCACACCGGCAGATTCACACCGGCAGAGCCACACCGGCAGATTCACACCGGCAGAGCCACACCGGCAGATTCACACCAGCAGAATCACACCGGCAGATTCAGACCGGCAGAATCACACCGGCAGATTCAGACCGGCAGATTCACATCGGCAGAGCCACACCGGCAGATTCACACCGGCAGATTCACACCGGCAGATTCACACCGGCAGATTCACACCGGCAGATTCAGACCGGCAGAATCACACCGGCAGATTCAGACCGGCAGATTCACATCGGCAGAGCCACACCGGCAGATTCACACCGGCAGATTCACACCGGCAGAATCACACCGGCAGATTCACACTGGCAGATTCACACTGGCAGATTCACACCGGCAGATTCACACCGGCAGGGCCTTTTGCAAAAGCAAAGCGCTGGGGGTTTTGGAGAAAGCGAATTGAATTGGGGGGGGGGGGGATGGATGCGCGAGGCTACAGGGGGATCTGGCGGAGTTTGTCCTCCCTGCTGCGGTTCGGCCCACCGGGGGCAACGTGGCCGATGTGGGCGACACCGCGGGCACCCACAACGCGACCGCCCTCCACACCCTTGCAAGCAATGATTAACACGACAGCAACATATACTGTCATACGAAATGTTGCTTTAGTTTTGTTTTAAAACGTGAATTTATTTTCCCATTTTTGTCTACGATGTGTGTTGTTGTGCGGCAAACGAGCGTTCCTACGTCGCATTTAATGGACGCGAGTCTCTCGAAACCGGCAAACGCGGTTGGCATTCTCTGGTGCGGGTTTGGCGTCGGGCTCTGAAAGGGACTCGCGCCGCGGGGATCTCAGATCGGCGAGAGGGAGCGTTCGAGAGGGTTGGAGAGAGGGTTAGGGAGAGGGTTAGAGAGAGAGAGAGAGGGAGTCCAAGCAGTCGACTGGGTTCTGAAATGCTGCACGCTGACTTTGGGAGCACGCGTGCGCCGGGCCGTGCCCCTGCGGGACGCGACATCGCCGCGGCTGTCACGTGCGTGCGTGCGCCGGCCTGAAGAGGAGTTCACTTTGAGCTCGCGAGCGAGCGAGTGGGTGAATCCCTCGTTGTATTCGTTTCGCTTCCTTCCTGAAACTTGACTTATTATTCGTTCTCGGCCTTCTGTGCCACATCCTAGGGTCTCGCCGCTAAACGTTTCACCTTTCAACCTCAGGATGTGATGTTTCCTTTATTGGCTTAACCCGAGCTTTACTCTTTTGAGACTTCTTCTTTATACCTGCAATAAAGTTATCGATCTAAAGAGCCTCTTAAACCATATAATTATATATTGTACTGCATGCATAGAAACGGAAAATACCGATCCCACGGCTGCAGCTTTCGTGTCTCGGGCGCTGTATCTGTCGTGCATGCACCGCCCCACACAGCGACCACGACGAGGACGACGCTTGCGTCCCCATGGAAGCGCCACCCTTCCATGGCGCGGAGTGGCAGCGGCGCGCTGAGCGCAAGCCTCGCTCGGGCAGCCAAGAGGAGGAAGGGGGGTGGGGGGGATCTCGCCACGAACCACTCAGCCTCCGTCTTGTCTTCCCCCCCCACCAATCCCCCCCCCACAACCCCCCCCCACCAATCCCCCCCCACCATTCTCTCCAAATCTTTAGCCTTACGAGTGAACGACCCATACTCACCGACGGGGTGGGGGGAACAAAAGCACGGAACCGGGCACGTCTGGGACTGGGACATCCTCAGACCTTCGTGCGTCGGGGCTGCGAAGTCGCCGCGTCTGCGACCGCCACGTCTCGAGCGATGCTCGTAGGGACGCGCGTGACGCACGCGGCGTGTTAGAGAGACCCTGAGAGTGGCGCGGGCGAACGTGGCAGCCGTCCTTGCGTGGCTGCCTCGGCTGTGTTTGGTCCTGTGGCGAGGTCATGCTGCTGCACGAGCATCTCGTGTTCTCCGCGGAGCTTCCAGCGCATTGTGGGTATTTCCCACGATGCCGTACCACCCACAACGCCTTTTATCTGACCACATCTGTACTCGACGCTGCATCCCAATTAGCACGTTGCTTGTTGTGGGCTGATCAGCCCGTGCATTGGGAGATTTTATTTTTCGTGCGATTAACGGTCGATCGTGTTCTTGATTTCCTTTCAACTGCGTCCGGTTGCTTGCGGCATTGCGAGTTTGCACGGCGCAGGGTGCAGACCTGCAGCAAAGGGCCCTTTGTGCTCCGTCGCTTCTGCCCCCTCCCCTCCACCCAATTCTGTTGCGTCTGCGCTGTTGGTGTCGTCATGGCCCCGAGGCAAAGAAAGATTCCTTCGGGAACTCTCAAAGTCAGCAGTGCACCACCGTGATTGGCTTTGAATCGCAGAGCCGCAGCAGCAGCAGCAGCTGTGATGTTGCCCTCTCTCTCTCAAGCTGAAGGCGTCACAGGAGGAGGGCGAGGGCGCCTCGCTGTTGTGAAAAGGAGAAGCGCCTTGCGGAGAGCAAGCGAACGACGAGACGCGAGTCCCGCGTGCGGTCGTGATGCGGTGAGCATCCAACGGCGCTGGCAACCGGCAGTCCGCGTTCAGTGGGGGGCTGTCCGACGATTCGATCCGAGACCACCACCGTCACTGCACGCGATCGCCTTGGGGGTCTCCGAGCCCCTTGCCGAACGCGCCGTGGTTTAGTTGGCGATCGTGCGGCTGCGATGTTGTCACTTGACCAATGACTCGACACAAAACTCTAAAGCAATATCAACCGAAAACAAACTTGTTTTTCTTATCGTGACATTTGAATTCCGTTTAAACTTTTATTTTTCTCCGAGTGATAGATTGAATTATTTAAATGCTGAAAGGTGTAATGAAGTAACGAGAGTTCATCAGTGCCCAGCTTCTGCAGACTTCCGTTAACAAAACTTCCTATTGAAGTTTTTAAAGATACTGTACATCAATGTGTTAAGTTTTGAAATCATAAGTGGCACCAACAGAACAATAAAACATTTTATTTCATTTCAAACACCGTTTTAAAAGTAAACATAAATTAACAGAAACTTGACCAACCAGGAAGAAAACACCCATCACTGTAAATAAATAACACAACGTGGAATTGGAATACATATGAGAAACAACATCATTATTCAGCTCTGATGAAGACAAGTTTAATACGCGACTGCTAACATCCAGTGCTGCTATGTGAGTCAATCGTGATGAGTCCGGGTGGACGTGAACGATGTTGTAGAGCAAGGGACACCTCGGCTCTGAGCCAGACCTCCATCAGTCGAGGCCACTTGAGGAGTCCCACGACTCGAGCTGCTACTGCTGCTGCTGCTGCGTCTGTTGACGTGGCAAGGGAGTTCTCAATGTTCGACTGAGAGAGGTATCGCTGCACGTGGAGCAGTCTCTTGTTTATTACCGCCAGCAACATTGAGATGACTCACTGTGATTATTCACTCTGATGACTCACCGTGATTATTCACTGGCGATTCACTCTGATGGCTCACTGTGGTGATTCACTGTGATTATTCACTGTGGTGATTCACTCTGATGACTCACTGTGGTGATTCACGGTGGTGATTCATTATGGTGATTCACTGTGATTATTCACTCTGATGACTCACTGTGGTGATTCACTCTGATGGCTCACTGTGATTATTCACGGTGGTGATTCACTATGATTATTCACTGTGGTGATTCACTCTGATGACTCACTGTGGTGATTCACTGTGGTGATTCACATCGCTTCCTTGTCACCTCCCCACACTCCTCCTCCCGGACGATTTGATTCCCTTTCACCACTCGGGGGGGGTGATTCCATGCCAAGTGTGCTCCGGCCTTGTTCTTGCACTGCCTCTCCTCTCGCCTGCCCGTATCTCGTTTGCACTCTCCCCTCCGTCCCGTTAGTATGAAGTGGACCTTTGTGTACAATTTGCGTAAGGCACACGTGCTCGATTCGTGCAAGGCACGGTTCGATGCGTCGCTTGTAAGCATGAGTGACCGCTTGCCAACGCTGCGTTCTACCATTCTGACCCGCTCCTACTGGACATCTGTGAAAAATAATTATCTTGATCGCTCATCGGACTTGTCCGGTGTACATACAGAGAGAGTCTCGACCTGATCACCGATTGCACCATCGGCAATGAGAATCTGCGCTGCTGCCGATGGAACTCGCGACGTTTAGAATCGCTCGTCCCCGTGGCAAACGATCTTCACGAAGCATCTTCGGGAATCGCGACGCACCGTATCAGAGCACCGTTGTGGCGAATCACAAGGCGGTATGGATGAGCCGGGCCCGCGCGTTGTTTCCTGTGGTGTTAAATGAGCATACGGCAGTGCGGGGTTTTCTGTGGCTTTTGGCACCATCGGTTAATCGGTGACCGTGGGGGGCTGTCCGGAGTGGTCGACGAGCAAACCTCCTCCCCGCTCGTGGACCCCCTTCGTTGCTGGCGAATCTCGCAAGCCCGCACCTCCCGATTAGCGCGGTTGGCCACGTACGGTGCGAAAGAAGTTCAAAGTCCTCACAGCCGCTGGGATATTTAAAAAAAAAACACCGCGTGAGTGACCACGACCGTGGGGTGACAGCCCCCCCAAGAATCTTTTGGCAGAAGGGGAAATGTAAACGCGACGACTGTTAGTAGAAATGTTCAATTGAACACACAACATCGACATCGACGTCTCGTGGGCAACACTTGGCGCGCGTGAGTCACCGCTACACTTGCTCGGGCTGTACGGAGACGGCGGCGATGGCGACGATGATGATGTTGATGATGTTGATGATTCGTTCGCCGCGTCGTGGCACCGCTGCCACGCGGACCTGCCAAGCGACAATAGCAAACGCCAGGATGCGGCGCTGGCTCTGGAGTTTGTTTACGTTTTGCGAGGCGCGCATCCCGTCCCGCATGCCGAGTTGTCGGAGCCGCGGCGTCCTCGGACAAACGCCGCTCTTGTGTCACCTGCGTGTCTGTCTGCGCAAACAAATCCAACCGATGGCATTTCGCTTCGGGTTGTGTGCCGCCCGGTTGTCAAGAGGCATTGCGAGTAGCTTCGCTGTTGGACTTCTCTTTAAAGCTTTCGTGACTGCAGGGATTCGTCTTCTTGGTTCTTTCGGTAAAGTCACGTAGAAGGGAAATAATAAAGTAATAAAAATAAAATATAATAAAAAATATATCACGACGTTTCGGCCACAACGCAAGCAGCCGTCCTCAGGTGAAGAACAGGTCTGTCGGAAAGACAGCGTCCGAATGATGCGATAAAGATGCGTCCGAATGACGCTGTCTTTCCGACAGCTCTGTTCTTCACCTGAGGACGGCTGCTTGCGTTGTGGCCGAAACGTCGTGAGAATTTTATGATGTTTTATTTTTCTTATTTTCTTATTTCCCTTCTACGTGACTTCACCGAAAGAACCAAGAAGATGTTGGACTCCTGTTGCATTTCTTCGTGTTCCATTGTTACTTGGTCTTATTATTTCTCACGTCTTTTTTTCCCGGTGTGTTTGAAAGCCGAACCTGTACTTACTTCACAGACCAGTGTACTTGAAACTGAAATGTGTAATATGCTCACACGATTCGTTTGGATAGTTGAACTAAAGCCGTTGATTCGTGTTGGAGGGAAGCGTTGCACCTTTAAAGTGACTTCTACAGTACATCTTTATAGCATCGTGTTGCTTAATTGAGGCCTAGACTACATTATTTCAAGTCTAGCTCATTGGTCTCACTAGGACTTAAATTAAAAATGTTGTTACTTGTTTGTGGAAATGCATGTACCTCCTTTTAATGATTAATGATGACAAACCAATTGTCACATTAATTCCATTTGTGCAAGTACCATTTGTTTGTGCAACCCAACTTCATAGATTCTAATTGTTCCACCAAATGCTACGGTTTACGATTGCGTACACGAGACGTCAACGTAGCCACAAGCAAGATGAACTCTTTCAAGTAACGTGGCATTCCATGAACTAAATTCCAATGATGAAATCAAGATGTGGTGGAGCGGCGGTTATAGTTGATCGTGTTACGAACCCCAGAAACCCGAACTCAATTCAGTGATATCAGAACTGGTCCTAGGTACCCTCTGATCATCAAACCGCATTGAGAGCTTGGAGCAACAGTCTGGAATAGCCACGAGCACAGCAATGGGCCTGGGTAACAAACAACCCTTCTTTGAATGAGTTTGACATCAAATGATGCATTCTAATTAATGTACCGTTCTCACGTTGTGAATCGTGGCAATTTTAAAACATTGTGGTTAAAGCCCAGGAAGGTTATTTCCACTGGATTAAATGTGCGGGGATTAAAGTCTGACTCACGCAGCAACATTACGAACAATTTAGCTGCTCGGAATTACGCGATCGAAGGTCTAGAAAACTACGGCTAAGTAACAGACATTAGCCAACACTGACAACCCGTGTAATTGCACAGCCCTGCAGACGATGCTGGGAGTTGATCAACGCTGAGACAACAGCAATCGAACCCCCGTCTCTTCCAAGTACAATTTGACCGCATGTCAGGTCGCACAGACGCGACTTAATACGCCACCAGCTGCGTGACTCCAGCTCGTGTAAACACAGATCTCTCGCTCTCTGCAATGTGAAGCCGTTCACAGTTCACATCACGCGATGTACGCAAAGTTGCTCGAAATTGCCAAGGCTGATTTGTTTTTAAACATCTGCCCTTTCTTTTCACCGCTGTTTCTCAACTCCAGGCGTCATGCCCCCCCACACAGCACCGTACACGTGTGATTAGCAATCATCAGGGCGCGCAGTGTGCAGCGATTAACTCCTCTGCCAATTGTGCAAATCGTCACGATTCACGACGAGGAATGTGTTTTGTTTTTTGGGTATTTTGTGGGTCTGTCGCTCTGTTTTTGAACGCGTAAACGTAACATCGTGTGCAGATCATTGTCATTGACATATCACTCGGATACAGCTGCATTGCTGCGATGGGCTCTTAGGCGCACACTTAGTAGCGCGTTTTGTCAGCGCAAGAACCGCGCGATCGGAATTCCCACGTGGCATGGCACTCACTTCATGGCACATTCGTTTCTGGACTGAAATGTTCGTAAATTTTGGAGCAAATCAAAGACAACACTGCATCAAACAGAATCATTGTTTTTCATGATTAATAATGATGTTTAAGCCCACGATGCACGCATCGCTCGAAGCGCGTAAGAAAGTGACTCGTTTGTGAAGTGGGTCCACACGATCCATTCAAGCACCAGAGGCGTTAGCACGAAACACATGGCCACGTGTACTCCGCATACGAAACACATGGCCGCGTGTACTCCGCATACGAAACACATGGTCACGTGTACTACGCACACGAAACACATGGCCACGTGTACTCCGCATACGAAACACATGGTCACGTGTACTCCGCACACGAAACACATGGTCACGTGTACTCCGCACACGCTCGTTCCTAGAACTTCGGTTACTACACGTGAATGTACCAAAAAAACAAGATTATTGCATCTAATTGTGGCGCTGAATTTCAAACATTTATCGAATCACAACGCTCGCTTTCTGTAAATCATTTTTTTAATCACTTATCATACAAAAGAGGGTGTACGCTGGAAACAAACGGAGTCACCGCAGTAAGTTAGATACACTGTTCTTAAGCATCACACGTTTGAGTTTCCCTGCCAGTAGAAACACAACCGAATGTACACTCGAAACGAATTGTAAATGTCACCACAGTTTGATAAGAAGGGGAATGAATACGGTATAGAGGTTTAGGGTTCTCTCTTGGGACCCCTGGCGTCATTCAATGGGTTCATCACGGAAGACGACTTTACCAGCACGACTTTGAACTTCAGTTTTTTCCGAGAAAGTTTATTTTCAGTTCTGTAAACCAATGTGATACTGATAGTAATGTTTGATTGTTAACATTTATTAATTTGCTGTCGCTGTATCGTGGTGCTGTGTTTCTCATCAAGTCTCCTGTTCCCGCTATGAGCATTTCCAGCTGTGTGCACTTAATGGCATGGCAAGTGAACTCGACCGGACCGTACCACTAACTCGTAATGTACAGGGCAAACATACGAACCCGCGGAAGCACAATCTTTATGTTAATTGCCATTGGTGTTCAAGTATGACGTTATCAGTTATAAATGTATTTCTGAGAGACAAAGACGGTAAATATAAGGCCTGTGTTTCTACATAAATCGCCGTTTTAACATATTTAATCAACCACTTTGAACACATTATTTTTCGGCGAGCATCTAGGAGGACACCTGTGGGTTTGTTTTGCAACGTGGTTCTCATCGCAGTCGCTTCAGCAGCAGAATGATCATACTCGGGGCTGTGCTGCGGCTCCCCCAGCTGCGTAGGGGCAGCTGCCACTAGCGGCGAGGGGTGCCCTTGGCTAGGGCAGCAGCAGGTCGCTGGAATGGTTGAGAAGCTAAGGCCCCTCTGATCTGCCGAGACATTTAATCAGTGCCCTATAAATACAACATCCCTTATACTGTGATGCACGTTACCCAAAAAATAACCTATGACATTTCTCAAAACAACGTTTCACAACATTAGTATGCATTCAATGTGCTACTCTGATGCTCTACGATGCTTATATCACAAATATTACCTTGAAAACGGTCCTGATGACAAGGTCTGTGCTACCCAATAATTCATGAAGCTAAGCAGTGTCAGTGTTTTCAAGGGCATTACTCAATCGCTGAAACCGGTGAAGGCGCAGACCTGAGATTGCTCTCTCGTGCCACCGCTGACGCCGAGGCCTCCAGCAGGGGGCGCTCTAGAGGGCCCCGCGGAGGGAACGACTCACGGAGCAAAGCTCCTCGCTGCCGACTTCATCAACGCGAATTGACGCAGCCGCGCGCGGCGCAAGCGCGGCTCATCCGAGGTCGGACCGCGCGTCTGGGCACCCCCCCCTCTCTCTCTCGAGCCCCCTCTCCCTCTCGAGCCCCCCCCCCCCCCCCGCGGACGACTGCGGGCGCCTCCACTTCACCAGCCGGAGCTGCCCCGCAGTCGCCCGCGGCCACCCCTCGACAGGAATTCGCTGGACGCGGAGGGCCCAGACGGGGCATTGCTCGCAGCTGGGCGGAGTTGAACCTCCTCCATCCAGGAGGCCGCTGGGCTGTGCAGATTTCGCTTCGCCCTGGCTGACGATTCCCCCCACCCCACTTGCTTTGCCTGCCGTCTTCATTTGCAACGGAGCCTCGATTTTCTTGTTTCGCCACAAGCGGCATGCATTTAACCCTGGCCACGGCGCTTTGTTCAATCCTGTTTCACAAGGTGTGTGTGTGTGCGTGTCTGTTCTCCGTGTGGGCTGAGGTATGTCATGTTAATAATAATAATAACAACAATAACCCCCGTGCTTGTACTTTAGAGAGTAGGAGGACGGCTAGCTACCGGTATATTTTGACAGCTTCTATATTGTGCCATTGGTCGTGATGTATGTAAATAATGGCATTAAGGCTTGTGTTGATTTTAATAAAGATTACTAGCTGAACTCAAGCTGGGCTCTGCTTGCGACTGTCGTCACAAGTCAAGGCGCTCTGTGGATGTTGTTTGTGTCGCGACAAGGCGAGGGATGATCAAGGCCCGGCACACTGAACTTGCAGTCCAGAGGTCACCGCTTCGATCTCCTGGTGCGGCGGTTGTCGCGACGGTGGTCACGCAAGTGTCGTGCGGTGGCCGCCACTTCTGCTGTCGACCGGCGCTGCGGGATGATTTGGTTCACCGCAGTCGATGAAGCCGGCTGCGTGTGGCGGGGTAAAGTGTGGGTAATTCCAATAGCTTACAAATCGTCTGGCCTGCGTTGAATGGTAGTGTTGTATATAGTACATACATGTTGTATTTATTATTTATACAACAGTGGCGTGCGCTAGCAATTGCAGGGCTGCGCCTTTACAACGGGTGAACTGGGCCTGGCGTGGTGAAGTGTGGATCAAACAACCCCCATGTCTGAAGATGGGCACGGGGAAGCCTTCATCCAGCAGTGGATTAACAGAGGGCGGTACACTTCACACCGGGACTGATCGTATTCCGAACGTGGTCAATTGCACCCTTCCCGTGTCGGAGTCTCCGCTGTAGATCCGTGACGTTCAGCAGACAGCTTCGTCTCGAAACCAAAGAGTCGCCCTCTGACTCCACCACGTGGTCTCAAGCGGGGGGTGACGTCATGGTCTCAACCCGGTAACCAACGACCTAAAAGTACGGACACAAGTCGTATTAAATTGGCTGTTCGCTTAGTTTGGCAAAACAAACCCAAACAAGCCACCTATTTTGATATGTCAGTCTTTCGATTTGATTATCATGTGACGGAGACTCTTTGCCGGGAATGTTCAAGGTGTGCCCCGAGTGTCAAACAACGAGCCCGAGTTGGCGTCACCTCGGACGTAGTTCTGTAACGTCGCCTTCTTCCGTGAGGTGACCATTCTCTGGGAACAGCGATGATGATGCGTCGCTCACTGCAAATTTTAAAACGCTTCGTCTCGCGAGCAGCAGCAGCAGGATGGAGACGCACTTGGCGGGGTGGGAAATCAAATCGTCGTTAACGCTGCTGACCGCACGGCGTGACTCGAGAGAGGCCCCAGTAAGAGGCCCTGTGACGTCAGTTGCAACGTCGACTCTCCGCGTGGCGCGAGGCGGAATCCCACAACTCGCCCTCGACACTTAGGAAGCGTTGCTGCTCCGCGTGATTGCGGTGGTCCAGGTGCAGCAGCAGGGAAGAGACATTCGGCATCGCTGCTGGCGGGAGGACATCCACTCGAGGGAGCAGTGGAGGGCGATGCTGACCCTCCCCTGTTGAAGCGGCGGCTCGCTCACCCATTGCGAAGTCGCTCACACAGCGCCCTTAGTCACCCATGGACGAGGGACGCCACGTCTCACTTGTGGTCTCTCTCTCTGTCACGGCCTGCTCGATCAAAGCAGATTCAATCCCTTTAAATTGAACCTGTTTATTCAAAAGCTCACACCTGCGATGCCCAGCAGGCTATTTACAACGACACATTTCTCACGGGGGTTTTTTTCGTTCGCTCCATGTTGTTTTGTGACAGCTGTTTGACGTCATCCAGTTCACGCTTCCACGGCGGCGCGTGTTGTTCAGGGGCTTACGTAACGACAGTTTCGCACCACGCGCTTCGTGAACCCACGTGCCTTCGGAACACGTGGCCCCTACGAGGCAGCATCTTGAACAAAGTCACGTCTCGACATGGAGAGAGGCCTTCACGCCTCTGAATCATCTGGCACCGCGCGTACATTGGGGAGATCCTGCGGCTGCTGCTGCTGCTGCGGCTGCAGCTACTGCTGCGGCTGCTGCTATTTCTGCGGAGCCCTGCACCTTCCATCAGGAACTCGGAGGTCGGCGGACTTGGGTCTCCTCTGCATCCCCAGAACGGAGCTCACGTCCATAGGCAGCGATCATCTGCCCCCCCCCTCTCTCCCCCCCCTCTCTCCCCCCCCTCTCCCCCGCCCCCCCCTCTCTCCCCCGCCCCCCCCTCTCTCCCCCGCCCCCCCCTCTCTCCCCCGCCCCCCCCTCTCTCCCCCGCCCCCCCCTCTCTCCCCCGCCCCCCCCCTCTCCCCCGCCCCCCCCCTCTCTCCCCCGCCCCCCCCTCTCTCCCCCGCCCCCCCTCTCTCCCCCGCCCCCCCCTCTCTCCCCCGCCCCCCCCCTCTCTCCCCCGCCCCCCCCCTCTCTCCCCCGCCCCCCCCCCTCTCTCCCCCGCCCCCCCCTCTCCCCCGCCCCCCCCCCTCTCCCCCGCCCCCCCCCCTCTCCCCCGCCCCCCCCTCTCCCCCCCTCTCCCCCCCGGCACCCGCACTGGGGTCCACCACCGCGATCACTTCTCTGGGACACAAACTCCGTTTGGTCGCGGAGGGCGCTGGGTAATTTGATGAGACGAAGCAGCAATTGCCGCGGCAATGGAATCACGGATAAAGCTTCTGGGCGAGGTTTCGTTTCGTGCAGCAACCGAAATGCCACTCCCAGTCGCGAAGTTTCTCGTCGAGACTGCTGCTGCTGCTGCGGGAGGCCGCGGTGGGACAGCAACTGCTGGGCCGGGATGGGGCAAACTTCGCCCGCTTTGCACCCAGACGGCTGGAGAGCAGCACAGACCAAGTGTTCCTGACACAACCATGGCTCGACCGCTCCCCCAAACCCCCCTGCGTGTGTTGTGTGTGGTATGGTGTGTGTGCGCTGTGTTTTGTGTGTGTGCTGTGTGGTGTGTGTGCTGTGTGTGTGCTGTGTGTGTGGTGTGTGTTGTGTGTGTGGTGTGGTATGTGCGGTGATGGGAGCGGTGGTGTAGCGGTTAGCGCTACACTGCACTACGAACCCAGCGACCGGAGTTCGATTCCCGCTCACGGCCAAGACCCAGTGACCATTATCTGAACCGGTCCTGGGCATCCCCTAGGTCGACTCAGCCTCAAATGAGTACCTGGCGCGGTGCGTAAACCATCGCCACGGGCGTGGTGCTGGCCACCCACCCCCCTCCTCGTGTGCCGTGTCGGCCTTCACACGGGTGCTCGCTAACAGCACTTGCCCCAACAGTCTGTTCGGGCTCCACGGGGGGACGTCGTCGTCGTCGTTGTTGTCGTTGTTGGTGCTGCTAACAGGAGGGGAGCTCCATGCGAGTGTGGAAGGGGGAAGGGCCTTCAGCGTCTCCGCGGCTTTGACTCAGAGCACGCGCGCGTCCGCGTGGACACCGCTCCCGTGGTGGGGCTGCTGCTCCCCCAGGTGACGTCACGGCCCTTCCCAGGCGCAGCGTCTGCTCGGCGCTTGAGCGTCTCGCTTCGTCGAGTGGATTCGATCACAGAGCCACGCACGCACCTGCGGTGATGATGATGATGCTGCTGCTGCTTCGTTTAATTAAGGGGCATCCAATGAAGAGGGGCTGGGATCCACTCAACCAATCGTCGCCAACACCCACGCCGCTCAATACAAGTCGTCATCTGGATCAACTGGTCCCTGTGGTGGGAATGTGGAATTTCCATCATCGTGGCGAGATGTCCACAGCCTCGTCCGCTCTGTGAAGCAGAGAGGCCCGCGTGTCGAAGGGCATTGTGGACGGGGTTTGTCTGCGGCCCTTCGGTCGGTCGAGAAGTGGAACTCGGGAAGCCAAAAGGTCGTCGTCAAGGTTCTCGTGGGTGAGATCGCGTCAGTACGAATGTGTCGAAACCCTCCACCACCCTCCACCACCCTACACAGCCTGCAGTAAGGGATTTGTCACGTCAACAAAACGCGCCAATTAGTTTACAACTTGAGCGCACCGGTGTGTTGGAGAGTGAATCCACAACGTTTACAATGTGAGCAGTACGACGTTTCGCTGGTAACTGCATCAACCAGCGTCAGCGGGCGATTTGCCAGAATCGTGAAGCAATCCACCTGCTTCAGGTCTTAAATAGAGCAGCAGCAGAAGCAGGACGGCGTCATCACTGAACCCATCACGTGCAGAGATCAGAGGCGGAGGGGGGGGTATTGCAATTATAATAATAGATTAGTAATTAGTTAATTAGTATGTGTTTCCTCTATAAGGAATTCTATTTGTTATATGTATTACTTAATAATACGCTTCCAGGCCGCATTAAGCCTGTAGCTGTCGGACACATTTATACTTGCGAGATCTAACCCGAAAACCTTTATTACGAATAATAATAATCATCATATTGGTCGCGAAAGTCCCTGCAGCTCCGCGGCGAACTCGGCAGGCCAAGTTCGTAGCGCGGTGTCCGAACCACTGCGCCATCACCCCCCCCCCCTGCGCCATCACCCCCCCCCCCCGCGCCATCACCCCCCCCCCCCTGCGCCATCACCCCTCCCCCCCGCGCCATCACCCCCCCCCCGCGCCATCACCCCCCCCCCTGCGCCATCACCCCTCCCCCCCGCGCCATCACCCCCCCCCCCCCCCGCGCCATCACCCCCCCCTGCGCCTTCACCCCCCCCCCCTGCGCCATCACCCCCCCCCCCCCTGCGCCATCACCCCCCCCCTGCGCCATCACCCCCCCCCCTGCGCCATCACCCCCCCCCCGCGCCATCACCCCCCCCCCTGCGCCATCACCCCTCCCCCCCGCGCCATCACCCCCCCCCCCCCCGCGCCATCACCCCCCCCCCCCCGCGCCATCACCCCCCCCTGCGCCTTCACCCCCCCCCCCTGCGCCATCACCCCCCCCCCCCTGCGCCATCACCCCCCCCCTGCGCCATCACCCCCCCCCCCTGCGCCATCACCCCCCCCCCCTGCGCCATCACCCCCCCCCTGCGCCATCACCCCCCCCCCCCGGCGCCATCACCCCCCCCCCTGCGCCATCACCCCCCCCCTGCGCCATCACCCCCCCCCCCTGCGCCATCACCCCCCCCCCCTGCGCCATCACCCCCCCCCCTGCGCCATCACCCCCCCCCCCCGGCGCCATCACCCCCCCCCCTGCGCCATCACCCCCCCCCCCTGCGCCATCACCCCCCCCCTGCGCCATCACCCCCCCCCCTGCGCCATCACCCCCCCCCCCTGCGCCATCACCCCCCCCCTGCGCCATCACCCCCCCCCCCCGGCGCCATCACCCCCCCCCCTGCGCCATCACCCCCCCCCCCTGCGCCATCACCCCTCCCCCCCGCGCCATCACCCCCCCTCCCCCCGCAGCTCCCTCTCTGCTTTGTTAATCGGCGCCTGGGGCGCCACCGGCCTGCACACTCGCTCGTGTAGAGACCCCCACAGACTCACGTGGAGACCCCCAGACTCACTCGTATAGAGACTCACGTAGATGGAGACCCTGAGACTCGCTCCCATAGAGACCCCCATAGACTCACGTATATAGTTTCAAGACTCGCTCCTATAGAGACCCTTAGACTCATATATGCCCACAAAGTTCACACACCTGCTGGGCGAATGCCTTCCCATGCCGTGTCGATTCAGCCGCTTGTTTGACCATACTTCACCATGCCGGTCACGTGGGTGGGGAATGGCAAGCCCGTATGTACTGTATGTTGAACTTCTTTCGCGCCGTACGTAGCCAACCGTGTTCATCGGTTGGCTGGGTCCAGGCCGAGATCACTCGGTAACACAACGCGGGGTGGCCGAGTTCACAGCGCGATGTTGCTAATTGCCAAGCCACCGCTCTCTACAAGATTGACATCTCTCTCTCTACACACAAATACACACATGTATTTATTTATAACACGTGGCCTGTGTGTGCTCGTGTGCGTGTGGGAGGATTCTAGTGCATGGCTACAGTCCTAATGACCCGAGTTCGATTCCCGACCACGAACAACACCATTAGCGAACTTTATATTGACCTGTCCTAGGTCAACTCAGCCTCATTGTTTTAATGAGTCCATTGAAGATAGGTTTGCATAATGTAGCCAATATCAGTAGCGAGGATACAAATAGGTATATCTGAACCGGCCCTGGGCGTTCCCTCGGTCGACTCAGCCTTAAAATGAGCACACGGTGCGGTTCTGGCCACATCACCGTGTACGGAATGCGTGCCACCCTGAGTTCTCGCTCACAGCACTTTCCCCAGGAGCATGTGCCGGCTATACGGGGTATCTTTACCTTTGTCTGTGTGCGTATTGGAGCGCCATGCAAAGCTACAGAGCCCTCGCCCGGATTACCGACGAGCGCGCCTGTCTCTCGGTTAATAAATTACGCTTTTCAATTCCCCGTGGCCCATACTCAGCCCGGTATTATGTGTATTACTGAAAAGGAGGAAAATTAAAGATTAAAGATGCAGTAATATTCTTCGTCTCATCTAAACCACGCGCCATTCGCCCTTCATTGGACACACACACAGACGCGCGCGTGTGTGTGTGTGCGTGTTACGCGTCATATTGTATGGACAAAGATAAAGGACCCATTTTTTTTCGCAATTATACATTTTAGGGATATGCTCTGCACATCAAGCCACGTTTTAGCTGCGCGATACGGATGGTCGGTCACTCAGGCTCCCTTCGAAATTGCCAAACGAGGCGTGCGAGCGGTGGGAGCGGTGGCGCAGTGGTTGGCACAGGAGTCGTCATACCACACACACTCACACAGGCCCAGACGAGTTCCATTGCGTCCCAAGGGCTCGATCTCACATCAGTGGCGCGCGATATCCGAGCCGGTTCTGGAAGATCCCCACATTGACTGGCGCGCAACTGACCCGCTGGGTGCAGTTTGCTCACGTGATGCCCGACGGCTCGTGGGGAGGCCCTTCATCCAGCAGTTGATTGACAAAGAATTGTAAACAAAAACGCGCACACGTGGCGTTTACATTTCCCGTGTGTTTCGAAACCGACGACCCGAGTTCAATTCCTGCTCAACACCAGTGACGATTATCCGAACCGGTTCTGGGCCTCCCCTAGGTCAACTCAGCCTCAAATGAGTACCTTGCGCGGTGTGTAAACATCGCCACTGGGGGAGACAAAGGCGGCCGGGCGTGGTGCTGGCCACCCACTCCCTCGTGTGCCACAGTGCCGGCCACAATAGGTGATCGCTCACAACACTCGCCTCAGCAGCTTGTTAAGGCTATACGGGGGTGCTTTGCCTTTGTTCTTGCTTCACCAGGTAAAGAGGTCGTCGTGGTGGTCGTGGTCGTGGTGGTCGTGGTGGTGGTCGTGGTGGTGGTGGTGGTCGTGGTGGTCGTGGTGGTGGTGGTGGTGGTGGTGGTCGTGGTGGTGGTGGTGGTCGTGGTGGTGGTGGTCGTGGTGGTGGTGGTTGTGGTGGTGGTGGTCGTGGTGGTGGTGGTCGTGGTGGTGGTGGTCGTGGTGGTGGTGGTGGTGGTCGTGGTGGTGGTGGTGGTCGTGGTGGTGGTGGTCGTGGTGGTGGTGGTGGTGGTCGTGGTGGTGGTGGTGGTGGTGGTCGTGGTGGTGGTGGTGGTGGTCGTGGTGGTGGTGGTGGTGGTCGTGGTGGTGGTGGTGGTGGTCGTGGTGGTGGTGGTTTACTTGAACTCTCTCACGACTGTCCGCCTCGACGTGTGCCACGTGCACTCCGTCACGAGTGGCGATCCTAAACACAATGCTCCATACGGTCAGCTCTCACTGCGTGTCAAGGCCATTCTTCAGGGACGTGTGGACGATTGTATGAATTATTGTTGTTTTAATTAATTACGTGTTGTTTAGTTATTCTGTAACTATGACAATCCACGAGTGTAACAACATCGTGGCTTGTGGTGTTGCTGTGAAGGACGAGGCAGCATCAGCATCAGCAGCAGCAGGGGTCGCGCTGCTGATGCTGCTGCAGAGACCCGCAACTCAACACTCGCTCGTCAAACGCCCCGTGGCCTTGAAAGGAAAATTATATATTTATATATATATTTATATAAAACTATATATATAACTATATATATACAACTATATATAACATGCCACGTTTCAGACAATGACTCCTCTTCATTACACGGTGTGGGGTAGGTGGGTGGGTGTGTTGGTGGGTGGGTGTGTTGGTGGATGGGTCGGTAGGTGGGTGAGTGTTGGTGGGTGGGTGTGTTGGTGGATGGGTCGGTAGGTGGGTGAGTGTTGGTGGGTGGGTGGGTGGGTGTGTTGGTGGGTGGGTGGGTGTGTTGGTGGATGGGTCGGTAGGTGGGTGAGTGTTGGTGGGTGGGTATGTTGGTGGGTGGGTGTGTTGGTGGATGGGTCGGTAGGTGGGTGAGTGTTGGTGGGTGGGTGGGTGGGTGTGTTGGTGGGTGGGTGTGTTGGTGGATGGGTCGGTAGGTGGGTGAGTATGTTGGTGGGTGGGTATGTTGGTGGGTGGGTGTGTTGGTGGATGGGTGTGTTGGTGGATGGGTCGGTAGGTGGGTGAGTGTTGGTGGGTGGGTGTGTTGGTGGATGGGTCGGTAGGTGGGTGAGTGTTGGTGGGTGGGTGGGTGGGTGTGTTGGTGGGTGGGTGGGTGTGTTGGTGGATGGGTCGGTAGGTGGGTGAGTGTTGGTGGGTGGGTATGTTGGTGGGTGGGTGTGTTGGTGGATGGGTCGGTAGGTGGGTGAGTGTTGGTGGGTGGGTGGGTGGGTGTGTTGGTGGGTGGGTGTGTTGGTGGATGGGTCGGTAGGTGGGTGAGTATGTTGGTGGGTGGGTATGTTGGTGGGTGGGTGTGTTGGTGGATGGGTCGGTAGGTGGGTGAGTGTTGGTGGGTGGGTGGGTGTGTTGGTGGGTGGGTGGGTGTGTTGGTGGATGGGTCGGTAGGTGGGTGAGTAAGTATGTTGGTGGGTAGGGGTGTTGGTGGGTGTGGTTGTATTGTTGTGTGTGTATTGGTGTGTGTGTGTGTATATTGGTGTGGGTGGGTGTGTGTATTGGTGTGTGTGTGTGTATTGGGGTGTGTGTGTATTGGTGTGCGTGGGTGTGTTGGTGTGTGTACGTTTCACAATTAGAAAGCGGCTGGACACTCTCCCGCCTGAAATGTCACGACGTTTGCCACCTCGAACTTTAATTCCGTAATTTATGAATCCACCTCCTCCTCGACCAAGACTGCCGCCACGACCACCACCACCCTTCGCCTCACACCCATTCGCTCCTCCTACCCGCACCATGGCTTCTCATTTACACACGTCCACCTCTCCGCGTCCACCTCACCGTGTCCACCTCTCCGTGTCCACCTCTCATTGTCCACCTCTCATTGTCCACCTCTCATTGTCCACCTTTCCGCGTCCACCTCTCCGTGTCCACCTCTCATTGTCCACCTCTCCGTGTCCACCTCTCATTGTCCACCTTTCCGCGTCCACCTCTCCGTGTCTACCTCTCATTGTCCACCTCTCATTGTCCACCTCTCATTGTCCACCTCTCCGTGTCCACCTCTCCGTGTCCACCTCTCCGCGTCCACCTCTCGTCGTGTCGCGGCGTGGAGCGGGCGTGAGGACATTGCTTGACAAGAAAAGGCCATTCAGCCCATTCATCTCGCGTCTCAGTCCATCAATGAGTAGACTCGCATTGCCTTTCACGCGAGTGGGGCTGCCACAGAAAGAAAAGAAAATAAAAGACCTTGCCCCACATCCTGTAAGAACATTCTGCAGCACACATCGCACGGTGTTTTCTTCTTCTTCAGATAGGATTCTATTCCGCGAGGTTCCCCCACCCCCCCCTCCCAATGAATTGATCAATGTTGCTGTACCGCGTGACACACACAACCTACATCAGAGAGACACGGGGCGTAAGACATCACCGCATGTACGCGCATCTCTCCTCATTCAATTACTCTGCACTCAATTGAATCGACATGCCAATGACAATTACTTCTCACTGATTATTAAAATAATATAGATGGATAAATGTTTTGTAACCGCGGCTCCTCGATACAAATTTGTATCGCCACCATCATCAGCATGATGATTCACTGTTTCTCATCATGATGATTCACTGTTTCTACTGCCCACCTCCAGTGCCCTTCATCTGTAGGCGCGCCACTAACAAAGGGGGCACTTTGAGACATGAACACGAGAACCACACCGCGAGGAAGTCGCTTGCAGACCAGTGGCTGCGTGAGAACCACCCCCGCTGTAGCCGTGCCACGGCACCGCGTGATGATGGTCTGTGGCACCTTGACGAGATCCGCAGCGTGGTGTGGTTCCTTTGTGTCGATCACGTTGTGGTGTGATCTCGTGGTAGGCCATCGCATGAATGTCATGATCAGGGGCAGGAGGGAGGGGGCGGGTGAAGGAGAGAGGACGAAGCGGATGAGGAGGAAGGGTGGGCGGAGAGGTAGGGAGGGAAGAGTAGGCAGAGGATGGGGAAGGAGGAGGTAATGCCCACGCGAGTCCCAGGGTAGGGGCTGAGTGTAAGCCGCGGCGCTGCTTAACGACGTGAGGATGAGCTGTCGGTAATGAGTCTAAGCAGCGCTCTTATCGTCGTTGTTGTTGTTGACATGCCGGTAGGGATGGGAGCACCCTCTGGCACCGCGTCCCGCACCCAACATTCCGGCCCCTTGAAGGCCCACAACCCACGGCGTGTCGCGCTACGGGAGGCCCTCTGGCCATACTTCCCCACGCCGGGCAGTTGACGGAGACCGGGACCGGCTCCGACATCGCTCGCCACCGATGCAAGCCGCTTATAGCCAGGAATCGGTGTCGAGATGTGGGGGGAGGAGCGGGGGGGGGGGCATTCCGGTCAATTTGGGATCATCGGCACTGACCACGGCGCGAGCCGCGCCTCGTGACAGCTGTGGCCACGCCGCTCCGCTGTGGCGGAGACCTCAGGGGTGGGGTAGGCGCGAGCTCCCGGGGCGATGTTTATCACCACACTTGAGGTGGTGATGATGTTGTTGATGGTGATGATGGTGATGATGTTGTTGATGGTGATGATGATGATGATGTTGTTGTTGGTGATGATGTTGTTGATGATGATGTTGGTGGTGATGATGATGATGTTGTTGATGGTGATGATGATGTTGTTGATGGTGATGATGATGTTGTTGATGATGATGATGTTGTTGATGGTGATGATGATGTTGGTGATGTTGATGGTGATGATGTTGATGGTGATGATGAAGTTGGCGCCCGGAGGCTGCGAAGCCGCGCGCCGGTCTCGTTGGGCACCCTCCTCCTCCTCCTCGTGTCGCGTCCTGAGCCTCACACTCGTCTTGGCGTCGTTCACCTTCAACGTTGAAGACTTCTCGCTTCAAATAGCAGCAGCGGCGGTACCAGTTTGCGCTCATCGCTTCGTGAGGGCCATCGTCCGGATCGTCGCCTATTTTATGTTTTCTCACTTTAAGCGCGCGCAGCTGTTTGTGTTCAGATCAATTTTGATTTGAAGCTTTCGTGACTGCAGGAATCCAAACTCTTTGGTTCTTTCGGTAAAGTCACGTAGGCAGAAATAAAATTAAAGAAATCACGACGTTTCGATCGCAACAAAATGCTGAAGTTGGCCAACTTTACCATTTTCTTTCTGTGGTTGGCCCACCTGATGAAGGTTGCTTGTGTTGCGATCGAAACGTCGCGGTTTATTCTATTTTATTTCTACCTACGTGACTTTACCGAAAGAACCACAGAGTATAGTTCAGATTAATAATTATTGTTATGACTGTGTTCGGGGCAGCGAAATCTTTTGTGAAATTGGCAATGATTGGCATAGATAATGGAGTTAGCGCTCTGCTTGTGCACTGCCCACACACGCGACGCGTTCTCGATGCGCCACCGCCAACGAAGTGGTGATAGTTGTTCGCATGGACTGGGCTCCGGCCATTGTAATGTGGAATGTCCACCCGCTGACTAAGTTGACCGCGGTCACGTTGCTCGTTGGAGGAGGGCGACGCTCACGACTCGCATTTGACGCAAAAATCATCAAGCCCGCGACTCCGTGAGCCAGTGGCGGCAGCAGCAGAAGCAACAGCAGCAGCAGAAGCAACAGCAGCAGCAGAAGCAGCAGCAGAAGCAGCAGCAGCAGCAGAAGCTGCAGCAGCAGCAGAAGCAACAGCAGCAGAAGCAGCAGCAGAAGCAGCAGCAGTAGCAGCAGTAGCAGCAGAAGAAGCAGAATAAGCAGCATAAGCAGCAGAAGCAGCAGAAGCAGAAGCAGCAGCAGAAGAAGCACCAGAAGCAGCAGCAGAAGCAGCAGTAGCAGCAGCAGCAGCAGAAGCAGCGGCGCCCTGAGGTTGTCCCCAATCTCGCGGGCGAGCGGAGAGTGACTCGGGACGAGGTCGTGACGCTCTATGAGGCACGGGGTGTGGACGTCGGGCAGAGCGGCACTCGTTTGGAGGTCAGCGCGGAGTTCCAAGTGTCCCGAGTCGCGCGCCCACGCGAAGCAGTGCAACACAACTCTCGGTGCACAGCGAACCGAGTAATTCGCCTCGCGTGGAGTGTGACGCTAAAGCCAACGGAAAGGCGGAGAAGACTTATTAATTGTCACAAACGCGTAAAGATAGTGCGCCAAACAGCGCCGCTTCAATGTATACCAAAAACAACACTCGCCACATTCGTCAATCTGCCAAGGGAGAGAACTAGACACAACAGATGACGTTTCGGACATTGGACCATCTTCATGCTGTTGAGTGTTTTCTTGTTCTGCGCTTCTGCCAACGTAATTCAACGAACAGGACCGTATCATGCAGTGCTCATCATCACCATCATCGCCCTCCATGAACGATCCACTGCTGGATGAAAACCTTACCAAGCCGTCGCCAGACGCAAACAATCCATTGCCACGCGATCTCTGATTTTCGTCGCTCCATCTCTTTGTCTGCGCCCCCCCCCCGCCATCGTTCAGCTTTGACGAGCTGCGATGCGACGCTTCAAGCCACGATGCGTCCTCGCCAGAGCCCCGAGACGATGCCACGGTGTGTGAAGCTGCGGGGTCTGATCCGCGTGCCCCTCTCGCAGTCTCCCAGTGTCGCGGGCATCGCCACGGACGCAGCAGCAGCAGCAGCTCCCACGGCCTCGTCCCTTGTGCGCGCGTCTGACTGCGCTGCTGCTGCTCACGATCACGACGAGTGTTTGACTGCGGCAGCAGCGTGCCGCTTGTTATGAATGCAGCGCTTGAACGCGAAACACAAGGCAACTGATATATACACACACACCCATATATACGATTGTTATTAAGTGTTTATTTTTAGTGTTGGTTCGTTTAATTTCATGGACATTAAGCCCGTTATGATTCCCACTTTTAACAAGTACTGTATACACATCGAGACGGTCCATGGTGATGGACTTCGCCCGACCAGCCATCACCAATCCAATGCTGGATGAAAGCCACCTCCTCGCGGTGCCTGCAACACAACGAGCGCGCTGCCCTCACCACGAGCCCGCCGCTCCGTCTCCGCGGGGTTGGTGCCCCGGAGCGCGTCCCATGCAAAGTCGCTCTTCTCAGAGCGCCGCTGCGGCCATGGTGCCCCCCCCCCCCCCCCTGCTCGCGATGTGGGGGAGCCTCTTGCCCGACTCCGCTCTCGGGCAACGTAAACGGCCGCGACGGCGTAGACGGCAGGCGCCACCTTCTTTCTGCTCAGAATCGGGATCGTTATTTAGACCTGGAGGAATCCGATGAGCTGTGAAGCTCTTTGCTCGCAGGTGGCACTCGACACGGCGTACACATCGCCCGTAAGTTGCAGCAGGAGCGGTGGCGCAGGTGGTTAGCGCACTGCGCCGTGAGCGCCGGCGACCTGAGTGTGACTCCCGCTCGCGGATGTCTGCACCGGTCCACGTGACCCCAACACTCTTCACCAACCCCACACTGACACCAGCGTGGTGAAGTATGGTCAAACAACGCCACGCGACCGATACGGCGCTGGGGGAGGGGATCATCCAGTAGTGGATTGACAAAAGGGGTTTTTGTCGGTTTTCGTGTGGTGTATACACACACACACGTTCCACTACGATGATTATTACGATACGATACGCACTCCGTTAAGAAAACGTTGAGATCATAGTTGCGTATGAGCACGCGTGTCACACGGACTGCAATACAAACGTGAGCGCCGTTGTGAAGAACCTGAAGCCACGACTCCACGAATACTCAAGGCAATCCCTCGCTTTCGCATCTCGAAGAATCGACAGTCGTTTTACTTTAGATATTATCTTTCGATCTATCTACAATTGGGCTTGTACAGGGGGTACATTTGCATCATCATCATCATGAGCTCCATCAGCACGATCCGTCCGGTGCCGTGCGCGGCTTCCCAAGCGGCCCCGAGGGACTTTCACCTCCAACGACAAAAACACCACGAGCAGAGGGGGGGGAGGGGGGGGAGATGAAAACACCCCATCCGGGATTAGATAAATAAATAACGAAGGAGCAGAGGAATAAAAGGGCAGGCGCTGAATGATGTTGAGGGGAGAGAGAGAGAGGATGCGGGTGATGTGTGCGTGCGTGTAATTGACTCTGGAGATTCGCCCTGATTGGGTTCGAGGCGTGGGCTGGAGGAGGAGGAGGAAGGGGAGGGGGTGGCGCGTGGATGTCGGGGTGACGAGGAGAGGGGGACGGTGGGTGGACGGGCAGGGTGGGTGGGTGGACGGGCAGGGTGGGTGGGTGGTGGGTGGGAGGTGGTTGCGATTGCTGGACCATCTGAAGGCTTTCCGAACTCCAAACACCCCCCCCCCCCATTCCCACCTCCCTCTCCCGCCCCTCTCTCGCTCTCTCTCTCACTCTTTAGCCCAGACACGGACTCGTCATCTTCTTTAGAAACTCATTAAAGAACATCACGCGAGCACGCCTGTCACTGCGGGACAACTCCATTCCAATCTCCGGCCACGTCTCCCTTCAATAGAGATACAGAGAGAGACGCCCTCTTATCAACATCATCATCAGCACCATCATCATCTGTGCCGCGTGACGGTTAAGCGACGGCACGCCAGGTATGTCTGCTCTTGAATCATTAATCAACTAATTGCGCGCGGACTGAAGTTACGTGATGCTGCTTTGTGCAGTGATTGACAGATCTATGTGATGCACGCGCTCGCCGAAGATGTTAAACATTTTTTTTGAATTCATGATCGTCATCGTGGCTCAAACTCGCGTGGAATCCGCGTGTGATTATTGACTTGACGAGAATAATTCGCGACAAAGACGCTCGAGTTTGATTGATGATGGAGTATATTTGTGTTTCAGAAACGCCGATATAAGTAAGAATGTTCGCTCACGCAGTGACGAAGATCGCGACTTGTATTTAACTCAGCGCGTTCTCGACTTAATGTGCGTACGCCCGCTGGTGATATTCACTCGCACGCTTCAATGTTCAAGTGAACGCTCGGTATTAATGACCGTTTGACCATCGCCTGTTCATTATTCCTTGCCCCCGTGAGTGAATTCACTCCGTTTCGCGTCAGTGTCTCGCTCACTCGACTACCCTAACGATAACAACTACACAGAGTAACGCCACGCACATAATCAAGGTGGTTCCTGGACATCAAATCACCCTTTTGCGCGTGCCGTATTCCTCGACACACTGCTGTGTGAGGAGGCCCTCGCACAGCAGCGGATTGACCACGGCTCATAGCGACAATGCCGACTCCTCTTATTTGCCCGCAGCCTGCACGCGCTCTCCTCCTGCCTGGAGAGTTCCTCACCAATTCACAGCGAGAGAGAGATGGGGCGTTCTTTGCTTCTGTAGGATGATTCCTTCTGTAGGATGATTCCTTCTGTAGGATGATTCCTTCTGTAGGATGATTCCTTCTGTAGGATGATTCCTACAGAACCTTCACGCGGACATCCGTAAGGCGCTCGTGCCGCCCGTCTCGTGATAACGGCCTCGTCTGGACATCTGTCGGGGGGGGGGGGGTAAAAAGATCTTAACAGCTCATCGGATTCCTCCCAGTATCAATAAATATCCTGACTGTGTCTCCTGTGCCACCCAGAGGTGGCGCCGCTGGGGGTCTCCGTGCCAAACGGAGCCGTGACCCGCAGCGCCCTCCGCTTTGCGCGCGGGAGGTGAAGTTGAGGAAGCGTCTCGCGCGGCGTCGAGGAGGAGGAGAGGTGGCCGAGCCAGCGGCCAGCGGCCAGCCGCGTCCACGCTGCGGCCCCCTCTACCTCCCCTGGCACGCCGCAGGCGGGCAGCTCAGCGGGGCCCTCAGCCATGGCCAACAACAACAAAGCGCTCACCTTCTCCATCGAACGGATCATGGCGGACACTTCGGACGCGGCCTCGAAGCTGCCCGCGGGGCCCCTGGCGCCCCCCTTGCCCTGCGCCTTCCCCGCGGGGTGCGCGGCCTGCCCCGACCTGTGGAAGTACGCGGTGCCGGGCGGCAAGCACCACGACAACAGCCACCACCACCACCCCCACCACCACCACCCCCACCAGCAGCAGCAGCAGCAGCCGTACGCGTCCTGCGGGCCCGTGTGTCTGTCTGGTGGGAAGCTCCTCGCCAGGGGCGGCTCGCTTGTGGACCACGCGTTGCAGTGCGCCAACGGCCAGCAGCACGGCACCACCACCACCACCAACAGCAACCACCACCATCACCACCACCACCAGGTGGTGCGCCCAGCCTTTGTGGAGCACCTGCAGCACCTGCAGCACACGGCGAGGACGTTCTACGCCCTCAACTCGTGCTTCGCGCAGCACGCCAAGGCGGCCCCCGTGCCGCAGGGCCCCGCGGGGCCACGCGGGGCTCGCCTCGGCTCCACGGCAGCGCCACTCGCAGCGGCCGAGGCCACCAGAGGCTTGGAGGCTCAGACGAAAGTCCAACAACAGCAGCAGCAACAACAACAACATCACCACCACCACCACCAGCACCACCAGCAGCAGCAGCATCACAACCATCATCATCAGCAGCAGCAAAAGCAGCAGCAGCAGCAGCAGCATCGAGAGTGCGTGGAGATGCCCAAGGCTCACGGAGCCAAAGAGGAGATCCAGACTGGAGGCGACAAGGCGCAGGCCCCCCCCGGATGCGAGTCGCTGTCGTGCGGGCTGCAGTCCCGGGGCGGGGGGCCCGGGAAGAGGCTCTCGTCTGGGGGGGGGGCATTCGCCGGCGGCGTCATCAGAAGTGTCTCGGGCAAGACGGAGTCTGGCAAGCCGAGCGGCGACAGGAACAAGCTGTTCGCGTGTGACCTCTGCGGCAAGGTAACAACGCGATGTGCGATCATTTCGCTCGGCATGGCGCTCGTCGTCGTCGTTGTTGTTGTCGTTGTCGTTGTCGTCGTCGTCGTCGTCGTTGTTGTTGTTGATGATGGTGATGATGATGGTGATGGTGAGAACCTCTCCTCCGTGGTAACAGCACAGGCCGGAAAACCACGGGATTCAAATTCACCATCAACCACGCTCACTGTGTACTCTCTCCCCGTGTACCCTCACCCCGTGTACTCTCTCCCCGTGTACTTTCTCCCCGTGTACTCTCACCCCGTGTACTCTCACCCCGTGTACTTTCTCCCCGTGTACTTTCTCCCCGTGTACTCTCACCCCGTGTACTCTCTCTCCGTGTACTCTCTCTCCGTATACCCTCACCCCGTGTACTCTCTCTGTGTGCTCTCACCACGTGTACTCTCACCCCGTGTCACCTCACCCCGTGTACTCTCACTCCGTGTACTCTCACCACGCGTACTCTCTCCCCGTGTACTCTCACGCCGTGTACTCTCACGCCGTGTACTCTCACCCGGTGTACTCTCTCTCCGTGTACTCTCACCACGTGTACTCTCACCACGTGTACTCTCTCTGTGTGCTCTCTCTGTGTGCTCTCACCCCGTGTGCTCTCACCCCGTGTACTCTCACCACGTGTACTCTCACCACGTGTACTCTCACCACGTGTACTCTCACCACGTGTACTCTCACCACGTGTACTCTCTCCGTGTGCTCTCTCTGTGTGCTCTCACCCCGTGTGCTCTCACCCCGTGTGCTCTCACCCCGTGTGCTCTCACCCCGTGTACTCTCACCACGTGTACTCTCACCACGTGTACTCTCTCCGTGTGCTCTCTCCGTGTACTCTCTCCGTGTGCTCTCTCTGTGTGCTCTCACCCCGTGTACTCTCACCACGTGTACTCTCACCACGTGTACTCTCACCACGTGTACTCTTTCTCCGTGTACTCTCTCTGTGTGCTCTCACCACGTGTACTCTCACCCCGTGTACTCTCACCACGTGTACTCTCTCTCTGTGTACTCTCACCACGTGTACTCTCTCCCCGTGTACTCTCACCCCGTATCACCTTACCCCGTGTACTCTCACCCCGTGTACTCTCACCCCGTGTACTCTCTCTCTGTGTACTCTCACCCCGTGTACTCTCACCCCGTGTACTCACGATCACAGAGGCGAGAGATGTGGAGATGAAACGTAACCAGTGACGGCAGCAGTGTTAGGGTGATCTACTATTAACTAGTAACTAGCGATCTCTTACTGTAACGTAACTAGTAATCACAATCAACGTGTTTGGGTTAGATCGCGTTATTTATAAATGTGTCGTAACCCTCCACCACCCGACACGGCCAATCGGCAAAAAAGTGTCACGTTGACAAAAGACAAATAGTTCACTGCTTTAGCCCACCGGTGTGTTGAAGCGTGAAACCACAACATTTACAGTTTTTGAGTAGTGCGACGTTTCGCTGGTAATTGCATCCAGCATCATCGGGCAATTCGCAACTAATCATTTTGGTCGCGAAAGCCGACGTGTTTAATGTCACTAGTAGTCTATTACGGTAATGTAAGTGGGAAGTAGAGATGATTCGCAGGCATCTAACTCGTAACCAGACATGTATTTATGTAATTTAACAAGTAACTATAGATGTAGTAATGTCATGTGACCAGTGACGATAGGGCGTGTTACTGTTACGTAATTAACGACAGCGCATTGAAACTACAAACAGCCTTGCAGCATTGTCGTGAGTTGTGTTCGTGTAGTAACTCGTTACTAGCAGACGCATTCTACAAATGTATTACAGAAATTCGGAGTGATCCATTTATCGATACCCTACCACAACAACAGGGAGACATTCTAAGTAGAACCAATATTTGGGATTGCTAATCCTCGACGCGTCTCCCACGATGCCAATGCGCTTGCTAAACCTCGCGACCCTCCTCTCTGTAACCTGCGGGACCGTCGCTCTCGCGGTATTCGTCACCCCTTGAGAAGAAAGTCAGAGAGACATTACATTATGAGTGGGGTATCTATAAATGGATCAACCTCTATATAATTTTAACAGTGAATTGGATATTTAATGTCACGACGACTAACGCCTCGCGTAAGTCCTTCACACCCTAGCCTACTTGCTGCGCTGCGTCCACTGCCTCCTGCACCCCACAGGCTGCACGTGCTGTGTGTTGCTGTGTGTTGCTGTGTGTTGCTGTGTGTTGTTGTGTGTTGCTGTGTGTGTGTTGTTGTGTGTTGTTGTGTGTTGCTGTGTGTTGTTGTGTGTTGTTGTGTGTTGCTGTGTGTTGTTGTGTGTTGCTGTGTGTTGCTGTGTGTTGTTGTGTGTTGCTGTGTGTTGCTGTGTGTTGCTGTGTGTGTTGCTGTGTGTGTGTTGTTGTGTGTTGCTGTGTGTTGTTGTGTGTTGCTGTGTGTTGCTGTGTGTTGCTGTGTGTTATTGTGTGTTGTTGTGTGTTGTTGTGTGTTGCTGTGTGTTGCTGTGTGTTATTGTGTGTTGTTGTGTGTGTTGTGTTTGTGTGTTCGCAAGCCGCGTGACCTCCAGGCGTGTATCCGTCGAGGAAGTTTTGCTACTTAGACTTGGGGGTGGCCCCAAGCTTATTCAGGTGACCTGCAAGAGCCTGAAACGGCGTCGCTGCAGCCCGAGGCGGTGCCTTGAGAACGGCACATGCCGGTGGAGAGATACAGCTGCGTTTGTAGCTCCGCGTCGGGTTTCAAAGTGGACATCGGCCACGGGCGATCCGCTGCTGGATGAAGACTTTCCACCAATCTGAAAGTCGTTGGCGCTGACTCGTCGTAGAACTCGACGCGCAGTCGGAGACACACGTGACGTGTCACACAGAGACACACGTGACGTGACACACAGTCAGAGACACACGTGACGTGTCACACAGAGACACACACAGACACACACAGACACAAACACACACAAAGACACACACACACAGACACACACCAACACACACACAGACACACACAGAGACACAGACACACACAGAGACACAGACACACACACACAGACACACACACACAGACACACATACACAGACACACATACACAGACACACATACACACACAGACTCACACAGACGAAGGCCCCCCGTGTAGCCTGTGACGGACTGTTGGGGCAAGTGCTGTTGGCGAGCAGCAGCTTTGAAGGCCGGCACGGCGCACACGAGGGGGCTGGGTGGTCAGCAACCACGCCCGGTCGCCTTTGTCTCCCCAGTGGCGACGTTATTACGCAGCGCGCACCGGGTACTCGTTTAGAGGCCGAGTCGACCTAGGGGGGGAGGCCCAGGACCGGTTCAGATAATCGTCGCTGGGTGTTGGTCGTGAGCGGGAATCGAACTCGGGTCGCCGGGTTCGTAGCGCTGACCGCTGTAAGACTTAAACACATCAACACACGCACACACAGACACGTGTTCGTCTACAACAGGTGTTCATCTTTAACACGTGTTCGTCTTTAACAGGTGCTCGCTAACAGCACTTGGGGTCACTCTACATGGCGCTGTTAAAGGCTATAATTCAGTAGATGTTTGTCCTCTTGTGTTTATATCTGTGTGTGTACATTTACGTGCATGATATATATCGGTGAAACAATATATTTATCCGAGTTAAGTTTGCTCAAAGTCAGTTTATCACGAAATATAATGGCATCGTGGTGTATACCCTCCGTGCTGTATATACATTATACTGCACTTACAATAGGTGTGATTAATCCTGCTGTGATGCATACGCATTGAGTGTTAATTCTGATTGTTATAATACGAATTGCGGTCCCTGCATCGATGTGTATATGTTGTATCACAATCAGGTGTGCGTACTATGTGTATATGACACGCTATGGGAACATGACGAAGATGCTCTTGCGTTAATTGTGAGAAGGCTAATTGGTGCTTGCCTTTGCAATTAACGTCACGCAATTGCGTGATTATCCCACAGTACTCCCAGAAGCACCACCACCACCACCACCTCCACGTGTCTCATCGTGATTCGTTGGCGATGCTGCTGCCTGAACCGTGATATCACAAACAACAACAACAACAACAACAAAATATACAGCATATGTTTACTGCTGTGTAACATGTGCTGTATATATAATGTCCGACGTTTTAGGCAATGGCTCTTCGTCTTCATAGCAGCGATGCGCTGCCAGTTAGAAGGTCAGTCGACCTTTCGTCGTCATTTCCGAGTGCGTCGACTTTGTTTGTTTTGTACGGGAATGTGGCTTTCGATACACTGGTGTGAATTTAACTATCATTCAGTAAATCTCAACATTAACAAAATACGCACGATCATGTTTCGATTAATACCAATTACGCATCAATCTACGTAATGCGCCAAATGCACATTATCCTAACAACGAAGTATCACTTGCAAATATTACTCCCGAGTCATTGAATGCTCGTGGAGAGACTGATGTATTTGTTGATACATACATCAGTGTGAATGTGGCATTGTGTGTGTACATAGGTTATCATTTGTAGAGATATCCTGTCAATAGGCTCTATTTCAGCAAAGTATTTACCGCGTTTCGTATTCAAAGTCAATGTGGAAAAATATATACACATACTGAAACAATATAGAGGAATTATACATAGTCTTCAAATTCCGTTCCTCGAATGTTTACTAAACCATCGTTGTTTAACAACCGCTGATGAAACACATCACACGATCTTAACAACAACAATAAACTCACCACGTGATGTACACAATGATAACCCGCAGACAGAAATGACTTTACTACGATGCTCCCACTGAAGTCGAACTCGCTCGTCGCTTTCACCGAATCAGTGTGGTGAAGTATGGTCAAATACCCCCCCTCCTCCCCCACTCGGGGTGAGGGAGGCCATCATCCAGCAGTGGATTTGCCCAAAGGGCTGCACGAGGGCGAAGTCTGTCGACCACGTGTCCCGTCCCCGGCATCACGTGGCCACATGCGGTAGGCGGACATTGCTGCTCGTGGTGGTGGTGGTGGTGGAGGTGCAGGACCTGGGCCTCCCCTAGGTCGACTCAGCCTCAAACGAATACCTGGTGCGGTGTGTAGTAAACATCGCCACTGGGGAGACAAAGGCGGCCGAGCGTGGTGCTGGCCACCCACCTCTTCGCGTGCGGTGCCGACCTTCATAAGTGCTCGCTAGCAGCACTTGCCCCAACAGTCTGTTCAGCCTATACGGGGGATCTTTGTCTTTGGTGAAGTGTAACGTTAACGCTGATAAGAGGGATGTTTACCCGTGAACGTGCACACTCACCGAGTTCACTTGAGGAGCTGTCACCGAGCCGCGATCCATCTACCGTCAGCCTACAAGCTGTGAACAGGCATTGTGTAGCTACTCACTACACACACACCCACCTGGGTGTTCACAGTGTGTAGCTACTCACTACACACACACCCACCTGGGTGTTCACAGTGTGTAGCTACTCACTACACACACACCCACCTGGGTGTTCACAGTGTGTAGCTACTCACTACACACACACCCACCTGGGTGTTCACAGTGTGTAGCTACTCACTACACACACACCCACCTGGGTGTTCACAGTGTGTAGCTACTGACTACACACACACCCACCTGGGTGTTCACAGTGTGCCGCGTGTTACCCGTGAACACACCTGGGTGTTCACAGTGTGCCGCGTGTTACCCGTGAACACACCTGGGTGTTCAACGACAACAACAATAACGACGACACCGACGACAACAACGATGACAACACGTGGGATGGGAGAGACGTCGTCGTGGACGCTGCAGAGAGGCCACACACACACACTGTGTGTGTGCACACACACACACTGTGTGCACACTGTGTGTGTTGGGGCACTTGCCCCAACAGTCTGTTAAAGGCCATATGTGGGGGTGGGTGGTATTCGGTATTGGCGTGTACCCCGTGCGTGTCCTCTCCATTGTGGCAGTGTCGTGGTCAGCGCGCTGGCGCCACGAACCCGGCGGTTGCACCCGACTCAAGAGCCGGATGGCTCACCGGGCTGTACCCTGTCTCAAGGCTACACGGGGGATCTTTGTCTCTGTGTGGCGCGCGCAGGTGTTCAGCGCGCAGTACAACCTCACGAGGCACATGCCCGTGCACACGGGCGCGCGCCCCTTCGTGTGCAAGGTGTGCGGCAAGGGCTTCCGCCAGGCGAGCACGCTGTGCCGACACAAGATCATCCACACACAGGTGCGCGCCGTGACGTGTGTGTGTGTGTCACTGTGTGTGTCTGTGTCAGTGTGTGTGTGTGTCAGTGTGTGTCTGTGTCAGTGTGTGTGTCAGTGTGTGTCACTGTGTGTATGTCAGCGTGTTTTGTCTTTGTGTGTCAGTGTGAGTGATGAGCGGTAGTGTAGCGGTTAGCGCACTGCGTTACAAACCCGGCGACCCGAGTTCGATTCCCGCTCACAGCCAAAATCAGTGACGATTATCTGAACCGGTCCTAGGTCTCCCCTAGGTCGACTCAACCTGAAATGAGTATCTAGTGCGGTGTGTAAACATCGCCACTGGGAAGACAAAGGCGACCGGGCGTGATGCTGGCCACCCACCCCCTCGTGTGCCGTTCTGGCCTTCATCGGCGCTCGATAACAGCACTTGCCCCAACAGTCTGTTAAGGCTATACTGGGGATCTTTGTCTTTGTGTGGGATGAGTGGTCGTGTCGTGGTTAGCGCGCTGCACTTGGGCCGCTTTTTATCGGCTTCAGCGTCACGCTCCGAATAAAATTGAGCGCCCTTCAAAAGCTGCAGACACGAAGCGAGAATAATTAAACATATCACTCGTCATAATGTGGTGTTTGAATGCCTCTACGTTGCGAGATGTTAACTACCTCCCTGGTATACAGAAGGTCATGTGTTCTCTCTCTCTCCCCGTGGCCACGTGGATTTTTCTCCGGGTCCTCTGGTTTTCCCCTCCACATTTCGAATCAACGTCACGCGTTTAGAGTGTTTGGCTGCTTTAAATTTACGCGCGATGATGAGCCACTTCGTTGGGCTATCATTTGTGAGTGCCAGGTCGCTTCTGAATAAAGAGTCGTCGTATAGCTCAGTGGGCCTTAGCTGGTGAAATTAAACAATTGGTTGAGTTTAGAATCGACCGCGTGTGTTCTTCACGTCGACGTCTGGAGCCCCTCAATGGCACCGAGAGAGGCCATCGTGGGTCGCCACGTGCTCACCACGTGGTGGGTCGTCACCGTGGTTGGTCGTCACGTGGTGGGTAGTCACCGTGGGTAGCCACCGTGGTGGGTTGCCACGTGGTGGGTCGCTGGCTCACGGCCCGGGCAGCGTCGGATGCCCCACACGGGGTCGGTCGCTCTCGCCCGGACGCGACGAGAGGAGGGAATTCTGAACATGTTTAACAAACGCATGTTTAAACAAATTGTTTTATTTCACTATCATTCATTTCATGTATTCAATTGAAATAAAAGTGCATGTTTTATATACTTAATTACAATCGTTATGTACTTTTAAAGGCTATAAGCATAGTAAGATATGCTCATTATTTAACCAACACATGTTTTACATTTAGTATTTTTTTTACTTAACTAATTCATTTACATGCATTCGTGTAAATGAAAGTAATTTTAAACATGTTGTTACAATCGCAATAGATTCAGAGAGGCTAAGCATTACATGAAAAGTCGAGTGTTTCCATCCCACCCTTCGCCTCCTCAACACGACGAGTGACACATGGCACGGGGCAGCGAGGGGGGGGGGGCTCCGCTGCAGAAGTCACTCGCTGTGGGTCGAGACTTGAACTCGAGTCGTCGTCGTGTCCAGCGTCTCGACGCTAACCACAGCGGCGTCACCCCGCCTCCACGCGAGCATATTAGCGAGCACGTATCAACGGCGCGACACATACACACACACACGAACAAGTGAAATACGTGATACACTTAGAAAGGTTACCTACTCGAAACGTCGGGATGTTCGTTTCTTCTCACGGCGGCAGCTCCACATTGCGTCGTCAGGGTAGAGTCCAGCGTGTCACACGCTTGCAGCAAGCAAGTGCTGTTAGTCATCACAAGCACACAACGGCGAAGATCCAACCCGTGTAGCCTCAACAGACTGTTGGGGCAAGTGCTGTTAGCGAGCAGCACCTACGAAGACTACCGGCGCTGTGGCACACGAGGGGGTGGGTGGGCAGCACCACGCCCGGCCGCCTTTGTCTCCCTCGTGACGATGTTCACAGACCGCAGTAGGTGCGCATTTCAGGCTGAGTCAACCTAGGGTAGGCTCAGGACCGGTTCAAATAAGCGGCTTTTATTGATCGTGATCGGGAATTGAACTCTGGTGGCCGGGTTCGTAGCGCAGTGTGCGAACCATTGCGTGTTCAGTACGATATACAACACACATATACATAGTACACACAGACACGTGTACACATATACTTACAGCACAAACATATAGATAATACACACACGTGTACACATACATACAGCACACAAATATACATAGTACACACACACACACGTGTACACATACATAGTACACACACACGTGTACACATACATAGTACACACACACGTGTACACATATACATAGTACACACACACGTGTACACATACATAGTACACACACACGTGTACACATATACATAGTACACACACGTGTACACATATACATACAGCACACACACGTGTACACAAACGTGTTCCCACACACTCGTGTACACACACACGTGTACACACACACACGTGTACACATGCGTCAGTGTCGCAGCGTGTCGCTGATGCAAGGAATGACCCCCCCCCACTACCCCTACCTACGTAGCCCGCCCCAGGGCCCCCCCGACCCCCCCGGGGCCGGTGCAGCTGCACCGCCTGCACACTCCGCAGCTAAGCGACTGGCATCCGCACAGATACTGCCAAAATAAAGACAAAGGTCCCCTGCTTAGCCTACATAGACTGTAGGGGCAAGTGCTGTTAGTGAGCAGCACCTACGGAGGCCGACACGGCACACGAGGGGGTGGGTTCTCGCTCCACTCCCGACCGCCTTTGTATCCCCAGTGGCGATGTTGACACACCGCACCAGCTCCTCATTTGGGGCTGAGTCGATGTACACACCCACACGCAGACATGCGTAGGAAGATTTAAAGCTTTCGTGACTGCATCGATTCATATTCTTAGTTATTTCGGTAAAGTCACGTAGAAGGGAAATAATAAAATAATAAAAATAAAACATAATAAGATAAAATTCTCACGACGTTTGGGCCACAACGCAAGCAGCCGTCTTTAGGTGAAGAACAGAGCTGTCGGAAAGACAGCGTCTGAATTCGTCGTGAGAATTGTATTTTATAATGTTTTATTGTTATTATTTTATTATTTCCCTTCTACGTGACTTTACCGAAAGAACCAAAACTATGCGTAGGAAGATTCACACCTTCAGACGCATGATTCTAAATGTGTGTTAGCGAGCACCTCTCACCACCACTCCGATACAACTCACAGGGGAGGAGGGGTGGCGCAGTGGTGAGCGCACTGCGTGAAGCACGAACAGCGGGGACCCGAGTGCCACTCCCGGGACACGGCTGACATCAGTGGCAGCGAGTGGTGTCTGAGCCCGTCCTGCCACTCCCACCAACCCGCATTGACCAGCGGGGTGAAGTATGGTTAGAACAACCCCCGGTCACCACACGGCATGTGCAGGCAGTCATCCAGCAGTGGATTGTCCACGTCTGACGATGAGTGGATTTCATTACGACAGACTGCAACAGTTTGTGATAAATAAATAAAACCTCACACGATCTCCCCACCGACGTAGCGTGCGCGTGTTGGTGTGAGTCACGCGGTGGGGTGGCGGTGAGCACGCTGCGCTACGGATCCTGGCGACCCGAGTTCGATCCACAGCCCCCAGCGCCAGTGGCGATTCTCCGGACCGGTTCTGGGTCTCATCCCCCAGGTCTATTCGGCCGCACATCAAGTACGCGGTGCAGCTATGTAAGCATGAGCACTGGGGAGACAAAGGCGTCCGGGTTGTCCACACCAACCCCCTCGTGTGCGCACGTGGACAGCACTTGCCATGGCGATGTGTGCAAGGCTGGAGCGGGCATCTTTCTCTGTTACATTAATTGCCAACGGATTTTTAGCGCAACCTGAAGCAGACATTAATGAGTCAACTTTGCTGCGACGCACACGACGAGCGGTGGTGTAATTGATTGCTCACAGCCGAGATGCAGCTTGAGAGAGTCGGTGTACATCGTGTGTGTGTGCGCGTGTCTTCGTTAACTATCGCCACTGGGGAGTCAAATGCGGCCGAGCGTGATGCCGGCCTTCATAGGTGCTGCTACTCGCTGGCAGCACTTGCCCCCAACAGTGTGTCAAGGCTACACGGGGGATCTTTGTCTTGTCTCTCTCTCTCTCTGTCTGTGTCGGCGTGTGAAGGAAAAGCCACACAAGTGTCAGCACTGCGGCAAGGCCTTCAACAGGAGCTCCACGCTCAACACGCACATCCGCATCCACTCGGGGTACAAGCCCTTCGTGTGCGAGTTCTGCGGAAAGGGCTTCCATCAGAAAGGTGAGTTCAGTCTCCTCCTCCACCTCCTCCACCTCCTCCACCTCCTCCTCTGGGTGGGAGGTGCAGGGGCAGCTAGAGGGCGGGCGGGAAGCCGGCCGGGAGGGGCTCCACCAACAGCTGCCCCGCGCTCTGCGGTCCTACATTGGGCTGCTTGGCCAACCCCACGGAGTGAGCGTTTTGTACCACGTGGCAGCGAAGAAATCCACGCGTACGACGGGGCCTGGGAGGGTAACATGCGGTCGCCGTGCAGATGGAAACAGATGGAGATTAATCCCACTGTGTGTACACTACTGCCATCTCCTGGCCGTGAGATGACAGTACAGTAGTTTACAATACAGTAGTTTACAGTACAGTATTTTACCACACTGGTCGGCAGCGGCTCAAAACACCACCAGCAACGCGGCGGTGGCGGATCGCTTGAGGTCATCGTGAGGTCATTGTGAGGTCATCGTGAGGTCATCGTGAGGTCATTGTGAGGTCATCGTGAGGTCATCTCGCGTCTCTCCCGGAGGGGGACCTCGACGTCATCCGCGCAATGGGGTCCGGGGGTGCTTACCCCCTCCCCCCCCCCGTGTCCACCCCCTCCCCCCACAGTGTCCACCCCCTCCACAGGGGGAGCACTGTGTGTGTGTGGGGGGGGGGGGTCTAGTTCACCAGTGCTCCTGTATATGGGGAGGAGGGGGAGCGGTGGTGCAGTGGTTAACACATTGTGTGTGTAGGGAGCGGTGGCGCAGTGGTTAGCACATTGTGTGTGTGAGTGTGGGGAGCGGTGGCGCAGTGGTTAGCACATTGTGTGTGTGAGTGTGGGGAGTGGTGGTGCAGTGGTTAGCACATTGTGTGTGTGGGGAGCGGTGGCGCAGCGGTTAGCCGCATTCCGGTGTTCGATTCCCAGGCATCGGCGATCGTCAGTGGCGAGCGACGTGCGAGACCAGAGTGGTGAAGTATGGCCGAGCAGTGAGCAGTGCTCACCGCCAGGAGGCGGCGTGGCGGTGATGGGGGGGAGGGGGGGGTGCCTTCACCCAGCCTTGGGATTGACACAGCGATGGAGTAGCTCACGATCCGCCTAAAGGGGCATTTCAATTGCACGCTCCCCATTGAAGCGCTTGAGCGCTCCTCTCCTTGACAAAGGCAAAGCAGTCCCGGGAGACGAGTCTCGTTTACCACTCAGCCAACGCAATGAGGTTATGGAAGGCTCCTGGAGACACTCACCGCCTCGACACGTTACACACCCTCGTGAGAATTCGGAAGCGACGCGAGGTTTCGTCTGCCCGGCACCTCCTGGGCGGGAGACGGCTGCCCGCACGGCCTACAGCTGGCGGGGCAGATTTGAGCTGCGAGGTGGCCAGAAGAGAGCATCCCAGCAGTGGATTCTTGAGGTTTGAGCGTTCCTCCAACGCGTGGTGGGTCTGCTCCGGGCACTTTGTTTCCCTTGCACAATGAAGCCATGAATTAGTAATTGAACGTGACATTGGCCCAAGAGCCCTATTGTAATCGACAGTCGATATCAAATCCATAGCAATCAATCGTTGTCATTAGGTCCATTGGAATCACGCGGTGGAGGGAATTGTGACTCAAACGCGAGCAGTGTTTACCTTCCCATATATATACATACAGACACCGTATGTGTACATACAGACACCGTATGTGTACATAAAGACACCGTATGTGTACATACAGACATTGTATGTGTACATACAGACACTGTATGTGTACATACAGACATCGTCTGTATACATACAGACACCGTATGTGTACATACAGACACTGTATGTGTACATACAGACACCGTATGTGTACATACAGACACTGTATGTGTACATACAGACATCGTCTGTATACATAGAGACACCGTATGTGTACATACAGACACCGTATGTGTACATACAGACACTGTATGTGTACATACAGACACCGTATGTGTACATACTAAACACTGTATGTGTACATACAGACACCGTATGTGTACATACAGACATCGTCTGTATACATACAGACATCGTATGTATACATACATGAACCGTATGTATGCATACATGAACCGTATGTATTCAAACATGAACCGTATGTATTCATACATGAACCGTATGTATGCATACATGAACCGTATGTGTACATACAGACACCGTGTGTGTACATACAGACATCGTGTGTGTACATACAGACACCGTGTGTGTACATACAGACACCGTGTGTGTACATACAGACACCGTGTGTGTACATACAGACACCGTGTGTGTACATACAGACACCGTGTGTGTACATACAGACACCGTGTGTGTACATACAGACACCGTGTGTGTACATACAGACACCGTGTGTGTACATACAGACACCGTGTGTGTACATACAGACACCGTGTGTGTACATACAGACACCGTGTGTGTACATACAGACACCGTGTGTGTACATACAGACATCGTGTGTGTACATACAGACATCGTGTGTGTACATACAGACACCGTGTGTGTACATACAGACACCGTGTGTGTACATACAGACACCGTGTGTGTACATACAGACACCGTGTGTGTACATACAGACATCGTGTGTGTACATACAGACACCGTGTGTGTACATACAGACACCGTCTGTATGTGCACGGCCCTGTGCCAATCCACTGCTGGATGCGTCGGTGTGTCCCGGGATATGGCTACGACACGGCGATGTTGGTAGTATTATTATTATTATTTACTATCTATATACACCTCCAACGAAGCTTCAAATCTATTATACTGGTAGGAACATCCTGGTTACACCAGCCCACAGGGGATTATTGTGTCCGTCCGTCCGTCGTGCAGGGAGGGGCTGGGTGGGAGGGGCTGGGTGGAAAGGGTGGGGCTGGGTGGGGAGGGTGGGGTTGGGTGGGGAGGGGAGAGTGGAGTGGGGAGGGTGAGGAGGGGCTGGGTGGGGAGGGTAGGGCTGGGTGGGGGGTGGGAGGGGTGGAGCTTGGTGGGGAGGGGCTGGTCACCCCGTGGTGCCCTTATAAAACTCAACGTTTAACCTACTCACGCCGGCTTGTGCCCGCCCTCACAGTCGGGCATATTTGCGGAATACACCACGCCGCCGTTGACCCTGGCCATTGACCGAGCAACCCAACGTTCCTACCAGCTCCCTCCGCAGGAATGTGTTAGGACCAGAAGCGGCTGTGGGATGGAATGTTTGGGTCGGGCTGTCGGCAGTAGTGGGGGTGGTGGGGAGGTTGACAGAACAATGAATTACACCACGACCATCAGTCAGCCAGTGTCTATCGTCAGTCTACACGTGCGGTCGCGTGCCTTCAGTTGCTGAGTCGTACGCCAGTGCGCATTGCTGCCATCCTTCTCGTCTTCGCCACGACCAATCGGTCAGCCAGTGTCTATTCCCATCGTCACCCACATCAGGCGCATGTCAATGCCAATCCCTATCCTTCATTTTGCTTGACCAAGCGGTGAGTCAAGAGGACAGGGAAAGGCGTCATTTAGACTACGGGAGCTGGGTCACCAAAACGACAGAAGGAGTCGGGATACAATTTGTGTGTGCGTAGCTGTGTGTGTGGCTGTGTGTGTGTGTAGCTGTGTGTGTGAGTGTAGCTGTGTGAGTGTAGCTGTGTGTGTGTGGCTGTGTGTGTGCATGAACACGACCTCTAGCAGAATCAATTGGATTGGCGGAAACGTACCACGTGACCCAGGTATTAAATAGGGGTGGAGACGAACGACACGTGGTCAGAACGGGAACGAACAGAGGGGGGGAGGCCACTCGGGAGCGGGGCTCCGAGTTGCCACGTGGCAGTGCGTCTCTCTCTCTATATCTGTCCCTTCACGCTGCCTAGCAGTAGCGTGGAGTAACTGTAAGATAAGTTGAATAAAAGACGAATTCCAGAAATCGCCTCAACGAGCTTTATTAAATTGGCACCGACTTTAGCCACGGGATGAAGAAGCGCTCGCACTGAACTCGAGCTCCACGTAATCCCCAGCTAAACGTCGAACCACATTGTGTGAACATGTTGCTGCTTCCTTTTCAACGTACAAGCGGGTTTGCTGGAAAACGAAACTCTATCGGCACTTGAGCCCTGTGTGTGTGACGACTTCATGTGTCGGCCGCGTCATTCAGCGGTCATTGACACCCTCTGACCCAGCTGTGGGTCAGAACTTCGCGTTTCGTATTTGTGAATTTATAATTAAAATTTGATTTTATATAACAGCATCGTTCATGCAAATTACATCTGAAAATGAATGATATAAAATCCTTCTCTCCAACACACAACCGGCGTGCTGTACTAGTAACGAATTGGCATGTTCTGTTTACGGGACAAACCTTGATAACAAAAAGAGTAATTGGCCGTGTCGGGCGGTAGCGGGTTTAACGACACATTTATATATTTACGAAATCTAACCCAAAGAAACTTGTATTGTGGATATAAAATCCTACATAAAAACATTGCGAACCACATTGCCAGTTTGTTGTCCCCCCCCCGCACCTCCGATGAGCACGGCTAACTACGTACGGCGTGAAAAAAGTTCAACATAGTAGGAGACAGCGCGAGACGGAGGGTGAACACAGGCACGCCATGGGTGTCAGGGCGACCGGAGACGCCTTGTAGGCGAGAGTCCACTCATTTTCAGAGGTGGGGCAGGGGGCACTTTTACCCACAAGACATCGCCAGCGTGAAGACCGCCACACATTGCTCGAAGCCATTTGGGGTTTGACAGAACGACTACGATGGCGGGTGTTGTCACGTGCCGTGTGTTTTGTCGCGGGCCTTGCGGTGAGGAACGCTGCGGTAGGACATCGTTCATTAACCCCCAGCCGTGTGCCTTGTCTCCCACCTACCTGCCTCGCCGCTGCTGCGCTCGCTCCCAGGCAACTACAAGAACCACAAGCTGACGCACAGCGGCGACAAGCAGTTCAAGTGCAAGGTGTGCAGCAAGGCGTTCCACCAGGTGTACAACCTCACGTTCCACATGCACACGCACACGGAGACCAAGCCCTTCACGTGCTCCTTCTGCGGCAAGGGCTTCTGTCGCAACTTCGACCTCAAGAAGCACGTGCGGAAGCTGCACGACAGCTCGTCGCACGCGCTCGCCACCATCGCCGCCGCCGCCGTCGCCGTCACGCACGAGGAGCAGGAGGATTCGTCAGAATAATCCGAATCTTCATTTAGACGCTCGTCCAATGACGTGCACTTCCTCTTACGAATCATCACCGCCTCGAGCTTTCCCGGCTGGCTGCTGGCTGGGCTCCTGTCCTCACATTGAGTTGAAACGGTGGAGGAAGATGCTCGGAGGACTTCTAATGGGTCGCGACACCCACGAGGTGTGAGTAACGAAGACAGGAGACGGACGCGGTTAATTTAAACTTGCTCTAACTTTTTTAACTCCTATTTGTGTAATAATTTCGCCAGATTATTCTAAGAAATCACCGAGATTGTGGAAAAAAAACCCTCCCATCACAATACATATTATCTTACCGTTGTACTACACTAGTAGGTAAAAAGGAAGACTACTTTGAGCGCTCCGAGTACATGATTGTGAGAAGAGTGTGAAGGCAACAACGGTGGCTCTCAAAACACCAACAAACTTAGTTATCCATAATACAGATTTTTGGGGTTAGATCACGTAAATATATAAATGTGTCGTTAAACCCGCCACCACCCGGCACAGCCAACTAGTAAGGGTTGTCATGTAAACAGAACGTGCCAATTAGTCACTAGTACAGCACTGACCGGTGTGTTGGAGAGCCAAGCCACAACATTTACAATCTGAGTACGACGTTTCACCAGTAATTACAACCATCTTCATCAGGCGACAGCGTTGGTCGGACACTTCTCGGAGGGCCCTGGCCACGTTGCATTATTTTGACCCATTGTTTTATTTTGACCCATTGTTTTATTTTGACCCATCGTTTTATTTCGACCCATCGTTTTATTTTGACCCATTGTTTTATTTTGAACCATTGTTTTATCTTGACCCATTGTTTTATCTTGACCCATCGTTTTATTTTGACCCATCGTTTTATTTTGACCCGTTGTTTTAAGCCAATCGAAGAGTGTTCATGATAAACGGGAGGAAACTGTAGCCACGAGGCAGCGCTAGCGATGTCCGTCAGAGTCTGTCGGGAGCTTCACGAATGTGAGATCCACCAACCGTCGCTTCCTCTATCCACCAGTGGCGGGCTGGCCCATACCACTAGAGGGAGCTCTGGAGTTTGGCCTACTCTTCCACGCGTGGCAAACATCTTAGGAGGAGGTTGGGGGTAACCCACATTTGACCATACCACACGTGACCTACAGATATAACTCGTCAAAAAGAGCAGCAAATTGTGTGCCGGCGTCATGCTCCACATTTGCGAAATTATAAAGTTATTGTTTTACAACGCAAATTACTTCAATTGGGATTACACGCGGCAGAAAACGTGGCCCGGTAGTGGCAGAATGATTGCCCACGTGCAGGCCCCGTGCACAGGGAGAGCTGCCAGTGGGGGTGCCCTTTGCATGGCTGGGATGGGATGCGATTTTGAAGGCGCTGGGCGGTGCAGAGTTGGTTTAAGCTCGCGCCATATGAACGCAAAGACGATGACGATTGTTGTTGTTGTTTATGTTTATTGTTGTTGTTGTTGTTTAACTTGGTGCGTGAATTCACTTGCGCTGCTGCCTCGTTGGCTCCACACGACCCGTGTGTGTGATGGTCACGTGGTTTAGCCTTGTCAGCCCGGATAGGTTGTGATATTTTCCACAAAGGTCACGAGTTCGAATGAATGAGGAGCGTTGCATCAAAGGTATTTGTGTATTTTATTGGTCGATTATATTGATGGTGTGTGGCGGCTAACAATGCCTCGAAGTTTCAAACTATTTGCAACTTTGTGTGTGTGTGTATATAATGTGTACATTATCATGATGTTACGAAGCGCAATGTGTATAATGGTGTAATGTATGATAATATTGTATCGTTACTTTGGAACATTGATCTTTCTGGCACGAAGCAGTGTCCCTGTAGGCCAATGCGTGTCTAAGCAGACAACGACAAAGAACATCGATTGTTTAAACGTGAATCACTTAAATGATGACCTTTCCTCGTCTCGGGGTTGTCCGTCGCTGTACGGAACTTGATGGGTTTTTTTAAAGCGCAAGCATTATGGTGTCACCTGACATCGACTTTACAGCAAACGTGCTGACACATTTAACGATTATACAGCACTTCAGACAAGTACTGAACTCGTCGGCTTTCGCGACCAGTATTATTCATCATGAAGGTTTTTGGGTTAGATCGCGTTATTATGAACAGAGCCGGCCCAGCCACTAAGCGACCCTTGCAATTGCAAAGGGCCCCGTGGCCAGCAGAGGGCCCCCTAGAGTCACTGCTAGCTAGTGGGTGAAAAAAATCATACATCAAAGGGGCCTCCAACCAAATTTTGCTTAGGGCCCCCAAAGGTCTAGGGCCGGTTCTGATTATGAATGTGTCGCAACCCTCCACCACCCGACACGGCCAATCAGTAAACAAAGTGTCACGTTGACAAAACGCCAATTAGTTACAGTACTTCTTCAGCCCACCGGTGTGGTTGAAGAGCGAAACGTCGTACTACTCAAATTCTAAACATTGTGGATTCACTCTTCAAACACACCGGTGGGCTGAATAAGTAACTAATTGGCGTTTTGTCAACGTCACACATTTATCTAACCCAAAAACCTTCATGATGAATTATGGAGCTATGGCGCGTGCACGAGGTCCCATGGGTCAAGAGTGCAGCCTCCAACTGCTAATCTGATATCTCTATCTCTGCTTTGAAGGAGGACTACTGACCGAAACTTCGCCTATTATATATACATGTGTAGTTGTCCACTTTATGGCGGTGTTTAACACGAACGTGAGTGTGATTGTGCGTATGTACCACTGCCAACGCAACAGCGTCACATGGTGTATGCTTTTGAAACGCACACACACATAGACACATCGATGTATGCTTCATTACCTTGACTAAGTACATCGATGTACTGGACATTCTAGTTAAGCAGAGTACCAGCGTCAGTATTAATGGGTCACAGACTCCTCTGAAACATAGCTAATAGCTCCGTGGGCTTCACCCGGTAAATTAAATAGTTTAGTTGAAGCAGACAATACACGGGTCCCTTATGTCTTGGCGTGTAAAAAGTCAACGTATTTTACGCATCTTATCAACCGCACAGCCTTCTGGGAGCGCAGATATAATTTTAGCAGGGATGGTTTTAACAGAACCTCTGGACCGGTTTCAGCAGTTCTTGTCTCATCAGCAGTGTCAGGCTTTCTTGGACCACAGTGCTGCTCAACTGCTCAGGTGGCGTTCAGACAGACTCGGATGTAAATAATGTCTCGCTGCATGCGCCTGCTGATTACTAAACGCGTTCCACGTGACGCAGAGAGTGCTTTCACGACTCCAGCTAAGGCAAAAAGGAAGCTGATGAAGAGTCGTACAGAGCGCTGTTTGAACCAACAGAAGCGATGTCTCTACATGACGCCCCCCCCCCCCCCCCAGTCTCTGCCAAGCAGGCCGGAGAGCATTTGTACCTCGGTGCCCCCATTGAGAAAGTGTCCCTACCGCTTTAAACAAGTTAGTATGACCCTGGCGAAGCGACTGCTGTGTTGGCACCGGTGCACAATTAACAAAGAGCCCAACACGTGTGTCTATAACGCTGTGGCCTTAAAAGAGAAAATATGTAGACAACGTTTCGGGCACTGGCCCTTTTAGCACATAGCATATTTTATGTGCTATGAAGAAAAGCCATTTCCGAAACTTTGCCTGCTATATTTTTCTCTTTTCAGGCCACTTATATTTCAACAGCTCTGTTTTAAGTTTCGTGTAAATTCCGTGTTGTTGATGCGTTTATACAAAAGCATTCTAACGCGTGCTTGTTAGGTGACTTTATTGCGTGACTTATTTGGACCCTTGCTAAATCTGGGCCATGGCGCTTCTTCTACCGTCTCCAGCGCCGCTGCACTAACGCACGTGGACTGCCACCTTGGCCATGCGTGCTGCCACGTCCCGAACTCTGCTCAATCACCACTGGCGACCTGCCTCGACTCCTCTCTGCATTGGGCCGACTGCCTCTGACACGCCCCCCCCCCCGTTTCTGTGCAGCGTCTTTGAGCGAGAAACGCCGTGCAAATCTACAGCGTGTCGTCACAATGCATTCAGAGGTCACACTAAAGGCGTTCCTAAAATACTGCACGTCCATTTCGGCGAGAGTATTTTGCCCCGCGACGTTTAATTCACAATGCCCATGGGGTTATGGTGCATTGCGAGGCACACGTGGGGCAAAAGGCATTTCTTGTCCTCACGGAAACGGCGCCATCGGCCACGATCACCTGGCGGTCGAGATTGGCACCTCGCTGTCGATGCGCCTGCAACTAGAGTGACCGCACCTGAGCAGGCAATCGAGACCAGGGCAAAGAGACCCCGTCACCGCACACACATTTGAAACTTATGGCGGGACCCCGGGGTCCCATAAGCCCCCGGCTCTCGCATAAACTGCGTTGCGACGTCATTTTATGTCTGTTAAAGGCGAACGACACGGCGATCTATTCCTCTCGAAGAGCTCTACACGAATCGCTAATCAAAGTTCTGTTTCTTCTGCGCATTCGTCCTGGCCGCTGCGTTTAGACGACACGACAACAGGGGTCGCGGCGTTCATGTGCGCGGTGGGACGGAGTCGCCAAAAAAAAAAAACAATTTTGACTTCCGTTTATTCGGGACTCCGGGGTCCCGCCATAAGGTTCACACACACACACATATATACAGCACGCAGGCTCTATTAGTTGTACATAACAAGTCGTGATGGGCGCAATGTTTTCATTATGCCAGGAAGAAAACTTTATACAAAAATGAGCACAACTCAAACGGCATGTCGAGACGTTCACCGGTTGTAAAAATGTTGTTAATAATGCATCGGAACGAAAAATATATAATTGTAAAGCTCTGGTACTTATTTATTAATAATGCTGTATAGTGTGTGCTTACCCAAAATGTGCAGCCGAGCATATTTATATATAAATGCGTTAACACTCATTGTGGCCAAGGAATAAGTGTGTACGTGTGTTTTATTTATTTCACAAAGATGATTAAACTTGCTATGACTGTCAAACCATGCTCGCACGTGCGACTTTGTTCAGGTGGTAGACGTTGTTCGTGACGGTGCCTGCAAAAGGTTTTCGCGCAATTATACAACACAGATATTGTTGTTGTTTTTGGGACATCTATCCCGCAACATTTTTACAACAGAAACAAGTGCCGATCCGTCTCGTGTTTTATTACCAAATATGCTCTCTTGAAATATCCCAAAATAATTATTTAAGTACATTTTAGGCACGAATTGTATACATTCACGTAATTGTGTTTGTTGTATTTAAATACAAATTGAAAGACTTTCACCATTTTTATTGTGATCAAAGTAAACTTAAGTTCGAATTATTACTGACGTGTGAGTCTACACTCTTATTCAGGAGGGTTCTTTAAATTATATTGCTGTTGAACTCCTGCGAGACCCCCGTGGCTCAAACGCATGCTCGGCTTCGCGCTCAAACCACGCTTGTGGTCGAGCATGGGGTGGAGAGCGAAAGCGTCGATTCGAGCGAGACCATCGCACAGCGCACATTTGAAAACGAATGTCACGGGAAAAGTAAATGTGCTTTTGCATTCTTGGAAACGACAGCCTAACGGCAGGGCAACCAAGCCACGTTGACGCTTTTGAACGAAGGTCGTGAACGGCATCCGTGCAATCCGCAGTGTGCGCGTGTCCCGTGCACAATCCCCGGCTGATGTCGCTGTGCTGCCCTTCGACTTGCTGTCACGCCACGTGTTTTGTGTACATGGTGGTCACCCAGCAAAGCACCATCCTGGCACTACCTTGCTTAGCTTCAGAGGTATGATGGGATAGGGTGCATTACGGGTGAATTGATACAATATACACCGATTAATTAAGCGAATTGAAAAAAAAGTGTTTTATTTTAAATGTACATTTTATTTGCTCAAGAAAAAAAATCTGGTCCCAAGACACCACAGTTAAATTAGCCACGTTACTAATCAGGAGGTGGGCATTATAACCACTTAGATACGTGACAATCAAACAGATCAATGAATATGCGGTTTAATTAAGACATAAACGTGACCAACAGACACAGTGCTATGCATCTTTTATGACATTAATGGTTAATTGTATATCGTGGTGTGGCTTTGCACAAAGACACAATCGCACACAAAGATCCCCGCAAAGCCCATTAACAGACTGCTGGGGCAAACGCTGTTAGCGAGCACCTGTTAAGGCCGGAAAGGCGCTCAAGAAGGTGATGTGGCCGGCACCACGCCAGGCAGTCTGCATCTCGCCCGAGTAATGACGTTGATTAGTACCAAGGGGAAAGCGAGGGACAATTCTAAGTTAATTCGCCAATGTTGCTAGCCGTGGCCCAGGAATTTAATGGGTTCTCAGTGCAACCTGTGACGCCACTGCTCCACACACACACCGGAGCAGAATGTGTGTGTGTGCTTTTGCTCATTCACTCGCCCATTCGCGTGTCAAGTGACACGGAAACTCTTCGTGGTTGGTTAGGCAGTGACGAGGCAATGCGACTCATGAGATACCCCTTCCGTTAAGCGCTGCATACACACATCTGGTGGTAGCCTACACTCTACAAATACAATCACTAGGTGCTGTTAAACTTCACATGGTCATGTCTAGCAGGCACTCCAATTAGCGAGCAACAGAAGATAGTATTTGAAAAAGAGAAAGCTTAATTATTCGTTATTTTGGGACAGCTTTTATTAAATTGTCCAATTTAGAAAAAAAAACCTTTAGGGTGTTGTGTTCACAACAAACCGAACGGACAGTGACCGACAAACACATGCAAACCATACCCACATGTGTACGTGTGACAGCATAACAATTATTACACATGCTGCTGCTGCCTCTTCAGTAGGGTCTTAACATCACACTCGAGACGCACAATGACAGGGCTGCAATGTGAGGAACAGGACATTGTAAGTTGAACGGAATCAATGTGTCAATGGTTTCAGAATGGATCAAACACGAACTTTTCTAGTTTATATATATATTTGACAGTTAGTCCTGAAGTTAACACTTTTTTAAATTGCAATGATGAAAGTCTTAAAATACGCTTCAAATCAGACCAACTATGTCGTCTCAAACAGTGTGTGCTCCTCCCACGATCGATGCTTTTAGTGTCGTGGACCGGCCATCGGTGACATTAACTGCTTACAATTAAAAACCTAGTTTTACACGTTGCTATTTATAGCTGTTGGAACTTGTAGGATTCATTGGAAAGGCAACATGGAGCTTATGGAGTTTTCGAGATGAATCCTACAAATGCCCAGAAATATTTAATATCCACGTCATTTTGTGCAGCCCAAGGGCATTTCACGGACGCCATTATACATCGTAATTTTTTATTACAAAAATGTTATTTCATCTTGCAATTCAGAGTTCTTTCACAAATGTACTCCATAGCTTTGCGTATATTCCAACATTAGCATCTCAATAAAAAAAACGACTGTGAAATGATGATACCCTCCTCGCAGGCAGATTTGAAGAATGCTTGCAACAACATCACTCGGAGACATTAAGTGGAAACATCAATCTGCAAACACATCCCTCATCTCAAGTCTTGCAAGCGACGCACGTTTAACACTCACTCGCGTGTTCTGCCGATGAACAGCGCAGCCAGAACAATAACAAGTGCCCGCAAAGGCATTTATAAAGAGTTCGTCTTGAACAGTTCACCGATTGTTAAATGAACCTACACCGGGGCTAATTACTCAAGCGCAAGATACGCTCCTTGCGTTCATTTGAACTACGAATCGTTGTACTTATAAGCAAGTTACGTAACCATATGCGTCAATATGCAAACCGTGGATGGTTAGGCAATTTATTCCCGTGATAAATGTGAAAAACGAGCTTTTGTCATTGTTGGTACCGAAACAAACATGCGGCCAAACATGGAAGGATGTTGTACTAATGAACTCGGATTAAAATGATTACTACTCGACGAGCGACAACGCGTTTTAGCCACACGACCAAACATTCGGTAATACAAAACGGCAAAAAACAGTCGCACAAAAATTACCCATAGATTGTGATTACGTGTTAACAGCTCCATTTAAAATCAGGTAATGGGGTTTCATTTATTCTGGTCTCAGCACATGGCCAATATTTAATTCCTCGCTACGCAGACTCGCAAGCAGCCACGTGTGGGAAAAAAAACACACTTCATATTCGAATTTGAATTAAGTTCAAATCATCACAAATACATTCACACAATTTCTTAATTGTTAACCACATTTAGCCGCCCAAGGCGGCAAGGGAGACGTTTCCAAATACTGCGTTACACCTCCGCTCAATAGACATTCGGACTCCAACGGCGCGAGTAAAATCCACACGCACACGACAATTTGGCATTCAATGTCACTTTTTAAATCGAGCATCATTTTCTGGATTATAAAAAATGCAAAAAGTACCGCACAAACATGGAGTCGTCCGATAAAACAAAATTTTAACACAAGATTAAAAGTGAAGGTGTTCAGATTCACACAATTTCTCAACAGCAACATTTACGACCATCCTTGGAACCCATCGTACATAAAAAAAAAAGATTAAAATTAGGCCACACAAATAACCTTAGGCATTTCCTAGTCTCTTGTTTGCTAAATGTAATCTCCGCGACTAAAAGTATTAAGCGGCATACGTGGTGAACGTGTTAATGCCTCGTTAGAAACATTGGCAAAGTCTTTATAAATAAGGTTAGTCACAACAAATGTCCTTGGGAGTAATTGGGAACAGAGACATCAACATAAACTATTGCAATGCCAGTTCTTTGCGAACATTTGTAACCAAGCCAAGCTTTGAGATGAAAATATCAAATTCGCAGCAGGAGTCCAACTACCAGTTCAGCACAAGCCAACGTGAAGCCGCGATAATGGAGCCCCCCCTCGCGGCTGAACAGTGTATTTCACGAGACCAGATCTGAGACCAAGCATTCAGGCAAATCAAGGAGACAATCACGAACGTTTTCAATCTCCACGACTCGGCAAGACGACAGTGACGGCCTCATTGTCGACCCATCTGATGAAACCAACTCTCGTGCACACACTCGCTCGCACACACACTCACACACTCTCTCGCACACACTCACTCACACTCTCTTATTTACGTCACGCCCACGCGCAGCTTTCAAATGCAGTTGTTTATATTTATTCTTATTACACACCAAAAACATTCACACACACAAAAACACTCCTTAAATATAGCACTGACTGCATATACAAGGGGCACCAGACGTTAAAGAAAAAAAAAATCACAATTGTAGGAAAGATAAATCAAGACTAACAGCTTCTGTACAACACATGGACACGAATCCACATGGCTGCCGCACTGCGTATCGTAATCATATCCTAGATTAAAATGTCCAGCCAGCGCACAATAGAATATGTTAAGATCAAGAGCTAGTTTGACTGCATGCCAACACGGGGTATAAATTGGTCCATCACAGATGCCGCCACAGAGGTTGGTTGGGCCACGTAATCACGCACACACCATTCTCATTAGTGCTTGGCTTGTTTTTTTTATACAGATATGTGCACAAGTCCAAATATTTTACAATTTAAAAGCAACAAAAATGGTTCTCAGTTAACCGCATGTGTAATGTAATTTGTGGCAGATAAATGGTAATTTCTTGCCAGGAGAGGTAAGAACTGAAAATTATATGGGTACGTGGACAATGTCCATCTTTGGAAGCGTTCTTATTATTGTTTTCCTGTTGGGTGTGGTGGTGGAGTGTTGATATATTTATTGTGGGGCTTTTCCCCTCCAATTATGGGCAAATCTTTTTTAAAATGGACAGGCATCGTATACGCACTAAATATTTTTCGTCTTAAGTAAAGGACAAATCCGACAAAACATTGTCTAAGAAACTTTCAGCTTCATACGCCGCTGTTAGTGTAGGATACTTTGGGACAATACGCCAACGCCCATTTGCAATGGCAATGTGAATAAATTACAGTTTTTTATTTTAAAAAGTGCCACGTTCAACTATTGCGCAGGGGAATTAATGTTATACATAAACTACTGTGTGGATGAAGAGAAATCTGCAGCCAAACCGCATCAAGTAAAACCCGGGCACACAGTCGAAGTCAAAGACACACACGTGTGCAAGTTGTTTTTTGATCGGTTAGTCCTACGAATTAAAATCTACATCTCAATGAGGTGCCGCGGTTAGAGCACACAATATTAAAGTTGCGAGCTCAAATTCCAGTCGAGAATCAAATCCGCCGTTTGCCCATTTGATAAACAGAGCAGCAGCACTGGTTGGTGGTTGCCCATGCACGCGTTTGATTAAGAAAACGAGACCCCCTTCATTGTAAAATTTCCCATTAAAATCGCAATTGGAAAATACCAGATGGGAAAAACTTCATATATTCATGAAAAACTCAAATGCATGGACAATCAACAGTAGTGGTCCCATGCAGAGACCGACCTCCACCACGACCAGTTGGCATTTGTACCAAGAGCTCGGGATTTTCTTGCCACAGGGAGACCACCTCGGGCCTTCTAGTGCTCGACTAAAGCAGGAGAAAAACTCTGAACATTGACTTGGCATCCCAATGAGAAGCAGGCATGAGTTTTTACAGTGGCTCATGGGGCAGCCTGAGCGGACGGAAGGGGCGTGGGAGTGGACGAGTGGGGGTAGGCGTTTGGTTCGGTAGGGGTGGACGAGTGGGGGTTGGTGTTGGGTTCGGTAGGGGTGGCGTGGGGTGGACGACTGGGGGTGGGCAACTCCGGTGGCGACCCCCCCCCCCCCAATCACGCCGCATTCCCCTCCCCGTCCTGCGTCTCCCACACGCGCCGCCGCTCGCTCTCGCGAAGCCGCTCCATTTCCGTGTCGCTCAGCGCCGCCCTCTGCCGCACGTCCTCGAACTGGTAGTCGCTCATCAGCACGCCGTCCTCGAACACGGTCACCAGCACGTCCTGCGCGGCAAGGGGCGGGATTAAAAGGGCAGAAAGAGGTGGATGGGAGCAGTTAGAGGAGAGTGCTTTTGGGAAACTTAATTTGATAATGAAAGCAACAAAGCAACGTTCCTCAAGCAGAAAGATTTTAAAGCAGTGAACATGACCTGTTACGATGTACACACACTGACAAAGAAAACCAAACAAAATCTAAGAAGTGGCCGATTATAAATAAATAATATTATTTCCAAAAACCACTGCGTGCTTTTGTCTAATGAAAAAGCTACTGAATTGACCTTGGTTTGATTTAAATAAAGTTGATTAATCAATCCGGCAGCCCAGCAACATGTCTAACTGGCCTTATGCTACCGGTGGTACTCTGAAAGGGCACAACTGGTCTGGAGTTAGCCGGCTTAAACAATGCTGCTGGAAACATTGAGCCACAAGTCCCACAACACTGATGGGACCAAAATGCGATTGTGTTAAGAGACGAAACGATGCCCGTGTTGTATTATTTCGTGGCCTCGGCATGGAGTGGGGCGACGTACGGTGTTGGGGTCCCCACGCCCCTCTTGCACCGTGTGGAAGGAGCCGTCGGGCGTGCGGTGCAGAGACAGGCGTCCTCGCTTGGAGGCCTTGCCCGGGTCCGTCACGGGGTTCTTGTACACGTTAATCTGCCACGAGACGGAGGCATTCAACACGGCAAGGCAGTGGCAAGATACGGTGCCGGAGGGCACCAAAGTGTGGAATTGGGCCACACTCGCCCTTATTTACGAGAGACACACACACACAACGCCGTCATTCATGGACAACAAGATATTAAGCGGTGCTTGTTGTCAAATTAGGACCACACTGCGCACACTTGCTACGACTCAACGGTGAACAACATCTCCCCGTCTGTTCCAGCCCGAGCCTTCCACCGGCAATCTCTGGGCCTGTGTCAACCCGAGTCTTACCCCGGCGATCTCGCCGTCTGTGCGAGTTCGAGGCTTACCCCCTGACCAGCGATCTCCGCGTAGCTGCACTTGAACGAGCAGTTGAGGATGTCTCTGTTGACGCGCTGCAGGATGGCGCCGCCAGCCCCAAAGGCCACGTTCTCCACGCTCCAGCGCTCGCGGTGCAGCGCTCGCAGCACCTGCGGGGCCACGCGACCGTTCAAGTCCCCGGTTAGGCAAGTTGTGCGTGTGGGCGTGGTGTGCGTGTGGGCGTGTGGGCGTCAAACGAATCGTTGGGAGCAGTGGCGCAACGGTTAGCGTACTACGCTACGGACCCGGTGGCCTTGGGATTGATTCCTGGTCACGGCTAACACCAGCAAGGAGTTAAACACGAACTGGGCCCGAGTCCTAAATAAGTCGGCCGTAAACAAGCACGTGGTGTGCAAGCGCCAGCAGTGCGCGAGACGATGGCGCTTGGGTGTGGTGCAGACTGCACCTCTCTCCCTCGTGCATCATTCTGGCCTTTATTAGGCGTTCACTAACATAATTTGCTTCAACAGTCGAAACAGCAATACAGGAGAACATTGTCTTTGTACAGATTTCCCTCTTCATGCGGGAAATGCGTCTGCAGAGTAGTGCACAGTACACATTACACAGTAACATACACAGTACACACAGTAAACATTACACAGTAACATACACAGTACCCACACACACAGTACACACAGTACCCACACAACGTCGTCCCACGTCTGACCGCATAGCCACATGTAAAGTTAATTCAAACCGCATAGAGCGAATTTTTGGTAAAAATAGGTTAGCCGCATATACAACGCGACATCGTACAAACACCGAACCCGCATAGAGAGAGGGAAACCTGCTTATCGATAGCGTCCATCTATCTCAGGCTAGGTAAAGTTACAGGTGCCAATGCATCAGTGTGCCAGCTACCTTGACGAGCGTGTGCGTGCCAATGCCGTCGCCTTGGATGACCCGCAGGTAGGGCGGCAGCACCTTGAAGCCGCGCTCGTTTATCGTCGTCCCAAACTTCTCTCCGAGGATGTTCAACACCTACACACACACAGAGGGGCCATCAGACTCGACGTCACGAGGTGTGAAGCGGGATCGTGATCCATTGGCGCCTTCCGATGTATGTGTGCATGTACACTGAACTTCTTTCGCACGGTATGTAGCCAACCGTGCTAAATCGGAGGGGCGCCAATCCCCTAAGAATCACAAAGTTGCCCGAGTTTGGCTCAAATGAGGAGACGACCTCTGGTATCAACAATGAACCAACAATTTTAAAAAGGTGACTTAGCATGTTGAACTTCTTTTGCACCATACAGAGCCAACCGTGCTAACCGGACGTGCACGTTATCGACACGGATCGTGAGCCCCCTCCCCCCTCCTTCACGAGACGTGCGTGGCCGCCCGTCAGCCGGCGGTCGGCTGCCTACCTTGAGCACCATGATGACGGGGTCGCCAGAGTCCGGGCGGATGATGAGCGGCGCCGCGGCGGTGCGCGTGCTCGCTACAAAGTCGTGCAGCTCCTCGCCCCAGATGTGCTCGCACGCGTTGACGATGTCGTAGCTGTCGCTCACGATGGACACGGGCAGCTCGGGGAACTCCTCCAGGATGTAGCGAAACGCGTCGCTCTCCTTCTCCTTGCCCCACGCCGTGATGTTGCTGCGCCGTGTCAACGTGCGCGTGTTACGCAAGCGGCCCCCGGCTTTAGCGCAGGGGTTATTTTATTTTATTTTACCAGGTAAGGTCCACTCAGCTGTGGAGCTCTTTTTCAGAAGCGACCTGGCTACAAATGATAGCTCAACGAATTGGCCTATCACGTGGAAATAATTTATTGCAAATACTCTAAACGTACGATTCTAAATATGGAGGACCCGGAGAAATATTCACGAGACGGGCAAACCTCCAAATATACAGGCGTAAGGGTCGGGATTGAACCCACAACCTCCTGTATACCAGGCGAGGTAATTAACGCGTTCCCCATCCCTTAACATCCCGCCACCGTGGCGCCCACGTTTCGCTGGCAATTACAATCAGCTTCAGCAGGGGATTTGCCAGAATTGTTAAGACGTCTTCCCGTTTCGGTCTTAACGTCGTAATCAAATTGTAAATGTTGTGGGTTGACTCTCCGACGCACCGGTGCTGACGTAGTAACCAATTGGCACGTTTTGTTGTTCACGTGACGTGTATGGTGGTGGCGGGTTTAACGACACATTTAGATTTACGCGATCTAACCTAAAACAACCCTTATTATGGGTGGGGAGGCGGGGGGGGGTTGAGTTTGGTGCACCGCCCACCTGTGTTCAGAGGCTGGGATCGAGAATCCGGCCATGGGCGAGCCGTAGTATTCGTTGGCGAAGAGGTTCGCGGCCATCGTGTCTGTCCCGCAGAAATTGATGAGGTGAGCCGCGCCTCCGATGCCTGCCGACTAACAGGGGAACAGGAAATCGCACGGAGACCTCCGGCTCAGTCTCACGGACACTACAGGGAGGGCAGTGCTCTTCGCGAGCACGGCGCAGAGAGCGCGCCGAGCGCGAGACCATCACTCGGCAGTTTGGAGAGAAAAACCACAATAAAGATCGCCCTAAAACACGAGCAGCTCTTATCTTGTGCATACACACACACACACCTAAGCGGTATGTCCCACGTTGTTCCAAGTGGGAATCTTCATTATTTAGAAGAAAATATAGAATTTAAAATCATGGTGAAGTGCATCTTCATGGCACTCGCAACAATCTGATACAATCTAATACATTAATACAGTGATTGTGATTACATCATGCTACGGAGGAATGCATTAACTTTTCAAAGCAATGTATTTTTGGCTTTTTCCACAATATTTTGAATTGTGGCTGTCAGCGTCATGTAAAAAGGAATTTTTGCAAGGCCGTACATCTCACACCATGCCACGGAACAATTAACCTCAAGTGATATTACAGAACTACTACTGAGATCCCATCAAGCGACCTCTGATCCACACTCTGTGCTGGACTTTACCCACACAGCCCGCTACAGGAGGTGGCCATCGCAGGGCAGTAGATCCACGTACAGCCTTTCATCAATCCACTGCTGGATGACGGCGACCCCACGGCATGTGGGTCGTGGGGATGTTTCCGGCATATTTCACTCTGCTGGTGGCTCGATAAAGGTGGGGAGCGTAATGGGTCCACCCAAGTACAGCACAACGATAAAGTGATGCACTTCCCTCTGCAGCTCACGTCTGCACCCACAGCCTACAGCACAACCTGCTGCATGTGGCGGTCAACCATCAAAGAATCTATCCCGGAGGGCTCAACCCCACTTTGGCTTCTGAAATGTGAACACATCGGGTGCATACCGGGCAACTTTGTCATAAGCAGCTCAAGTATGCGTGTGCAAAATGGATGCGCGTGTGCACTCGCACAAGGTGCGTTTGTGTTTTGAACCGAAGCCCTGGAAACACGACGCACCTCGTGTGACGACACGCCGCGATACCCAAAGTCGTGCAGCTTGAACTCGAGGCCCTTGAGGCTGCCGGACGTCTCCTGCAGGTAGACGGCCAGGTACTCCTTCTGCTTGCGCGAGTTGGTGGCCACCGTGATGGGGTACCACGCCTGCACCAGCAGCGTCTGCGGCACGCGGGAAGCGGGAGCGCAGAAAGGGGTCCGGGCACAGCAGCGAGCGATATACTCACCGTGAACAGGTGTAGCCCCACAATTGCTTGCTCACGCCACTGCTGGTGGTAGATAGTGCCCCTCTAGAGGGTGTTTGGTCTACTCTTCCACACTGGCCAGATGACTTGGAGAATGTGGGAATACCTAAATGTTTAGACCCCACACGCGACTTGCCGATTGACTGTTGCGAACCCATTTATAGGAGGCGGTGGGGGGGATTTAAGAAACTTGCACCGTCGTTTCAACTGCTATGTCACGAGACCAAACCGGTGACCTCTGGATGTCGTTACACCATGGCAAGATCCCTGTATGATAATAAATTACAATTTGTTGTTGGAGCCTCGGTGAAATAACGCATTGCGCGTTGAACCCAGTGATACAGAGATAGATTCCTGGCCATGGCCAATGTCAGTGTCGAGCGATGTCTATGGTGCCCCCCCCCCTCTTCACCATCCTACACTGAACAACAGCGAGACGAGCGGTCAAACACCCGATGTGTGTCCACAGAGTGCGTAGAGGCCTTCACGCGGCAGTGGACTGACACAATGAGCTATACAAGTATTATTATTATCATCATCATTCTTTCTTTTATTCTCAGAACCCAATTTAATCACAGACGGCTGCCCAGATTAAAAAGCAGGATCTCAGTGCTGCCCAGACACCGCTACACTGCCTGGCTTTGGAGATTCTCCTTGGCCACACTGCGATGTCTGTCTCTCTCGGTAATCAGCTCTCTTCTTTCTATCACAGATTCAAACCATTGCAACCTCCTATTTCCTGCCATCTCCGAGGCTGTCTTGCCATGTTCTGTTCTTCCCATCGAAATCGCTTACCCCAACCCTCCATTGCATTCCTAGAATTCCCAAATGCACCTGCATTGAACGACAGGAAGATACTTGTCTTAGAGCTGATTTATTGAAATCCAGGTCTCTCACCCATTAGCAAAAGAAGATAATCTTCCAGGAAGCCAAGATCATCTACAGACACTGGGAGAGTGCTAGCTACTGCTCAGTGCTATATTAGCCACCAACTAACCACCTCACCATGATATCAGTACACTTGAGAAGCTGGTTTAATTAAAATGACCAAAACCTATCTGAATCCAGTACCTCTTCCTCCTACTCCTCCTCCGATGACAACGATATCTCTCCGATTGAACCAATTTCCAAGGACATATGAAGACTTCACAACTTGCCACTGGTTTTGTACACTTGCCAAGTAAATGCCTGGCAACAGTTTGGCACAACGGGGCTGATAACAGCCGGGCCAGACATGTGTTCAGCTCCAGCAAGCTTGCAACCACCCGCGCTCGCGACGCACAACATATGCATCTTCACTTAAAAAAATGAAAATGACTTGGCAACGATTGCTACACTCCATTGGGGTCCTTAGTCTAAGAATCCTGCACTGCGGTGGGAGAAGTTACGTTGAGAGAATGTTTAGAGTTGTTATCGGCCAGGGACTTTGAATAATTATTGCCTCCAGAATCCAACAGCTGTCGCTTCCCAAAACAGTGCGGAAATCACTGCCAGCCATTTTACCGAGGCCTATTAAGCTTCTCTCAAGCTACGGGACACAGAGGATATTTTAAAATGCACCCAAGATATTATCACTGTCATTATTACGTCAATTTTTGCCAGCACAGCTCGCAGTTGTTAAACCACGATAATAATCCGGTAGCGGGGATTCTGGTGATGGTGGTAGCTGGTAATGCTGATTGTTTGGTTGCTACACCACCGGCACATAATGGGGCTACTTTTGCAATAAAAAATTCAGAGATTTATTTTATGTCTCTGTGAAAGGCAGGGAACTGACACTCCACCATCAATGAAAGTAATAATGGGCATATGGAATAAATGTGGGGTTGATGCACGCAAGTTGGACATTACTCCTCTGAAAAACTTGGCATGATGGCTCATCCATCCAAGCCGATTTGAATACAACAGTGCTCACAATTGAGATGACAATGAAGTACGTCGACATTGCATTTGTATTTCTTTTACTGTACATAAGGGACATTTCGGAATGCTTAACTATGCATGTCAATGTCTCATTTGTACCGTCGGTCTCCATGTCGCCCCACGTATGCCGTCTCATTTGTACCGTCTAGTTTGTACGCTGGATCTTGTTTGTGCCATCTCATTCATTCTGCCCACTAGTTGTCATGCTCAGTTTTGAGGACCAAGACAAAAATCGATTCTGTATTCGATCCGTAAACATGAACTGACATTTAACTCAACCACAAGAATGATTCACCTTCCATACTTTCAGGTACCTAACAGCGAGCACAGCCCCAAGGCCAATAAAGGTGTGGTTTCTGGTATGAGCGTGTGTGTGCGTGTGTGTGCGTGTGTGTGCGTGCGTGTGTGTCCTTCACTGGTCCTGGGTTTCCCCGAGGTCGACTTTGCCTCAAATAAGTACCGAGTGCAATGTGTAAAAACATTGCCACTTGGGAAACAAAAGGTGGAAGGGCCTGGTGCTGGCCACCAACCCCCCCGTGTGCCGAGCCGACCTTCATTGGGTGCTACTCGCTAACAGCACTTGCCCCAACAGTTTGTTAAGGCTATACGGGATATCTTTATCTTCGTCTTACCTCCACCCAGCTGGTCAGCCAAAAGCAGGCGGGGTCGGTGTTCTCCACGGTGAACAGGACGTTCCCGACCGGCACGACGGTGCCTTCCGGCACTGCCTTGATGCGCAGAGGCAGTTTCCCATCATGCTTCTGCAGAAAGAACAAGGAAGTGGCTCCCTCCATCAGCGCGGAGTTGCGGGTCGCCATCATCACCTCCAACAGGACCGCGCACTACGTGGCATCAAGAAACCACTACTTGGTTTCTCTTGTGCCACTACCGTCACACCCGTTGCTCCCATGAACAAGGAATTATTTATTTAAGCAGTGTACAGCGTTATTGTGATAAGTATTAATCACATGCATATGCTATTGTTTTCGTGACCCGGGTCTCTCTGGAGAAATAAACTTTTGGTCTCAATGGACAAATCATCAGCGGCCACGGTCTATCAACTGCTGGATGAAAGATTTCCCATGCCGTCGCCATGCCTCATGGTCCCGTGATGCCACAATCTGCGTCTCAACGAATCCCTTCGCTCCATCTCTGCAGTGTTCATCCTCTCGGGCACATTCCGTCCTTTGCCTGCTATTCCACCACCAGGCTCGCCCATCGGCCATCATCCCTTGGAGCCACACGTCCTCTCAGAGCCCACTTACTCCTCCTCACAGTAAATACGACGCGTCTCCGATTTGCATGCGTTTCCCAATCCATATACTGCAGCGGTCTTTCAGTGTAATGCAACTCCAAGCAAGCTTTTTGTGCACTCGTCAGAATGGGTTCTTTTTTCTTTGCCCAGTATCCACTCATCACAAAGTGTAATACGCAATGAATGAAAACTCCCTCCGTCGGACACATTTGCCATGCCGATTTTCACGACCAAGTTTAGACTCTCAAAAAGTCTGTCCTGCTCTTAATCACCTTTTCATTTAATCACTTATAATCAGGATATTTATTTATACTGGAGAAATCTGACGAGCTATAAAGCTCTTTTCACAGACGTCCAGTAGATCTTGATCTGCCTTCAACAATTCCTTAGATTCTGCTGCATTTTAAGGATGTTCCCCAAACGTGTATATATATATTGTACACGGCTTCTGTTTTGCACGTTAAACATCCGCGTTCCACATTTACAAATCGTGTCACCTCTAAGATGTGCATCCATCCAGCTTCGTTGAAAATAGGTTGACCAAAGTGCTTCAAGTAAAACTCCTTCGCGTCCTCAATCTTCTTCCTCGACACCACTTGGCCTGCGAATGAGAGGTGGAATTGGGTCAAATGAGAGTCACAGAGCTGAACAAACAAACAAAACAACCAACCCAATAAAGTATTACCCCTCGGTATAATTGCATTTTTTTTAATCGAGATTTTAGAACTCCTGTCTTTATAACTACTTCCTGTTCAAGTACGTTGTCCTTCCCCCGCACCTCTGATTGGCAGGGTTGGCCACGTATGGTAGGAAGGAATTTCAATATACATGCATCATTATGACTATTTAGAATCGTAATTGGACATCCGCAGGACACGTCGCTAGAAGGGTGATGGCCGGTGATCAAAACCTGCGTCATACTGGCAGCCAAAGGAGGGAACATTCCTGAGAGGATGCTTGCTTTGGAGAGAGAAGCGTTCAATGGGCTATTTGGCAGTTGCAACGAAAGACCTTGGAGAGATGGCGATAGCTTTGGAAGGTCTTTACCCTGCAATGGTTGCTGCTGCTGATGATCAATTTGAAGAGGGTTCTGTGCATAATCTGTAGAGGGAGTGGATGAAGGCTCAAGGAGGAAGAGTTGCCGATGTCCTTCGGTGACCCTTGGGAGAAACACGTGGGGGAGCGGTGCATCGCGTTGCGCCATCCGTGTCTCTCTCATGCAAAGGCTGATTTAGCCAAAGGAATGCTCGCTTACTGGACGCTGGCCAAAATCTGCGAGCCAATCTGTTGGCTATAATTAAAAGGGAGTGTGTGTTCGTGTTAATCACCACGGCCGGATTAGTGGAGGAGCAATTGATGAGGGTTTCAACATCTCTTTTGCCGATTAGCAGAAAAACTTGACGGGAGAAATGATTTAAGCCTGTCGAATTGTTCAGGTTTCGTGAACACTGTATTATTCATGTCAAGCAGCTCGCTGGACTGTGCTGTAAATAGTGCACGAGGTTGAACGGAAAAATAAATCCAACAATAGTGCTAAACAATTATTTTAACCACAGCTTCGGTGAATATTCAATCGACTGGCACACTTTTATTCTGACACGTAAAAAAAAAACACTACTGTAATAAAAAAAGAACCCACTGAAATCGGTACAGAACAAGGGTCACTGTCAATTCACCAAACCGGGCATTTAATTTCACCAGCTTTGGTTTGGAGGAGCCGCATCTCGTGGTTGCAGTCGCTGACGTACACCCATTACACACAGCAATCAATTTAAAAACAACTATTTTCTAAACAAGTGATACGGTTTATGTATCGTGAGCTGAACATATTAATCAATAAAATAATCCTCAATTCATTTGCCAATACATATTACCTTAGCTACATCAAAACAGACCACATGGTTTAGTGATGTCTTAAAACGATTTTTTTTTTACGGATTTTTGTCAATCTGGTGCAGGTTGACAACCCTCCCCAATGCGATGTCACCATGGGGGTTGCCTGTGACCTTACTTCACCACTTGTCAATACACAGCTGGTGACGCTGGGGGCCAGGACTGGTTCAGATATCAATCGTCACTGTTGCTAGCCGTGGCCGGACATAAGAGCCCGTGTCACCCGGTTTGTAACGCAGTGCATGCTAATGAATGTGCCACAGCTCCACCCGATATAGTGCGGAGTCATTAAATGGAAGGTTTTGAAATTATTTATGGGAATATAAAAATGACATACCGTAAGGCCTATCAATCTGATAAAGCGGTAGAATTTGACAGCAAGGGTTACAAAAAACTCACTCTTTAAATTGTATGTTCCAAAAAGCTTCGTTGATCGTGTTGAGTCTATCTTCAAAAAGATACCATACCTCAACATGGTTACCCCCAAGATGCACTGTGCTAGCAACTTTTGATGATTCTACGCTGAATACAAACGAGTTTATTGCCAACATCTTTTACTGTTGGGGGGGTTTGTCCGTTACTCAATATATATCAATAGGAAACTGTGTAAAAATTCAAGAATCTTCATCAGGAAATTGATACATTTTTATTTTGACCAGGGTTCCATGGTGCCTAGTGCAGTCTCCAATTATTATTCACTTCATCATCTCTCTCGCCTCCATCGACTGCATTCTATGAAGGGCCACTGCCCACAATGACACCCGATATAGAAAAGGTTGCATTTTAAAGCAGTGGTATTGACACACGTGTTGAGTTTTTGGTTTTTGTGCTTGTGCACGATTGAAAAATAATTTGACAAAGCAAAAATGGCTGGGAATAATGAAAGCCATTCAAAAGAAATGTACGATTGATCTTCACATGCATGAAAGGCACTCCTGAACGCAGGTGGCACACCCTAGGTCTTGGGAACCACGCCTAATAAGCACAGCACATGGCCCATAGGAGGATTAATGACATCTAAAAAACGCATTTTTTTTGTTAATAACGTCTCAAATTAGAATCATGACAAAATCACCCAGAGTGCAGCCAATCTAAAGACGCTACACAGAGCCAAGCTTGGATAGTTGTCAAATGGGCAACCACCATGGTTAACAGGTGCTATAGGCTGCTGCTGCTGTAGGGCAACGTTATGAGTAGCAGGTGTCAGTGCAGCGATATCCATTGTTATACTGTACTTGTATGATTCAATGTCTACGCTCCATGCCTTTACCAACCTGCACTAACCAGCATAGTGGAGCAATCCCACGACCGACACGTACACACATCACGAGAACAATGTTATTATGTAAACTAATATCATTGACTCGTCCATTAATAGCGCACAGATTCCCAAGGCCCTTTCAGGAGTGTCCTATATTTGGACGTTTAATTATAATGTCCCCATAAACTGTGTGCACCCATGACAGTTCAGTTCATGATAAAGGTGCAGTGAACAATCTGGTAAACCGGTCAGTTACACAAACATCTGGTTTGTTGAGATATTGACTGCACTGTACAAAGAAACCAGACCATATTCTTTCGATTTTTAACAGTTGGACAAGAGTCAAACATCTAAACAACAGACGCAAGGCCGTTAATTAGAGATGCGACAATTCATCGATTAACATTAAAGCTCAGGACACGTGCGTTACACTCCACGTTTAAAACTTGATTTTGTTTTTATCGCGGGAGGGGGCTTATCGTGACATCCCTAGCCACCGATAAAAATCTTTTCACGCACCTCCGATGAGCACGGTTGGCTACGTACGGTGGGAAAGAAGTTCAACGTACATGGATACATTTTCCTGCAAGATACCATCAGGAATACGCGTGCGCGCGAGGAATAAGCGCGTATGAAACGAGCGTGCTTTGCACTGCGATGCGCCCACCGAGGGCTTGCGTGCGTGCAGAAAGGCACCTGCGAAGTACTTGCGCAGAGTGTACTGAAGACCAAAGACGACCACCTCCCCGAACTTGACCTCGCCGTCCACGGCTCCGTTGAGCTTCCCGCCGCGGCACTCGAAGTAGGAGTAGACGGTGGTCGTGTTGGGAGGGTACTGCTTGTAGTGCGTCACCTGCGCACAGGAACGGGAATGATAGTCATGATGGAATGTACAACATTTATCTAGAAAGAAAGCTTTACAGCTCAACGGATTCCTTCAGATTAAATATTTACATTCTGATAAGGATTTCGGTTAAATCTTGACCGAAAGCTTTCGTGACTGCAGAAATTCATATTCTTTGGGTGTTTCGGTAAAGTTACGTAGAACCAAATAACTAAAACAGCCTGCCTCAGCAGCTTTCCCCCTCCTTTTCTACTCCCGATGACGATTGCTTGTGTTGCGATCGAAACGTCGTAGTTTTTTTGTTCTTTGTGAGACTTTACCGAAAAACCCAAAGAATAAGGATTTGGCTATTTTGGTTTATTTTTTACAAACCCATGTTAAGCATGTAAACTCTGGACCCAGTTTTACCCTTTTTGGGGTTCATCAGCAGTCCAATAACAATTACCAACGGTTTACAAGGTGCATTTTTTCTATATTCCAGGCCATGATCTTAATAGTTTCAAAAGAAAAAAGTATGATTTGGATAATAAAAAAAATATATATAGCCACACATCAAAATTTTAGAGGAGAATCCTCCTGCATTGGGATGTTTGAACAACAGCATTTGAAGAATTATTTTCTCATGACGGAGGAAACCAGAGTACCCAGATATAGGAGCACAGAAGTACAGTACAACTAAACATGTTGCTGTTGAGGCCCCTACTGCCCACAACGAGGCCCCACAACAAAGCGTCACCTGTATAAAAATAGCAGTCATTGTCGAAAACGTGCCAAAAGGTCGTCATGGTTGAGATGTTTGGATCCTCAAATTCCTTTTGTAGTTGGAGCCCACAGGGCCCAGAGGGAAACGATGCATACGAATGAACAACACTGAAAATGCATACAGATAGGTCAGCCACCCACTTGCTGGACTGCTCCCTATGGCAACCTTGTTGCCTCATAGAGGAGTGTCTCAGGCACACGGATGTTCATTCAATGTATAATCTAACAACCCCACATCAGAGTTGACAGATTACAGACGTCTGACACTACACCTGCCTATGCATGCAAAACAAGTTCCACACGCGCATACTGCGCCATAAAAATATTATTTAGAATTTATCAAGTGTTTAGGCTTGGGCAGGACACTTCGCTGGAAGGGATAATGGCTGGTGGTAGAGACCAGCAAATGAGTGCCGGCTAAAGGAGGGGCACAAGCCGGAGGGAACAAGTCTCGCGCAGAAATGGAGCTACGACACATTAAGGTGTCATGTGGAGGCACTCGGTGGATTCTTACATTGCGGGTCTGAGCGATGGCGATGGCTCATCGAAGCCTTCACCCAGCAGCGAAATTATGAAAGATTTAAGATAAAACTTGCACTAAAAAAAATACAGAAAGCGCTGACTTAGTACTTTCTGTACCGTTAAGGAGGAATGGAATGCACCAATGCTTCCTCTTTCTGTTACGCAAGCTCTAATAAAGTATAAAAAGACTCTCCTCTTTGTGAAATACTTTTGAAATGAATAGTTCACGGAGAAGAGTCAACTTTCGTGAACTCGAGTAATAGATTTCAGGCTGGGCAAATCTAAAATCGCTTTGCATTGTCACATCTGAAAATGAAAAAAAAATTAACCATCAATTCGCATTATTCTTGAAGATGAACTTTGCACGCCAACACGTTCCATTGGGCCTGTCTGCAATCACAAACAGCCTTGACATTGCAAAAACAAACAAAAGGAGAGTTACTTGGTTTGTGTGGTAAGCTCATTAGCGGTCGTTATTTATCATGGGAAATCAAGCCATTAAAAACAAGCAGAGAGTTTACAGGGCAAGTGTATTCTTCCTGCACAGTATTACAGTGACAAAGGCCTGTTTTCTAAAATAGTAAGCCTGACATACAAAACAATGTTTTCTCATGTTTATGTCCAATGTGTGCGTTGCCTAAATCACCAGGATTGTGTCCATCTCATATCTTGGAAGCTAAGCAGGCTTCAGCCTGGATGATCCTTGGATGGGTGACCATCATGAAAAATCGGTGTTCCAGACTGCTTTGGAGCTACGTTGTGGGCAGCAGAGGGCAACGCAGAAAACTTTCCATTGGTGCAATTTGCCATCCGCCAGCTGTGCTCATCACCATCACAAAACTGGACAGTGAAATATGCTCCTAAAAAGTATTTAGGAGTCTTGATAATTACAGGCAGTGGCCCCCGAGATACGAATGCTCGACTTACAAACATCTGCACTTATGAAAGAACCGCCATAAAGATGTTATTATTTCACAATGTGGAACTATTTTATTCGGCGGAGCAATCCTCCACGAGATGTAATGAGTCCCAGCATCCTCGAAATGCCCCTTCCAACAAGGAAGCCAGGATCAGGACTTGGGGTTCGTGAAAATATACATTTAATTTTCTTTTCTTGTTACGTTCTTTCATTTACTATACAGTATTTATTGCAGTATTACACACAAATGCCGTCTCATTTATGAGTTTAAGAATGCTTCCCTTTCTTGTCGAATCCAAACACATTTTTATAACACTGACCGAATGTACAACTAAGTTCTGAGATACGAAAAAAAAATCTACTTACGAACGGGCAAATTACTTGCTAATGTTATACAGTATGTAGGCTAATGAAGTGAACAAAACACTGAAGAGGAAAAAAGGAGAAAATACAAAATGGGACAGTTGAGGGAAATCCTGAATCTAAACAATTCCAAGGGGTGGGAATTGTGACATGTCCACAATAAAAGTAGTTTTTACATTTACAGATACCATGAAGACAGATTTTTAAAAATCATACTTTTCCTTAATTGCTATGGATTTGTTTATTTATAATTAAACAATTTGTAATGCTGAATACGTAATTACCCCCAAAACCTTTAAGTTTTAATCTGCCAGTTGAAGTATCATGGTTTGTTATTTTTTAAAGTCTAAGTGCCTGGCACCTATTTGTAGTGAAAGCCACGAGATGGGATTTGTTTTAAATGAACGCTGCATTGTTATTGTGGCATCGCGTTTAGCGGACTGCGCCACGAACCGGGCCACCCCAGTTAGATTCCTGGCCACGGCTAACATCAGGTCACAAGTGATATCTGAACTGGCCCCGGGCTCCCCCTTCCCCAACCCGTACTGACCAGCGTGGTGAAGTATGGTTAAACAGCCCCCATTATCGACACAGCGTGGGAAGGCGTTCAGACTGCCAATGATGCACTTAAAATTATACCAGCCACAAAAGCCATAATGCAGTAGGAGGATAAACACGTCTGTGGATTGTATATCACATGCACAATGTTTGCATTGAAGCCAGCAAATAATCTCTAGAGTCTGAACCCTTTCAACACTGGAAGCGTGCAATGTCTGCCGTTAACGCTGTAGGCCTATTATACTACTATATTTACCCAAGAACGTCAGTGTGTAACGCACGTGACGTAACTCCACGTCGACCAGCCCCCCTCATCATGAACAGGTTACGTCCTTCAAATGGACCCCCCTCATTAATAATCATGAGTCGGTGACGTCACTCCACATGGGGTAGGGTGGGCGCCTCCTCCCCCTCCTCAACTCACAACCCTCACTACAAGGGCAGAACCCTCACATCGCGCGATCTCCGTAACGCTGTTGAGACGTAGAAGTAAAAAGGACGTCATGATGAAAAAGGGATTATAACCTTAAAATAAAATAAGTCTGTGTCACCGCGGCCTTACACATTGCACACGAATTTATGCAGTGAATACCACGTCGCGGGCTGCTTTTCGCTTGCAAGTTTCAGATGTACTGCCATACACCCGTCCTTGGACGGGCTAAAGGCTCGCTGTAAAGAATCTCAAATAACAAAAACATCGAAAGCTAAAAAAGAGATGCGGCACTGCGATTACTTTCTCACCCCACTGCTGGTGAGGTGGCCTCCCCTAGAGGGAGCTCTAGAAGGCCCCTCTCGAAGGTATTGGCCTACTCGTTCATACTGCGCAGGCATCTTCGAAGATTTGGAAATACCCACACTTTACCCCACCACATGAAACCTTGCCAAGTGGACTAACCAGGGTGTAGTAATTCATGCTCTTGGGGTGACAGCTGTGAACGAGTTTGAGAGACTTGCACTCTTGATTCAACTGGCGTGTCAGGAAATCAACTCGAACCGCACCACAGGCGATTCACTGTGGTGTATCCATTTATACTTTAAAAATGGACAGAGTTGGGGGGAGTTTTTGTTTTTTTACAAATTTTCCCAACGTTTAAACTGCCGTGCCAGGACATCGAATCAAACCGACAACCTCTTGACTGCAAGTACAGTGTGCTAAACGTTACCGCACGGAAGCATCCCAAATCGATTACCTGACAGCAAATCTAACCGAGGTCCACAAAGTCAGTCTAACTTTAGCCCCAGCTATGGCTGGCAGCGAGGATGCTGTATATACGATCTAAATAAGGCAGGAGCTGGCACAGATCAAAGTACTGTAACTGCTGACAGATGATTGCATGTCATTGGTAAAGCATTTGCTTGGAGCCACGTTTGTCCTTCTGGCAAGGGCTTCTATTCGCTTTGCGGAAATCCACCCCATTCTCAGCAGGACGGCGACGTCACTCTGCGACAGCGTCACAGCATAACTGTTCGTTTACAACTTGAAAAACTCGCGAGAATTTAACATTTGCATAATGAGGTTTGTGCACAAAAGTCATGCCGTAGAGAAACGACACCGTAATTAAAACCGATTTTATTTCTCAAGTCTATTTATACTTTCCTAAATTAACATATTTCCAAAATAACACGTCACAACTCTGTACGCCAGGCATTATCTGACAACAGAAACTCGTTCCTGTGTGCTCTCGGCCACTGTTACTTTGTCCGACCTTGTTTGTGTGCGTATCTTTGAAAGTTTGTTTGAGCACCAAGCGGCCTGTGGTTGTGGAGAAATTTTTGTACTTGGCAGAGGAAGAAAAAAAAATCGCACCTTAGAATTTAGTTTAAAGTCCAGTTACGTAATTGAGTGTTAAGTCTCCCAAAGCTCTGAGCTCATTACGTTGGCTAGATTTATTTACCATTTTAATTCATCTGTTGGTTTCTCAGAGAGACCATAGGATACAGGTGATTCCACAAAATATAATACATTCATTCGTTCAAATACAAAACCTGTCACAAGCACAGGTGTAGTACAGAGTGTCTTGGACAAACAGCCACTGACTCTGAGACACAAAAGACAAATGATTAAAATATACAAACACCTACAATACTTTAACCCCACCATACACGACCTGCCAATCGATTAGCTGCGGTGCAACCATGTACAGTATACTGCACTGTATACTGCTGGGGTTAATAGAGGCGAGGGGGGGTTAGCTGAAATTCAAACATTTCGTCGTCATCATTTCTGGTCGAATATTTTTTTTCAGGTTTTACATGTCGATTCTAACCTCTGAAAACCTCCCAATAAATACTTTGGTGAGGATCAGGGTTCGTGGTGGGTATCTTTGTGAACCATTAAACCACAGCTGCATACAAGCGTCTCAAAGAGACACCGAAAGGAACACGGAAGAAATATTGCTCAATGGAGGCGAAATAAAACCTAGACGGAGTTGACCTGGTGGTTGACCTCCGAGTCATCGACTCTGGGTCCAACTGCAGGCAGCTATCGTGATTAAATAGGGCCTCAAGTGTAGCGAGTTTATGATCTGAACCTTGACGCCAATAATGACAAACGTGGCCAGCCCATAAGATTTAGTTCCGATCTTAAATTTGAATAAATCCCAGCTCTGAGGAAAAAAAAACCCATCAGTTGATTGTCATGCGGTGAACATTACTCCATGCAGAGCAGGCAAGAAAGTGGAATTTGTATGTGTATTTAAAATCCTTTGGTGGCCCATTATCACCGAGGCTGAGCGGTTTTTTTGTTAAAGCATTACATTGTCATAGCAAGGACTCATCTCATAGATTGGTCAATTATATTTCAATGATGTACACGTGATTACTTCCTCATTAAAACAATGATTTTTAGACATGTATTTTCAAGGTTAGCGTGGTTGAGGTCATGTACTCTGCAGAAAAAAAATGATACAAAAATATTTTAAGATTTTTATGGTTCAGAGCTTTACCAAATTAATTCTACTGGTAAAATATCCTAATGGATTCTTAGGAATCCTTCAATAACGCCAAGAGCACAACTGGGATACAACGTTATTATGCTATGCGTTTGTTTCTTTTAACAATATTTAAACAATATTTCCCAGTCACAGCAAAAATAACGCCAAAAACCCCCTTAATAACATTGAAGGTACTTTCCTCAACGTATCCGATATGCTGTGAATAAACCGAATTCAGGATATAAAACCGGACGTAAAAAAAGGCGTCTTGGTAGATAGGCAATGTACTTGAAATCCAAATTTTGTTCAATAATCCAGGAACAAATATGAAATAGATGTATAGTACATGTGCAGATGGAGAGCCCTTTTCAAGCCCTGCTGGATGAGGGCTTATCCATGCCGTGCAGCACTCAGGAGTTATTTTACCCTACTCCATGGTGTAGGCAGCAGGGAGCATAGAAGTACAACACAACTGTGGATTTCTTGTCACTTCCCTCTGCAGCTGACCCCTCACAAAGTAAACCTGTTCTGCATGATGGTCACACACAAAAGCCCTATCCAGGCTTAACCCTGCCTATCTTGGGAGATCTGATGAGATCAGGCGTATTCCAGGTGATTTGGTCCTAGGCGTGAAAACAACATGGCCCACAAAGCACGGATCATATCCAAAACAGCTGCCGAGAGTCTAGTTACGTGGGTTTAATACGTGCCTTACTGCAATGACCTTCACATCACACATCCTTTCAGGCGCGTCCATTAGGAATACAGTGCACTGTATGGCGGTGTCAAACCGAGTCGGATATACCCATTGGCAACCAAAAGTAAACGATACACACTCCTTTCAATTCATTATAAAGGGTTTGTACCAGTAGTTTCCTAAAAAAAAACTCATGGGCCTCTGAGATCCGACACCAGGACACAGGCGGGTGGTTATAGAGGTAGTGGCGGAGAGGCAGCAGGGAAAGAAGACCCCAGCTGTTTGCACTGTGTGTTTAACCTTACTCGCATGGAGCAACTGTGCAGTCTAAAACGAACCCGGCATACTCCCAAGGTTATTTGTGCCTGCTCGCTGTTGGTAAGGGTTAATGGAAAGGTCAGCGCATGCATTCTGCATTTACAATACACGCCAAAACATTTTAGTCCATCCACTGACAAAAAACACACCGCAGTTTTTCTCAGTTAATTGGGTTTCAGTCATTTTCCAAGAAAGCAAAATATAAAATGCATTTGTTTAACCGTTATTAATATTGCAGCATCATTATGTTCTGCTTGCAAGAGAGAGGGCTTGGACAAAGTACAGAATATCAGGAACATTGTTACACACGGTACACGGATTAAACATTTGCACAAACTGAGAACAAGTGCCAATATTTGTGAAAATGTTCTGATAAACGAAAAACTAAAGTACAAAGGCATCATTCTCAGCCCTTTATCCAGTCTTTGGTGGATGAAAGCCTCCCCAGCTACTAATCATATTTCGCCATGCTGATCAGCGTGGGTTGAGGCAGGGAAATCCATGACAGAATTAGAAATCATGCCACACATGTTAGCCATGGCCGAGAATTGAACTTGGGTCACCGGGCTCATAGCGCAATCCGCTAAACAATGCACTATGAATCTACCTCTAAAGTATTATAACATAGCATTAGTTTTAATACTTAAAACATTTATAATTGCAGTATCGCAGCATAACTATGCAAAGAGTCAGCTGTATACAAGCCAACCATGGCATCACGCCAGTTTCACAAAACATTCACAAACCAACGAAAAAGGGGAAATAAGTTGTTACATTTGTGGATTCATAATGAAACTGAAATTTAAATACCTTAAGAAACAGACTACAAGCCAATACGCATATGACCGAATCAAAGCATAAAATGGACCAAGCTCTATGTGCATGGTATTCAACAAGTATGTTATTTCACCAAAGTTACATCAGAGTAATATTGCGCATTGGCAAATGGTATTTGCAGTGTCATACAATACTTGTTACTCCGGTGTTAAAGTTGTTCAACTGGAATATACACATTCTTCCTGACAAACACGTGTTTATTACTCTCAAGCACCTGTTATAAAAGGGTATTTATTTGCATAAAACCACGTGATTACGGTTACTGGGAATGCTATGGCAAGTTTAATGACATCAGGTCTTGCACATCATGAAGTGTTTGTGCATTGTATCGTTGTTGCTGCGATGCCCAAAACAGTGTGGTAGTTACTCTAAAATGATATACTGCCATTTGTCAATCGACTCTCTTAGGATGAAGGCCTCCCCCACTCCGTGTTGATCATGTGGGGTTGTGTTTGACGACACTTCAACACGCGAGTCAGTGTAGGGGTTAAGGGGGAGGTCATTGACCAGGAGAGAAACTCGGGCTGCCGGCTTCACTGCCCAATGTGCTACTTCTAAACAAATTACCAATCGTTTTGCAGAAAATAAGTGGACAAGTGTGGAGTTTCACCGATTTAAACCTACTCACAACCACGGAGGTGTTATGGGTACTGTCTTCAATTCACATCGTCTAACAAGGCGGTTGTGTCAAGCCAGTTTCAACATCCTCTTTTCGGGAACTAAAGACCCCACACGGCCTGGCATTCCAGTATCACAACCTGTTTATGACGTAGACGACTTTAAGCATCACTGACGAGAATGTTCAACTGCATCAGCAGGGTCTCCGTCATCATGTGCGTTACGTCAAATGCCCTATGGTGTTACTAAAGGCCAATCTGTGACAGATTGAGTCATGCCTATGCTCGAATCAGAAAAATATTAAAACCAATCATTTTGCGCATCCATTATATCATAGCCCAGAAATGTAGAAGCTTTACGAATAAGGCAGGGTTACCCTTGAGTGTTAAATGCTTTATGCCTCATGCTAAGAAGTGAAACATACATACCCGTCCTATCATCAAGTTATTTGCCTCTCAGTGTGACAATACCATTGTAAATGGAGCAAAGTCCGCTATGAGTTATGGCGATGGCAATAAAGTTCTCACAATATATTAACTTCATGTTAAGGATCAAGACTTGTTCAGAAATGTAAGACAACTGTATATGGAATATTGCTGCTAAGGATTCCATTACTGTATGCCAAATATTTACAAGTGTCCCCGTGTTCAAGTGAACAATGCACACTAAACTTCTTCGGTGTTCCTGATCCAATCAAGGCAATTCCATGTTTCTATGGCGAGGATCAGTCTCTTCACAGGACAACCAATTAACTTGTCACCAAGTGCTCACCATGTAGCCAATTGCAGAATAAACGTAGTGCAGAAATTACACTTCCACAGTGCTGCCATCACGCAAATGTAATGTACAATCTAAAACAGCACCTTTATATGGACAATCATTTTCTAGAGGGAACTATAGATGGCAATCGTGTTCTAGAAGGGCAAGACAACTTTCACTTGGCATACATGTTGTTGGCTGAGATTTTTCAAGTTGCGTGCAAAGACTCGACTACTGAATCTTTAAACATGCTTTCACAGTCAGAGGTTGATTGGTTTCCCTCATTTTGGACAAGATCAGCATACTGTTGAAATTGCCTTAAGTCTCGTGCTAATAATATGAATCAGAAACAATTGCCAACATCAGTGGACCAGGTATTGTACCTCCTGCAAACAGTTGCATTAAAGCGAGCAGAGTGAGGCTCTACCAGTGAAGAGCAGAGAAACGTACACATGGAGGCTTCGTCATTTCTTTCAAAGTTACGAGACCTCTCAAGAACAGCCATGGTCGCTCCACTGTTGGATGAATGTCACCACCTCTCACGACCGCGAGTTGTTTTAATTCACCCGGCCAGGGTCTCGCACTCGGCCGTTCATCTTCACCACCATCATCACCCGGCATCACTTTGGCCGTGTCCCCTCCTGCCCAGGCCCATCAACCCACTTCTTATCACAGGATAAATTATTATATTATCAGAAGCGTGTTTTCTTGCAAGTGCACCCCCACGTGTACGTGTGGTTAATGCAGACAGGATTCTTTGCAAATAAAAAGGTTTATATTTGGCGTTTGAACATCTTAACACCTGTTTTATCGCCAGAAATGGTAAAACGTATTCTTATTGTTTCATAAAAGGATGAATTACATATTTAACCTGCTCACGTCTCCGAATGCAATTCTAAGCATGCATCCCTGAGAGCCGATTTGCATCATTGCAATACATGCAGTGAATACAAAGACAGCGTTCTAAAGGGGTTATCTATAGAGTCACGATAACATCAAAGGTCCTACACACAAACAAAGTCGCATGCTCAATGTTGTCAATTCGACGTGAAGCTAGCGAGGGTGGCCGCTCGCCTCCTGCTTCAGCCCAGCGACAGTGGCGGCGTACATTCCACATTCGTGCGGCGGGGAAAGTCCATCCACTCGACACCCACCGCTGAAGGTAGTGGATCAAATTTCGGAAAAAAATGACGTTAGCGCCGTAATATGCACGAATATCAGCCACGTAAAGGATTGCGAGTGATCTGTAGCCCGCGGGCCCCGTCTGGACAAGCGACTGGGCATCGCAACACGACGCGGCAAGGCGCCGCCGCTCGAGGTTCAATGAACGGCGAAGGCCGCGGACGGCCTCGCTCGCCGCGCCACCAAGAACCCTGCCGACATTCACACAACTACAGACGACGGGGGCGGCAGTCTCCACGATTCGTGGTTTCTCTCTCTAAATAAACGAACACAAACACGCGGCGCTGTTTGTGTTTTAGTGCGTGGGGCCTGCCCAGAACGACTGCGACCGGCGCCGCTTTGTAAATGGCAGCGCGCATCGGCGGCGCCTCCGAGTGAGAGACACAGAGAGAGTCGCCATCTAACAACAACAATAACCCCAATAACGAGGTTGACAAGGAGCGGTGGGACAGGGGGGAGAAGCGGGGCCAGACCTTGTACGAGTCCGTGGCGAGGACGATGTTGAAGGACGCTGCTGCCATCTCTGCCGCGTGCGCGCTGGGAGCCGCTGCGTGGTGCTGCTGCTGCTCAGACTCACTCAGACTCCTCTTCCTGGAGCCCCGTTGAGGGCGTCCACACGCCGCGCCTTTTATACACTCACCACCACCACTACCACCACCCACACACTACACCACCACACACACACTACACTACCCACCCACACACTCACAACACACACACTCACACACAACACACACACTCACACCACTACCCACACACTCACTCACACAACACACACACTCACCACCACCACCCACACACACACACTACACTACCCACCCACACACTCACAACACACACACTCACACACAACACACACACTCACACCACTACCCACACACTCACTCACACAACACACACACTCACCACTACCACCCACACACTCACACACAACACTACACACACTCACACAACACACACTCACCACACAACACACACACTCACCAACACACTCACACACAACACTACACACACTCACACAACACACACACTCACCAACACACTCACACACAACACACACACTCACACCACCACACACTCACTCACACACACACTCACCACCACCACCCACACACACACTCACACTACACTACCCACCCACACATTCACAACACCACCACACACACACTCACCACACACACTCACACACACCACCACCCACACACAACACCACCACCACCACAACCACCACCACCCACACACTACCACCACAACCACCCACTCACACAACACCCCCCCACACACACACACAACACCACACACACACCACCACCACAACCACCCACTCACACCACCACCACAACCACCACACACACACCACCACCCAATCACACTCACACCATCACCACCACACACACCACAACCACCACCACACTCACACCACCACCACAACCACCACACACACCACCACCCAATCACACTCACACCATCACCACCACACACACCACAACCACCACCACACTCACACCACCACCACAACCACGGATACCACCCCGAGATGGATGAACCGCCAAAGAGCACGCTCAGCTGTCGTAGCGGTACCGATGTTGGTTGGCTCACGAGGATATGAATGGGTTGACGGTTGTCTTTGTGAATGAGCAATAGTGGGGGAGGACATTTACATAATTGTGTTCTCGTCATATTACGTTGTTACAGTATCATTGCGGTTTTGGCAGTGATTACACGTGTTTTATCATAACGGACTCGGCCCCGTCATGAACATGTGGAATTTCCATAAATCCATTATTTCTGCAGAACAGTATCCGAGTACTGTATTGTAAATCCAAATTACAGTTGTCGTGTCACTAGTGTTATTGACGTGATCTAACATAGTTTAAAATGCGTTGGAATGAGAGATACATTCATGGACAAATCAAATGATGTACTTTCGGGAAACCGAAACTACATCAATTCTTAGCTTCCCTTTTCACGGAAATGTCGTAATCACTGCCTTGATGGCAAGTCCTGTGAATGGCTCCTGACCACCACCACTCGTGGTCTCTTGCGCAACTGGACACACGAATCACCTGCGTGGCCCAGACGAAGATGATGCCTCTCATCCTCACCTGGGCTGCAATCACTTGAGCCATTCACATTTTTCATGGCCAATATAATTGTGGAATAACCAGTACAAATTAAATTTAGATTTAAAGCTTTCGTGACTGCAGGGATTCATATTCTAGGTTCTTTCGGTAAAGTCACGTGGAAGGGAACTAATACAATAATAAAAATGTAACATAATAAAATACAATTCTCACGACGTTTCGGCCACAACGCAAGCAGCCGTCCTCAGGTGAAGGCCATCTCTCTGTTCTTCATGAGGACGGCTGCTTGCGTCGTGAGAATTTAATTTTATTGGTTTATTTTTATTATTTAATTGGTTTATTTTTTCGATTTAAAGCTTTCGTGACTGCAGGGATTCATCTTCTTGGTTCTTTCGGTAAAGTCACGTAGAAGGGAAGTAATAAAATAATAAAAATAAAACATAATAAAACAATTCTCACGACGTTTCGGCCACAACGCAAGCAGCCGTCCTCAGGCGAAGAATGAGAACATTATCAAGCTAGGAGCTTATATAGGTGTAGCGAGGAGGAGCGCCTTAACAAAAGAATGTGCATATGAAGAGGAATTTAGCATACCAATGGGCAATGCATAGGAGGTGGGCGGAGGGGTTTCAAAGTCCCATTATGCCCATGCATTATGCAGGCAGATGTTAGTGTAAATGCGTTTGGTATTACCTTAGAGTCGCGGCATCTCTTCAGAAAGGTGAGAGACTCGATTATTTTATTATTTCCCTTATACGTTACTTGTGGACTGCAGTATATTTGCTTTTGTAAATACCTTCCTCATTACCCCTTCAACTGACACGTAACACGCCACTGATCTTAGGTCATTTCGGTAACGTCACGTAGGTACAAAATAAAGTAATATTGCCGTGGTTTTCCCACCTGATGATGATTGCTTGTGTTGCAATCGAAACGTCGTGATTTAATTTATTTTCTACCCACGTGACTTTACCGAAAGAACCAAAGAGTATGGATTCATGCAGTCACGAAAACTTCAAATCAAGATGCGACACATCCCTTTCGACGTCCATCCTCTTTGTAAAGCAGGTTAAAAACACATTACCAGATGTGCTTCCAATCACAGGGCCTCCATGCACGGGTCGTGCTGGGTCTGTGAGCGGGGCATTCCCAATCATGTTGCTTCATCCACAGCCGGCGTCATTCTTGCTCGCCCCCCCCCCCCATGTCCCCCCTCACCTCACCACCCACCCCGTAGTATGCCCCTCGTGTCGCCTTGTGTAAAAGTGTGTAATCGGCCGTCCATAAATGACGTCACTCGATTTTGGACGATTTTTGACCCCCCCCTCGTCACACGGCGTCACACAAAGTCAGACCCCCCCTCAAATGTGACGTCACAAAGCTCTGCCCCCCCCCCAAATGAAACATGCTTTAAATCTCTTTAAACTATTGTCATTGTAGTGTGTATTGAATGTGGCGCTGCACTCTGATGTTGTAGGAGAAAACATTTATTAAAAAGTATATTTAATTAAGTGGAACATGTTGTCTATATTGATTTAAAGTTGCGCATTTTGATGTGACGTCACATTTCTCACCTCCCTCCCCTCGTCACACATCGTCACAAATGTCTGACCCCCCCCCCCTAGGTGCGTGACGTCATTTATGGACGGCCCCTTAAGATGCGATATGATGTATCTGCTCTATCAACTGGGATTGACGAAATCGATCATAATGTACCCCCTGGTCTCGGAATGTCAGCGTAGTTGAGCCTGGAAAGTGCTCGATGGGTGTCCACCATGTACAAGAACCAGGTGTTATAGGCGTTGTGGGCAGTAGAGGGCAGCAAATTACGATGTAGTTGTCGTCCCACCTTCACGGACCCGCGTGATGTATGCGGAGATGGACAAAACGTCTATATATGTGCTTGTTTGCCTTACCTTGCAATTGATGGATTATGAAGGGATGCTGCTGCTCCAGTCTCCATAGAGGGTTTGTGGTTTCATTTCCTAATTTTTGACTGGGCGTTGTGACACATCACCAACCATGACAATCCACTGAGGTCAGGAGTTTATGAATCACTCGCGGGAAGTACCCGGCGTTGCCCGGGCCAAAAATATATTTAAAAACTTATCTTAAAAACCTTACATATACATACACAGATACTCAGCGATTGTGAAAGCCAGGTGGGCCGTGTGTCCATTTTTCCACTAACACAATTACAAAAGGCTTGCAGAAGTCCAAAAAGTTGTAGAAAGTGGTGGGTAAATGGTTGATCTAAAAGGTTTCCGAAAATTGTCGACCCCCCCCTCTCTCAAAACATATATTTATCCCCGTGTAGGTATATATACCTACACACCCTACATACAACAGAGTAAGTAGTATCCATTGACTCTGTAGTTGTATTTACTGACTGTACAGTAGCATCTACTGAGCCAGTAGTAGCTACTGACTGTATAGTAGTATGTAGCAGTATTTACTGACTGTAGTGGTATATACTGACTGTTTTAGTATCTGCTAACTTGATATAGCAGTATCTACCAACTCGATAGCAGTATCTAACATCACTACAGCAGTGCATACCGACTGTGGTGGTACCTGCTATGACTACAGCAGTACATACTGCTCGGGTGGTACCTGCTATGATTACAGCAGTGCATACTGTGATGGTACCTGCTTTCACTACAGCAGTGCATACTGACTGGTGGTACCTGCTATGATTATAGCAGTGCAAACTTACTGTGGTGGTACCTGCTATCACTACAGTAGTACATGCTGACTCTATAGCACAAAGTACTCACCTGACAGAGTTGCGTGGTGAGGCCTAGTCCCGTGCAGGGCCCCCGGCCTCGCCTAGATTGCCCAGCCGGCCGAGGTGGCACTTTGGCAGGCTCAGGGCTGGGCCGCTATCCCCCCCGCCCCACCACCCCCCCCCGTGCTACAATAATATTATCTAAGCGCTATATTAGTATTTACCGACCCTATAGTAGTAAGTGCACACATTGGGGTGGTGGGGGAGAAGAGGACATGACACTTTGATGAATTTCCCTCAGCGTTGTATTTTTTTTGCATTTTGAACGCGAATGAGACCCCCCCCCCTGCTCCACTGATGACGTGTGTGCGTTGCTAGGGGGCAACCCCTGGGCAGCTTTAGCGGCACGAGGAAATAATTAAGTAAAGAAAAATAGCATTCAATTGTTTATTTAACTACTTTAAAGTTGACGGATGGGAAAACGGAATAGCGCTGGCTCACCACGGGGCTTACGGCGTGGTACCCAGCTACTTTTTCAAAACGTAAACCCCAGTAAGCAAGCCAAATCCTTCGCAAGCGTGCGTCCAGACAGACGGACGGACACACAGACAAAAAATGCCTTTTATAGGTAAGTCGAAGAGATCAGGTGGGTAAGATTTCCAGCCTGCGAGTCTATTGATGACATATCTGTACTAATGTTGAGTGTGCTCCTCCCATGAACATTTTTATTGGGGTTTCCTCATAATTAAATAATTGACAGTACCTCCTCAAAACATGTTTTGACATTTCCCATTAAATTCGTTTACATTAACATGCCAATCTCTCCCTTTGACGCAGCTGCTGTGCGCAAGTACCCTTGGGTGACACCCACCTCAACCCTATATATAACTCTTGCTGCAGCAGCCCTTTCTTGTTCAGCAGGTCTACTGCTGTATCTTTTTACCTAATGACGATTGCTTGTGTTGCGATCGAGAAGTCGTGATTTATTATTTATTTTCCCACCTATGTGACTTTACCAAAAGAACCAAGGAGTATGTGTTGACACTCAGGCTAAATAAAGGACATTGGTAAAAAAAGAATTATTTGCCAAGACCCCAATAACTTAATGGGCTCTTCAGTTGGTATCGACTTCAACTATTTTTCGAGAATGTCTATGGAGGCGCCATATGTAAGACGTTAAGCAGAGTTCAGCCTGGATAGTATTTGGATGGGTTGCCACCAGCACGTATCTTGTGGGATTACGTTGTGGGAAGCAGAGGTAGTGCAGCTATACCCATAGCTGGAATGAACTGAGCTCCATTTCCCACATTCACCTACCCACACTAACCAACGTGAAGTATGGTCATATAACCTCCACAGCATGGTAAGGTTCTCCCCCAGCAGTGGACTGACAGACATATGTACATTTCCATTACATGACATATATAGCTGATATGATTTTCCTGTGTAAGTTTAGGGTTTAACTCACGTGACATTATACATCATTCTTCATGTTACTGCAGGGCAGTGCCTGCTATTTAACAATTTTAAAACCCACAGTTGAATGCAATTTCCTGTACTTAAAGAAGCATGTACAATATCCTGTAATCTGGTGATACAAACACTTTAGAGTGTTTCTTTCAAAGTGTTCACAAACAAATGTACCAGGAAACATAAGTTGAAATGCTCACAAATATAAAAACTCACTTTATTCCAAATTTAGTTTCCAATACACTCACAAGAATGTTAAACAAATTTCAAGAGTGAACTCTTTTCTGTTCACTAACCCAAATAAAAAATGTCAAACTATTCCTTTAAAATTGTTTTTGCTGGGATGAAAACAGGCATACGATGACAATTACCACCAACATACACGGGTCTAAAATACTTGAAATGTGTTTTTTTAAATTCCACTCATTTGACAGTACATCTTGTTGAGAGCAAGCCTTGGGTCCCCTGCTTTACAAGTCCACCTGCAGGCAACGCCATCTACTGGAGACGTATCACCTTGCACACGAGCCAACCCCTGTGTCCTCATAGTCAAGTGTCAATGCCTACGAAGTTTACCTTTAACAAAAGAAATAGGCAATCGAAGCATACAAATTGGCCACAGCTAATGGAAATTGTCCCCTACGATACCAACACACGAGTTACGGCCGCAGAAGAGCATCGCCAGTGCAATGTTAACCTGGGGAGAAAAGCGGTTCCCTTTCTCTTGGGAGCAATTTTCTCACCCCCGGTGTGTCTGTGCAGTAGCTTCTAACGTACGGGGGTGTGCAACCTACTGCGCACGGGGCGATATCGGCTCGCCAAGTGGTTTTGACCGGCCCGTGAGCGCTCGAGATACATGTGAACGCTCGGAGTGCCACTCAGCAGGCTGTTTGCTGCGACCAGGCTGGCATGCTGGTCTACGGACAACTGGACTCCAAATGTGGCCCACATAAAAAAAAAAAGGTTGCACACTCCCTGTTGTAATATACACTGTTGTAGATGTTGTTACACAATGGTCATTTAAATAAACTGCAACAACAAAAAAGGTGACATTTACTTTTGACACTCCTCCACAACCAAACGTTCATCAGGTTACTCTGTCCAGTTACACTGCAACAACGTGAGCCAACAGAAACCTCCGGAAGCTCAAACATCCATTAACAAAACACCGTTTATTTTCCAGTTGAGCAACAATGTGGCGGCAGATTTATTTTTGTGAAAAAGTACAACAGGGATGTTTTTGTTTGAATTCTTATCATAAATGCTCAAAATATGAAAGAGTTGGGTAAAATTACCACTTGCGAAGATGTCTAGTTTCACCTTGATGAAATAGGAAACTGCAAAGACAAATTATACCCAAATTCTGTAAGATAGCCACCTTGAGCCGACTCGAGTTGGCCTGAATTGACCTGATTTCTCCCAGAACTCTAATTGAAGGAAAACTCGATTTGCCTATAAAGTGTTGTTTCCATGATATCCCGAGTTACCCGAGTTGTCAAGGAAGATGGGCAGGTCTTGCCCAGAAATAGATCTGAGCAGAACTTTCCCATAAATACTTGCGAGGAAAAGCCTCAGGACCGTGTTGTTGACAAGATTAAACGTTCCCACCACCCACACATTTTTATCATAACATGTCCGGCGATGAATTTTCTCTCCGCCTCAATTATGACAAAAGGAATCAAGCCTAAGCCCACGAAGCTAAAGTGGCCTAGAAAAATTCGGGTAAGGCCCAAATTCACAACTTACTTGTCGTTTTGACCCAAAATAAGGAAACTTGCTGTCGGAATGGCAAACTCGGGTGATGTGGCTCATGAAAATGCGGTGTAAGTGTAAAGGAGATTTGTACGCAGAGTGGCTTAACTTCGTTGCTCATCATCGACGCTGCAGCGCTCATATGTCTGCTATAACCTCCTCAATCTCCTCCTTTGTGTACATGTGGAAGAGTTTACCCGGCTGCACCGTGGCCAGCTGTTGACAGAATAGGAAAAGGTTTAAGTGAATACACAATCCATGAATTTCAAAAATATTCATACAGGGCAACTGTATTTGGCAGATAACAAATCACTTCCATGGTGAGATCAATAATCACGATCAGGGTCACAATTATATTTCAAAATCTTATCTTTGTAATCTGTATTTCCTGGCACGTTTGATCCATCCTGTTTGTTTCGTCCCATTCTTTCCATTGACCAAAAGGTATAAATAACTTTCAATCCCTAATATAATTCATACATGGGTCATTAAATGCCGAATAATAAAAAAGGGTGGAATTGATACGACCGTCATCTATTCGGACGACACGTGGCATGTGGCTGTGTGCAACAGGCAAGTTTAATTTAAGGTTAATCCCACCTCCTGTTTCACAGATATAATAAATAAAAGTTTTACCATGACCACTCGGCAACCTTCTAGGTATTATGCATTCCCTTTGTTGAATTCTGTCATTTTAAAGCTCTAGATGAAATTTAACGTTTCTACTCTGGCAAAAACCTAGAAATGGAGAACAAAAACTCGACGTTATTTTTGACTATCACCTTGCTCAAATATCGCAGAGTACAGACTTGGCAATCATTCCTGCAAGTGTAAAAGTGTACATGTACTCCATTACTTCGGGAGTTACGATCATGTTCAGATGCCAAGAGATGATTCTGGTCGGTTACATAGATTTCACCTGACTGTTTAGTTTAGTTCCCACTTCCACCACTGGAGGTGCTAAAGGCAATGGTGAAGGTCACCCACTGGTCACGGTGGGTGACCTGTATCTGAGCAACAGGAGGCTGGATTGACTGAACATTTGGGTGCAGGCCTTCTTTGCCAAATACAAATCTAATGAAATAGGTTTTTCACGGCTCTATGTATTTACCACACGTTCCTGTGAGTCACCAGAACTTCTACAAGTGGTAGCAAAACCTCAGCTGGATCGACCGCACTGCCAGAAGATGCCTCCACAACGTGGGGGGAGGTGGCGGAACGTCGCGAGGGAGAAGACGAGCAGCGCTCGCCACGGCTATCCCGAGAGACCAGCTTTGAAGCCCATTCCTCAATTACAAAATCGATCTTCCGAATTTAAATCAAAATCGATTTGGTCAACTATATTCTTGATTGATTTGCTATGGAATGGCCCACTTAATACATTTTTCAACGATGCGATGCGGGTGTTCCAGGGATAACCTTTGACCAACACTGTAAAAGAGATATAGACGACACAATAGATGGACATGTTTTTAAACAAACATATCTATATCAGTGGCAGTATGATTTGCAAGTCACCTCGATGTTGGTTGCATTGAGTTTCTCCTCCATGACCTGCTTGAGGATGGTTAGGGAAGTCTTGATGGCTTCTTTCAGGGTCATAGACTGGAAGCCCACACACACCAGCATATATCAGTTAATGAAAGCAATATTGTCGTCGGATTGAAAACAACATCAAACAGTAGCTGCTCAGCGGTATTTTTACAACCATAATTTAAATTCATACACCATATAACTACAACTCTATCTCAATACGCTTGACAACAACGTTGAGTGGATAAAGTGAAATGGGAAGTTGTGGGGTGAGGGGAAGGGAGACGAGAGAGGGGAGAGTAAGCAAGCAGCGACAGCAACGAGCTCCTGTTTGCTGTCAAGTGCTGCTGCCCACTGGTGACAGAGCGGACCTTGTGGTAGACTTCCTGAAGAGAGCTCTGGGCGCCTTCAGAAGCCGAGCCAATGGCACGAGCATCGCACTGCACGAAGGTGCCCGATGGGTCCATGTGGAAGCTACGGACGTGCACACACACGCACATTCAGCCAAACATTAGCTCAGTTAAACTGGTGCTTTTGTTGTTAGGGAGCACCCATTATGGACAATGCAGCAACATGTCTGGCTACCTCTATTTGCCTATAAACTATTCTAAACACAATTGGACCAAACAATTGGGTGGTTAAGGTAAGAATATGGCCAAAACTTTGAACTTTGGATAAAAAGTATAAAACTTGCCATGAACATTCATTCATTTTCTTTGGGTCTTTCGGTAAAGTCTCGTAGATAGTTGTTTTAGACTCACGGATCAGCGTCAAGTCTAAAAAACATCTTCGCCCACGGCCATGCACCAATAACGTATTTTAAAAATGAAAACGGCTCTCCATCTTTTAGAATCTGCAACAGTTCTACAGACCACCTTGCCATGGCATTGCGGACCACAGGGTGGGCACCACTGCCATTAACAATTTCTGATAATGGAACCACCACTCAAGCTCCTCCTTGTGGCCAAATTAGGAACCTGTGTTTCAGTATTTTGCTGAAAAACTAAAAATGCATAAAAACCCTTACATTTTTCAGAAATGATTGTTGAAGCAGGTTTTAATAACAATTTAAATAAATATAGAATATATATTGATACAGGAGACATGTTTTTACAGTATTCCCCAGACTGGCCTTAACAGCACTTACACCGAGCTCGGCAATCCTTCTTACTACTTCGGCACATCAACAAAAGCACGGCGTGCTGTTTTCTATCTGCTTGTGTCAGTGCGATATTCTCTGCGGCTTGCAATCTTTTGGAAAAAAAACTGCTTCCTGCCTTTGTTGACAAAAGAGCTGTATAGACCTGGGATAGTTACAGGAAGACTGTCAGCCGAAAATACATTGTCATTGCAATTAACTATGACTTATACGAATGCCATTGTCCCAAGTTCAGTCATTGACCTTACTCAACACAACTATTTTTATGAGTGCCTTGGTATCATATGACATGCATGGTGGGGTTACAGCCAATGTAACAAAAGGCACTTGTGAATTCAGGAAACATGCTCCAATTGTACATGCAACACATACTGGAATGTTTAAGACACAAACACATTAGTTTTCCCCAAGGCAACCGGGGGACACTGCCAAGTGAGGTCCATATCGATATACAACACCTGGCATTGCATATTTGTGCCAAGTGTCATGCTTATAAGCCAGAGTGCAAGGCTTTGGCTTAGCCGCCCTGCCACAATGACTAATTTCAGGACAAATTGAACTCAAAATAAATGCACAACGAAAAAAAAGATTCTAACTTCCAAACATTGTTCATTGCTAATGAAGGCAATGCTTGAAAATAGTTTTCCCCACTCATCAATAAATGAATAATTGACAAACACACACACTTTTGGGAGAAAGGTTACAGGGAACTTAATGTAGCAGGGCACTTCTCCACTTGCCCGTGTGTGTGTGTATGATGAATGCGGCTCAGAGACGTGCGCAATAATACATACAGCTGTGGTCCCTTCTCGTCGATTCCTCCAAAGAGCAGTGCTACTCCAAACGGGCGAGACTGCGGGTGGGAAAGAAGCATTGTGAACGAAAAGAGCGGTTCCATCTCAGAGGAGCTCAAATAAAACAACTACATCAGGAGAAAGGTGATGGACGTGGAAGCACCAGGGTGTACACAGATAGGTCAGCCTATGAACCGGTGGTTGTAAGTGGTGAACTAAGATATGAAGGACTGTGGAGTGAACATGGATATGGCCTCGGACTGGAATGAGTAGAGAAAGAGGACAAGGAAAACAGACCCCACAGTGATGTCATGAGACACACCAATCTTAATATTATGTGTATACAAAGTGAGCCCCATCAGTAAATAAAAAGTTGTTGCAAGGTTTAAATTTCCAGGTTCAGGAGTTAACGGAAGTCCTGTGGTGTCCTATTTTCAGACCAAGTCCGCGTGCCAGGACAGGCGTCACTCACCATAGCACCAGGCTCGGCATCCTCCTCGCCGAACTGCAGTGCCAAGTTGGACACGGCCTGCGTGACGCTCTCCACCGTCATCCGCTCGTTGTACGTGAACCAGTGGTTCTGTATACGCAGCGCACACATCCCACGTTGCTCCATTGAATTCTGTCTCTCACATAATTATGTCATTAAACATTAATCGTAGACTTCACAATGTACAACTCTGTCAATATAATCTTGATTTGAAGCTTTCAATATATTGGTGGATGAAGGCTCACCAAGCTGTGTCACTCGTGGGGGCTGATTTGACCATACTTCACCAAACTGAACAGTGGAATTTGGTGAATGGGGGGGGTCAAAGATCAGTTCAACTATCACTCGCCACTGATGTTAGTCGTGGCTGAGAATGAAACCCAGGTTGGAGGGTTTATAGTGCAGTGCACTAACCACTGCTCCACTGTTGGGACTTTTCAAATTTTGTTATGTGGCATACCAACAAAATTATAAGAAATTACATTTTCAAAAGCTCTTAAACATTTTTCTCACACCTGACAAGGGTTGAACCGGGCAAACAGACAATTGGACATTTGCCCGGTAAGTCAGTCCTGGAGTTGCGCCACCATTTACTACACCCAATTTCAACCAGCTGGCAAATTTGGGCCAGTTGCTACAAGGCAGCCCAAATCCAAAATTGACTAAAAAGACAAATGCTTGGTTGTATGGTAGGTCAGTCCAATCATGTCTAGCAAACGTGTTTGTATATGTGAGTTTGCAGAGTCCAGGTGGTTGGAAATTAGAAGCGACACGGAGCGAGAATCTGAACAGTGTTACAATGAAAGATACCTGAGCTTCAACTCTTGCCCTGTCTGTAAGTGTCCTGGCATCTGCAATCAGCCCACTCATTGCACAACCTAAAACGAAGTAACAAAAACACAACCAATGCAAGATACTGTTTTACAAAAAATGTAATTATTATCACTGTATTGTTTATTTACATACAATAAGAACACAAATAAACAGACTTCTGTTCATTTTACAGACCCTCTGTAACAAGACTATCCAGAAGTACTTGTCTTAGCAAGCCAACTCTCTATCGGTTTCAACAGTTTGGTCTCATCAGCAGACTCAGGCTCGTCACAAAAATACGGCTGGGTTTCAGACAACTCGTGCTGTTGTAGACCACTGTGTATTACGATGCATGAACAGAATGACATCTGTCTTTCCATAAATAAAACATGTACTTCTTATAGTTTACTTAAGAGTGATGAGAAAGTAGCGTTACTAAACACTGAACCATTAAAACCCACGCTAAATCTAACAGTTGCTAACATTACATTGAATTCACAAATGGCCATGTTTAAATGTTTGAATTACGACATTCGCACCTCCAATTAGCATGGTTGGCAGTCCTCGGGTTACGAACCTAATTCGTTCCTGAGACCCGTTTGTAAGTCGAATAGCTCGTAAGTCGGAATATAATAACGCAATGCATTTAAATGCCCATATGGTCAATGTTGTGAAATGTGACGGTTCAACAAAAGGGAAGCATTGTTAAACTAACTACATCTCGCGGAGGATTGCTCCTCTGAACAAAATAGTTCTGCGGTTCAGTTTTAAAGTGCGCGTTTGCGTTTTAAGTCAATGTTATTTTTTATATTTCACGGAAGCTGGTTCGTAAATACGGGCGTTCGTAAGTCACGGCCTGCCTGTACATACATGAGTGCTCACAAGATATATTTAAGAGCAATGTTGTGCTATGCAAAGGGCACAAGGAGAGGCTTTTGAAAGGCCCAGTTTACAGAGTAGGAGCAGTGTGCGTGCTGGAGGTAAGTGCCCACGAACCTATATGAGAGTCAATCTCCACAATCTTCTCGATGCTGCTGGGCTCCATGAGGGGGGACGTGATTCTCTTCTCCACCGCCAGACAAACGCCCTCCGAGGTCTGGATGCCAATCGCAGTCGAGCCGAGCTGTGTGGCAAAAGCAGCAAAAGGCAACGTCATTTGTAACACTCCCTTCACGTCTGAATGCGCAACTATACAGCTCTTTTGTCACTCCACTGCTGAAGGCTTTCCCATGTAGTGCGGGCCATTTGGTAATTTGAGCATACTTCACCATGCTGTTCAGTGTAGGCTGAATGTGTACGCATGTATGTTGAACTTCTTTCACACCGTGCGTACCAACCGTGCTAATCGTAAGTACGGGGAAGGGTGACAGGCGTGTTGCATAGACTTGGCAACTTAGAAGTGCAGTACAATTGTGGATTTTTCTGCACTGCCCTCCGCTGCCCACCAAGCAGCCCTGCAACTTAGCCCGCTGTGCATCCTGGCCACACATCCAAGCACTGTCCAGTCTCAACCTACTTCGCCGAGATTCTCCTGTGACTAAATCACCTGTAACACACACACAATAGACGATGTCAATTGGGATCCGCACCTTGATGGCTTCGATGGCATATTCCACCTGGAAGATTCGTCCTTCAGGCGAGAATGTGTTCACACCTCTGCAAAAAAAAAGAACGAGGTTCGCATTAATCCAAAGTGACAACACTTGACTCCGGTGCAATACCAGCACCACAGCAGAAGGTGTCTCACTGCTGCTCAGGCAAGCATTGAGCGGAGCGCATCTTTATCGGTGAAAACTACACATGCTTAAGGAGTAGGCAGCTCTACTAAGAGAGAATTGCTGTCTTGCTGCAAAGCAGAAATACGTTTTATCTACCACAGAAAAAAACGATGAAGCGGAATTCCCACCATTGGCTCAGACCCACCAACTGAGATGAACCACTTTTAACTTTTGACCAAGAGTGATTAATTTAAAAAACACACATTACCTGTCATACTCTGAGCGTGTCAGAAACATCTTCTTTCAACGCTAGCACCTGCGAACACACACGCTAGGGTCAGACAGCGGCTTATAACGAACACGACTTTCACGATTACGATCAGGTGGTGATGATTTAAATGAGTGATACTGTTCGTGATTGCCGCGACGATGGAAATAAAAACGATGCCAATTGATGGTGTGAAAGCATTCATGACACCGACATTAATGATTAGTATTAATGATTGAAAATCGATCATGGATTAGCCTATTTATGGCAACTGTTTTTAAAAAGATGACAGTAACGACAATGATGACAATCACGATCATTACGAATGGGATTGATCTCATAACGGCAGGCCGCGATTAAAACAATTAAACATGTCAATGACGTAACGAGGCTAACAATATCTTCATGAAGACATTAACGGCGGAGGTAATGTTGGAAGTGATGACAACACTGATGACGGTGATGGTAGCGACAACAAAGTTAATAATGCATCGTGACCGGCAATTGCTGTTGACGGTGATGATGGCATTTTAAAAACTCTTCTGCTGCTGCAGACGTTTAATGACGACGGCATGGCAATCAAGCACAACGATAACAGCGATACGGCCTGCAACGTTAGCACAGCAAGTGCTCGCTACAAGACCACGACCATCACGGGTTGATAATAACAACAACAATAAACGTTTAACGCCGATTATTATTAACAACAAAAACCGCGTCACGCCGACTGCACTCAAGCGCGAAACGTCGCCTCCATTCAACACTCGGCCCAGGCCCTTCCCGCCACCGCACACCCGCGACGGTGCAGCCACGCTCAGGCGACGCGCGCAAAGTTAATCGCCGTCGCCGTATTAGTTCGAGGTTTGTGTATTTTGTTTAAATTTGGTTTAAGGTTTTTAAAAAAAAAATTGTCGATAACGAAACTCACGCGGCCTCACCACAGCTTTTGTCGACTCACGAGAACGCGGTGCCTTGTGGGAACACGTCCGGGCGAGAACCGCGGGATCACAACATTCTTTCCGGCCGCGTGATTGGCATTACACGTTCCGGGTCGTGCTCGGGAAATCTGAGCTGATGTACGTTTTAAATATAGCGCCTTAATCTAAGGCACTTAACAACATTTATTTAAAAAAAATGTACATACAAGCCAATCCCCTTGAACACAATATTTGGTGATCATGCTGGGTTGGCAGTGGTGCATTTGCAACGAAACCTGCATCACTGGGGTTTGTACTTTCAAAAGAGGGCAAGTGGCCGAAACGTCGCCAATTTTATCCGTACAGTGTATTTACATCTTTAAGACAACGTTATTGACAAATTTATTAAATTCAATTGAGCGCCGTTACACGAAAGCAAATATAAACATAATTCCCTGCAATGTCCACAAATGAATAGATTATGTTTTAATCCGTCAGCACATTTACTTTGCAGCTATGCCACTCTTTATCAAGAAGCAGCATTTGTTTTAAATCAAATAAACTTCCGCGCCTCATCAGCAGTGCCAGGCTTGCGAGACAAATGTTGCTGAACTCCCCACTGACACTCACCAGTCACTGACTATTCACGAGATGCCAGCCTCGCTGCTGATTTCAAGATTGAGCTATAAAGCATCATCAGGCTAACTCAGCTTCATGTATTAGGTGTAGCCCTGTGAGCCATTCGGCTCCTCAATCGGGTGCAACCACAACAAACAAAAAAACAAAAACATGAAAACATCTTAAAGACTCTGCGCAAACAGAAAAATGCAGGAAAAAACTGCAAAATATTGCAGAAAAAGCACCGTACACCAACGCTGTGTGCAAAAATCCCAGTGGGATGCAAGTCAAACAACAACAGCAACAACCACAAGACAACTTAGATTAAAGCCATCATTCTAACTCCGTACTACAACAAACAAACATGGCCAAACCAAAAAACTTTTCGAAATCACCAAAATAAAGCCATGAAAGCAATGAAACAGTGATCATAGGAACTGTGACCGTTCACAATAAAGGACATAAACAACATGTACCACCACCAAACCCTGCAACCATAGCTGGCTGCTTGAGTCACTCCACAACAGCAGCAGGAGGATTGGCTCAACCTCGCAGCAACAGCAGCGGATTGTGGCTCAGACATCTAACAAAGACGGTAACACCGCATGGCGAGCTTTCAGATGCCATAAATACTACACTAGAATACACTACACTATACACTACACTATACACTGCACGATACTACAACTATACAATACACTAGAATACCTACACGATACTACATTATACACTACACTAGAATACACTATACGATACTACACTATACACTACACTAGAATACACTATACGATACAATATACACTACACTATACACTACAATATACACTACACTACAATATACACTACACTATACACTACACTACAATATACACTACAATATACACTACACCTTTGACTCTCCATCGAACAAAGACGGCCACCGCATCGCGCGCTTTCAGATGCGCTTCTGTGGCCGTCTGGAACGCTTTTCCGATATTAGGAATCCACTGGAGATTTGTACTTTTAAACTACCTCGTGTGAAAACTCATTTATATCAAGCTGCATTTTGTGTTTAGTTTGTTGTCCACCATCGCACACACGGTGCTACATACACAACAACCGCCACTAAGTGACGGTGACGTCATCGCGACGCTTGTGCCAGGCTATGTGCACCTTGAGGCCACGTGAAGTGTCGAATGTACACACAGACGCGCCCACCTCGTGGTGCAATAGCGCGTTGCACCCAGCAAGGGGCACCACCATTCACTGCGCTTTGCATGCGGCCACGGAATCTTCAATCGCACGGAGCTCTCAAACAGAGCGCCCACTGGGTCAGTGCTGATGGAGTGATTATGGCTTTAGAACAGGCGTCCAGTGACATTTAAAGTCCAGTCGAAGGAGACATTTTCACCCAGCGGGTTTATACAACTGATGAGCTACCGGATTACAATCTCTCTCCACAATACGTGACCCAACCCAATAATCATTATTGGTTTGGGTCACGTTACGATCTGGCCAAATTTATATCGCAAGAACATCCACAAGCCAACATAACCACACATTGATTTGTCCCATGTGCAATCATTTCACGCGCTAATTATGCATTGTTTCAGCTCACTTACTGGTAGTGGAGGCCCTTTCGACACAAACTTGGCCAGATCATTACGTGGCTTAACCCAAACATGAGTTATGAATCATATTGCCTGAAAAAAACGTGTAAAGAAAATACATTTGGCGATACTGCATTGGCAAGTGCATACGCACAATGAAAAAAGCTACGTGTTTACATATAATCTTTATTTATCATACCCATCCTTTATCCCTCTTTCTCAACATCTTTTTGGCCTCAGATCATTTGTGCTCTACGTTTTAACATCCCTTCGCACGTTCAATCCACGATACATTCCAAAGGGTGGATTTCCAACAATAAAATCCTCGTACAAGGTCGAAGTCCAATATTGGAAACTGCCCGGGTCGCTTGCATTTTCCTTCAACTCATACGAGGGGGAGGGGGGGATTATGGGAACCGGTGGAGGGGACATTCCTCAAGTTCTGGGTGGAGGGGAGGTTGGAGAAGGTTACTCAGGAATGGACCTCACACCTTATTGGATAATGGTTGATGATACAAGTCAATAAGAACTGCATCACTGAATTTGCATAAACTGGCTTAATAGTGAGCGCATTAACTTTAATTACATCCAAAACAAGAATTCAAACCTCAATAATACACACACAGGATGAAAGTATTTATTTCTAATTTTTATTTGTCCAAATGCATATACACAATCCAACCAAAAACGTACCAACTTCAAGATGAAAACAGATCCTAGCATGGGCGGTTTCTCATTTCCGGGATTTAACAGAGATCGGCGTTCTCTTCACAGACCGTAAAGACATCACCCATGGGCTCATCATGCAGAGAAAGCAACTTTGACAATAACTCCCATCTCGACCAAGCCACCTTTTCGAAACGCGGCAGCCTCCTAAAACAAACTCAGAGCACAACTAACAATCATAGCAGTGTAATTTGCTTTAAAAAAAATGTCAAACTCATAAGTAAAAATACCTATGGATGTAAGCGATTAAAGACACACAAAAATATTAACACCCATAGCTTGGTTTTTAACGGAGCAAGGTGTAAACTATGAATTGCCCCAACTCTGCTTAGACCATAGTCACACACGACAATTCATTTATTAACGTTGGGCGCAGGCGGTGCATGAAGGCTGCGTGACTTATAATAGCAATGGTCTGTGTACAGTATTTATTCTCATTTAAAAACTACAGAATTCAAACAAGCAATGAGAATTAAATCCTACGCTCTATTAACGCTGCAATATTTAAATTTGTGAAAAGCCTAATACTAATGTTTGCGAATCACACGAAAACATATTTAGACATCTCACAGGGTTCATGTGCAGGTGTTCATCACAATCACTCAGCTTTGTCTCGGCAAATACGCCTGCACGTTTAGAAGTGTTTAATCAATGAAATAAAGCGACTGCCATGTCTAAATGATTGAATTGTCCTTACACAAGCCCTCTACCCAACAGATATCTCTAAATTATATTTATTTTTAAATGCTACAAGAAGTCAATGACATTCCAATCAAGGTAAAATAACTTCATGGCATACAGGACTGAGTGTTTAATAAACATTTTCAACCCATGGTACTCATTCAGTAATGAAACCAAGTGCTAAGGCACAACATAATGGCAACCTTCACCGAGCATTAACAAGGCCGCCTGTTGACATTTGAAGGAGCTACGTCGAGTGCTGCTCACTTGACAACACGTCAATCTTAAGCAGACAAAGCACCACCCTCATGGCAGATAACTTTGAAAGAATTTACATTTTCCACAACTTACAATAAATTTTAGTTACGCATTTTCAGGCACTTGAGTACAACGCATGCGCTGCACAGTCGTCATTCAAAAATGACAAAACACTATTGTGACCATTTGGGAAAACTTGACGAGTCCACTGTATTTCCAGGTAGATCAAAATTAATCTTTGGCAATAATTGTTCACTCTGAACAAATACTCAAATTAAGTTGTTGAACGTGCCAAATTTAACCTACACGTTGGTATCTCAGTTTTTTTTCGCGATAACTTCGGTTGACCACCTTTAAATCAATTTGCAACGAACATTTGTGTCTCCATAGCAACCCTCTCTATTGATTAGTAACCATCGGAGAGTGGGGTGGGGGGTATTCATCAGTGAATGCATTGGTATTCAACATTGAGCACTTGCACATACTGCTGGATGCGAGAGGCTGCTTGTGTATTTGGCACCGAGCAATGGCAACAGCAATACTGGTCAGAATGTGTTAACAACGATCTTGCCTCTCCGTTCGCTGGAGCAGGGGTCAGCAACCTGCGGCTTCGGAGCTGCTGCGTGCGGCTCTTTAAGGGCCGCTTTGTGATGCCATTCATGAAGGACCGCCGTCTGGTATGCACCAGTGCATTGCGGCTCTTGAAATATTGATTTTTTTTTTACCGAATTAGAAAAAAATTGGCTGTTATTTTGGTTGCTGACCCCTGGGTTCGAGCATGTGATGTAATATCACAGAATCGTTACATTTTCACGACATAGACCACACTATAGCAACGTAGAAGTTGGATGTAAACACACCCCTTGGGAGTAGTCACACGGGGTGTGTGCTTGTACGAGTAGTTGCCCTTGGCCTTGCACCCACCAGTGTGATGTCAGCATGCGTTGCCTATAACAGAACTGTGCTTATACAATGTGTGCTCATGTCCATATTATACTGTACTGTTTAGGCACAACATTGAGGGTTTTAAGGCATCATGATTGTTGCTATAAAAAAATAGATCTAAGTTCCTCAACAGATGAAGACCGAGCTCGCACTGGGAGGAGAATTCTGCCTGTTTTATTACCCACTACATGCGGTGACGTAAGGCCGAAGATTACGTAGACCGTCTAATGGTCGCTTAACTTGATCACTTATGTGAATGTTTAATGCGGTTCTGTGCTTTAGGTATAGACCTTAAGCCCACTTCTTTGTCCCTCTCACTCGAGTAAAGGCACTGGTTGAACTTGAGGAAATGCACCTTGCGCTAAATGCGAACCTTGGCGATGGGGTTAAGCGATTTTGGCTGGCTGGGGCTAAGCAATTACATCAAAAATATGCAGTACAAATGCAATTCTTACGTAATGCGTGAAATATGTGCATTTGTAATCTTTGTGGGAAAAATGTTTCCAGTGACTTTCAGTGACTTAGAAGTGCAAGGTAAAACAAGTGGCCGTTGCTGGTGTTCTTGTATGCATGAGTGATTTTTGCAAACTGCCGCCTTCAAACTCGCACGGCATTATCCACCGTGGCAAAATAATTAAGATTTTTGGCAACACAAGGAAATTCCAGTCGGATGGTTTGTGCTTGCTTGCATTTCAAATGGCATTTGAAATGTTAGCAATTTCTTTGCTTCTAAGCTTAAAACATCCTGAGCTATTCTGTAGCAACTGTAAGGCACAAAATATTAATATTTTTTTTATCAAACTATTTAGAACACATGCAATAAAAAAAATCCAATGGGCACAGCTGTAAAATATGCATATTTTTCAGGGCAAGATGTCATCAAGGCCAAAGCCGTTGATACCAGCACACCTCACCAACACTCTCTACCCTCTACCAGATGTCACAGCTGCTCCACAGCAGACACGTAATGTCATCACTTCGAGTTTTTGTGTTTAAGAACCTTGAAGTGTGTATGTGTTGTAAAGCATTTTAAAGTATAAAACCACATCAAATGAGGTCCTGTTGGTAATGGATTTATCCGTATGCGAGCTGTATGCATATCCTGAATTTATTTTAGTTGGTAGATCAAAAAACCGACTGCTATATCACATGTACGAGTGGCTACCTGCTTTGTTGATATGACCTTGTGCTTAAAGCAAAGATATGGAATTTAAAACCCAAATACAACAGAACTCAGTTTTAAATGGAGGCAAAAACAATAACTCCACCTTGATGAGAATGATCTCATCTGGCACGCAGTGGGCTTCTGTCAGTGATAATTGAGGGTCACCAATAAAACATACAACTTTGTCAACAAGTGCGTGTGAAATTTGTAATGAAAATCTACTCTGGGTAGTTCCTAACAATGGCCCCGTTATCATTGGGCAGTTCGTGATAAATGTACTTTGCTGATCAAATCAATGTGGAGTTCTGGATTATAACTTTTTGTTTTAAACTAGGAATGATAGGATTGAATGTCAACAATCGAGATACCAGATTGAGGTGTGTAAAATAAACCCACATTCCAAAATTACTGTAGTGTAAAACAAAAATTAATGCAACGTCTCGAACTTTCTCTTTTAAACGAGACAGTAGTAATTAAAAAAACCTAAACGAATTCTCGCAAACCTATGCACGTCACACTTCACTAGGACAGGCGGATTGGTTTCCTGGTTGTTGACTTGCCACGCTCACTGCCCATAGGTGGCAGGGCCTGTGGCAGGGCCCTTCGGCGGGTTGGTGGCGGTCGAGCTTGGCTCCGCGTTGCCATGCCAAGCCGTTTCCTTGTAGGCGAACCACACGTTTCCCGACCACAGGATGAGGTTCAAAAAACCGAACACCTGCCACATGCAAACACAAACGCGCGCACGTACACACACGCAAAGACACCCATTAGAGCATTGTTATATACGTCAGTAAAACTTCTTGCAGCCGCGCTAACTGGGGGCGAGAGCCATTCTGCATAATCCCAAATTCCCGTAGACTCGTGTTCACGTATTTTGTCAAAGCGGTGTTCATAGCGAGGCATTTCAGATGTCGCTGCAATGTGGTGCTGATGACCCTCGCGCACATGCAACAATTCTCCTGCATGGTGTCCTTGATGCAGCCTTGCACCTCCCATCAAAACGCTTTGATGTCAAGGCTCATGGCTGGATAAAAAGTGACGAGTCTTACACACTGAAAATTAAATGCATTGACAGATAATGGTGGGAAGTAAAAGTTTTTGTACAGATACCAATTTTTCACTTCATATTTGTTATCGGCATTGTCAGGAGCAGAAATAGTCAGGACTGACCCACACAAAAAATATATCACAGAACTACTTCTGAGATGTATTCAAGTGACCTCTTATCCACAAAAGGTGTGCGCTGTACTTCCCCATGCGCCCTGCGCGTTTCCCTGTTTTGCCTGCCACTCTGTTGATGTAGTGATAGGTTTTTACCCTTTCAACTGGTACAAAAACTGACACCTTTATACAAGGCACTCTGTTGATGTGTCCTGCCAAAGCCCACTAACTTTTTGCTAACAGTCAATATGATGTCTTGAACTTGCATATCTTCTCTAATCCATGTTCCTCATTCTGTCACTCAATGTCATTCCAGGCAAGTGCGTCCCCCATGCTTATTTCTGCAACGTTTAGCTTTTGTTTAATTTTCTTTGCCAATGTCAGTGTTTCTGATCCACTTCATAGGATGGGTAATATATACCGATTACAAATATTTTATTGTGGGAGTGTGGAACATTTACTTTCTTCTCTTCAGGTAACCAATGCAACCCCGGGAGAGGATTTACTAGTCCTTAATGATAGTTTGCATTTCTTGTTGGCCGCATACAACATGAAACATCTGCCGACTATATACACCAATGCAACGATAATTTTTGACGTAAAAAACGGTGAATGTAAGTGTACACAATGGCCTTATCTTGTAGTCGTCCCTCCTTGTCATTGTTCTATCACTACGACTGTGAATTTCACTCGTAGATTCCTACACCAATGCAGATGACTTCATCGACCAGACTCCATCTCACCCACAGCGTGTTCCACCACCTCACTGCACATCTTTTCTCTTTCCACCTCTTCTTTTGCACGGCGAGACTTTGGAATTCCCTCCCATCATCTCTTTTCCAAAGTTCTTAGTAACCCTTTAATCAACGTGGTTAAGTTTTCTATTGGGCAAATCCCTAATGGCAACACAACTTTAAACACATTTTCTATTTACATTGTATCACCTTTACGAGAGTAATCGTGACCCCATGTTACAGACCGATGGACAGCCGGAGCCAACGAGAGAAATGCACGCACCACGGACACGTTGAGGCTCGACATGATGGCGGTGGCTCCGCTCGTGCAAATATTCTGCTCCTGACAGATGGAGATGAGCTTGTAGACAGTGTCGGGCATCGTGGAGATCTTGACGTCGGCGAGGCCCTTGGCCCAGGCGGAGGAGCTCACGAGCCACATGAAGGCAAAGAGTGCAGTTATGACGAAGTCCTGTTGGCAGAGTGGAAGAAAAAAACCCCGCTGGCTCGTGAAGTCTGCTAAAAATCACCGACAGATTTTTTTTCCCCATTATTGTTCACTATCTGTGTAATAAGCGGCTAATCTGTATGTATGGTGGAACGGTGGTGCCGTAGTTCGTGCACTGGGCTATCAACCCGGCGACCTGCGTTTGATTCCCGGTCACGGACAATATTTGTGCTCGTGATTTGTGAACTGGTCCTGGGCTCCCACTGCCTTCACCAACTTGCACTGACGGTCAAATAAACGCCACGTGTGGGGGAGGCCATCCAGCAGCGGATTCTCAGAGTAGTTTTTCTAACAATGTCCCTCGCCCTCCAGTTTCTTCATCCTGACTTCAACACCGTACACCTATAAGCTAAACAGAAAACTCCCCTTGCATCCGTATCTCGTCTAAATTCATCACGCATTTCCATAAATAACATTCGTAACAAGTCCGTTACACGATTGAAATGGAATTTTGTTGTTGTTGTACGCGGTTGCAGTTCCTTCTTTTACACGCCAAAGATCAAGCTGTGGTTTTTAAAACGTAAAACCGTAACGCGCGTGTGTGTGTGTGGAGTTGCCGCCGATGAATGGCCGTGCGTACTATGAGGGGTCCGCGGTACTGCTGGTACTTGGGCTGGTAGAACGTGTACACGACCAGGGCAAACAACGAGTAGAGGAAGGCAAACACGGCGATGGTCACAAAGAATTCGGCCGACGAGGAGAAGTCGCCGTAAAGGTTGCCAACGTCCTTGGGGTTCGCCGTACAGTTGGGTACCGGGAATGTCACTTGGTTTAACCTGCCGGGAGCGTGACGCATGCAAACACGTGCAACACACACGTCAAAACACACAACACGCACTACATGTATGCATGTTGAACTTCTTTCGCAGCATAGGTAGCCAACCATGCCAATCGGAGGTAATACCTACCATGCATTAGTTTGCTGTCATTCTCCCGGCCTCCCATTAGCACGGTTGGCTTCATACTGATCGAAAGAAGTTCAACATACCAACATACATACAAAACCATCACGACCGCTACAAATGGAACAGCTGAAGTCCACATTTGCTGTACCACCTGCTGGCAAGCTTGGGAATGACACCATGACACCCACAGGAAGGGAGTTTCACAACATGTGTGTGATCCACCCTCACTTTCCACACTGCCGGATTACAGGCCATTAACTCTCTCCACTTGAGACACCCGGTTTAATCACACAGGCGACTGCCTCGATCCTCACCTAATGAGCTCAGCTGTGCTGGCCCAGGGCTCCGACCAGAGCCACCCGATCAATTCCCAAAATGAGAAAAGATTTAAAAAGCAGTGGCATAGCTGAAAGTGTAATAATTCTCAGCTCTAATGTGCAGTTGCCGTGTGAAATTTAGAGGGGCAAAGGGGAGCATGGGTAGGGATGGGAATGGAATTAAGGGAATTGCTATTCTTTAATAACTTTAACTGCACATTTGTATCAAACTATAGTAAAAAAAAGTTTTCCGGCTAGATGACCTGGGTGGATTCCTGCCTGGCTGGGAATCACACTTCCAAGTGTACATGCGCGATATCACAGAGATGGCAAGAGAAAGGTGAAGTGACAGGCCGCTATAGAATAATAAAAGTGTTGCTGGCTGGCCGGCTGGGAAGGACAAACAGATGTTCACATTCAAAGTATGCACGGGTTGCTAGTTATGAATACAACAGTTTAAACTATTGTGAGCCTACGTAACATATATAGGCTTAATGCATTTACTATTTCTACATAGTAAGTTTCAGAATAACTTTATACACAATATACAGGGTAAAATGCATGTAATCATACATGAATACTACACATATGTACATTGATTGTATTCATATCTTGAAATCAGAGTTAATTTCTTACCTGAATGGATAGCTGAAATCAATCCTTGTCTTGTTGGTCGAGTTATTCTTGCAGTTCACCAAGATTTCAAAATAGCCGGAATATCCACCACAGGTTGCAAAGGCAAAGATAGAAAAAATCTAACAGGGAAAGCAACAATATCAGGTTACAACACAATCCTAAATACATTACCAAATCACAGTGCAAACCGTACTTTTGTTTCATGCAACCAACCCATGATACATGTTCATACAACACACATCAAGTTTCACATTTATAGAAGTTGTGAACGAAGATCATTGGGAAATGAATCATGAAATATTCATAGAGGCCACCCAAATACAATAGGCCAGGTACAGCAAATGTTTCTTAGACCATCAACCACATTCGTAACATCAATCAGATTCTCAAAAAGACTCATGAATATAAAATACAATAACACGCTTTTGTCGAATATGAAAAAGGATTGCTGCACCCACAAGACTGCGAGAGTTGGCAACAGCTTGGCGAGGCCTTCGTTTGTCAGCGGAGAGATCGTGGATGGTGATGGTGAAGTTTCAATCACCGCAACCTTGTATGAACACGTCATCGCCATCCCTCATGAACCCACAATGCCACAATTATTTTGCTCTTGCACATGAGCTAATCTCATCGCTCCAACCCCGTGGTAGTTATCCTCTTAGACGTGTTCCTTCCTTTGGCTGACATTGCATCAGTCTCAACCATCCATTATCGTTCCTGCGAGTGGTGCGTCCTTCCCAAACCCACCCTCAATGTTCTAAGGCAGGAACAAAACCAATGACACACACATAATAAATGCAGAAAACAATACTTTTTATATTACACAGGTATTCACCACACAGTTGGTCGTTAACCCAATACAAGCCACATACATCTACTACAGGGTGCAAACCTTACTAGTTTAAGTGACTAAAAGTGATGCTCACCACTTTTTCTTGCCAAGTAGTTGTATTTCACAATACTGCCTCCTGCTAGGATTTGTGGGGTGTTTAATCTATATGTATAAAAGGGAAATTTGCGAATGTGTCTGTTCGAAATGTTTAGCATACTTCCCGACATGCAACAAACTTGAAATTTGGCATGTGGGTAGCTTCCAGACTGTACACAATGCAAATAGACTTTTGTATTTGGCGGGGGGGGAATGACCATGACGGTGTGTGGCGTCAACCCGCATACAGGACTGGCGAGAATCGATATCTGGTGAGCGTTTGTGGTACCGATTAAACGGGAATAGGCCGATTCTAAAAAAATCTACAACCTTCGATTCCTTTGTGCGATTTCAAGAATGGAATCTTGGCACGCGAGCTTAAGTTTTTTTTCCACCGCGCGTTGAGTTTTATTTAAATTAATGAGGTAATGATCAAAGTTTTCTTTTCATTTGTATATGTTATGTTTTTTAGTTTTGAGAAGTTTTTGAATATATTTTTCCCCCAGGCAACGCCGGGTACTTCCCGCTAGTTAGTTATAAACACAACGCTATTCGATCGCCGATAAACTGGAACTAAACAGTGTAAGCAGGACGTGGCATCTGTCGTTCATGTGGGAAGAGCTCCGAGTGATTGCACATGGCCACGAGTGTGAAAAGTGGAGGCAATGGATTGCCCGATGTGTCACTGACACACAACAGACTACACAAGTAAACAGTGCCCGTCATCAGAAAATCCCTCATTGCAGAAACCTCAAAGAATGCATCATCATAAGCCCGCAGTAGTTTTACTGGGCAATTCACCACGCTTGTCCGCACTCACTATTTATAGGACGTAAAATAGTTTTCAAAAATTACCGCATACATGCAAGAACTTGTTCAATATCATGGCATCCCAATACAAAAACAGGGATATGTATAACCACCTGCACACGATGGTGCCGCAATCTCTTCTCCAGAGATAGAAATGCCATTATTGCATAGGGTTGGCTGCTCAGATTTTCTTTCTCCATGTAAATTCTCGGTGCCTCTTCTCTCTCGTCTCATCTATAGTCCCACATCTGTCCATCTCACCCTCGGTCTCCCTCTACTTCATCTGCACTTCACTGCTGTCCTGCATAGCTCTTCCAATTGCATCTTGTTTGTCTCTTTCAAAACTTGCCCAAACCATCTAAGTCCCGCCTCCCTTACTTTCTCGAGAATATTAATAATCCCGCTGGCTTAATTCTGCCTCCCTTTCCCTAAGACATATTCCCAACATACACGCGTGCATTCTCATCTCCGCCCTTTCAAGGGCACAATGTGGAATTTCAAACAAGACGCAGTTCCTTCAGACACCTCCATGGCAAACATTTTAAACACTGTGCTAGGCACCCAGTGAGAACCAGCATCAGCCGAATAACACCCAAGGGTGCGATGGCTCACGCGATTTGCTGCTCTGCCAAACTTGTTTCTCGTACTGTGCACAAGGCGATTCCTAAATTGGTTTCAATTATGGTACATTCCAACTGGGGCGGAACGGTGGTGCAAAGGTAAAGCAAACTGCTCTTTGAACCGGGCCGTTGTGCCTTTGAATTCTGGCCACAGCTAACCTCAGTGCCGAGTGATACCAGAACAGGTTCTGGGTCCTCCCAAATTCACCGATCAGCGTGGTGAGCCAGAAGACTGGGAGGCCCTCATCCAGCTAACAAAAGGGTTGCACGTGTACAAGTTCACTGAAACTGCTCTTTGTGCACAGTATATTACACATGCATGCACTGTATACAAAACACCAAACTAATTCTAGATTTGAAGCTTTCGTGACTGCAAGGATTCATATTCTTAGGTTTTTTCGGTAAAGTCACGTAGGTAAAACATAAAAATTAATAAAAAATAAAATAAAATCACGACGTTTCGGAGGCAACACAAGTCTCCGTCATCAGGTGGGACCGTCACAGCCAGATTTGCTGCATCAAGTGAGGCAGCATCAAGTGATGCAGCTAATCTGGCTGTGACGGTCCCACCTGATGACGGAGACTTGTGTTGCCTCCGAAACGTCGTGATTTTTATTTTATTTTTTATTAATTTTGATGTTTTACCTACGTGACTTTACCGAAAAAACCTAAGAATATAAAAAAACACCAAACCTTGATGATTGCTGTAAAGGGCTGTGTAGTAATGTGTTTCGAGATGTTTGAGAAATGAATAATGTGAAAGTTTGAGGCTGGAGGTCTCCAGACGTTTAAATAAACATTTGTGTCCGACTGATGTACGTCTTTATAAACATACAGATTCAATTCTATATAAGCGGTGGATATTTTTCTTGCAATGTGCAGAAAGCCACAACACATTCAGGAAATAAAACTGCATATAACAGGGACAGATGCAGAATTTACACACCCAGATGACAATGTGATAGTGAAACAAACTGTCAATAAGTACCTTAGCATGCGCTTTTACTAGTCTAAATGTCATGCTGGAAAACATGACAAAAGTATTCTTAAAAGGTTTGTGTGAAGTGAGATTACATCACACACAAACAACTTTACTGTTTTCATACAAAACACACAAACGGGGAAGATGTGTAACGTATAAACAGTACTTTGAATAGACTGAGAATAGGAATATATTTGCAATGTTTGTAAAGACCCCTGGCTTGGTAACGAACCACATTTTTTCCCTTTCCCCAATTGTGCTGCCGGCCCCATGTCATGGGGTGTTAGAAATGTCAACGTGGAGCTAGCAGAAACAAGTGTGACATCATCACCTGCTAGAAAACAGCCTCTGGAAGGTGACATCATAAAACAAAGTTTGAGTCCATTTAAATTACTCATGTATACCAGATGGTACACATTCTGACACAACTGGCATTTTTATGTACTGGGCATTTTTAATGTAGTCGTTGGTGACGGGGCTAAAACCAACAATTGGCTACGCCTGTAAAACCGGTTTAATTGACTGTTTGAAACTCCGATCTGAACCTGCAGAAGTGTTGTGCTTTGACATCACATTGGGTCCCTGCTGCTGGTGCGGATAAAAGGTCGGTTCGAATGACTTCAGAAGTAGTTGTGCAATATCTAATTTGTGTACACTACAATGTAAATGTGTACACAGTGGTTGACCTTAAAATACGAGCAGCGGATGTACTCATGCACATTTGAATTGGTGGAAAGTTGTGATCCTTTTTGGGGAATTAGGCCATGCAAGACCCCCAAATATAAATGTATGAATTAAAATATGAATGTATTAATTAAAATGGAAATGTATTAACCTCAAGAAAAGATGCCGGGCCAGACTATGGCCAATTAATCATAAAGGGCCTACAAAAAAATGCACTTTACATGTCAGTTGGGTACATACACCTTGGTTCACTGCGATTTTGTGCCAAGGCAACTACAATCATTATTTACCTATTTGGGTTGTATAGATGTTGTGCATGGGATCAAACCTTTATAACGGATAAGAAACCCATCCTAACAGGATACACATGCAGGCTGAAAAACTATAAGTTTTAACAAACAGTTGCAAAAAGCTGTAAAACATACACAGCTTTGGTGCATTTGCAAGAAGTGTGTAGTGGTCCTGTTGTGTTAGGTCAACATCAGCAGTACTGCAGTGATGGACAATTGTCCCCGTGAGGACTCATCAGCACTGTGGTCACAACGTTCACTGCCACATGGGGCTGTTTATGCCAGAAATGGTAATAATTAAATGTAGAAAATTACAGAATAACTTAATAAAGGCTGGACACTTGCAGCTTGGTATAAATGAGCAAAGCAAACAAAAGATAGAACACATTTCCTCAACATTTTCCAGGTCACTGTTGCAAATGCCACTACCCTGGTGTCTTGAGATCTCATCTGGTAAAAAAATAAAGTTGAAATATTAACTAAACAATTGAAAATAGGACGTTCGCCGAGGAGACTGAGCCACGACATCGGATTGTGTGCAGGTCCTGGGTGGAATGTTACGTCCCACGACTCCCGCGGTTGAATCGCGGTGTCGTCTTTGGGTGGCCTTCACCTATCAGTGGAACTCCGAGCGCTCACTGGATGGACACATACACTACACGACTCACCCACCCAGACTGCATATCTGTTAAAAAACAGCTGATTCCTCCAGTCTAAATAAAGATTCTGATACTTCTCACAAAACATTATCAGCCTCACCCCCAATCTCACTCTAGACATAAACCAACACTTTGTGCATATATATAACACCTTTCATGGCTTTTATTATCAGCCATTGACAATCCACTGCTGGATGCAGGCCTCCCCAATACACATCTGACCAGGACTAAAACATGAAGCCGGGAACCCCTTATGTTTCTCCTCTGGTGATTACATGTCACCATAAAGGTTGCACAAGTGTAAACAACGTAGAGGCGGCGAGCGTGTGGTCTGCCTGGTGCCGTGGTGAGCACATCGCCCTGGGCACGACTGTCGGCCTGGGGTGGGTGGGGAAGCCTCGGCGTGGCCTAGTCGCGCTGCCCGAGGCCACTCACCCACTCCAGCAGCTTGATGAAGCCCAGAGGCTCCCGGACGACGCTGAAGAACGAGCTGGCAGACTGTGCAACGGGGGGGAAACACACGCAACGCACGCAAATGTCAGATCGACAACTGCAGACGTTGTTGTTGTTATTAATGCAAACGCGAGGCGGCCGGCAAGAATTCAACTTAAGTTAAATAAGTTTGGCCAAATATCGCGGTTATCGCGAGATGGCGACGACGCCTTCCGACGGCCTTCGTGCAGCAGTGGATGGACCATGGCCGAGCTGCCGACGATGTGAACGAGAGGGGTGGGTTCGCGTCGCCCCCTTATCCAGCAGTGGATCGAGCACGCCTGAGGGGGGGGCCGCGGGGCGAAAGGGAGAGGACGCAGCAGCGACAGCCCCAGCAGCAGTAGCAGCAGCAGCCCCGCACCTGAGCGGCGTCCATGGCTGAGGCGGTGAAGGCGGAAGAGTGGAGAGCGAGCGCGTGAGGAGGGCGTGGTCAGCGCCGGGGCAGATGCGGGCGTTAGACACGACGCGGTGTGGGTCGGTGCGGTGTAGAACTGTTCTGTGTGGGATCTCTCTGCAGTGTAGGGGGCCGTCCATAAATGACGTCACGCGATTTTTGACGATTTTTGACCCCCCCCCCCCTTTGTCACACAAAGTCAGACCCCCCCCTCAAATATGACGTCACAAAGCTCTGCCCCCCCCAACAAAATAAAACATGCTTCAAATCACTTTCAACTATTGTCATTGTAGTGCGTATTTAATGTGTCGCTGCACTCTGATGTTGTAGTAGAAAACATTTATTAGAACGTCTATTCAATTAAGTAGAACGTGTTGTCTATATTTATTTAAAGTTGTGCATTTTGATGTGACGTCACATTTCTCACCCCCCCCCCTCTTCACACATCGTCACAAATGTCTGACCCCCCCCCCCCCCTAGGTGCGTGACGTCAGTTATGGACTGCCCCTTGGTCGGTATTTTAAAGTTTTTTTTCTAAGTTCATTTATTAGGTATAGCCCTGTGAGCCATTCGGCTCTTGAATCGGGTGCAACCGCAACAAACAAAAAACAAAAACATGAACAAAAAACATCTTAAAGTGAATATGTGACTAAATGCAAACAGAAAATCTAAGAAAAGACAGCAAAATATTGCAGAAAAAACACCGTACACCAACGCTGTGTGCAAAAATCCCAGTGGGATGCAAGTCAAACAACAACAACCACAAGACAACTTAGATTAAGGCCATCAGTCTAACTCTGTACTACAACAAACAAACATGGCCAAACCAATAAACTTTTCGAAATCACCAAAATAAAGCAATGAAAGCAATGAAAAAGCAATCATAGGAACTGTGACGGAATTTTCACAATAAATGGCATAAACAACATGTACTACCAAAACCCTGCAGCCATAGCTGGCTGCATGAGTCACTCCACAACAGCAGGAGCAGTGCAGAACGGTGCAGTGTGGGTCTGTGCAGTGTAGAACGGTGCAGTGTGAGTCGGTGCAGTGTGGATCTGTGCGTTCCAGCGCAGATCCTGGCATTGTAATGCAGATGTTGTCAGATCCGTACGTCCACAAGGCGGCGGTGGGTGCAGTGTGATGCAGCAAGTTCATATCGGGGCCTTCCACAGTCCGTGTTCATTTCACAACGACGGTGCAGCTCGGGCCAGGGCGCTGCGCTGTGCAGTGGAGTGCAGTGCAGATCAGTGCGTGACATTGCGGTTGTTCCAATGTTGTTGAAGCGGTTGTACTTTCGCTACGTTGTCCCCACCTGAAGAAGGAGGCTTGTGTTGCGCCCGAAACGTCGTGATTTAATTACGTTTTAATTTATTTAATTTAAATTTTACCTACGTGACTTTACCGAAAGAACCGAAGAGTATCTGTGACACTGGCGTTGTACAACACCTCTACTCTCTGCTGGATGAGGGCCTCCCCACGCCGTGCGGGTCACTTGACCATACTTCACCACTTTGGTTATTGCGGATCTGTGAAGGCGGGGGTGCATGGATGTTGGAACGCGTAGCACAGTACCGTACAACACAACAATGACTTGTTTTTTGCTGCACTGCCCGCTGTTGTCCATCTGTGAACTCCTGGACGCCTCTGAAAAAGAGCTTGAGAGCTCATCGGATTCATCCAGTGTCAATATGCTGATTCTGATGTTGACAACGTAGCCCCCAATCCAAGTGTGCCGAAAAAAATCAATCGTTTCCACATCACAGGTTTCACCTCTACGACTGGAGGGATAAAGTGCTCTAGAATATTCTAAAATGCCACGGGAGGCTGCAGACCGAGGTGTCGTGGTTTGGTTTCACCGCAATGCCGGAGCATGGTCATTGTGGCTTTATATTTACAGCACAGGAGAGGGTGGACCACATGTGTTGTGACCCCCAATTAAATGACCCCTTACATTTGTTTTGCCCTTTGCACGATGTTCATTACTGTTTTAAATAAACTTTCAAAAATATAAACGTTTCGGAGGATTAAATCGGGGTCGCAAGACATCTGGACCACCTTACAATGCTTAGAAATTGTCGCCACGGGTCGCAGTTCGACGGGCACAACACGGCTCGGTAGCTACGTACGGTGCGAAAGAAGTTCAACACACAAGACGAGGAGGGGCGTGTGGCGGGGTGAAGCGTGGGTGCTCTCGACTCTCCCAAGACGTCTCTGCAGCATGGAAGTGTAGGCCAGATACACTCAGGAGGAGACTCTCTCCCGTCTGGGGGGGCTCTTGTACAGCAGCAGTGGCGTGGGGAAGACATTGAGAAGGGCTCCACCGCGACCTTCTGTGTCGCTCGTCCATCGCCTGCGAGCAGATCACGCGGAACGCGCCCGATCTCGTGAAAACATCGCAATTAGACCCAAGCCGAAACGTAACATATAAAAAAGAATGTTTTCAAATATATAAAAAAAAATTATGATAGAATATAGTATTGTTTTCAGTTTTTACATAAGTATACCAAGTTTGCAGTCGATACCACATTGGGAAGTGGTTTACAATTGAGTTACAAGATTTGAGGATACAACGACGACAACAACAACAGTGAGTTAAATTAAAGCGTGTAAAAATAATCCCAACCGAGAAAATCCACGTCTCTCTCTTTGTGTGCATCAGCGGCGATTTCCACTGGGGGGCATCTGTTCACTGCAAGTCGGAGCTCAGTTGGTGACAACTTTTTCACGAGCCATTGGAAAGTGTGGCAAGAGCGCACGATTATGATCGATGGGACTTCATAAAACCCTATCGCAGTCAAGTTGAAATTGTATTAAACAATTGAGACATTGCTGTGAACGTTCCTGGCATCGGAATCAGGGAAATATGCTGTTTCACACCTCGGTCTAATTTTTCCCATCTTCTCACTAAACCCCACACGAGTGTGATTCCTGCTCCATGCCAATAGTGGTGTGAAGGCAGGGTTGATGGATCACACAGAGATGGAATCCCCATGCCGTCTATGAGTATTGAGACACCTGTAGGAGATGGTACAGTACGTATCTCTCTGATGCAAGAAAGTCATCTTATTACATGCATGCCTTTTTCTCTGAGGATGGCAATTTCCACCACATATTAGACTTTCTAAACACATATCAAACTTTATATATATAAAAAAAATCGTTCTGAGCCTCAACAAAGCCTGCATGGGATAGTATGATTATGTATGCACTGTTATACTATTCTCGAGTATCGTATTGTAATGCGGTACGTGACATATCTGACCGTCACACACCCACCAGGAGCATTTAACGACCCACACCCAATACAGTATTCGTGCACTGCGGTGAAACTTCCATTTTCTCGTGATGTTCACATACTTGGCCTTTCTACATATCGGGCTGTACCTCAGTCTCCAGCGAATGGGACATTGTGATGTTGTGCCGTATTATCCAGTGCTCCAAGTGAGGTGCCGTGCGTTGTATTTCTGCTATAGATATGTAGAGCACTTTGGCAGTCCACTGCTGGATGACGGCATCACCATTTCGCAATATCGGCCAGTGTGAGGTGATGAAGGGGTAGTGGCAAGGCTGCTTCAGATAACCCTTGTCACGAATTTTATCCACGGCCCAGATTCATAGCGTAGTAGTGTGCTAACCACTACCCACCACCGCTCCTCATTTTACTGGATGATGCCATAAAGTAAATTCACAATAGCACACGGATAAAGACAAAGGACGTGGTTGTATGCGGACTCATAGAGGAAGGAACAGCCAATCAGCCACTTCAGGAGTATAGCTAAAGCCTACGATGAGCACGGTTGGTTATGTGCGGTGCGAAAAAAGTTCAACGTACAGCTGCTGAATGAGGGCCCATGGGCTGGAAGGGTCTCAGGCGCCGGGCTATTGGACTGTGGGCCCCGTGTTGATTCCCTGTGCACCAGGGCCCATGCCAAGCCCACGACCACCACGACACCACTGGGCCACTTTCAATCGCCGTGCCCCCACATGCACCCAGCCAGCCGCTCGCTCGCACCGATCATTCCTCTCCCCTGTCCGCGCGGCGAGCTCACACGCGGCGTGCCCTTAAGCTGCACACAGTCGGTACGGCTAGAGGGAATTTCCACATACCTTGCAAAACACAAGCATTGGCAAACACAGCCCCGCTTTGAACTTCTTTTTTTACGGAGTTGCAAAATGAGTGTTTGCTCGGCTTGTCTGTGCGCAGCCGGTGGCCGCGCTTGAAGTTTCACTCGCTGGATTTCCACAGGTGGATGTGTGTGTGGGCTCGTTGTGGCCGTCGAGTAACAGCAAGCCAGGGTCCGACGGGTTGACTCCCACCTCCGCACAAACGGTAGCGGTGGCGCACGTATCGAGTGTGCAGGCGGTGCAACTGCTCCGGCGCCAAAGAGGCGTCGAAGATTTGGGGTCAATTGAATAGGCTGGTGAGATGCCTTGCACAGGGGCCCAGGACAACCGGGCTACGCCACTGAACAATAGAAGCGTGACAATAAAACGATTCGGGTTTGCGTGGCCCGTGCAGTTAGCTGAAGTGTAGATGGCAGAGGGTACATTCACTACTCGGTACCCAGTGGAGTGACAATTAATCGAATCAGTGGGGAGGAGAGGATGATTATTTAGTTCCTGTTTGGCAAATGAATCAATGTGTCTGCTGTATCGAACTCTCACAGAAAGTTGACCGCAGAGAGGTCTGTCACAGAATTACTTCTGAGATCCACGAAGAGGGTTGCACGAAACAATGCACCCTGCTGTCGAGATGTTCTATTCACATGACGGTCAATCCAACAATTTAGTTTTCAAAATTCTGAAAAGCACAGTATTCTATATAAAACAAGTATAACCCGTAAAAACAAAGTTTTTCACAAAAAAATCCTTTATATGCGTGGCGGCTAGAGTCCTCTCGTCCTCTGGCTTGAGATGGCTGCCACCTATGGGTCAGATGATTGCATTGGACCATTAAGCAATTGGTAATTAAATATAATATTTTTGTCCTAAAAAGTGTAAAATTTTGGAAAACATTTTTCACGAACATTAATTGTCACGCACAACGAGTCTGTGTGGAAAATGTCAGCTCGATTGGATCACGGGAAGTGGGTTAAAAAACGACCGAAATATTTTCACGGTCGTAAGCAAGCAAGCAAACTTAATATAAAGGATTTAAAAAAATGCATCACCCGATGAGATTACATCACTGTGTCAGAAAACCGGCCCAGAAGATGATTTCACAGATCTACCTCTGAAGTGACTTCTGTTGACCTCTTCATCTATACTTCAACCCTGCATACGTGTTTAACGTATACAAAAAACTAAAAGGAAGCTAAATTCGTTAATAGATAATCAACCGTCTATACTTGAGAGCCCAATTTAATCTCAGCTCAGCGCACTGACACCTGACCCACTCGGCCTCCTCGACGCATATTTAGAATTGGGGCATTTGGAGGGTCGGTAGGAAATGGAGTGTCTGAAAAGACCCCACATGAGGACACGCAAACTCTCTACAGATATGTCAGCAATCCTACTTGCTGTACTGCCTCCTAAAGCCACCTTGTTTCCCTGCCAGTGGGTGTCTAACACAACGGCTCTTTGCATGGCCCATGACATTTGCCTCCAAGTCAGTGGATGGGCGATGTCTGTAGCCATTTCAGGTTAAAGACAAAGGTGCATCCCTGCAATGTCTTGCTCGGGCCACTGTTGGCAGATGGGTCTCTACTTAGAGGGAGTGATAGAGAGTCCCTCTAGAGGGTGTTTGGCCTACTCTTCGACGCTGGCCAGATCTATTGATTTAGATGCAAGCACTCACTATTTACCCCACTATACACGACCTGCCAATCGCCTAGCCGTGGTGTAACCATACATCCGGTGCTTCTGGCTCAACAGAGGTGGGGGGATGTATATGTTTATTTATTTATTGGTTTACTTCGGCCACAGGTAAAAACCATTGGACAACGAATGTCCATTTTCGATGGGCACCCGGTTACACAACAGAGACGTGGTTACCGCGGCACAGAAAAGCCCACGAAGAAAGACAATCCGTTTAACACGTAGGCTTTCGCGACCAATATTATTCATAATCAACGTTTTTGGGTTTAGATCGCGTTATTTATAAATGTGCAATTACCAGCGAAACGTCGTACTCAAATTGTAAATGTTGTGGTTTCACGCTTCAACACACCGGTGGGCTAAAGCAGTGAACTATTTGTCTTTTGTCAACGTGACACTTGTTTTACTGATTGGCCGTGTCGGGTGGTGGAGGGTTACGACACATTTATAAATAACGCGATCTAAACCCAAAAACGTTGATTATGAAAGACAATCCGACAACTGCGTGCAAGGTTAAGTTCTGAATGGCGACAGCCATGTGTCGGCATGGTGCCACTGGCACCGAGAACACCGCGATGCGGCTTCTGGCCACGCCACGTGTTGATTGGCCCCTCGATGTCCGAAGATTCGCGATTGTTCAACCAGAACCCGCCCCCCCCGCTGCTCAGTGACAGTCAATCGAATCGGGTTGTCGTGCCAGGGACAAAAACACCCCCCAAATCTTCAACGCTCTTCGTTCCGATATCAGGAAGCCGCTAGAGAGATGCACTTTTAAATAATCGAGATTGAAATTTCATTTCTTTAGAACTGCTTCTTGTGTTTAGTTTGTTGTCGTTCCCCCGGTACCTCCGATTAGCACGGTTGACTACGTAGGCTACCAGAGAAGTTCAACATCCATACATGCAATTGATTTGTTTTTTCAGCGAAACCCAAGGGACTTGCACCATAGTTGCGACTGCTGCGCAGGAGAATAGAATCTAACCAGCGACCTCTGGATTCTAGTCCAGCGTGCTCGCCACGGTTACAGCAGCACCGTGGCGACAGCCTGCGTAGTCCTTGAACGTGCATTATTTGTATATAAAACATCGCTACCCTTCATGGTTATCTTCACGTGAAAACCAACACAAGTTCGTGTTGATCGTGCATTTCTTGTCATAAAGTTGTATTTTTTTCCAATTACCGTAAGTCGTTTTGCAATACGCATATTCTCTCGAATACATGACCTAACATGTGCTGAATCATTGTGCAAACAGCAGCATATCTATAAACATTGTTTTGTATCTTTAAAAAAAATGCTCACTAGAATCAACACGACAATTTAAACACGTCCTTTAAAAAAACACCTTCCACGTCCATTTTAAACATTCAGCCAATTTAATAAAACGGTGTTGTATATTATAACTGTTTGACAGTCGAGAAATGCTACATTTTGTGAAATCACCATCATGATCGGACATTATATATCCACTGCTGGATGAAAATCTCCCCTTGTCACCATCTCTGACAGTCAGTGACGGTGGTGATCGTCCATTTGGGGGCCCTAAACGAAAACGACGTAATTCTTGATTTGAAGTTTTCGTGACGGCAAGGATTCATACTCTTTGGTTTTTTCGGTAAAGTCACGTGGGTAGAAAATTAAAATAAATTAAATCACGACGTTTCGGAGGCAACACAAGCTTCCGTCTTCAGGTGGAACCGTCACAGCAAAATTACTGTATCACTTGATACAGACGGAAGCTTGTGTTGCCTCCGAAACGTCGTGATTTAATTTATTTAATTTTTTTACCTTCGTGACTTTACCGAAAAAACCGAAGAGTACGAAAATGACTTCTGTTGCCCCTCTCTCAACGAGTGGCGCTCCTCCCGCCCGCTCAGTCACGCGATGCCACAATCCATCTCTCGCTCGAGCGAATGAGCCAATCGCATCGCTCCATCTGCGACCTGGCACGGGGTGAAACGGTGCAGATTAAATACCCGCCTTCCCATTAGGGTCCTCTGCAAGTGAACGGGCAATATGTGTGTGTGTGGTCTGCTTTGGCAACACACAACACCACGATGACTCTTTGTTTTTGTTTTTAAATCGGAGTTTAAATAGCCGACCGGGCGATGGTCTTCTCTGCAAGGGTGCTGCTGAGCAGGGGTGCTGCTGTGTCCATGAACACTCATTGTCCGCAGAAAATTTCGTGCAAAACGAGCTCGCTCTGAAACGTTGCAAATAAGCTCATCGCAGTCTGTGAGTTTGAATTTGCGAGTTTGGCTGCCCTGAGCCCTGGGGTTTTACTCCGGATGTCGAGTTTTTTCTAATGACCCAAAATAAACAAAACGAATAGAATTAATATCGCTTCCCTTTCCTATTCGTCTGCTTACCCTGGGAGATATCTCACGCGTTGAGTCTGCGTCTGGTTGTGCGCGTTTCATGCCGGGAGAGGGGGTTTGTGCAGTTCGTGTCGTGCCATTGTCCGCACTCTGCCAATGTCCTAGCGACCCGAGTTCGATTCCTGGCAAGGGAGGAGAACTCCCTCCCCATGCCGACTCAAGTCTTGGAGTTTTGTTTGAGCTGTCCCAAATGGTGTTAGCTTTGGCCAGGGAATCGGACTCAGGATGCAGCGTCGTGCTGTACACTGCTGCGCCTGAGGGCAGAGATCTGCACGTGGTTCGTCATGAAAGCGGCAGAAGGATACATCGCTCGGACACCCCGTGGCTGTGACCACGAGTTGTATCGCAGGAAAAGCACGCCCTGCCCTGGCATTCGGTGACATAATGCCTGCCCGCCTTGCAACAACAACACAAATACAACAAGAAAAAATCCCATTTCCTTCAAGGCCCTGATACACAAGCAGCGCAGGTCCCAAAGGGCTCTTATTGTAAATGGAATTCCTGAGGACAGGAACTCAGCAACTCAACCTCCGCCCGCGCGGCCACCACTAAACACAGAATATCCCTTTGCCAAGCCCCCCCAGGGAGGATTCCCATTTATTTGACAATGCAACACGGATTTCACATTTAGCACATTTTTGAGTTGGCATGAAACTCAGTATTTCTGGAAAATATTTAGTTTTCATTGTTTTAGGATTTTTTAAAACTTTTTTTTGAGTAGTCACCCCAATGTCTGGCTTGTTTCGCAATGGACGTAACAGGAATATTTTGTTTGCATTGCGCGACCTATCAGCGAGATTTTAGGAGCGAAAATAACAAGGCGGAGCGGTGGCGCAGTGGCTCGCGCGTTGCGCTGTGAACCCGACAACCCGACGTTGATTTTCTTTGGCCACGGCAAACGTGAGCGGCGAGAGATGTCTGAAGGGACACTGAGCCACCGCCTCCATTGAGACTGCCATCGGAGTGGCAGCCGGAGAAGGGAACACGGCAGCAAGCACCTCCGCCAGGGACATGGAGAGCTGACATCGGCTTGCGTGCAGGTGCTCGATGAATTCCTGCATCAAATGACCGTGAGAAGATGGCCATCGCTAGCAGGGCATTGGTCATAGATGGCGATGGACAACTTTCGCCGTTGCCCGATGGGGCCTCGTGCAATCTATCCACTTCTCGTTCTTTGGATGGAAGCTCGCGGAGGAGATAAATCCACGGCCGGCAGGGACTTGGCTTCGCCGTGCTCTTCGTGAGAGGCGGTGGTGGGAACATTGTATGGGAAACCCAGTTCCTGGCTCCATGGACTTGTGCACTTGGTTTTGACGGCTTCCTATTGGCCCCTTGCAAGAGAACCTTCCAATGCCGCGGATGGTCAATGATGAAAGTTGTCCTAGGGGGGGGGGGGGGGGGGGGTGGGGGGGTCCAATACTGCTACAGGGACCTTCAGGACTGTGGATGTTTCACCAAGCGAGCAGGGTGGGGGGGGGGGCACATCTGGATTCTGTCCCACGCCATCATTTAGGCCCAGCGTGTGCCCACCTGTGTCCATAAAAGGCAGCGGTTTGAGACCTCAGCCCCTTCCTTACCATCCCAAGGGCCACTTTTCCCATGCCTACCGCTCAGCACGTCTACCCGGAACACGGCGTTCATTTTATAGCCCTAGATCTAATTTGGTGAATGGAGACAATTGACAGATTGTAAAATAAAAACACGGATCGTGGGAGGGCATGCAACTTCAGAGTTTGAGAACTACTGCTCTCTGAATCACTGAACTCACAGACAATCCAGATGTGCGCTGACCCAAATGTTCGCTTAAAAATGTCACCCTACTTGACCATCGCGAGCGGTGGTGCAGCAATTAGCGCGCACTGTGCTATGAAACCGACGATCTAAACCTGGCGTCACGAGTTTGATTGCTGGTCATGGTTTGCATCAGCGTTGAGCTATATCCGAACCAGTGCTGAGCCCATCCCATTCATGACCAACGTGGTGAAGTATGGTCAAATAACCCCCCCCCCCCACGACCGATACTATATGAGGAGGCCTCCATCCAGCAGTGAATTGACAAAGGGCCATGCATACAAACCGTCGTAACCACCCGGCAAATGGTCTCTTCTTCATAATCAATTCTCAATATCACGAGTTAGGAAAAAATCATGCGCAGGAATGGATTATATAACGTCTAACTTGCGTCTGTCCTCAGAATTATTTATGGGCAGTATATAGCCAATCTGGGCAAATGGCATCTTACATACAAGACGGTATTTGCAAGTGCAGCCACAACTGCATTGCTCCATCTTCTTGGTTCTTTCGGTAAAGTCACGTAGAATGGAAATAATAAAATAATAAAAATAAAACATAATAAAATAATTCTCACGACGTTTCAGCCACAATGCAAGCAGCCGTCCTCAGGTGGAGAGCAGGTCTGTCGAGTAGACAGAGTCTACGTGACTTTACCGAAAGAACCAAGAAGATGAATCCCTGCAGTCACGAAAGCTTTAAATCGAAATGCATTGCTCCAGTTCGTGTCTCCGAGTTTTGGGGGCAGCCCTTTGTTCAAGAGCCTCTTAGCAACATCGCCCCATTCTGCAGTTTGGTTGCTCTTCAATGATCTTTGCGAGCGTCATCGTGCCCATGTTACAGACAGACGGATGTAGCCCGTGCACGAACCTCTTCACCTTCATTGGAATGCGTTAACAATTGAGCTCTACCCTCTGCTGGGACTTCACAAAGACTTGGGGGGTGAGGGGTGAGGGTCTACCCAGTGCTATGCGCGTTATCTCCAAAATAAGCAATGGCATGAATGTGCAATATCTCCAAAGTAAATAGTGATATTAATGTCAAACAGCAACGCATATCTCATTTAGCGATTAAAGGGCTGAGAGCGGATGACAAACGGATAACTTAAGTGAACCACGTGACTTCATTATGCACAATCGGAAAGGAAACGTGTGTAGCACAACGTTTTGTCAAGGCGGCATTATAAATCCGTGAATGGTTTCCTTATCCCAGTGTACAGATTGCCAGAACAAACCAAATGTTGAATACTTGCTGCTTTTAATTCTCAGGTCCCGACTGCGAGTGCAACAAAGCCCATTGTTGTACTATACTTCTGCCCCCCCCCCCCCATGTCTATGCTCACCATCTTCAACAATCCACGCTCAGCAGAGTGGTGAAGTATGGTCAAACAACCCCCCACGAGCCGCGCGGGGCGTGGGAAGGCCCTCACCCAGCAGCGGATTGCTGCCGAGGGCTTTACATGTGCGGCCCACGTGCTCTCATGCTGTGTCTCCCCTTACAGTGACATTCTCACGCGGCAATGCGACTGACCGAGATGGAATACAATGAGGAGCTGCTGCCGCTGGACCCGTCAGCTCCAACTCGCGACGATCCACTCGGTCAGCAGGTCGCGTGCGTGCGGCGGGGTCAAGTTGTGGGTAGCCCCCACCTCTTACCAAGACATCGGGCCAGTGCGGGAGAAGTAGGCCCACATCGCCACCCGCGAGAGGTGTTCTCTGGAACTCCCTCGCGTCGATCCTTCTCCGTTCAGCAGCGGAGAGTGCAGCACCTGCACCCATCATTTCACAATTGAGTATTATTATTATCAGCGTGGGAATTTGTCAAATCCGCACATCTTTGACGCGGAGGGGTGTCTCCCATTGGCGCTGGCTTTGTTGTAAGAGGGTTGATGCTGTAAGAGTGTTGATGTTGTAAGAGTGTTGATGCTGTAAGAGCGTTGATGTTGTAAGAGTGTTCATGCTCGTGCAGTGTTTCCTTTGGGGCTACGCCGAGGACCGACGTTTGGCCCTTCTTGAAATGCTTCAAATAATTCGCAGCGCCTCTCGGCTTCACGATGGCGGCGAGTGATTGATAGCCGTGAACTTGCCGCACAACACTACCACGCGGACCGCACATTGTTACACTCGTTCACTGGGACACGGGTCACGTGAAGGAATGTTTATGCAAGTGGAAAATTACGGCATAAAACGCCTAAATGAAAGGCGATCAATCGTAATGGGCACGTTTGCTTTAGCGATGCGCTATCTGGGTTACTCAAAAATGGACAATGAAATTCGTATACTTTACTCATCATAAAACAATCGTAGACTCAAACTTAAGCGCCTCGCTTTGTGTAAATCTGATTTATGGGATACTATAAGCGAGGTTGCCGGTGCGAGTCGAGCGACACAAATATTCTGATGCTGGGAGCCCTTCTGCTGGGGGTGATTGTTGTCGGCACCTTCGCTTCAACACAGCAACAGCCTCGAGCCGTGCGACCACCTTCAGTGCGTGCACAGCAGAGTCGGGCGGGCTTCAGCCAATGCTGGTGAATTGCCAGATGACGTTCATAGGAAAGGACCCCTCTCTGTTAGACATGGCTCCGAATCTGACACGAAACGATGCATTTGATGGCGGGGATATGTGAAAGTTGCTTTTGTGCGCTCGTAACAATTTAGAGGGGAAATAGAGCGTTTCCTTCCCTGACTACCTGAGCCAAATGCGCCCAAGAGGTGACCTGGGGGTTGAGGGGGTCTCGTGTCGCCTTGCAGACCGAGGGCCGAGCGGGCTGAGTGTCCGTGCCATTGTTGTCTGGGATTCAAAGCAAACAGCGTGAAGTGAGACACTCTAACAGGTTAACACTCTAACACGTTAACACTCAAACAAGTTAACACTCTAACACGTTAACACTCAAACAAGTTAACACTCTAACACGTTAACACTCAAACACGTTAACACTCTAACACGTTAACACTCAAACACGTTAACACTCTAACAAGTTAACACTCAGACACGTCAACACTAAAACAAGTTAACACTCTAACAATGTCGAAGGCTCATACATACGCATGGAATCTGTAACGCTTTCCAGCATACATTTGTCTTCTTAAGTAGTTAATTATCAATGATAATAATAATAATGTTAATTATTTCACGGAATGTATTTAATATTATATTTTAAGCCAATCATACAAAAATGACAGGATACTCTCCAAAAGAAACTGCACAATTATTCTACGATAATTATTTCGTAGAATATCTCTTTGGAATCGAATGTTCACACGGGCTGAATCAGAAATAACATGAGCATTAATGTTAGTCAATACAATATGATGTTCAATTATTTTTGGTAAACCGCAGCTTGAACGTTGTAAAGTCATTACGCACCTAAATGATCTGAATGTATCCACGCAGCCAACTCTGCTAATCGGAGGTGCGGGGGATGGACAACAAACTAAAGACAACAACAACAACAACTGTAGCTGTAAATACATCTGCGGTGTTCAGCAATGGCTGCTCTTGATCACCACACGAGGAAAGGCAGCTGGACTCTCAATCTTCTCAGGGAAACTTTAATATTTAATAAGTTACGCAATACATTGATATAGTTTCCACATGCTTCCAAGGATGCTTAACGTAATCACAAGCAGCCCCTTCGTCAATCACTTCTGGATGAAGCCCCCCTCCCCATGTTGTGTTGGTCGTGGGGGGTTGTTTGACCATACTTCACTCCAGTGTGAGTCAGACCTGGGATGAAGTCACAATTGTAATATTGTAGTGCATTTCGTGATAAATTGCAAGAACAATATAATTGTAATTTCAGATAACAATGCTGCTGTGATTGTACATGTATCACGCCTGTATATTTAGAGTTTGCTACGACTCTCTCCTCGTGGTCGCGTGGATTTTTCTCCTGTTTTTCCTTCCACGTTTAGCACAAACATCACGCGTTTAGAGTATTTGGCTGCTATAAATGTCCCCATGATGATAAGCCACTTCGTTAGGTTATCATTTGTGACCTAGGTTGCGTCTGAAAAAAAGAGCTAATAGCTCAGTTGGCCTTACCTGGTAAAATAAATAATAAATGTTTATAGTTTTAGGAATTGACTTCAAGTCCCTGGTGCAGGTTGGTGAAGGGATGGCTGTCAACTGGACCGGGGTTCACTCGCCACTGATGTTCGCCGTGGCTGGGAATCGAACTCAGATTGATGGGCTCAGAGCACAGTGCGCGAACACTTGCGCCACAACTCCCCCCCCCCCCACCCACTAAAGTGTATATAAAATAGATAAACAGATTCCGCGATTTTTGTCCTTCATAGATATCTGTCTCTCTACATAAAAAGAAATATAAAAGTATGTTTTAGAATAAATCACTCAATGGTCCCGCGGCCTTCTGTGAGTGCGTCATTTCAGCAGCATGCATTCAATGCAAGCCATCTCTGGACATGTTTAGACTCACAGTGTCTCATCAGCAGTCAGGCTTTCTTGAAACAACACCGGTGAATTGCCAGATGTTATAGGCAATGGCCCTCTCTTTGAGATATGGGTCCTAGTTTGTCACGACATTTTATAACATGTTGTTAGGTATTCATTTGCATTGATGTTCATAAGCCAATAAACAATAATGAGTTCACATTTCTATGGCAAGGGTCATTATTTCTTCTTACAAAGCCACAGCGTCACCTGCCAGCGCTCATTCTACTGACCCGAGATGGGCGTTGGTGATGGGGTTATCGTTTCTCTGGCCTGGATTCGAACGCATGTGCTCAGAACTCACGAGTCCTGCTCACAAATGAAGACACTGCAGGTCGTCATTCTCTCGAGATAAAACAACATTTACTTTTTAAATCCATGGCCTTTGGAACTTGCGGACACATTATTTTTCAGCAGCGTTTGTTTACAAGCTTCGAGGTCTCATCGGCCTTGGTAACCCACCACTGCTGGCTGGGTTTCCTGCTTCTATTAAATGAATATGCCCTCCACTTCGAGACTCAAGAGGCAGATCTAGAAACATCTCAAGTGGCTGAGCGATCCCTGGATCGGAAGCCTTTTGAACAGGGTAGGGTCCTGCATTAAGGACACCCCCCCCCGCCCCAATGTAATGTCTATTCTCTGATAAATATAAAATACAAATTGTGCGGTCTCAAGGCGGGGTGTGGGTTAGGAGCCATTGCGCCCCCCCCCCGATCCACCACCACTGCCTCCACCTTCACAATGGGAGCGATTCAGCGTAAGAGCAGCGACAGACAACCTTACACAACTCCTCGTGTGCTGCAGTGAAGGATCGTAGGCAACGAATGAATAATGAGCCTCCAACTCCTGTTTGTACATAAATGACGATCACGCTTCCTCCCTGCCTGTTTGCTATCCATCCATTGGCCACGATGCTCCACCATCGTGTGTAATGATTGTTAGAAGTCCTGTTACACGCCGGCTGGAGCGTATGAGCACACGTGCATTACACATCCATCGTACAGGTTGCTTTGGGTTAGATCGCGTACATATTTACGGTATGTGTAGCGAAAAATGCATTCCACAATGTATTTAACTACAACCAGCCATAGCAGCCACGTACAACGTGAACATTTTCCAATTTTTTTTAGCGAACGTCAACGGCGGATTTTTTCTTTAAATCCTAAGCTGCATTGTGCAAGGAACGTTATGCAGCGTGGACTGCAGCTCGTCCACCTTTCCTACGTGTTTTTGGGGAACTGGATTCAGTCGCTCACGAAGCGCCCGGCACTTGGGGCGAACACAACAGGACAGGTCACAGCAAGGCTTCTCTTTCTGCAGGGCTCCACTTTGGAATCTCTTCCCACCACCACCACCATCGGCGTCGTCTCCTTCCCCCCGAAGCTCTCTGTAATAAATAACATTTGCTCAAGTAAAAATAAATCACGTCACACCCTTTTCGATGACAACGTTGCTAATGGTGCCGTTTATTTTGGTGCCCTGTGCCAAACAAAATGGTTTTCCATAAATTGTGTTCGATTTTTTTTCTTTAATTATCTCCATTTGTGACCACGAGACAGGTTGGCGAGTAGGGGGAGACCCAGCGGTGGACGTGAACTGGGTGTGGACCCCCGGGGCATTGTGGTGGCCTCTCCTCCTCCTCCGACGCCGCGGGAAATGCCACAAAACGCGCGGGGAGGTCACGTGCGGCTCCAGCCGAGGGCGGTGGCTCCCCCCTCCCCTCCCCTCCCCCCCTCCCCCTCTCCCCTCCCCCTCCCCCCTCCCCCCCCCTCCCCTCCCCCCTCCCCCTCTCCCCTCCCCTTCTCCCTCTCCCCTCCCCCCACAATTTCGTTCCCACTACACGGACGCCGCTGCCGGGTTCAATGTCAATTCGGGGGCCTCCCAAAGTTATTTTCAGAACCTCGCTCCGTGCGTGCAAGTCGAGTTCGCTAACGCGAGCGCTGCGCTTAGCTTGGCCTCAGGTCATCATCGGCGAACAAATGGCATACTTGGTCACATCACTGCCAAGCATTTAACTGGAACTCAAACTAGAACATTCCACAGTGAACGGATATCCACAAAGATGCTTAATACGTAAAAAATAAAATATTGCCTTTTATACCAGGGGGGAAAGCCTCATTGAATTCGTTTTGTTGTTTGTTCAGCGGCGTCCGGCATTGGTGGTTTTGACCATTCCCGCGAGGATTTGGTCATAGAAAGTGGATTGGGTAACACTCAAAACTCCACACGGATGGATTCAACAACCTATGGCTGTATGTACTGCCATCTCTGTTTGAGAACCAATACAAAGTGATGGTAATGTTATCGGCACGTTTGAAGAACGTGATCTACCGGGCAAAAACGTCAGCGAGTCTCGAGACCAGTTTCAAGGAGGGCTCTCACATTGGGTTGTTTGACCAAATCTCTTCCTTCAGTATTTCGGTCTCGATGGAGGCCTCACGAAGGACTCGAGGTACGCCAAGCCCACAGGTCAAGGAGCCCGGCTCGCTGCCACTGCCGCCTACTGCAGGCAGTGCTGTCTCACTCGCCGCTGCATCTGCACGTGTTCCACCAACCCCGGGTCCGCGGTGCTCGATTACTCTCGCGTCTGCCGCTAGATCGAGCGTGCCGCGTCCAGTCGCGTCTGGGAGCTGATTGCCCATCACATTTTGGAAAGATGCTCACCAGAGAAATCCTACACTCGGTAAATTCTGCGGAAATTCTTCCCTGGTACGATGCGAAAGTTCACGTATATGTGTTGAACTAGCCAATTGTGCAAATTGGAGATGCGGGGGAAGGACAACAATCTAAACACAAAAATCAGGTCTCAAGACATTTTTTAGAAATACATAGCTCCATTGGCTTCCTGCGGTCCTGCGAAGTAAACATCCATCCCGCACTCTGACCACCAGGGGATTTCATCGCTCCATCTTCCTGGTGAACATCCATCCACCAATGCCAAATCTGTAACGCTAAGGGCCCGGCACCACGGCTTATTAATCCGTTTACCAACGTCACATTCGAAAACTCGCACAAGCAAGTGGAGGAGTCGCACGATAACGGAGACGTGCTCCCTAAAGTCACCTGACAGATAACTTACGCGACCGTCTATCACGAGCGCATCGCGAGCGGACAGAACGACCGGTGCCACATCGGCGAGGGCCGAGAGAGCCTCTACGCTCGAAGTGGGGCACTCGTGGAGGAGGCTGCGTGTTGGCGGGGTGGGGGGGGATCTCAGTTACCTTCGCAAAGGCGAAAATAACCACGGCGCTGCTCGCGTGCCAAAAGTGGCACTTTGGCGGCACATTTTAAAAATAATGCGACTGATACTGACAGCGGTCATTTGTGCCGGCGGATTTAATATCCTGCTGCGCGTCAAATTCCCTGCGTGTGTTTCGACGTCTCAGTGCGCTCCGCTGTTTGTGAGCAACTTCGATTAACGATACTCCCCCCCCGCCCACAAGGAAAACTTTGGATTGATGCTGCCACTTTTTTAAAATATATATCACCAGGCAAGGCTCACAGAGCTATATTGCTGTTTTTCAGAAGCGACCTGGCAATCACAAATGATAGCCCAACGAAGGGGCTCATCATCATCACGTGGACATTTACAGCAGCCAAACACTTTAAGCGCGTGACGTTGATTCTAAATGTGGAGGGAAACACCGGTGGACCCGGAGAAAAATCCACGCGACCACAGGGAGAGAGAGACACCGCAAACTCCAAATATACAGCAGCAGGCGTCAGGGTTAGGATGGAATCCATGACCCCTGCATTCCAGGTCGAGGTAGTTTGCATCTCCTAGCCACCCTGGCGAGATGTTGAAGCTCATGGTCACGCTGAACTTCAGTTGTTTGGAAGAGAAGCGTCGTCAGTTTTTTTTATGGTCTCACGTTAAAATGATTTGTTTATAAAATGAAATGTAAGGGCAGAGCAGTTTGTTTCTTAAAAACATTACTTGGTCGTTATTAGTTGGATCTATGGCAAAGTGCGGGGGTGGTAGCACACTGTGGTATGAGCCTGGTGACCCGGACACTAAGTTTGACTCCGGACCATGGCACACATCAGCGCTTGTTATTGGTTCATAAATCAACACGGGTTGTTTTTTTCATACGTATTTCGTCAAAGAAAAATATATATACTAAAATAACATGAGCAATGACAATCGAGATATCATGATAATTTGCAAAACGGACGATATGATTATCGTGGGCCTTGCACCACCCAATATATAGTCGACAACCACGGCAATCGTGATCGATAACATAGAAATGTGTTCATTTTCCTTAAGCGAAAATGTTCCCTTTGGCAGCAAGCCGATTCCTCAATATTCAAACGGACTCTTCTGCTTCCCACACACGTCCACGTTCAGTGTTTCATTGCCTTAGTGAAGATGTCTTTCAATAAAAATCATAATTTTTAAGATGATTTACTCGCACAATATTTAACATTTGCAAATGCACGCTACATTTTAACAATCAAAATCCATCTGGCAAACATTACCTTTTCTTAGTTTGTACTATTGCACGCATAAATGTACAGACTATGTATATAATGATGGCTATAAATACGTGTCTCTCTCTGTCTGTCTCTGTGTTGTCTCTCTCTGCTCATGTGTCTGTCTGTGTGTCTCCGTGTCTGTGTTTTGTCTCTCTCTCAAATTTAGTTCTACCTATACTCTTTGGTTCTTTCGGTAAAGTCACGTAGGTAGAAAAATAAAAAATAAAATATCACGACGTTTCGATCGCAACACAAGCGGTCGTCCTCAGGCGGAAAAAATAATCCAGCAGTGGAACTGCTGAACCAGCGAGAGAGCTGTTACAACAAGACGTTACTTATGTGGCGATGGGCAAGCAGGCGGGGTCTGAGCTGGAAAGGAATTCCATCCCCGGACGCAAGCACGTCAGTTGTGTTAATGGGGGAGATTCGGTCTTTGAGACACGTGGCGCCTGCTTCTTGTGTGAGCCGATTCCACAGTTTAGGGACCACGGCGTTTTCGACCTACACAAATATATAAAAATAAGGCGTCTATACAAAATGTAAATTGCTTTAAAGTAGGGAATTAATTGATTAATTGGTCTAGAATTGAAGCTTTCGTGACTGCAGGAACTGATGACGATTTTGATACAGGAATTCATTGTCACCGGATCTGAGTACGTGTGCAAAATGTGGAATTGATTGGACAACGGGAAGTGGACGAAATTTCGATTACAAGATTTGACCACGACAAACAGAGGAATCAAGTTAAGTAAAACCGTTGAAGAAAAACAAACTCCCATGTGAATGTATAATGGCAAGTAAAAACCAGGCAGGCACACGGGGCGGCTGGGGATGATTCTCCTGCGACATTTCTGGATGTTAAATGGTTGCTTCAGTTCGGCTGTTAGAGCCTTTGGCATTTACGCTGAGGACTTGACGTACGAGAGGATATGTTTTTTTAACACATTTATCGATTTTTGCCGTGAACAAACTCCGACCTGGGTTCAATGTCACGTGCCTCATCGGCAAAGTGTGGCCTGATAAACAAATGCCGCTGGGTGCCCTGCTGTCAACGGCAAACATTCTCCATTGACCCATTCTTTAAACCCGTTCAGTGAACAATGGTAGTAACAATGGTTGTAAAATTGTGCTAAATGTATGATGCGCGTTCTTGAACCGCTGTGCATGAAGGTCCACGTGCAGCGCTGCAATTACTCGCTCATCCCAGTGCTGATGGAAGGGCCTCCGCTAGAGTGAACCCGAGAGAGCCCACCTACGGGGTATTTGGCCTTCTCTTCCACGCTGGCCTGACATCTTGGAAGAGATGAGAGTACCCACACTTTACTCCACCACACACACAACCTGACGATGGACTAACACTGGTGGACCGATTTACACCGTTTCCTGGGCAGAGGTAGGGGTCGACTTAAAAAAAATTAACTCTTGCACCATTGTTTGAGCTGCTCTAATTGTCGAACTCTCCGGTGACCTCTGGATTTCGGTGACCTCTGGATTGTAAGTCCAGTGTCCAAACCTTTGCACCACGGCAACAATGTACCAGTGTCCAATCCGACGTTTGAACTGGAGCGACATCGGCATAATTGTACACATCAGTGCTTGCTCTCGGCGAGATCTGAAGGGAAGGGATTTTCATTTGGGAAAAACAGTTCCTGTGAATGTTGCCAGCGCTAAAATAAACAAAGTGTTGTGTGCGGCAGTCTCCCCGCGGCCCCGCTCTCAAACGTTAAAAGATACGCCAAGAAAATGAAAACATTGGCGCAGCCCTTTCAGCACCTCCGCCAATTTCCATGAGAGGCTGAATCAACATTGTTGAGATCGTTCCCTTTTGCCCATAACAGGCAAGCTTTAGTGTCGTGTCAAGTCAGAACCTTTATACTTTCGAGTTCGTACCTGGCGTTTCAGTGCCAGTAGGAAAGATCATGTATGTTGCCTGCTGTTTACAACCGGGAAGTTTCACAACATTTCTGCGGCCATCCACGAACCCGTGCGTACACCGTGCCGGATTGCAGACCGCATGCATACCCACCACCTCCCCGTTTAACCAGTAAGATAGGTGCTCATATTGCAAATCAAGCCATCTAAGAATGTCATGACAATGAGAGGACATGCAATGCACAGGTCTGAAAGAAAATACGGCAGGTGAGCTGAGTAGGTGGAGGATGAGGAGGGCCGATTGCCAAGAGAGACGACGGTGGAGACTGTCAGGGCCCATGTGGGAGGTCTCGGGTCCCCTGTGCACCGCTTGTGGGGCGAGTGGTGGTGGCCTCAAGGGCTTTGGCCATAATTCCGTCTTGATCTTGCCATGGAAGCATTCCCGATGATATTGCGTTCAACAAAAGTCCACAAATCGTGAATTCATTGTCAGGATGACATTTGGAAAGTAACATTGTTGGGTTTTTTTTTACAGCAAAGTTAAACCACACTTTTCATCGCATAAACTTTACATTTAATAAACTACCTCAGTGAATCTGCAGGCACACTTGTAAGCATACTACTTTCTCATGACATAAAAGCTACAATGTTTTTGATGTTCATCTAATAATTGAACATATCTTGTCAATCCCCTACTAGACAAGGCCCTCTCATGTCATGTCAGTCATGGGGTTGTTTGACCGCACATACTTCACCACACTAGCCAGTGTGCCAGCAACTTTGTATACTTTTATATTTAACTTTTAATATGAATGAGTTCAATGTGCCCACAGTTCACTGCGGTACAGTACTGGTCATCCAAAAACATTTAAATATGTAATTCTCATCAGGCCACATGGTGAGTGTTTTATACCCGTGATGTTAACAAGTTTCCAACTCTTCTTATCCATAATAGAGGTTTGTCGTGTAAACAAAACATGCCAATTCGTTACTAGTTCAGCATACCCGTGTGTTGGAGAGTACACCCACAACATGTATAATTCCAGTACTATTTACCATTCTTGCTATCCACTCTGTCGCTCTATTGGACTCTCTGTTTGCCTGATGTAAAGAAGGGCTCTTTTGCCACAAACGTTGCCGATTATATATTTCTCATTTGACGGCCACGGTGCGATCGGTGAACGAGGTTGAGTTGATTCGTCGTTTCTGCACCTCTGCCGACGCAGCAACAGCAGCAGCATCAGGGACATAATTTGTTTAAATTAATGCGTGCACAAGACTTCATTGTAAAAAAGGTAAATGCAGAAAATTAAAAAGCACACTTTAAAAAAATCCTGGCTCGCCTTTTTATAAGCGTTTTACAATTTCCCCAGGTGTGTTTCCTGCACTAAGACCCGGGCTGAATAAAAAACACACACAACTCAAGTCAAGGAATTTGGAAGAGGTATGTCCAGTAAATAGAGACAGCAGGTCTTTAAGAAAACATCGCAGGACTTGAAGGGCTGTACACCCTGCAGCTTTGCTACTCTATATCTTGCCAACACGAGTGTAAAACAATGGAAGTGCTGCAGCTCTCTATAAATACGGCACGGTGTGTGTGTGTTATCTTTGGCGGAGAGCGGGGATGTTTTCTTTTCCATCACCTTCGTCCATCACAGAGCAAAGCTGCCTCTCCATTAACGGAAACCGCGGGGAGACAAAGGCGGGCTCTAGCGGAGGACGCTGGCGTGAACAACAACGACACAGCTCTCTGTGTGCCCGCTGACAGCGGCTACCCTGTGGCCACGCTGGTCTCTGTCATGGGAATGTGGAATTTACACCGCTGCCTCATGCTTGCTTGGGCAAGGAGGCACTTTTTCTTAATACTAATAAAAAAACATCACGCTCCTTCTATAAATGTGCTGACTTTTAGAAAGCAAGTTGACAGTTTTACTTCGTTGTATTAATACCCACATGTAATGTACTGCATCGGCAGTGTTATGGAAACACAGGCTGAAAATACATTATCCATGTCTTTATGAGGAACCATTGCCTTATAAGTAAAACACATCAGCAGTGTTCAGTGCAGTGGTCCGTCTTCTGAGCAGAGAAGCCGGAGGCACAAGCCTGTTGCTGATATTATGACGAGGCAATGAGGCAATGAGGCAATGAGGCAATGAGGCAATGAGGCAATGAGGCAATGAGGCAATGAGGCAATGAGGCAATGAGGCAATGAGGCAATGAGGCAATGAGGCAATGAGGCAATGAGGCAATGAGGCAATGAGGCAATGAGGCAATGAGGCAATGAGGCAATGAGGCAATGAGGCAATGAGGCAATGAGGCAATGAGGCAATGAGGCAATGAGGCAATGAGGCAATGAGGCAATGAGGCAATGAGGCAATGAGGCAATGAGGCAATGAGGCAATGAGGCAATGAGGCAATGAGGCAATGAGGCAATGAGGCAATGAGGCAATGAGGCAATGAGGCAATGAGGCAATGAGGCAATGAGGCAATGAGGCAATGAGGCAATGAGGCAATGAGGCAATGAGGCAATGAGGCAATGAGGCAATGAGGCAATGAGGCAATGAGGCAATGAGGCAATGAGGCAATGAGGCAATGAGGCAATGAGGCAATGAGGCAATGAGGCAATGAGGCAATGAGGCAATGAGGCAATGAGGCAATGAGGCAATGAGGCAATGAGGCAATGAGGCAATGAGGCAATGAGGCAATGAGGCAATGAGGCAATGAGGCAATGAGGCAATGAGGCAATGAGGCAATGAGGCAATGAGGCAATGAGGCAATGAGGCAATGAGGCAATGAGGCAATGAGGCAATGAGGCAATGAGGCAATGAGGCAATGAGGCAATGAGGCAATGAGGCAATGAGGCAATGAGGCAATGAGGCAATGAGGCAATGAGGCAATGAGGCAATGAGGCAATGAGGCAATGAGGCAATGAGGCAATGAGGCAATGAGGCAATGAGGCAATGAGGCAATGAGGCAATGAGGCAATGAGGCAATGAGGCAATGAGGCAATGAGGCAATGAGGCAATGAGGCAATGAGGCAATGAGGCAATGAGGCAATGAGGCAATGAGGCAATGAGGCAATGAGGCAATGAGGCAATGAGGCAATGAGGCAATGAGGCAATGAGGCAATGAGGCAATGAGGCAATGAGGCAATGAGGCAATGAGGCAATGAGGCAATGAGGCAATGAGGCAATGAGGCAATGAGGCAATGAGGCAATGAGGCAATGAGGCAATGAGGCAATGAGGCAATGAGGCAATGAGGCAATGAGGCAATGAGGCAATGAGGCAATGAGGCAATGAGGCAATGAGGCAATGAGGCAATGAGGCAATGAGGCAATGAGGCAATGAGGCAATGAGGCAATGAGGCAATGAGGCAATGAGGCAATGAGGCAATGAGGCAATGAGGCAATGAGGCAATGAGGCAATGAGGCAATGAGGCAATGAGGCAATGAGGCAATGAGGCAATGAGGCAATGAGGCAATGAGGCAATGAGGCAATGAGGCAATGAGGCAATGAGGCAATGAGGCAATGAGGCAATGAGGCAATGAGGCAATGAGGCAATGAGGCAATGAGGCAATGAGGCAATGAGGCAATGAGGCAATGAGGCAATGAGGCAATGAGGCAATGAGGCAATGAGGCAATGAGGCAATGAGGCAATGAGGCAATGAGGCAATGAGGCAATGAGGCAATGAGGCAATGAGGCAATGAGGCAATGAGGCAATGAGGCAATGAGGCAATGAGGCAATGAGGCAATGAGGCAATGAGGCAATGAGGCAATGAGGCAATGAGGCAATGAGGCAATGAGGCAATGAGGCAATGAGGCAATGAGGCAATGAGGCAATGAGGCAATGAGGCAATGAGGCAATGAGGCAATGAGGCAATGAGGCAATGAGGCAATGAGGCAATGAGGCAATGAGGCAATGAGGCAATGAGGCAATGAGGCAATGAGGCAATGAGGCAATGAGGCAATGAGGCAATGAGGCAATGAGGCAATGAGGCAATGAGGCAATGAGGCAATGAGGCAATGAGGCAATGAGGCAATGAGGCAATGAGGCAATGAGGCAATGAGGCAATGAGGCAATGAGGCAATGAGGCAATGAGGCAATGAGGCAATGAGGCAATGAGGCAATGAGGCAATGAGGCAATGAGGCAATGAGGCAATGAGGCAATGAGGCAATGAGGCAATGAGGCAATGAGGCAATGAGGCAATGAGGCAATGAGGCAATGAGGCAATGAGGCAATGAGGCAATGAGGCAATGAGGCAATGAGGCAATGAGGCAATGAGGCAATGAGGCAATGAGGCAATGAGGCAATGAGGCAATGAGGCAATGAGGCAATGAGGCAATGAGGCAATGAGGCAATGAGGCAATGAGGCAATGAGGCAATGAGGCAATGAGGCAATGAGGCAATGAGGCAATGAGGCAATGAGGCAATGAGGCAATGAGGCAATGAGGCAATGAGGCAATGAGGCAATGAGGCAATGAGGCAATGAGGCAATGAGGCAATGAGGCAATGAGGCAATGAGGCAATGAGGCAATGAGGCAATGAGGCAATGAGGCAATGAGGCAATGAGGCAATGAGGCAATGAGGCAATGAGGCAATGAGGCAATGAGGCAATGAGGCAATGAGGCAATGAGGCAATGAGGCAATGAGGCAATGAGGCAATGAGGCAATGAGGCAATGAGGCAATGAGGCAATGAGGCAATGAGGCAATGAGGCAATGAGGCAATGAGGCAATGAGGCAATGAGGCAATGAGGCAATGAGGCAATGAGGCAATGAGGCAATGAGGCAATGAGGCAATGAGGCAATGAGGCAATGAGGCAATGAGGCAATGAGGCAATGAGGCAATGAGGCAATGAGGCAATGAGGCAATGAGGCAATGAGGCAATGAGGCAATGAGGCAATGAGGCAATGAGGCAATGAGGCAATGAGGCAATGAGGCAATGAGGCAATGAGGCAATGAGGCAATGAGGCAATGAGGCAATGAGGCAATGAGGCAATGAGGCAATGAGGCAATGAGGCAATGAGGCAATGAGGCAATGAGGCAATGAGGCAATGAGGCAATGAGGCAATGAGGCAATGAGGCAATGAGGCAATGAGGCAATGAGGCAATGAGGCAATGAGGCAATGAGGCAATGAGGCAATGAGGCAATGAGGCAATGAGGCAATGAGGCAATGAGGCAATGAGGCAATGAGGCAATGAGGCAATGAGGCAATGAGGCAATGAGGCAATGAGGCAATGAGGCAATGAGGCAATGAGGCAATGAGGCAATGAGGCAATGAGGCAATGAGGCAATGAGGCAATGAGGCAATGAGGCAATGAGGCAATGAGGCAATGAGGCAATGAGGCAATGAGGCAATGAGGCAATGAGGCAATGAGGCAATGAGGCAATGAGGCAATGAGGCAATGAGGCAATGAGGCAATGAGGCAATGAGGCAATGAGGCAATGAGGCAATGAGGCAATGAGGCAATGAGGCAATGAGGCAATGAGGCAATGAGGCAATGAGGCAATGAGGCAATGAGGCAATGAGGCAATGAGGCAATGAGGCAATGAGGCAATGAGGCAATGAGGCAATGAGGCAATGAGGCAATGAGGCAATGAGGCAATGAGGCAATGAGGCAATGAGGCAATGAGGCAATGAGGCAATGAGGCAATGAGGCAATGAGGCAATGAGGCAATGAGGCAATGAGGCAATGAGGCAATGAGGCAATGAGGCAATGAGGCAATGAGGCAATGAGGCAATGAGGCAATGAGGCAATGAGGCAATGAGGCAATGAGGCAATGAGGCAATGAGGCAATGAGGCAATGAGGCAATGAGGCAATGAGGCAATGAGGCAATGAGGCAATGAGGCAATGAGGCAATGAGGCAATGAGGCAATGAGGCAATGAGGCAATGAGGCAATGAGGCAATGAGGCAATGAGGCAATGAGGCAATGAGGCAATGAGGCAATGAGGCAATGAGGCAATGAGGCAATGAGGCAATGAGGCAATGAGGCAATGAGGCAATGAGGCAATGAGGCAATGAGGCAATGAGGCAATGAGGCAATGAGGCAATGAGGCAATGAGGCAATGAGGCAATGAGGCAATGAGGCAATGAGGCAATGAGGCAATGAGGCAATGAGGCAATGAGGCAATGAGGCAATGAGGCAATGAGGCAATGAGGCAATGAGGCAATGAGGCAATGAGGCAATGAGGCAATGAGGCAATGAGGCAATGAGGCAATGAGGCAATGAGGCAATGAGGCAATGAGGCAATGAGGCAATGAGGCAATGAGGCAATGAGGCAATGAGGCAATGAGGCAATGAGGCAATGAGGCAATGAGGCAATGAGGCAATGAGGCAATGAGGCAATGAGGCAATGAGGCAATGAGGCAATGAGGCAATGAGGCAATGAGGCAATGAGGCAATGAGGCAATGAGGCAATGAGGCAATGAGGCAATGAGGCAATGAGGCAATGAGGCAATGAGGCAATGAGGCAATGAGGCAATGAGGCAATGAGGCAATGAGGCAATGAGGCAATGAGGCAATGAGGCAATGAGGCAATGAGGCAATGAGGCAATGAGGCAATGAGGCAATGAGGCAATGAGGCAATGAGGCAATGAGGCAATGAGGCAATGAGGCAATGAGGCAATGAGGCAATGAGGCAATGAGGCAATGAGGCAATGAGGCAATGAGGCAATGAGGCAATGAGGCAATGAGGCAATGAGGCAATGAGGCAATGAGGCAATGAGGCAATGAGGCAATGAGGCAATGAGGCAATGAGGCAATGAGGCAATGAGGCAATGAGGCAATGAGGCAATGAGGCAATGAGGCAATGAGGCAATGAGGCAATGAGGCAATGAGGCAATGAGGCAATGAGGCAATGAGGCAATGAGGCAATGAGGCAATGAGGCAATGAGGCAATGAGGCAATGAGGCAATGAGGCAATGAGGCAATGAGGCAATGAGGCAATGAGGCAATGAGGCAATGAGGCAATGAGGCAATGAGGCAATGAGGCAATGAGGCAATGAGGCAATGAGGCAATGAGGCAATGAGGCAATGAGGCAATGAGGCAATGAGGCAATGAGGCAATGAGGCAATGAGGCAATGAGGCAATGAGGCAATGAGGCAATGAGGCAATGAGGCAATGAGGCAATGAGGCAATGAGGCAATGAGGCAATGAGGCAATGAGGCAATGAGGCAATGAGGCAATGAGGCAATGAGGCAATGAGGCAATGAGGCAATGAGGCAATGAGGCAATGAGGCAATGAGGCAATGAGGCAATGAGGCAATGAGGCAATGAGGCAATGAGGCAATGAGGCAATGAGGCAATGAGGCAATGAGGCAATGAGGCAATGAGGCAATGAGGCAATGAGGCAATGAGGCAATGAGGCAATGAGGCAATGAGGCAATGAGGCAATGAGGCAATGAGGCAATGAGGCAATGAGGCAATGAGGCAATGAGGCAATGAGGCAATGAGGCAATGAGGCAATGAGGCAATGAGGCAATGAGGCAATGAGGCAATGAGGCAATGAGGCAATGAGGCAATGAGGCAATGAGGCAATGAGGCAATGAGGCAATGAGGCAATGAGGCAATGAGGCAATGAGGCAATGAGGCAATGAGGCAATGAGGCAATGAGGCAATGAGGCAATGAGGCAATGAGGCAATGAGGCAATGAGGCAATGAGGCAATGAGGCAATGAGGCAATGAGGCAATGAGGCAATGAGGCAATGAGGCAATGAGGCAATGAGGCAATGAGGCAATGAGGCAATGAGGCAATGAGGCAATGAGGCAATGAGGCAATGAGGCAATGAGGCAATGAGGCAATGAGGCAATGAGGCAATGAGGCAATGAGGCAATGAGGCAATGAGGCAATGAGGCAATGAGGCAATGAGGCAATGAGGCAATGAGGCAATGAGGCAATGAGGCAATGAGGCAATGAGGCAATGAGGCAATGAGGCAATGAGGCAATGAGGCAATGAGGCAATGAGGCAATGAGGCAATGAGGCAATGAGGCAATGAGGCAATGAGGCAATGAGGCAATGAGGCAATGAGGCAATGAGGCAATGAGGCAATGAGGCAATGAGGCAATGAGGCAATGAGGCAATGAGGCAATGAGGCAATGAGGCAATGAGGCAATGAGGCAATGAGGCAATGAGGCAATGAGGCAATGAGGCAATGAGGCAATGAGGCAATGAGGCAATGAGGCAATGAGGCAATGAGGCAATGAGGCAATGAGGCAATGAGGCAATGAGGCAATGAGGCAATGAGGCAATGAGGCAATGAGGCAATGAGGCAATGAGGCAATGAGGCAATGAGGCAATGAGGCAATGAGGCAATGAGGCAATGAGGCAATGAGGCAATGAGGCAATGAGGCAATGAGGCAATGAGGCAATGAGGCAATGAGGCAATGAGGCAATGAGGCAATGAGGCAATGAGGCAATGAGGCAATGAGGCAATGAGGCAATGAGGCAATGAGGCAATGAGGCAATGAGGCAATGAGGCAATGAGGCAATGAGGCAATGAGGCAATGAGGCAATGAGGCAATGAGGCAATGAGGCAATGAGGCAATGAGGCAATGAGGCAATGAGGCAATGAGGCAATGAGGCAATGAGGCAATGAGGCAATGAGGCAATGAGGCAATGAGGCAATGAGGCAATGAGGCAATGAGGCAATGAGGCAATGAGGCAATGAGGCAATGAGGCAATGAGGCAATGAGGCAATGAGGCAATGAGGCAATGAGGCAATGAGGCAATGAGGCAATGAGGCAATGAGGCAATGAGGCAATGAGGCAATGAGGCAATGAGGCAATGAGGCAATGAGGCAATGAGGCAATGAGGCAATGAGGCAATGAGGCAATGAGGCAATGAGGCAATGAGGCAATGAGGCAATGAGGCAATGAGGCAATGAGGCAATGAGGCAATGAGGCAATGAGGCAATGAGGCAATGAGGCAATGAGGCAATGAGGCAATGAGGCAATGAGGCAATGAGGCAATGAGGCAATGAGGCAATGAGGCAATGAGGCAATGAGGCAATGAGGCAATGAGGCAATGAGGCAATGAGGCAATGAGGCAATGAGGCAATGAGGCAATGAGGCAATGAGGCAATGAGGCAATGAGGCAATGAGGCAATGAGGCAATGAGGCAATGAGGCAATGAGGCAATGAGGCAATGAGGCAATGAGGCAATGAGGCAATGAGGCAATGAGGCAATGAGGCAATGAGGCAATGAGGCAATGAGGCAATGAGGCAATGAGGCAATGAGGCAATGAGGCAATGAGGCAATGAGGCAATGAGGCAATGAGGCAATGAGGCAATGAGGCAATGAGGCAATGAGGCAATGAGGCAATGAGGCAATGAGGCAATGAGGCAATGAGGCAATGAGGCAATGAGGCAATGAGGCAATGAGGCAATGAGGCAATGAGGCAATGAGGCAATGAGGCAATGAGGCAATGAGGCAATGAGGCAATGAGGCAATGAGGCAATGAGGCAATGAGGCAATGAGGCAATGAGGCAATGAGGCAATGAGGCAATGAGGCAATGAGGCAATGAGGCAATGAGGCAATGAGGCAATGAGGCAATGAGGCAATGAGGCAATGAGGCAATGAGGCAATGAGGCAATGAGGCAATGAGGCAATGAGGCAATGAGGCAATGAGGCAATGAGGCAATGAGGCAATGAGGCAATGAGGCAATGAGGCAATGAGGCAATGAGGCAATGAGGCAATGAGGCAATGAGGCAATGAGGCAATGAGGCAATGAGGCAATGAGGCAATGAGGCAATGAGGCAATGAGGCAATGAGGCAATGAGGCAATGAGGCAATGAGGCAATGAGGCAATGAGGCAATGAGGCAATGAGGCAATGAGGCAATGAGGCAATGAGGCAATGAGGCAATGAGGCAATGAGGCAATGAGGCAATGAGGCAATGAGGCAATGAGGCAATGAGGCAATGAGGCAATGAGGCAATGAGGCAATGAGGCAATGAGGCAATGAGGCAATGAGGCAATGAGGCAATGAGGCAATGAGGCAATGAGGCAATGAGGCAATGAGGCAATGAGGCAATGAGGCAATGAGGCAATGAGGCAATGAGGCAATGAGGCAATGAGGCAATGAGGCAATGAGGCAATGAGGCAATGAGGCAATGAGGCAATGAGGCAATGAGGCAATGAGGCAATGAGGCAATGAGGCAATGAGGCAATGAGGCAATGAGGCAATGAGGCAATGAGGCAATGAGGCAATGAGGCAATGAGGCAATGAGGCAATGAGGCAATGAGGCAATGAGGCAATGAGGCAATGAGGCAATGAGGCAATGAGGCAATGAGGCAATGAGGCAATGAGGCAATGAGGCAATGAGGCAATGAGGCAATGAGGCAATGAGGCAATGAGGCAATGAGGCAATGAGGCAATGAGGCAATGAGGCAATGAGGCAATGAGGCAATGAGGCAATGAGGCAATGAGGCAATGAGGCAATGAGGCAATGAGGCAATGAGGCAATGAGGCAATGAGGCAATGAGGCAATGAGGCAATGAGGCAATGAGGCAATGAGGCAATGAGGCAATGAGGCAATGAGGCAATGAGGCAATGAGGCAATGAGGCAATGAGGCAATGAGGCAATGAGGCAATGAGGCAATGAGGCAATGAGGCAATGAGGCAATGAGGCAATGAGGCAATGAGGCAATGAGGCAATGAGGCAATGAGGCAATGAGGCAATGAGGCAATGAGGCAATGAGGCAATGAGGCAATGAGGCAATGAGGCAATGAGGCAATGAGGCAATGAGGCAATGAGGCAATGAGGCAATGAGGCAATGAGGCAATGAGGCAATGAGGCAATGAGGCAATGAGGCAATGAGGCAATGAGGCAATGAGGCAATGAGGCAATGAGGCAATGAGGCAATGAGGCAATGAGGCAATGAGGCAATGAGGCAATGAGGCAATGAGGCAATGAGGCAATGAGGCAATGAGGCAATGAGGCAATGAGGCAATGAGGCAATGAGGCAATGAGGCAATGAGGCAATGAGGCAATGAGGCAATGAGGCAATGAGGCAATGAGGCAATGAGGCAATGAGGCAATGAGGCAATGAGGCAATGAGGCAATGAGGCAATGAGGCAATGAGGCAATGAGGCAATGAGGCAATGAGGCAATGAGGCAATGAGGCAATGAGGCAATGAGGCAATGAGGCAATGAGGCAATGAGGCAATGAGGCAATGAGGCAATGAGGCAATGAGGCAATGAGGCAATGAGGCAATGAGGCAATGAGGCAATGAGGCAATGAGGCAATGAGGCAATGAGGCAATGAGGCAATGAGGCAATGAGGCAATGAGGCAATGAGGCAATGAGGCAATGAGGCAATGAGGCAATGAGGCAATGAGGCAATGAGGCAATGAGGCAATGAGGCAATGAGGCAATGAGGCAATGAGGCAATGAGGCAATGAGGCAATGAGGCAATGAGGCAATGAGGCAATGAGGCAATGAGGCAATGAGGCAATGAGGCAATGAGGCAATGAGGCAATGAGGCAATGAGGCAATGAGGCAATGAGGCAATGAGGCAATGAGGCAATGAGGCAATGAGGCAATGAGGCAATGAGGCAATGAGGCAATGAGGCAATGAGGCAATGAGGCAATGAGGCAATGAGGCAATGAGGCAATGAGGCAATGAGGCAATGAGGCAATGAGGCAATGAGGCAATGAGGCAATGAGGCAATGAGGCAATGAGGCAATGAGGCAATGAGGCAATGAGGCAATGAGGCAATGAGGCAATGAGGCAATGAGGCAATGAGGCAATGAGGCAATGAGGCAATGAGGCAATGAGGCAATGAGGCAATGAGGCAATGAGGCAATGAGGCAATGAGGCAATGAGGCAATGAGGCAATGAGGCAATGAGGCAATGAGGCAATGAGGCAATGAGGCAATGAGGCAATGAGGCAATGAGGCAATGAGGCAATGAGGCAATGAGGCAATGAGGCAATGAGGCAATGAGGCAATGAGGCAATGAGGCAATGAGGCAATGAGGCAATGAGGCAATGAGGCAATGAGGCAATGAGGCAATGAGGCAATGAGGCAATGAGGCAATGAGGCAATGAGGCAATGAGGCAATGAGGCAATGAGGCAATGAGGCAATGAGGCAATGAGGCAATGAGGCAATGAGGCAATGAGGCAATGAGGCAATGAGGCAATGAGGCAATGAGGCAATGAGGCAATGAGGCAATGAGGCAATGCCATTGCTGGTAATATCGTAATCGATGTGCAGCTCAGTTACTTGCGTTTTGTTTTGACCTTTACCAAAATCGAGGGAGTTCATTGCCTTTCTTTAACAAACCATGATTTTATCTGTTAAGAAAAAAATCTTACTCGAATTGTGTTACCAGTGACGCGATGCAATATCCATGAGAAATTCTCGCATACTGCGGGTGTTCGAGATCGACTCCCTTTAAGTGACATTCTATTGTATCTGCACAATAATTGCAGAGCTGGGATTTATTCAACATGAGAGAAAACACAAAATCAGTTTGATTTCCTTTCCCGTAAAGCGATTGGTGACCAGGCTGAAACAATCAACTCACTCCACTTGAGAATTCAATTTAATCAGAGGAGGCTGAAATCCAGACTCCAAACCGGAATCTCAAGAATACCAACTCACTGTCCTGACCCCTCAGCCACCCAGCCAGCTTTAAGGAAAATAAGCTTGCGTTTTATGCGTGTACATGTTTTAACTTTTTAGTAGGCCCAACTCTGTGTAAAAGTTGTAACGTTGTCTGCCTTTGTGTGTGTGTTTATCTTGCATGTGCACGCTTATTCTCATGCCTCGTGCACAGTACCCACTTTGGCCTTGAATTATGTTTTACTTGGATCATATACCAAATTAAAATGAGAGATTTTGTGTAAATATTGGTGGCCGGACTGGAATTGTGTAAACATTTGTGCCCAGACTGATAAGTTCACCGCAGATTGTTATGTTATCTTAGAAAGTATCCCATGACTTGAATCTAGGAACGCAAACTGGTGCGCATGCCATGTATGTCACATTGCCAGCAATGTTCACCACTGAGGCGTTCACCACAATCAGCTATGGTAGCTGGTATGGTAATAGCAGAGAGTGATCGATTTCCGTAAAAAAACTGAAAAATGACATGGCATCCATATAAATTAATATTAGTGCCCCAAAATAAAATTTATTTTCTCAAATATTTGTTCCCACCAGCGAACACACGTACAACCCCCACACTTATTTATACACGTGGGTTAGTATTGGTGATGGGGTTAGGTGTAGATCTGTCATATCCGCTTATATAATTCCTCAATTATTCTCGACGATCGTTTTGGGTGACTTTTTTATGTTATCTGATAATAATCGTGTGTGTGTGCCACTGGACGGGAGGTGATGGGTGGGGCTTGGTGACGTTGGTGGTATCAACAGCCGCGTCACGCTGGGCGTGGCTTGTGAGGGGTTTCCCGCCTTCGGGAGACCGCATGTAGGGGGGGTGGCCGCCGTTTTTAGGGGCCCGAGTAATCGCTTACAACAATATAGTCAGTGATCGATTTGTTTGACAAATTGTCTTAGCTCTAGTCATGTACTACATTGGTGAGGGAAAGGTTTGGACCAAACATATTGCACGAAACCTAAATATTTACGAATATTGGTTACTAGACGGAACAAATATTTCGGGGCAACATATTCTCTGATCCTGGAAAAGATGACCCTAAAATTATCCTCGTGTATCACGGCCCGAAACCGGCTTTAAGTTCCTAAGCAACAAAGCCTGGGGCCTCATTCCCACTGCGGTGCGGCTTGCAACGCAGCATGGCTGCTTGTGTGGTCTCTCTACTAATCAAAACGTCGCCACGGGGATTTGTCCAAATTATATCTCGGGGTCACATCAATTCTCATTTGACGGCTAGCAGGGACAAAAAGGCGAGGCCCTGTGGTTTATTGCCACCTCTGGCTGTATAATAGTTAAGGACATATTATACTGGTAGGAACCACCTGGTTCCACCAGCCCACATGGGATTATTGTGTCCGTCCGTCCGTCGTGAATCCAAAAATGGGAGGGGTCTGGCTGGGTGGAGAGAGGAGGGTGGGGAGGGGATGGGTGGGGAGGGGAGGGTGGGGAGGGGCTGGGTGGGGGGTGGGATGGGTGGGGCTGGGTGGGTGGGGAGGGGCTGGTCACCCCGTGGTGCCCTTATAAAACTCAACGTTTAACCTACTCACGCCGGCTTGTGCCCGCCCTCACAGTCGGCCATATTTGCGGAATACACCACGCCGCCGTTGACCCTGGCCATTGACCGAGCAACCCAACGTTCCTACCAGCTCCCTCCGCAGGAATGTGTTGGAAGAATCTCTTACAATACTGAAAGTGGGGAGAACTGTGTGTAAATGCCCTGAGTGGTGAACCGACGAAAAGACAGCGGCTTTTATTGTCCCGAGAAGACTTATATATTTACCTCAACATCCTGGGAACCCCAGGGCACGTGACAACGCTACTTGTAGTACCAAAAGGCAGAGGCACCCGGCAAATGGAGTATTGGTCAAGTATTTTGTGAGCGTGTGATTTCATGCCAAAGCCAAGCAAAGCACTCTCTTTCCTGGTCCCTGGACGCAACATGATACATTTATAATGAACATAGCAAACACTTGAATTTTACAGTCATTTGTGAACTGCTTCATGTTTTTGCTAAACTGCTCACCAACGTGCTAGCAGTCGCAGGCCGAGAACGGCGGAGTCGAGGGTAGGTAGTACACCGACGTCTTCCAAGACGTCGAGCCAGCGTGGAAGAGTAGGCCAAAAACACCGCTCTAGAGCTTCCTCGATAGTGGGAGGCCCATTCCGCCGGCAGTGGCGTGTGAAAGCGATCAGAGGAGCGGTAAAGACGTGGCCCCGCGTGGAAGTGTCTATGACGTAGTTGCGATTTGCCGTACGTCGTCGCTTAATCACGTGGCGCGTGCGTTGCACGGGTTGCCGTGGCAACGCGTAGCCATTGGGTGCGACCGGTGACAGCTGATGTGTAATATGTGGTGGAAGTACACCGTGTTGGAGCTGCAAAAGTTATTAACTCAGTCCTGACGAGTCTGTTATCACCGCGAGGAGCTGTCAACGGTAAGTCGACAATTGTCAGTCGGTTCGCATTTGCGAGTCGGGCGTTTTTTTTTCTTTTGTGCAACAGAAATCTATGAAATGAACGTTCGTGAGTGAAACGCAGATTATTTATGAATGTTAAACGGGTTCATTGTTGTGACACAGGGGTTTACATTTTGGGCTAACGGTGTTTATTAGTGTTATTGTACATGGAGATCCATTTATAGATATCCAATTACATTCAAAGAGAGGAATTATGCACAAAATAACACTTTATTTCCAGCATTGTGGAGGTGAAGGTTGGTGGATCACACACACATTTTTTTAAAACTCCCTTCCCGTGCACGTCAAGGTGTCATACCCTGGCTCTGAATGGGATCGAGCGTTGCCCCCTCGCGTGAATGAGTTTTCTCTGGTCGCTCCGTCTTCCTCTCACGTGTAAAGACTCGTTACTTGGCTGAAAAACATCTGAATATGTAAAGGACAGCGCAGCTTGGGCAATAGCTGGTATCTCTGGCTCAGCGCGTGCCGACCTCCCCACTTGTCTTTGAATCCTCGCGTCTCCCAGCGGCCGTCTCTCGTTGAAAAACAGCGAATAACTCTCCAGCGGTGCGCGGGCAATTATCTTAACTCTATGGATGTCAGAATGTCCGTTGGAAAACTCACACTTTCAATGCAGGTTCAGAATCCGGTCACGTGTATTTTAGGCTCTAATTAAATTAGCAGCCAGGCTTATTCACAAAGTGGCAGGCCGGTGCGAGTTTGCTTGGGGTTTTTTTTCCTTCTGCCGTGGCCTATGTTAACCCACCCCACACGGCACATCGGTTGCAGGAGAGGTCAATGCAAGGAAGTGTTGGCACTGCTTCGCGTTTTGTCGCCATGCTGCAGGAATTGGCGTCCCCGTGTCACGTCGCTCTGCAGTGTCACCGCTCGGAGTCACGGGATCAGGATCGCCCGAGATCCAAACTTGACGCTCGCTGATCTAAAAAAACCACGAACTATTTTTGAATGAACCATGTAAGGCCGACTGAGATGCGTAGCCCTTTCCAGAAGTGACCTGGCTATCACAAAAGATAGCTCAAAGAAGTGGCTTATAATGTGCACATTTATAGAAGCCAAATACTCTAACTGCATGTTGATTCTAAATGTGGAGGGGAAAACCGGAGGACCCGGAGGAAAATCCACGCAACCATGGGCAGAACGTGCAAACTCCCCAAATATACGGGCGTCTGGGTCGGGATCGAACCCACGACCTCCTGCATACCAGGCGAGGGAGTTAACATCTCGTCACTGGGTGCTTAGCAAGCATCTGGGCAAGCACTCGGCTATACACCCGGTCTCACGCTGTCAAGGGGCATAAAGCATCAACTCGAACATTTACGTCCTTGTTAAAAAACAGTCAATCTTTGCTCGCCCAACGTGGAGCCTGAGTCGTCAATTAATTATTAAATATAATTGATCACTCTACCGAATGTCAGTTTGATTTACTTGAAGAATCGGAAAACACAAGAATGGTTTGAAAAAGGTCGAACCTTTCTTCCTATGTGTGCCGCTGGACGGGAGGTGATGGGTGGGGCTCGGTGACGTCACCTGCGCCATCAGCCGTGTCACGCTGGGCGTGGCTTGCAGGGGGGTTTCCTGCCCTCGCGAGGAAGAATGTTTGGGTGTCAACTCATTGTCTTGATCAACTTAACGTCCCGGATCCAATGTCGTCCGGCAAAGAATACGTTGAGAAACGCAGTGCACCCCGAGTGTCAAGGGGATGGACTTTTACAGAACTTCTCTGAAAAACTCCCCCAGGGCCTGGTGGAACCAAGGGGCGGAACCACGGGGCGGAGGGGGGGCAGGTCGGTGGGGGTCAATTTGGGCGATCCGTCCCTCTCCTTGAAACCGCAAAAACATTATATTCTATTGATAGTTACCAGAGAAAATACATTCAATGTTTTTTTATTTGTTAATGTAGATCCCTAAAAATATTTTGATTATATTTTTTGTATCATCGTCATCATCGTCCATTGTCAATCCACTAACCCATTGCTGGATGAAGCCTCCCCAAGCCACCGTCCCCCCGTCGTGATCCTGTGACGTGACAAGCGCAGTCAGACGATCGGTCGGTCGCATGCGGTGGTGGTGGCGGTGGTGAACAATGCGGGTGCTCTCACTTCTTCCGAGACGTCTGGCTGGCGTGGAAGACTCGGGTCAATTTGAAGGATGTATCAACTTACACTCCCGGCCGCGGCTGCATTGATTTATTGAGTGACACGAGCTACGATCGAGGAAGGTGCCGAGCGTAATGCAGAGATATACTCATTGGTCACGGGACCTCTGGCATGGTCCCACTGGTTACGGGAACCCTCACACAGGAGAACGCTCGCGTGGTCCCATTGGTTACACGACCGCGCGAGGCTCTCACGCTGATGAATGAATACAAAATTGCCAGTAGCAAAATATGATAATTGGTTTTTACCCTTTTATCTGGCAACAAAAATGACACCTTTTTTACAAGGAGTCATGTTTGCATTGACCAGATAAATGGGTAAAAAACCAATTATCAGATTTTACTACTGGCAAATGAGGTTCCAATGGTGTAAATGCTTCCCCGAGCTCTCATACTCTGATGGTGCATTGTCCTTGATTTGTGCGCCTTTTGGCGTCATCTGGTCCAACACCATGTGAGACTAGGCTCTAAGGAAAGCTGTCTCGGGTGTGGACCAATCAACTTCAAGGACAGTGCATACATTATCAGAGTTATGTTTTTTGTTTGCATTCCGACTGCAGGTATTGTGGTCAATGCAAACATGACTCCTTGTAAAAAAGAAGATGTCAGTTTTGTTGCCAGATAAAAGGGTAAAAAACCAATTATGAATACAAAATGTTTTGCATCTTTTTCCTTTGCATCTACATCGTAATTCACGAGCCAGGGGTTGGTGAATGGCCGCGCTCTCTTCCCGTGCGGCCTCGCGTCCAGAGGCCGGCGCCGGAGCCTTCGGCGGCTCCACGTGGAGTCGCCTCGACATGCACGTGGAGTCGCCTCGACATGCACGTGGAGTCGCCTCGACATGCACGTGGAGTCCCCGCCCGCTTCTCGGAATTGCGAACTCCCCTGGTGGACGTGAGCGAGAACGAGAAATTGAAGCCGTTGGCGGGGGGGGGAATTCACAATCTTGGCTTTTATTCGCGTAGTAAAGCACCTGTTTGTTCCACAAAATGAATCCTAAAATAATTATATATATCACGCCCAGCATATGCAACGTGTGCGTAATTGCTCATGGTGCACTGCAGTGCACACGCATGTTGCGAAATCCCCAAAAAACTTTATTTTGTAAAAAAAAATACGTAAAAGATAAACGGAACACAAATGCAATTTGTTCTTAACGCTGAGATTAACCACTGGACTTACAAGGGTTCTTAAATCCCTCCACCACCGCTCCTGCCCACCCAGCAGAAGCAATGGGTTCATTGGCGTGAGTCGCTTGGCAGGTTTTGTGTGGTGTGGGAACTCTTCCCCCGTTCTAGCCTCGAAGAGTAAGCCTCACACGCCAAATGTCTAGCAGTAGATAGACTACTGTACATTATAATTGTCATTATAATCACGTAATGAATGCAATACCAAGGTTTATAGAACAGAAAAAGACAAATTCAAGCAGCTAAATCGTGTAAACCCCATATCATGTCGATTTTTAAAAAGAGGGCTGCAAATGATGACAACGTTGTCTGGATTATAACGCGAACTTCCCCTCCCTGCGTGTGTTTGTGAGCAGTATTAGGGGCCGTCCATAAATGACGTCACGCACCTGGGGGGCGGGGGGTCAGACTTTTGTGACGATGTGTGACATGGGGGGGGGGGTGAGAAATGTGACGTCACATCAAAATGCGCAATTTTAAACAAATATAGAATTGTTATAACAACACTCCTACAACATCAAAGTGCAGTGCCACATTAAATACGCACTACGATGACAATAGTTTAAAGCGATTTGAAGCATGTTTTATTTTCAAAAAGAAAATAATGGTTTTGGGGGGGGAGAGCTTTGTGACGTCATATTTGAGGGGGGGGGTCTGACTTTTTGCGACGCCGTGTGACGAGGGGGGGGGGGGAGTCAAAAATCGTCCAAAATCGCGTGACGTCATTTATGGACGGCCCCTTACGTAACTTCATTGACACCGCCCAAACTATTGGGACGTGTCTTACCTTCCCGGGCCTCTCATCATCTGGAGGCAATTGCACATTATTTATTTATCATATGTATCACGTGCTCGAAGCAAGAATCTCAGAAGCTCCCATTTCGCTCCCCTCGGGGCAGGTGACGCCACACCACGTGGTTCACTGCGCGCCGCTGTCACTGCGCCGTCGTGAAAAACGATTCTCGAATGCCGCGCCTCGCTCGCGAGTTGAAGCTCTCGGCACTTTTGCCCCTTCGAATCGGATTCTCACGCAGGCTGCGGGGTGCCGAGCAATGCCTCATTTGAAGGGTCCTAATTTAATTTAAAAAGTCGGTTTATATTTCTGGGTTTTGAATTCAATTTTGTATGCGTGCTGTCTACTTGACAATCCAATTACACTTATAATTAGGATGCTGCTACGCACGTGCTAATCGGAGGTGCTATTATAAAAACACAATGCGTAGAGAACAGCACACAGCACCAGTAATGGCCCTTAGATAACCAATTAATATTTGGGAGAAAAAAATATGTAATGGAATTATAGACTTACATTTAGATTTTAAATGTAATTCATCATTATTTCTCTGACTTCTTAAATGGAATATACAGAATTTTGCCCTGTTACAAATACATCTGTCTTCATCAGCTCGCACAGATGAGACCAGCGTGGTGAAGTATGGTCAAATCACCCCCACGATCCGCATGGCATGGGCAAGCCCTCATACAGCAGTGGGTCGACAGCGGGACTCTACGTTTACATCCTAAAATACGTGCATTGCTAGTATTCATGGCTTAAATGTTTATCATTAATACGTCATTCAAAGTATTCACGTGTTATATGTTAGATTGAGTCCACTCTCATAACGCCACTTATCAAGCTCATCGTCGAAGTGTCCCTCTCGTATTACGGTACACGGAGGTTCTCGCGAACCGGAGAGGAACAAACAAATTCGTCTCGGCTCATTGAGTCAGACGAATGCCCGACGGCCAGTCACAGAGCACACTCTCGACTGGACACTGAATCACGTGACGATGGAAGCGCGTTCATTAAATTGACAGCACGGAGGCCGAGGGGGTGTTTCTCCCACCCAAGTGCGAGATGGGTGGCGCGTGGCGAGGCGGGAGAAACCCGAGCAAAGCGCAGGGCCCCAAGTAGCCGACGGGGCCCAAAAAACGCAACACCGGCACCAGATCTCGGCACAAAGAGAGTCCTGACAATTGTAGATTTGAAGCTTTCGTGACTGCAAGGATTCATATTCTTAGGTTTTTTTGGTAAAGTCACGTAGGTAAAAAAAAATGTAAATTAATAAAAGTAAAATATAATAATTTTACTTTTATTAATTAAAAAAAAATGTTTTACCGAAAAAACCTAAGAATAAGAGTCCTGACACCCAAACACAGATGCCGAGTTCAAGGGGCAACCCTATCTGCAGCACGCCCACTCCGTCATTATAACAACAACAACAATATAATTTATAGTCAGCTGACACACGCAAACATCATTTCTGCTTCAAGCCCTCAACGGGTTAGCACCACCACTGTACTAAATTAGTCTTTACATCTTGAGATTAAATTGTTTCAATTTCATTTCTCCACAAGCCTCCGATTTCTCATCATCGCGTGCGCCGCGCCTGCTGCTGTTCCACGTGTTGGCCGCGCGGTGCCGTTCGACGCCACTCGCAGCCCCACGACGCCTCGCGCGCGGAGCGTGCGCGGAATTTCAATCGCGTGGCCCGGGCGCAGTGGAAATTTCCACCACGAGAGCCGCGCTCACCGCCACCCCCACCCCCACCGCTGCAATGTGCACGTCAGCCACTCCCCGTCTCGCCCCCAACACCACCACCGTTGCGCCGCCCCGCAGATCTCCCCCCAATGCCCCCTCCAGCCACGCCGAGAGGGTTCGTCCTCCTTCGGTGTCGCTGTCAGGGCTGCCAAAGCAACCTCGCCGCCCTCTTGCTGCGCATCATTTTATCGTCGCCTATGCCTCGCCATCTCCCCCCCCTTCCCTTGTCCTGGCTCGCCATCTCCCCACCTCCTCCCCCACCTCCTCCCTCCCTCTCTCTCCCTGTCCCGCTCATTGATTTTCAGTTTTTTTAGCTTTTCCACCCATTTCACATTTGATCACTCCCGTCTCTCTCCGTTCCACTGCAGCCTGTCGCGACCGCCCAGAGATGAATCCCAGCCGGAGCTGGCAGACGCTGAGCTCTGGAGAAACAATCATATTTGAAACCATTTGACTTAAAATTATTTTATTAAAACTTGATTTTTTTTGGCACGTACACTATTTTAAAAGGCTCCGTTTAAAATAATGCCAGCGGCTAGAATTCCTGCACTCACTGCCATGAATATTCACAATCAAGAAATATTAAAGACTCATTAAGTAAAATACATGTACTGGAAAGCCAGAGCAGATCCATGGCTAATGATATCACATCACAGGATTTGACATAAATGCTTCCCAATCGTCATTCATTATCAAATAAATAAAAACTAGAGGGAGACCATCTCTAGCCCCGCCCTCTTACCCTGAGGCTGCACCTATCTCAGGCCTATAACACATTCCTCCTGCGCAGGGAGCTGGTAGGAACGTTGGGTTGCTCGATCAATGACCAGGGTCAACGGCGGCGTGGTGTATTCCGCAAATATGCCCGACTGTGAGGGCGGGCACAAGCCGGCGTGAGTAGGTTAAACGTTGAGTTTTATAAGGGCACCAAGGGGTGACCAGCCCCTCCCCTCCCCACCCAGCCCCACCCCTCCCACCCCCACCCAGCCCCACCCAGCCCCTCTCCACCCTCCCCACCTAGCCCCTCCCCACCCAGCCCCTCCCCTCCCCACCCAGCCCCTCCCTCCCCACCCAGCCCCTCCCTTCACGACGGACGGACGGACACAACAATCCCCTGTGGGCTGGTGTAACCAGGAGGTTCCTACCAGTTTTAGACCTCGTGTTTCAGTAGCTCTCTCTCTCTCACCTGAAGACGGTCGCTTGTGTTGCGATCGAAATGTCGTGATCGATTAATTTTTTATCTACGTGACTTTACCGAAAGAACCAAAGAGTATAAAGTACATCACCGGACAAGTATCAATCATTTCATGAACCAAGAGAACCAGCGAGTTGTACTATGATTGGCTTACAGAAGCAGGAGCGGTTACTAAACGCGAGTTTTGTATTGTAAGCTGGGACCATCCTATTCCAGGGATGGGCTGAATCTCGTTGTAAATCATAATCCTACACAAACCATGATCCTACGTAAACCAAAATCCTACACAACCCATCATCCTACACAACCCATCATCCTACACAACCCATAATCCTACACAACCCATAATCCTACACAACCCATAATCCTACACAAACCATAATTCTACACAAACCACAATCTTAAATAAACCAAAATCCTACACAAACCATCATCCTACACAAAACCATAATCCTACACAAACAATAATCGTACACAAAACCCACTGCACCAGTGAGCCGAAACCTCATCAGACGTTGCCCTCCACCACTCCGTCACTAAACATCACTCGAGTGCCGTTGCTTACAGGTGGACAAACTAAGTGTGTTGATATGCAGCAACAAACACGAGTGAGCTGTTTCAGCCTGTCAGCTTATAGCGTCCCGAACCTTTGTTAAGCAGCCAAACGCTGGACTGATGCCACCCCTGTGGGTCTGAACATGCGACGAGCCCTGGCCAGCCTGCACTGACCAGCGCAGCAAGGTAATGGTCTCTGTCAGGACTGACGCTGCGTTGGGAGGCCTGCAACCAGGAGTAGGCTGACAAGGGGGCCGTAGGTTGTTATATTGTAGAAGCCATGGAGGCCGATCGGTAGATTTACTCAACACAATGTGGGAATGCATCGATCCATGCACGCGCCCTTGACGTGTCATCAACATCCACAACGCCCCGCAACGGCGCACGATGAAACGTCATCAACTGCAAGTTCACGACTGCAAGTTGATGACTGCAAGTTGACGACTGCAAGTTTAACACGTAGGCTTTCGCGACCAATATTGTTCATAATCAACAATTTTTGGGTTTAGATCGCGTTATTTATAAATGTGTCGTAACCCTCCACCACCCGACACGGCCAATCAGTAAAAAAGCGTCACGTTGACAAAAGACAAATAGTTCACTGCAAGTTGATGACGCCCCCCAGAAAAGGTCAAGGAACGAGATGACGAAGAACGCTAAGCACGCGACATTTGCACCGGCGGTGTCGAACGATGTCGAACGATCGCTTTGAGGTGAGCCGGAGCACCGCGCGGTCCGCTCCGTCTGACGGGGACATCCGCTCCGGGCTTTGCGGTGTGTGAGCGAGCACGTGCTGGCAGGCGCTTGCGAATTCCTGTGCGGTTGGCATTCGGGGGGTGGGGGTTGAACATTTGGGGTTTTCTCCGTCTGTGTCTGCGCGGGTCCTCTGCCGAGCGAGCGCCGCCCACCCATTTGTCACTGGCGAGCACGCCCGGGCAGGAACGAGGAACGCGACGAGACCCACCTGTAGGGAGGCGCAGTAAATCAGTGTCGGCACGTGCTGCCGCGAGCAACGTGCTCGGTCTGACAGAGACGATCGGTCAGTCCCCTCCGCATGACCTGCACGCTGCAGAGGTGGGTTTCCCTGGGTGAGCGACTCATGGCCCCAGGTGGCTCAGAGGTCAGAGCGGGGAGCTGGCACCGCTGAGATTCTACGTTCGAAGCCAGGAAGCCAGCCCGCCTGTGATCAAGCCAGATCCAGTGACTTGATGGTCATCGATAACTGCACGGGGAAAGAAAACATGGCATTCAATTTGTTTGTGCGCTTTATTTGGCTATTCCGAATTCGATCTTTGAGAATTTGAAAACATTGCTTTCACTGTCGTGCGACGAGCATTGCTCTTACTGTGTGGACCAGATGCCACTTGAAGTAATTTCAGAGCGAGCTCTGTGATACCCACTTCCGCGGGGCCTGTTCTCTAACAGGAAGGGTTGCACTGCTCCGAGATAGATTCTATTGGATCAATTTATCTGACGAATTGTTGCGATAGCGAAACATGGAATAAACTGGAGGAGAAGACAAAATCATTGAGAAGATTGTGGCATGGCCCACACGGGGGTGATACGAGAGGGCACTGCCGCGGATGCCTGGCCATTGCTGATGCTGACAGCGCTGTCACAACACATCCCGTGGACCAAAGGCGAAGGCACGGGGGAGGCCTTCATCCAGCAGTAGATTAAAAAAGAACTCAACATTATCGTTGTTGCTCTTGTCATGAATCTGTGTAACTGGATGGCAGTTTCAGAAATGTTGCCACGAGACCTCTAATTGCCATCGCGATGAGTGGATCAATGCCATGGCACCGCACCGCAGCGCGATATTCGAGGAGAGAATTCGCAGCAATGAGAACGCCGCTGGAATTAATCGTCGCAGGATTTAATCCACTGCGGAAGCAATTCAGCGAATGCGGCTGAGCCGGCTGTCGACGTTGGGGCTCCTTTCACCGAAAGCAACACAACAGGGCACATTGCCAGAAATATATCAGTGCAGCACTTAGAACCGATCACCTTATTCGGGAAAGGAACCTGCTCGGCTTGTAGAGGCCGTGACAGCGCGGGTATCCTGGCTCGAGAGGCAATCAATTTAAAAGGCGACTCCTGTTGTTGCCTTCTTTTGTTCTCTCAAAATCTAGCAACAAAAATTCTAAGCTGACTCATTGTTTTCTTTGAAACTGGAAATTTACAGATTCCGCCCGTATCGCGCATAAGGTAAGATTGCTTAACAATAGTGCTCGTGAGATCTTGCCAAGTACAGAGTATCGCTGCTTCACCGCAGATTTAGAGGAGGAATCCAATGAGGTGCAAAGTTCGTGTTCGCAGATGTCCAGTAGATTAAAGGTGAAGACGCAGCCATGTAATTGCTTTATCACGCCCCTGCTGGCGGAAGGGCCTCCACTAGAGGGAGCTCTAGAGAGCCCTTCTCGAGGTGACTTGCCCACCTCTTGCACGCGAGAAGAGGGAGGAGGACCCACGCTTGGTCCCACCACACACAACCTGCCGATGGACAAATCGTGATGCAGACATTTACAGAGCTGCTGGGTGGATGGAGGTGGGGGACGTGGGGGGAGGGGGGGGTAAAACAAAACTATTTTTTATTTTACCAGGTAATGCCCACTGAGCTTTACAGCTATTTTGGAGAAGTGACCTGGCTATCACTAATAATAGCTCAACGAAGTGGCTTATCTAGTGCAATGTAGAGCAACCAAATACTCGAAAGCATGTTGATGCTAAGTGTGGAGGGAAAGACCGGAGGACCCGGAGAAAAATCCAAACGAACCAAATTCCAGATATACAAGCATCAGGGTTGGGATCGAACCCATGACCTCCTGCATTCCAGGCGAGGTAGTTAACATCTCGCCACCGCGGCTCCCACTTAAGAAACTGACCCCATTATTTCAACTGCCTGCGCCAAGAGAAGGAATCCAACCGACGGCCCTCCAGATTGCAGGTCTGGTGCAACAACCAAACAGCCCGTGACGACGATCCCAAACCCTAGACATAAAACCACAACGCTCCTCCTCCTCCGACAGAAGCCGATTGACCTTGTCTGTTCATCAGCTGCGGTGCAAGCGCTCCGAACATCAGGCAGGTGAGAGTGAAGGCGACGGGGAATTAGAAAATCTTCCGCTGTTTGTCACTAGGGCGTCGCGAGAGCCGCCCTCAAGGGTGCCGAGAAACGCGGCCCCGAGTCACCCTCATCAGAGAGAGACGTTCGAAGACAGATGGAATAAAACAATATTTCGCCTTTAAATTTAACTTTGAGCAATGCCATTTTGAATCCGCAAACACAGCGTAGCGTGGCGAGAAGCAATTGTCGAATCGTAAATGCACAGTGGCGGAATGCTCCAGTGATAAATGTGGCTCATCATCACGAGACACATCAGATTCAAATGTGGCGATGGCCACACTTGGCAGAGGCCCGCTATTCAAGGGCTGCCCTCGGGTCTCTGCTGTCAGGATGAATGAACCGCAATGTCAGGCAGAGCAGTCCAACTATCCCGACATTCCGACGTGAAGACGGCGCGACTCGTGTCTATCATCTCGAGTGGCACCATGACGGGGATGAGATGGGTAGAGGTTGAGATTGGGGTCACGAAGGAGTCAGCGCGAGACTTATGATTCAGCGCGCGCACTGCTGCACTGCGCCAGGCGCTCGCTGATTCGACCTGAGGAAGGCGCGGGGGGGGGGGCTGCTTCTGACCCCACTCGCCACTGACGCTAGTCGTGGCCAGAAGTCAAACTCAGGCGCCCACGTGCGTGCACCGCTGTGCTCACCGCGGCACGACCCCAGCCTCAATAGGTGGTGGCCAGGCCACGATCTCTGCGCACAGTGCTGGGCTTTGTAGGTTCCTGCTGCAGTGCTTGCCACAGCAATGAGTATGGATCTATGGGGGATCTTTGCCTGTGTGCGTGCACGTGTTACAATCCCAGGGTGGAGCGGCGATGCGGTGGTGAGCGCAGTGCGCTACGAACCCAGCCACCTGGGGTCAATTCGCAGACGTGGCTCACACCAAGTGGCGATTATAATGATCTGAACAGCGCCTGAATCTCTCCTATATTCACTCAACGTTAGCTAAGTAGTCGGTGCGGTGTGTGAGCATCAGCACTGGGGAAACCAAATGTGGCCGGGCGTGGTGGTAGCGGCTATACCTCCCCCGTCGTGTGCCGTGCCGGCCTCCACAGACACTCGCCAACAGCTGCTGTCTCTGCAGTCTGCGTGGGCGACATGGAGTGTGGGGTGGTGGAGTGTGGGGGGTGTCTGTCTTGGGTACAATTCCAGTAGCCGAGTTCAATTTCTGGTCATGCACAAGAGGAGTGGAAATTGACATATGAACACGCCCTAGGCCTCTCCTGGGTCAGCTCATCCTTAAGCTATGAGTTGCTGTGGCGTGCGAACATTAACCATCAGCATAGGGTAGACGAGTGTGGTGGGGTGTGGTGGGTGTGATGTGGTGGGTGTGGTGGAGTGTGGTTTGGTGTGGTGGGGTGTGGTGTGGTGTGGTGGAGTGTGGTTTGGTGTGGTGGGGTGTGGTGTGGTCAGGTGTGGTGGAGTGTGGTGTGGTGGGTGTGGTTTGGTGGGTGTGGTGGAGTGTGGTTTGGTGTGGTGGGGTGTGGTGGAGTGTGGTGTGGTGGGTGTGGTGTGGTGGAGTGTGGTGGAGTGTGGTTTGCTGTGGTGTGGTGGAGTGTAGTGGGTGTGGTGGAGTGTGGTTTGGTGGGGTGTGGTGGGAGTGGGGTGGTGGAGTGTGATGTGGTGGGTGTGGTGGAGTGGAGTGGGTGTGGTGGATGTATTGAAAACAAATAAATGTTGGTGTGGAATTGACATACAACTTGTCTCCTGTGCCATGGCAGCCTTAATAGAAGCTTGCTAACTATCTCACTATATACTGTATAGTGTCTACAACAATTACAAACTTCCCCCATATAGCCGTGACAGACTATTGGGGTGAGTGCTCTTAGTGAGCACCTATGAAGGCCAGCATGGCACATAATGGGTGAGGTTGCTAGCACCACGCCCGGCCGCTCTCGTAGTGCTGACGTTCACACATTGCACCTAGTACTCATTTAAGGCTGAGTCGACCTAGAGGGGGGGGCGCAAGATGGGTTAAATTATTCGCCACTGTTTTTGCTCGCGAGTAGGAATCGAACTCGGATGGCTGCGTTCGTAGGGCATTGTGCTATCCACTACAGTACTACTACAGTTACATATTATCACAGACATATACATGCAAATATATGGATTTTAAATGTCGATACATACACACACACACAGCATACTTTCTGATGCCAGGGAGCGTCATCTATTACGGATTATATCAACTCATGTGTTGGTGCTGGGTGGATTATTCGAATTTTTATGTCACATGAGAAATTACGGGAGATCTTGGGGAGGCCGTCATCCAGCAGTGGATTGTCCATAGCTGATGGCGATGGTGATGGAGATCAATATACAGGGTATACAATTACTGCCAACTAAAATAAATAACGTGTCAAATTATGAATGTTCTGGCAAAAAGTATTGAAAAGAACAAAATACTGAATGCAAACAAATCTTCTCGTGTTCTATTACCTGGGATGACACTTGTGAATTGATTTTATATTTTACACACACAGCTGTGCTGTAATCATTCAGGAAGAAACTTGCCAGTAAGATATGATTTTCCAAACGAAAGATGCTCCAATGTAACATCTTTTATAATGATCAGAAGGTTTAATATCTTTCACTAGGGGATATCGCATTTGAGTTGATTTCTAAACTCCAGCTGTTCTTTGTACCATTGGTTACGCAAACTTTGGAAAATATCTGGTAAATCATTTTGGCCATGCAAATTTACATTTCTGCCCCTACTAATAACTAATTTCTTCAACAAATGTGTCCCCGTGCGTGTTTAAATTAAACATTGTGTTATAATTTACTGACCAAATATTTAGCATTTTTTTAACCAAAAGGCCATGAGCTGAAACGTTACTCAGGCTCTCTTTAGGTTCTTGTTTTACTCTGGGTCACTCTTTCTCAATGAGAAGGGAGGTGCCACTTGCGTGAAATGTGCCAAAAGGCTCACGCTGGAGAAACGACGAAGATGCTCGTGCGAGGGGAGATGGAACGGACGAGGAAGGGAATGGGTCCGCTGGTAGGACGATGTGATGAGTTGGACGGAACGCTCCATGAGAGATGCTGAAGTTCGAGAATGATGGAAAGCATCTGATGGGAAGCAACCCACCTAGGTGCCATGGGTTGACTGACTGAGATGACTGGCAGATGCACCACACACAGCCACCACACAAACAAACAGGGCCACCAAACCCACAAACACAGCCACCAAAAATGCAAACACAGTCACCACACTAACAAACAGGGCCGCCAAACCCACAAACACAGCCACCACACTCACAAGCACAGAACGTATCCCGCCCTTGCAGAAGTAACCGAGTACCCAACTGCAGCGCAGAGGGAATCGTCTCTGTGCTTGGACTCGGCGTCTCCACCTCGCCAGCCTGCCACTGGGGGATCGTCGCCACTGGGGGATCGCCCCCCCCCCGCTCCTCCCCCGCGGGGCCGCACGGGATGGGCCGCCACTGGGAGCGAGACTCCCCTTCGGCGCTGCCGCTCGTGATGACGCAACGGCACCTGGGTTCACCATCACCCTCAACGGTCGACTCCTGACCAAGGTTCATCCGCCACGGCTACATTGCAGCTTGCTACTGTCATTCGTGGCCAGGTCGTTTTGGAAAAAAGAGCTCTGTGGCTCAGTGTGCCTTACCTGGTAAAATAAAATACGAAAAGTTGAACTGTTAAAATAAAATACGAAAAGTTGAGTGTCAAGGTCCACTCTCTCAGTCTCCCATCATCTGCCTTCGGCTCTTCCCATTGGTCGCTTACCTGCGGCTGCCCCTGCAACGCCCGTCTCGGCGGGCTGCCCTCCCTCCTCCTGCTGCTGCCCCCTGCACCCGCGTCCCACCCATCACCGCCGCGTCTTCCCGATACCATCCACAGCGCTCGCTCGCTGCGCGTAGCCACCGCTTACCCTCCCAATCCTTCCACGGCATTCCTACCACGCTCCAACAATAACAACACCACCACCAGAGCACGATGGACTTGTTCGGCATGGTAACGTCGGTATCCGCAGCTTGCCAGGGTGCGAGCAAAGCTCGGGGCTTGCACAGCCGCTAAAGGATGAGAGGGATTATCGTGAGGAGTGCATGGGGGTGTTTCGCTGAATTGCGATTCAAAAGGAATCTCGCCGAGTGAAGGTTACAAAACTCCGCGCGGCTTGCTGCTGCTCAGGAGCCGCTGCCGCTTGTGGTGCCGCAGTTGTGACTCGCGGGCCGCGTTCGTTCAGACGCACGTGGCGCGCGTGCGGCTGAACGAAGTCGTCACGTGTCGTGTGCGGCGTTGTATTCATTGTCACCTGGACACCGCACAGGGTGCTCCACGTGTATAGCGACCTCAAATTCATTGACCCCTAACGTTGTTTGTTCCTCTGCATAGTAATTTGTGTTTTAAATAAACCGTACTTAAAAAAGAAAATAATTCGAGAATTAAGTGTGGATCACAAGACATCTGGAGCACCCTGCACCCGGAGACTGAAGCGATGCTGCTGGTCAATCGACAGGCCGCTCGTGATTGGGCAAAGTGTGGGCCCCCCCTCACCCAGCCACCTCTTGCACGACGTCTGTCCAGCAAGGCAGAGTCGGCGGCGCGACTCTCTGGGCGGGGCTCTTCACGGCTCACTCCGGCGTCGGGGGTCGGCGGCCTGCGCGCGGAACTTTGAAATATTTTTTGTGTCGGATTCAAAAGTAAAATTTTAAAAGATGTTTCTGCCTGTTATTTCGGTTGTCCGAGCCGTGTTCTCGTGGAGAACACGGCTCGGAGCAGTCAAAGGGCAAGGCCGCCACAGCGGAGACGATCGTGATACAAATGAGACATCTCGAGCGCCTGACCCCACAGACCCGTGTCTCGTGGAGAGCGCCCAGCCACCCGACGGGGCCTGGCAGCTCTGGGCGAGAGGCGCTGCTCCCTGGATGTGCACCGACTTGTGGTGGCGTCCAGACCTCGCCTCGCAGCATTACCGTGTGTGTGTGTGAAACACATACATCTGTGTGTGTGTGTGTAAAACACATACATTCGTGTGTGTGTGTGTAAAACACATACATCTGTGTGTGTGTGTAAAACACATACATCTGTGTGTGTGTGTGTGAAACACATACATCTGTGTGTGTGTGTAAAACACATACATCTGTGTGTGTGTCTGTGTAAAACACATACATCTGTGTGTGTGTGTGTGTAAAACACATACATCTGTGTGTGTGTGTGAAGCACATACATCTGTGTGTGTGTGTGTGTGAAACACATACATCTGTGTGTGTGTGTGAAACACATACATCTGTGTGTGTGTGAAACACATACATCTGTGTGTGTGTGTGTGTAAAACACATACATCTGTGTGTGTGTAAAACACATACATCTGTGTGTGTGTGTGTGTAAAACACATACATCTGTGTGTGTGTGTGTGTGAAACACATACATCTGTGTGTGTGTGTGTGTAAAACACATACATCTGTGTGTGTGTGTGTGTAAAACACATACATCTGTGTGTGTGTGTGTGTGAAACACATACATCTGTGTGTGTGTAAAACACATACATCTGTGTGTGTGTGTGTAAAACACATACATCTGTGTGTGTGTAAAACACATACATCTGTGTGTGTGTAAAACACATACATCTGTGTGTGTGTGTGTGAAACACATACATCTGTGTGTGTGAAGCACATCTCAAAATCAAAGCGACCGCTAACTGTCGCAGAAGTGCCGGATGAAGCTAGTGCGGGGCCTGTAGCATGTGATGTTATAAAGGGGCCCTAAATAAAAAAAAAACACATAAATACTAAAACACAAATTTTTTACTTGCATAGTAAAGTAATTGCTTCATTTTCATTTGCTATACAGCCAGATAATACGACAAATCGCTAACCTTAAACACCCAGTCGTTCATAAAAGTTGAAGGCAGTATAGTACTATAGTAATAGAGCAAGTGCAGAGTAACTGAACCGGAATTGATAGCTTGAAAGCATTTAGCGCGGGGCCCATGAAAGTGCGGGGCCCGTAGATACATATGTAGCTACTTTAGCTCCTGGGATAATCCGGCACTGCGTATGAGGCTTTCGTGAACAATATCATCCATAATACAGTTTTTTTTTGTTAGATCGCGTAAATATATAAATGTGTCGCTAAAGCTGCCACCACCCGACACAGCCAATGAGTAAGGGGTTGTCACGTAGTCCGTGTCAGCACACCGCAAAAGTCAAGTCCATGCAGCGTCCTCTGTGAACCTTCTGACCGCCTCGTTCCGTCTCTTATCCCGCCCAAGCTCTGGCTGGTGCAGGCAGAGCTGGCACGGACATGGGGTCGTGAAACGAGCGCTGACAGGACGCAGGGAAGTAGAGAGTGATGCATGCTGGGAATTACACACTAAGAAACAGGAATAGGAAAAGAGTGGCGTGGTCAGTAGCGCTGTTTAGATGTTGCAATTGTCTTAATTATTTTGAGTGTGCTTTTTTATCCAGGACAAATAACTTTATAACGAATCGGCGTTCTATGGGGTCGCGTTAAGTGAGGTATGTCTGTATATGGATCATCACAGTGACTGCGGAAAAGTGGACTTGGGCAGGACACACGACCAGAAGAGGTGGCTATAGGAGGATGAGACTGGCGACAGCATGGCAGCCAAAGGAAGTCACCCAAGGGGAGGCCACGGCGTTGGTGGAGGGATGACATCTGGAGGGATGACATCTGGAGGGATGACATCTGCTCACGTGCTGGGGCGAGACGGACTGTGGCATTGCAACAACACGGGGAAGCCTCCATCCAGCAGTGCATAGATCGTGACCTGATGATTATGTTGATGATGATATCATTGTACTACTGGATGTAGTCCCCCCTCATGCATTGTCCATCCTGGGTGTGTTTTGGCGTCAATGTACGGCGGTCAGTGCCTGTTGTCTAAGCCGGAGTACCCAGGGTCGACGGGTTCATAGCGCGGCGCGCTAACCACCGCTCCCAGCCCTGCACCGGCTCTGTAAACGAGAGAGCGGTAATTTTGTCGAGAGCTTTGAGGGTGTCTGCTCTGCCTGGAGCACTTTGTGATGACGAGCGGAGCTCTCTGCGCGCAGGGGATGGGGTAACAGCTCCTCACTGACTGCACACTGCGATGGATGGTATGGGGAGGCCATCATCCAGCAGTTGATTGAGACAAAGGGCTGAAGATAAAACTTATATCATAGCTAGTCCCATGCTCACTTATTACCTACGCTAGCGCTCTATTTGGTTTTGTACAGGCTGAACTGTTTTTATTTGTAGACGTGTGTGTGTGTTCACGTTGAATGCTCGGAGGGCATTTGGTTCACATGATAAATCATTTTGCATACGCAGCATGCAAAATCTATTAAATTATGGCGATGATGATTTTGTGATCGTTATGCATCGCGCTCACTTGAACCTCATTTGCATAAAGGTTATATGTAATTCGAAACATCTCTGCGATCAACACGGCCAATGTTCCAATTAAAAGAAGAACATCTGGTGTTTGCGGGTACAGTTGACAATCTGTCTCGCGTATTCTGGCCCCCCATTCTGGCCTTGAGCAGGTCCTGGCTACGGCCGGGCAGGAACGCCCTAGAACTCACTAATGAGAGCACCTCTTCATCACCAGGCACTTCGTGTCACCGCACGCACCGAGAGGTGACAGGACTCGCAACTGCAATTTTATTGGCGAAGGCGCCAAGAACAACGGGGGGGGGGGAGCAGGGAGGCAACATCCGCACTAATCGTAGCTCTGCGGTTCTCTGTCGGCGCTGTCGGCCGACTCAGGAGAGTTTGCGCGTGTGAGGGGACAACGCTCTATCTCATGCAGATGGAACCCGTGGAGTCCACACTTTGCTGTGCCGCCTTCTCGTGACCAGTCAGGGTACGGCTCCTCCTCCACGCCCACGGGAAGGGAGTTTCACAGCCCATCTGTGCGTGATCCACCCACCCTCGCGCTGCTGTTGCCTCCACAGTGCTGGGTTACATGGCAGCAGCAGCAACCACGTGCAGAGCCACCACCGCCACCTGGCTTGATAAGTTACTGAAACTAAATTTCGATTTAAAACTTTCGTGACTGCAGGGATTCATCTTCTTGGTTCTTTCGGTAAAGTCACGCAGAATGGAAATAATAAGATAATAAAAATAATATATAATAAAATAATTCTCACGACGTTTCGGCCACCACACAAGCAGCCGTCCTCAGGTGAAGACCAGGTCTGTCGGGGAGACAGCGTCTGAATGAAACAGCACCATGCTTGGAGCGTATATTTAAGCTGGGTTGGAAGGGGGGAAGGGCGCCTTGACAAAATAATTTGCATATATTACTGAAACTAATTAAGTTAATCCACGATCACAACACAAAAAAGCATTGGTCTCTAGCTTCCAATTTTGCCACAAAATGTGAATACTACAGTTGATGCTGGGATCTAAACCAGTCGAATACGACGTGAACAGGAGAGTGCATGATAATGTCATGTCCTGTGTTGGTTATTGTCTAGCCACAACATTCCAGACAACTCAAGTTACACGTTACACGCAAGACTTACTACCCAAGGCGATGCTGCCACAATGGTGTAACGGTCACCACGCTGGATAATTCAGCGGTCGTCGGGTTCGATCTCCCGGTACGGCAGTTGCAACAATGACGCAAGGTTTCTTAAATCCACCGTCCTCTGTCCACCCAGCAGTCTCGATGGGCATGCCACCGTCGCTGGGACGGGTGGGGTAAAGTGTGGGCACTCCTCACGTCTTCCAAGACGTCTGGTCAGTGTGGAAGAGTAGACCAACTATCTGCGAGGGGCTCTCTCGATATGAGCTCGTGGAGGGCTCTTCTGCCCAACAGTTGTATTGAGTGAGCGGCGTCTTCCCCATTCCAGCAACGCTCCACTATATCTATTGCCAAGTGTGTATGTGGGTCAAACTTCTCTCGCACCGTACGGACCCAACCGCGCTAATCGGAGGTGCGGAGAAGGGCCACAAACGAAACGTAACAAGCAGTTGTAAAGAGATTAAGTCATGAATTTACGTCCTCAAATCGTGTGTTTTTTTCTTGTGTGAGCTGATTGTGCTGATTTCGTGACAACTGTAATGACAGTAGAGTCAGCCTGCAGTGTGAGTGGACTGGTGGCCACGGCAGGTAATGACAGGGGAGTTAGCCTGCAGTAAGAGTGGACTGGTGGCCACGGCAGGTAATGACAGGGGAGTCAGCCTGCAGTGTGAGTGGACTGGTGGCCACGGCAGGTAATGACAGGGGAGTCAGCCTGCAGTAAGAGTGGACTGGTGGCCACGGCAGGTAATGACAGGGGAGTTAGCCTGCAGTAAGAGTGGACTGGTGGCCACGGCAGGTAATGACAGGGGAGTCAGCCTGCAGTGTGAGTGGACTGGTGGCCACGGCAGGTAATGACAGGGGAGTCAGCCTGCAGTGTGAGTGGACTGGTGGCCACGGCAGGTAATGACAGGGGAGTCAGCCTACAGTAAGAGTGGACTGGTGGCCACGGCAGGTAATGACAGGGGAGTCAGCCTGCAGTAAGAGTGGACTGGTGGCCACGGCAGGTAATGACAGGGGAGTCAGCCTGCAGTAAGAGTGGACTGGTGGCCACGGCAGGTAATGACAGGGGAGTCAGCCTGCAGTAAGAGTGGACTGGTGGCCACGGCAGGTAATGACAGGGGAGTCAGCCTGCAGTAAGAGTGGACTGGTGGCCACGGCAGGTAATGACAGGGGAGTCAGCCTGCAGTAAGAGTGGACTGGTGGCCACGGCAGGTAATGACAGGGGAGTCAGCCTGCAGTAAGAGTGGACTGGTGGCCACGGCAGGTAATGACAGGGGAGTCAGCCTGCAGTAAGAGTGGACTGGTGGCCACGGCAGGTAATGACAGGGGAGTCAGCCTGCAGTAAGAGTGGACTGGTGGCCACGGCAGGTAATGACAGGGGAGTCAGCCTGCAGTAAGAGTGGACTGGTGGCCACGGTAGGTAATGACAGGGGAGTCAGCCTGCAGTAAGAGTGGACTGGTGGCCACGGTAGGTAATGACAGGGGAGTCAGCCTGCAGTAAGAGTGGACTGGTGGCTATGGGAATGATCGAGAGGAGGAGCTTGGCCAGGCAACGAAAGAGGACGGTGGAGTCTGCCGGCAGAACGAGCGGTCTAGAACCAGCGAGAAGGTTCTGGAATGGGGGTGTGGCCTCGTGCCGTATATGAGGAGCTGTTGCAGTGGGGTTTCCGCCTGTCCGAGTGAACGCGTCTTCAAATAAAGCAACCATCTCAAGATAAGTGTGTCAAGTCGTCGTTACACAACGATGCAGCCACTCCTTGAATGTAAATAACTCGAGGCTATAGAATTATGGGCAAAACCATTTCTACCAAACACGAGTCCAATGTCAATGTTGTTAAAACAGCCGGTGGGCGGTGGAACCACACACACAGAGGCTCAGAGCGCAGATGTGGCTTCGGCGGATTTAAGTCAGGACCTGCCAAACAGGAATAGCAATCAATGTTCCAGCCGCATTAAAGCCTCTGAACGCATTCACGACTTGGCAACATTCGCCAGCACAGAACATTTCAACTAGCTGACATTCGTTGAAGAATTTGTGATGGCACGTGCCTTCACGCTCCGGAGCCCTTAATAGACAAATACCAAAAGCAACCCACGTGATTGAAGATTCCTGCGTGGCAGATTCAGAAGCACGGAGAAAGTCTCTTGAACCGCGCACCCCGCCGCTTTGCTCACCCGGCAGCACAGTTCTGGGTTCAACGCAGCCGAGGCAATCGGCAGGTCCAGCGCTCGGTGGGGTAAAGCGTGGGCACTCCCACGTATTTCAAGACGTTTGGCCAGCCGTGGAAGAGTAGGCCAAAACGCACTCTCTAGCGGAGGCCCTTCTGCCAGCGGTGGCGTGAGCAAAGCAGTTGCAGGGGCTGCGCCAGAGACGGATCATCAAATCGTCAAATAGGGCCGAACATTAAATAAATAAAAAACATTACATTGTCGGGATTGGGATCGTTGGGGATGAAGGAGGGGGTGTGGGGGCCCGGTGGGGGCCCACAACCCACCACCCCCACCGCGCATCCACGGCCTTCACCTGCTCTCCTCCAGCAGAGCCACCACCACCACCACCGCGCCACCGCCACCACCGCGCCACCACCACCACCGCGCCACCGCCACCACCGCGCCACCACCACCGCGCCACCACCACCACCGCGCCACCGCCACCACCACCACCGCGCCACCACCGCGCCACCGCCACCACCGCGCCACCGCCACCGCCACCGCCACCGCCACCACCGCGCCACCGCCACCACCACCACCGCGCCACCACCGCGCCACCGCCACCACCGCGCCACCGCCACCGCCACCGCCACCACCGCGCCACCGCCACCACCGCGCCACCGCCACCACCGCGCCACCGCCACCACCGCGCCACCGCCACCACCGCGCCACCGCCACCACCGCGCCACCGCCACCACCGCGCCACCGCCACCACCGCGCCACCGCTACCACCACCTTGGCACTGCTTCTCTCGTGTTCTCAGCGAGAGCCGCGCCTACACTCAGAGCCTTCTGGTAAGAATAAAGACAAAGATCCCCCGTGTAGTCTTAACAGACTGTTGGGGCAAGTGCTGTTAGCGAGTAGCACCTATGAAGGCCGGAACGGCACGCGGGGGGGGGGGGGGGCAGCAACACGCCCGGCCGCCTTTGTATCCCCAGTGGCGAGGTTAACACACCGCACCAGGTACTCATTCGAGTCTGAGTCGACCTAGGGGTGTGGCCCAGGACCGGTTCAGATAATCGTCACTGGTGTTGACCATGAGCGGGAATCGAACTCGGCTCGCTGGGTTCGTAGTGCAGCATAGCGCTAACCGCTCCACTAATAAACCCTCACACACAGACAGACACACACACACTGCCTATACACACACACACACTGCCTATACACACACACACACACAGACACACACACACACACACAGACACACACACACACACAGACACACACACACACTGCCTATACACACTCACACACTGCCTATACACACACACACAGACAGACACACACACACTGCCTATACACACACACACACTGCCTATATACACACACACACACTGCCTATACACACACACACACTGCCTATACACACACACACACAGACACACACACACTGCCTACACACACACACACACTGCCTCTACACACACACACTGCCTCTACACACACACTGCCTATACACACACACACACAGACACACACACACACTGCCTATACACACACACACAGACACACACACACACTGCCTATACACACACACACTGCCTATACACACACACAGACAGACACACACACACACTGCCTATACACACACACACACAGACACACACACACACTGCCTATACACACACACACAGACACACACACACACTGCCTCGACACACACACACTGCCTATATACACACACACAGACAGACACACACACACACTGCCTATACACACACAGACAGACACACACACACACTGCCTATACACACACACACTGCCTATACACACACACAGACAGACACACACACACACTACCTATACACACACACACTGCCTATACACACACACACAGACAGACACACACACACACTGCCTCGACACACACACACTGCCTCTACACACACACTGCCTATATACACACACACACACAGACACACACACACACTGCCTCGACACACACACAGACAGACACACACACACTGCCTATACACACACACACTGCCTCTACACACACACTGCCTATATACACACACACACACAGACACACACACACACTGCCTCGACACACACACACTGCCTATATACACACACAGACACACACACACACACTGCCTATACACACACACTGCCTCTACACACACACTGCCTATATACACACACACACACAGACACACACACACTGCCTATACACACACACTGCCTATATACACACACACACACAGACACACACACACTGCCTCTACACACACACTGCCTATATACACACACACACACAGACACACACACACACTGCCTCGACACACACACTGCCTATACACACAGACACACTGCCTCTACACACACACACTGCCTCTACACACACACTGCTAATATACACACACACTGCCTCTACACACACACTGCCTATACACACACACACTGCCTCTACACACACACTGCCTATATACACACACACACACAGACACACACACACTGCCTCGACACACACACACTGCCTCTACACACACACTGCCTATATACACACACACAGACAGACACACACACACTGCCTATATACACACACAGACACACACACACACTGCCTATACACACACACACTGCCTGTACACACACACTGCCTATATACACACACACACACAGACACACACACACATTGCCTCGACACACACACACTGCCTATATACACACACAGACACACACACACACTGCCTATACACACACACACTGCCTCTACACACACACTGCCTATATACACACACACACACAGACACACACACACTGCCTCGACACACACACACTGCCTATACACACAGACACACTGCCTCTACACACACACACTGCCTCTACACACACACTGCTAATATACACACACACTGCCTATACACGCACACTGCCTATACACACACACACTGCCTATACACACACACACTGCCTATACACACACACTGCCTATACACACACACTGCCTACACACACACACTGCCTATACACACTCACACTGTCTACACACACACACACTGCCTATACACACACACACTGCCTATACACACACACTGCCTATACACACTCACACTGCCTATACACACACACTGCCTATACACACTCACACTGCCTATACACACACACTGCCTACACACACACACTGCCTATACACACTCACACTGTCTACACACACACACTGCCTATACACACACACACTGCCTATACACACACACTGCCTATACACACTCACACTGCCTATACACACACACTGCCTATACACACTCACACTGCCTATACACACACACTGCCTACACACACACACTGCCTATACACACTCACACTGTCTACACACACACACACTGCCTATACACACACACACTGCCTATACACACACACTGCCTATACACACTCACACTGCCTATACACACACACTGCCTATACACACACACACTGCCTACACACACACACTGCCTATACACACACACACTGCCTACACACACTGCCTATACACACACACTGCCTATACACACACACTGCCTACACACACACACTGCCTATACACACTCACACTGTCTACACACACACACTGCCTATACACACACACTGCCTATACACACACACTGCCTACACACACTCACACTGCCTATACAGATGCAAGTGAATGCTGCTGGTGTGAATGGGACCGCTATCTCTGGCGCGCCCTGCGACATGGCTGACAGAGATAACGCCGAGACAAACATGGCACTGTCTATTTGCCTGTTGCTGGCAGACGAGGCGGCTGCACAAAGCACGGCTGACAGAGGCACGGCACAATCCTCATTGGCCGCGATGTGTGAGAGGTTCCAATCGCGGGGGTTGTTCTCCGTGTCGGCAATGCGCCGGTGTCGCGAGGGAGGGCAAGGGGCACGCGCGTGTCCATCGGGGGCGGCTGCTGCTGGGCAAGCGGTGCGCTGCAGACACCGCGACGCTCCTGCGCTTCGCTGGGTTTCAAGTTCCACTTTGTTGTCGTCGTTGTTGTCGTTGCGTAAGTGCTGTTTATTTGAATAAAAGTTGGTTGGCAAATCGCTTTATATTTTGTAAAAAAATAAAATGCAGTTTTAGAATGCGCAGAATGTTTTTTTTTTAATTTGTAGAAATAATAATAGGGGTTTACCCTTTTATCTGGCACCAAAACTGACACCTTTATACAAGGGATCATGTTTGCAATAACCTTGCAGTCAACATGCAAACAAAAAGAAACAACTCTGATAATGATATGCACTGTCCTTGAAATTGATTGGTCCACACCCGAGACGGCTTTTCTTAGAGCCTAGTCTCACATGGTGTTGGACCAGATGACTCCAAAAGACGCCTTTTCCCTTGTATAAAGGTGTCAGTTTTGGTGCCAGATAAAAGGGTAAAAGCCTATTACTATATCTTGCTACTGGCAAAGGAGGTCTCATAATTGTAAAAATAAGTTGAGCGACAGCGTCGCCCCGACGCGGTCAGTGACTGCCCACGACTCCTGCCCCGGGCTGCAGAGAGGCACCATTCTGTCTGTGTCTGCTGTCAAGGCAGAGTCGCTGAACTTTACAAACGGTGCTGTCGGGTTCTTACAGGTGTTGTCGGGCATGGTGTCCGACGTTTCGCTTCACGAGCTTCGCCATGGTTCCCGAGAGCTCTATATAGCACGGCCCCTTCAGGTTTACCGAAGAAGCTCCCCAGCACGCGGTGCGAAACGTCGGACGTTGTTCCGAGTCGACTGAGTGGGATCGTTTCTTCGACTTGTTAGGCCACCGACACAGCTGCCTCGTGGCTCTCCACGAAGCGGCGTCTCGTTGTTAGCAAGCCCAGGGCCTTGAGGGCTCGAGTCGTCATCGCCGCGACCCGGATTTCAATTCGCAAATCTTGTGATTGCGCGCCGCTCCCCTCTCTTGGCACGTGGCACCAGCCGTGCAGACAACATTCGTACATGCGGCACTTTAGAAACAAAAGGGGCGGGTGCTCTCGTGGGCACGGAGACATTCGCTGTCCTGTCCACACGATCGCACCATGATGGTCTTTGGAATGAGATGATGGCGGTCAGCAGAATCGGTGCCCCGGTTTAGGAGTTTCGGTTGTTTATGCCCAAATTGAAACTTGTCGACGAGTGCATTCACACATTTTGCAAAACATTCCATTTCCAAAAGATTAAATTGCAATGTCGCCGTAATGGGGTCTAAATGATGAAATAGTCAGTTTCTCCGTATCAAGAGTAGCTCCAGCAAAGATCACATTTCGAGTTGTTCTGTGTTCATTCATCGTTTACTCACCAGTTGCAGTCCGCTGTCAATCCACTGCTGGACGAAGGCCTCCCTAAGCTGTGTCGGTCATTGGCGTTGTTTGACCATACTTCACCACGCTGGCCCTGTGCAGGTTGGTGAAGGCGAGCTCAGGATTGGTTCGCCAGTGAAGTTATCAGTGGCCGGGAAATGTAACTGAAGGCCCCCCGGGCTCAAAGCACAGTGCGCCAACCACTGCACGACCTCTCCCCCTGGAGTGGTTCATCGGCTCCAAGAGACCACCATGTGCACGCACGATGGACAGTTTGCTACCCTCCACATTCAACACAGCCCGATCCTAAGCAGGAAATCAAATGACAATCTTCCGTTGGGTTTGATAAGCACACATTGGAACACGTTCTCTCTCATTACAATTTGCACTTCAAAGTCATCGCTGCGAAAACTCAACTAAACTCCGATGTTATTTTAGCAGGTAAGGCCCACTGGGCTATATCGTTATTTTTGAGAAGCCACCTGGCCACAAATGATAGCCCGACGAAGTAGCTTGTCATGCGGTAATTCACAGCAACTCGAAACACGTGATGTCGCTTCGAAATGCAGAGGGAAAACCCGGAGGAGACGGAGAAAAATCCACGCGACCACGGGAAGAACATGCAAACAGATATACAGCAGAAGGCATCGTCCTGATCGGGGTCGAACCCACGACCTCCTGCATGCCAGGCGAGGTAGTTAACATTTCGCTATCGTGGCGCCCGAAAGACACATTACCATCCCCATCATTGGCCACCTCGGAGTTGAATTAAGATAATAATAATGATGCCAATTCACAGCAGCCCTTGTATGGTCAAACTCGCAGCACTGGACTGTGCACACGCTCGCTTCACGTTGCGCCTGGGTCCCACTGACACCAGCGTCCCTCAATTAACCCCTTCCGTTACGTCAACGATTTGGGGGGGGGGACGGGGGGTGGAAATAGGGGGACATGGACGGGAATAAAGCTGGTAAGGGTCGCGTGGTGGGTTGATGACCGCTCGGTATTCAGGTATGTGGACCGGTGGTGGGTGGTGGTGGTGTTGTTGTGGTGGTGGTGGCGCGTTCCTCTGCTCGGGGCGTCAGGGGGTGTGCGTGCAGGCGTGAGCGCATCCCGGCCGCGTGATTGGACCCTCGGCGGAGGAGGAGACGCGCCACTTGACGCGAGGCCGTGCTCTGACAGCCGCCTGAATGGGGAAGTCACCAATCGGCTGCCCTGTTTGTGTCAAACGATTCCCCCCTTTGAACGACGGGCGCCACCGTCGGCTGGAGGACGTGGCACCACGGGGGGCGCGGGATGGGATGCCGCTGCGATGGAGCGAGATGCCCCCTGTGAGCTCGTGACGAACTCTGCCGTGTCGGCTCAGCGCTGCACGGATGGTTTCAGCCAGGGTCGGCCGGCCGGCAACCCCAACAACACATTTTTTTTCGTTTTTAGTAAAATATTTCAAGAGCCTTGTGCGAGCTCGGGAGGCGAAGGTTGCTGACTCGCGGTTTTAATAATTTTCGCGAAGCTTCAAAATTATTTTTAAAATGTTTTAGAAATACGTTATATTTGTTGTTCATACCTGCTTCTTTATATACGTAAAAAAATCGACTCACATATTTAATACAAATATTTAATATATCCTCCATTATCGCCAAATTGTAAAATCATGTTCAAAAAGTTAAAGTATGAGGTTTGTTGCACATATGTAAATGACTTATACGTTTAATCACCGAGCACACATTCAACCAACAGCTATTAAACATGCAATTGTCTAACATATGTAAATCTGCCACGTTTAAAAAAAGTTGTCGATAAGAGGCAATCACTGACGAGCGCGTGCAGCAGATGTCCGCGTGAGAGTCACCGCTCATCACACCGCGAGGCGCTCCCTCTCTGTGCTTTGTAATTAGCAGAGCAAATTCAAAACATCGATGGACATTGACTTCAACATCACACACACACACTTCACACACACACACTTCACACACACACAACACACTGGGAAGCCGCGTTGGGCAGTGGTGTAACAATCACAAACAGCAACACTCACACTCGTCACCGACACTGCCCTATAGACTAACACGTATATCATAGGCGACGTTTCAGGCAATGGGCCTCCATTCTGATCGCTGCTGCTATGAAGAAGGTCCATGACTCGAAATGTTTCCTATCGTATTTATGTTGTTTCTTGAAGGGCGGTGTTATGGACGAGAGTGTGTTGTATGTGCTTGTGCACCACAGCCAATGCAGTATCACGTGTGGACGGCTGAACGCGGGAGCGTGGACAGCAACACCCTGAATGTGCGGGTAGTTTGTGTGTCCATTGTCAATAATCATCATCATCATTCGAGCTGTCGGCAAAATCAAACGAGCCCCCCCCCCCCAACGCGAATGGAAAGACACACTTTGGAATCTTTCAAATCAAACCCCTCCCGGCAAAACCACAAAAAGCAATTTGGTCTCGAAGCGACATCCAGGAAGAGAACACGTGCCGGCGAGCCCGCGGGGTGACTGGTCAAGAGGAGCTGAAAACTCGAAAGTAAAGGAAACAAAATAAAACACCGTGATACTAACTTTACAGCATGATTAGCATGCACAACGGGGTGCAAGATGAAATATGCATGAGACTTCAAATCGACTGTGTTATGGAAAACAAAGCATAGGTTTTGCCTTTTCTGGCAATGAAACAGGTGTTAAGATCAGTTTAACACTTAGTCGGCTTTCGCGACCAATATAATCCACAATATAGGTGTTTTAGGTTAGATCGCGTAAATACATAAGTGTGTCGTTAAACCCGCCACCACCCGGGACTATCTGGCTGTCGCCTGATGAAGCTAGTTGTAATTACTGGCGAAACGTCGTACTCAGATTGTAAATGTTGTGGCTTGGCTCTCCCACACACCGGTTAGCGCTGTACTAGTGACGAATTGGCCACGTTCTGTTTACATGACAACCCTTACTAGTTGGCGGTGTCGGGTGGTGGCGGGTTTAACGACACATTTATATATTTACGACATCTAACCCAACAAACCTCTATTAAGGTGTTAAGATGTTCATATATGACACTGCCAAAAAGGTCCCATTTTATACCGTGTTATCCTTGACGTATTTTATCGTCTGTGTTGCATAATCCACTGCCAATGATGTGTTGTCTCATAGCGTGTGCCATGATCTACCCACTGCTGGATGAAGCCCTCCCCCAAGTCATCACCATCTCTCAGGATCCACCGAGTCCAGAATCCCAGCGGCTCCCGCTCACTTCGCCGCCGACGTGCCCCTCCGTGGCGACGAGCCTGTGTCGCCCAACACGTGAACTATGATGCACTTTCCCTTTGAAGGCCGCAACGCTCTTGATGACGTGTGTGTGTTGAGTTGCGTTGTGACGGTGCTGCAGCAGCTGCAGCACCGTCACCAATCAATGTGTAAATGATTGTTGCGTAATTAAATCACGTTTTGAGATGTGTTTAGCACACCTCAGCAACTCTCTAGCTCCAGTATTCGGGCAAAGCGTTGCAATGCAATCCTGAGGAATGAGGCAATTTAGCACAAACACAAGATAATGTTTACATCATGTGATTTTAGTTTTAAATGTAATAAGTCGATAATAATAATGATGATTGTGCTTCACACTTTGGCACCCCACGCCTTCATCCAGCAGTAATGTCCAGACCAATAGAAATGTAACATATAACACGTCTAAATGTTGAGACCAATGGACCAATTACACAACAAAGCAATGAGTGTTTGTCCATGTGCCGCACGCTTGGGGCAGACAACAGGGAACCACGTGGCAGGGCCGGGCCTCCATGGGCCATGTTCACGTGACCTGAACCGCGGGCCGTCTGGGATGCCGCATTCATCCCCAAAGGTCATTGTTGTTATTTACATGCATGGTATTTATTTTGACACATAAGTGCAGCCCATTGTTTTTTTTAGATCGTGCCCAATAAACGCAACGTATTTTTATACACACACACATATATAGACTCACACACATAACTATTCTCTGTTGAATTGTACTGACCTATTAGGTAACGTCAGAGTCAGAATCTTTATCGACACTGGAGGAATCCTATGAGCTATATAAAGTTATTTTTCACAGATGAAAAAGAGCTTCATGTCCAGTAAGTGCTGTCAGCGACCACCTATTTATGGTGGCACAACTCACGGCACCAGCCACGGTGTTGATGACCACAAACTTAAAAGAGTACTCATTCAGCAAAAAACGTACTGAATAAGATGTCCCTATTGAATAGCTCAAGATGGTGCTACCGAACATATTATCCTATTAAACATGTTCTTTACTTGATACAGCAATCGTGCTGTGATGGTTCCACCTATTAAACATGCTTGTGTTGCCTCCGAAACGTCGTGATTTTTTATTTTACTTTTATTAATTTTAATTTTATTTTTTACCTACGTGACTTTACCGAAAAAACCTAAGAGCATGAATCCTTGCAGTCACGAAAGCTTCAAATCTAGAACTATTAAACAGCTCTCCGATGTGTGTTTACGCTGTGGTGCGTGCTGTTCGGCACGACGTCCGACGTTTCGCTTCACGCAGCAGCAGCAGCAGTCGCTAAGGCACCAACGTGCCGTTCTGGATGTTCCTCCAGGTGCGACGATACCCCCCCCCCGCCCGAGCCCGAGCCAGGCCTCCTGACAGCCACGGCCCGCACCGTGGCGCGTGGCGCTGCGTGAGCCGCAGGCGTCAGGCTCTGTCGGGGTTTGTCTCGGATCTGATGTCGACAACTCGAGCGTGGGGCAAGGGGAGCCAGAACGTCCGGCTGTTGGAGGCTTTCGCCTGATGAAGCTAGTTGTAATTACTGGCGAAACGTCGTACTCTGATTGTAAATGTTGTGGCTTGGCTCTCCCACACACCGGTTAGTGCTGTACTAGTGACGAATTGGCCACGTTCTGTTGACGAGACAACCCTTACGAGTTGGCTGTGTCGGGTGGTGGCGGGTTTTACGACACATTTATGCGATCTCACCAATAAAACCCTCTATTATGTTGGAGGCGAGCTCCGGCACCCGAACAAGCCCAGACGTCGTGTGCGATGAGCCCCCCCCCCCCCATTCTGTGTTTGGGGGAGAGCGGTGCGGAGGGATGCCGCAACGCGCTTGATGACCTGTGTGTTGAGTTGTGTCGTTATTTGGTCACCACTGGCAGTGCCACGGTGGCATTCGTGAGAAAGTCGTTTACATCGCCGTTAACAGCGCTCATGGAAGACCACGGGAGCGCCTGGCATCACGACTCGAGTCGTAGTCTCCGGCTCAGAATCAGCATCTTCATTTGTCCTGGAGTAATCCCGACAAGCTATGAGGCTATTTTCCACAGAGGTCCCAACACAGGCCTCGTGAGGAGTCGAGCACAACTGCAAGGGGATGGCGAGCGTCGCTCGACGCGTAGCCGATGACGCAGCAGCAGCAGGAGGAGGCCAATGCCAATTCTCCATCGCATCCGCACGTCGCATCGACCGCAGCAGCGCAGCCCACCGGGGTAGATGGACCCCTCCACCCCCTCCACCGCGGCCCTCCGTGCTGGAGCGTGGCGGCTGTGGGACCCACGGACACCACGCTCCGACACCCCTCGTCTGGGCCATCAACGCACGGAGAGCCCCCAAAGGCCTCCGCCGATGAGCGGGGTCGAGCAAGGCCGACGGGCAATGGAACCCTCGTTCATCCTCTGAAATGTACATAATAATTCATGGGCCCAAAAAAAAATGTCATTGTTTTTGGGCCTATGTACGTGGCTTCACCTAAAAACCCAAAGAATATGAATTCCTGCAGTCACGAAAGCTTAAAGTCAAGATTTCGAATCAGCATATTTATTTATCCTGGAGAAATCCGATGAAGTATGAAGCGCTTTTTAACAGATGTCCAGTACACCACCACACACACTGGTCACATTCACCAAGACAAAAACAAATCCACTTCAGCATTCAGTTGCATCTTTTAAGGGTTTTTTTATTGTTTATGTACTGTTTTCACAAACGCTTCTTTCGATACAAAAACACCCAAAAACACCCATCTACACGTCCGAGGTGGTGGCGTCACAGTCTAAAGTTGTTTATTCACAACCGCACAACCCAGCAGAGCCTCACTTTCTTTCTCACGTGGTGATGCCACTGGGAGATTCAGCTGCTATCGGTATTAGGGGGCTTTAACAGAAGCACTTTAAACCCATGACCGCGAGGTTTTTTCTGTTTGCTTACATTTCCAAATGTCAAGGACCAGTACACGAGGCGCTTCTGAACACCAAAAGGGTGGCGGTGTAAATGAGGGTCACCAACACAGCCAATCGCGGTTGAGTATTCTCCACAATGTGACATTTTTATAACTGGACAAACGTGCTCTCACGCGAATCTGTTTAGGTTGACAAAAGTGCTCGCATTGGGGAAATGTTTCCTTCAACTCAAAAGGAGACTCGGCAAACTCAGAGGCCTGTCAATGATTTGAATTTTAAAGATGTTTAGCGCGCACACACAAATACATCTGGAGACACTTTCTGTCCACGATTTGGCAAGAGAATGGTGTTGGTGGCCAATACAGGTTCATATTCTCCTGAAGTACAGCAACAAGAACGTGGAAATACATTCAGTCGTAATACGTGCGTGAACATATACCCAACCACGTTCTCTTCAATGTGCCACGAAGTTTTCAATTCTCAGCGGAAGAAATGTTACGTTGCGAAATATCGCCTTCCTTTCAAATGCCAACCTTTGCAGCTACAGTTGCGATGTAAAATTATTCCGAGTTTAAATAAAATGTTGAAGGACCTTTAGTCCATGAAACTACATTTATGTAGCCGTGTTCAAGGCAGTTGTATACAGCGAGCGACGTTGTTTTTTAGATACAGGAACCTCAAAACATGATGGCCCCGTTCAGATGCACCCCACCGATACGTCTGCTTTTAAGTGACAACACGTTTGAAAAACATCGGTGCGCATGTTTTCACTCCCTCGAAATGACAAGGCCGTGCTGTTGAACGAAGACTAAACACGTTTGAAAAAAAGTTTTGCTACAGTCAAATAAGGAGAAACTCATTCCTGCTATTGCAATTGTTTACAAAAAGATAAAGTAGTTAATTTGGGAAAACGCCGTGCTTCCCAGCAACACCACACGTCCTAAAAGTCCACGAGTTCACACACAAGCCCAGCGACTTGCGTCCATAGACACGTTACTTACAGAGCGACACGGACCGTATATGTACAAGAGGGGAAATAAATAACGGCCAATGGGTTCACTGCAGTTCAACCGATCATAAATAGGGCATGTTGGCAAGGGGGTGGAGACGGAGGGGGGGGGGGGATGGCTAATGTTGGAGTGAAAAGTGATGTCACAACACTCGTGCGGCCGTCTGGAACGCTCTTCATTCCGGTATTAGGAAGAGACTGGCACTACGCACTTTCAAATTTAAAACTATTTTCTTTGCGACTGCTTTTTGCGTTTAGTTTGTTGTCCGTCCCTCGCACCGCCGATTAGCACTGTCGGCTACGAACGGTGCGAAAGAAGTTCAACATACATTAGGTACATGGTGAATTTGTCAATGTTCCTGTGTAGTGATCGTGTGAACAGCATGCCGAAACGTTAACGGACCGCACTTTCCCAAGTTTGCTTATAGATCCCGGTAGCTTATTCTACAAAACAGGTTTGTCAAACTGCCAATCGCTTGTACTTAACAAAGCAGTAATCACACAGAACTCCACTCCCTCATGGGCCCACACTTCTGATGCAGGTTTTTGTTACGGGATGTTTTGGTAAGCAGCCTTTTGTATTATATTAAAACAAATGTGTTTAAACTACATTAATACTAGGGAATGACAACCAATATCTGCGTTTCATTAGGACATGCATTCACCCAAAGAAATAAAAATAATGTACATGTTTTAACTGGGTCAGCCTTTGAGTCCATGTTCCAGAGCAGATTGGATACCACCAAAGGTCGCAACAGTTTAGTCCTAACGATTAAGAGTCAATTACTTGATAACCAACGCATTCAAAAAATGGTTATCACGTTATTCACTGTTGTTGTCCACGTAAACAAAAAAACTGAATTATGCCACCTCGGGTGGCACCGACGAGTGATGCGCCTGGTCCCAGCTCGTTGATCGTCATCTCAGGTGGGCCCTGTCGGCAAGCGGCAGGCCACGCGGCGGCCAGCGACGCCGCGCGTCCACTCGGGCCGAGTCCCCGGCTCCAGCGGCGACGCCGCGTCCGGTCGACAATCGCCGGCAGAGAGGACGTCGCGGAAGGCCGCACGCCTCGCACCGAAGCCGGGGGATATCGATCGACGGACTTGGGCAGGGTCAGGGATCACACCCACGCGGCCGAGGCCGCCAAGCGGTGCGCGTGGCCGCACCGCCGCCGACGAATCGCACCGCGCCCGAGATTCGACGAGATCCCAGCCCAATAAGTCGGTGTGTAGTACTTCACCACTACGGCTAGGCCTGTGTAGATGGCTCGAGAGGAACGTCCAACGGCAGGAGGAACTCTGGGAACACCACGATGCAGGAGGTTACGACTAGCCTAGGGATAATCCTACGGATGGGATGATGCGGTTTGCAAGGGAACCATCGCCCAGGTACGATAGTAATCCGTAGCTCCACGCGAAGTCACTAACTTTGGCAATGCTGTAGTTGCAAGTAGATTTTTGCGCGTTATCGATGGACAACACAGTGAAATGGACGCTTACGCTAGTTATAATTTGAACAGACCGAGTTGTTAAGGTAGTATAAAGATACTATGAAAAAAAACCGGTTTTATTTTCCAGATGTAGAACAATGCAGAGACGAATGTGCGTCTGCATTTAAACACCCTAATTTTATGATTCAGCACCGTATTTTACAATATGTACAAACGATACCAACATGCACGTCGACCAGTGGCTATTTTACAATGTACTAACGATTGCTGAAGGTTGTGAGCCGACATTCAAACAGTACCAACTAAAGCACAAAAACAAAATGAGCTACAGTATATCAGAAAATAAAGACCGAGTTAATTACCAAAATCGTTAAGCGATATAGTCCGTAAGATTAGAGTTAAGATACGTCTTAAGTGTATATAGAAAAAGAGCTAAACGGTTTTGTTTGAAATAGCTTAGTTAAATACTGTCTAAGGCATAGCGATCGGAGTTTATCCAGAATAGTCAAAGCACAATGAAACACTACAAGAGAACGACGCGAAAGCAGTAATTGTAGACAAAAACAAAAAAAGCCGTCTTGAGTCTTGCAATTGTGAAACGGAACTATGGCAGCAGTAAAGTCACAGATCCTGGCCAACTGTTTGATAACCTGCAGCATTAAATCGCATTTCCGCCGACAGTTGTTCAAGTTTTTTTCCGCAGCGGGGAAACTCGACTTGACGCGGCCCAGGTCGGGATGTCTTCGTGAATGCCCCCCCCGCCCCCCCACCCCCAGGCGAGGGGGTTTCCACTCCCGAAGCCGCGCCAAAAGGTCGGCACGGACGCTGGCCACAGCCTTGAAAAATTGGAAGACGATAGTGCACGGACCAAAAACATGTAATGCAGAGGTCGGCACATTTAGCGTTAAATACTCCTCCATCTGCACGTTGATACAAGTGCCTGTACGCCCCCACAGAGTATCGTTACAATTGTTATTGTTGTTGTAATTGTAAAACATGGGGCGTGTAAGCCCCTTTCACGAAACGAAAAAAAGAAAGGACGTGGTGTCTGTATGATAATGCAAGCCCTGCTAATATCAAAGTCGATAACACAAGGCTATCGTTTTCTTTATTAACTGGCAAAGCACGCCAGTTCACTACGTTTGCCTTCATTTACCAACCCACCTGCACCACATGATGAAATGAATACCGGCGAAACGAGAGTCGTGAGCTGAACAAACCTTCAAACGAGACACGATGACGAAAAAAACTAAAAAAGAAAATAACTCAAATCCTAAAAGGTAATAAGTCACGGGAATAACCGCTAACACTGTGTTACTACTACGGGTAGCTCAGGATGCCACGTGTCGAGCTCTTCTTCTCTGCGGGTTTCCAGTCTCTCTAGGGTCGCACTTGCAGCAGCCTCGCCTCTTCCTCGATTTTCAAAAGCATCGCCCGAGTCCAGAAAGGGCCGTACGGGCAAGCGGGTCGCTCAGGCCCTGCCCCATCACGGCGGCGGCGAGTGAAACGGTCCCAACGGTGCGGGGTGGGGGGGGTAGTGGGGGTCGTGCGTCACGCCCCCAAACACTCGCGCAGAAATCGCTCGCAGAGTGCGCGGTGGCGCCGCGTGTGCCATTGACCAAGACGGCCGTTGCCGTGGCGCGGGCGCGGTGGCGGTCGCTCCGCGTGGGGGGGGGGGGAGGTGCGGGATCGCCGAGGTTGCCCGGCTGGCGAAGGGAGATTTTTCCGGCCGACGTCTTGCTCGGGGGGTCCGTCCCCGGTCGGTTTGGTCTGGGATGGCTCTGGTATGGCTCTGGGATGGCTCTGGGATGGCTCTGGGATGGCTCTGGGATGGCGATGCACGGCAGGGCGGCTGGGGAGGCGGCGGGAGTTCTGTTGCTGCGAGCGGAACGGGAGTTTCCCCCCGCCCCCTTCTCAGTGGGCACCCCTCGCCTGCTGCACCCAGTCGGAGATGATGAGCCCCATGCTGGCGAACATGAAGAAGATGCCAGACACCAGGAATATGAAGGCCTGCGGGACGAGTCAAAAGCGGGGCTGTTAGGAACGCGCGCACGCACGCACCGCCGAACGGCGAGTTCAAACACGGAGGGCGATGTGAACACGCCTTGGGTTGTCATCTGCGCGCGGTTCGCTCGGTCATCGGCTTCGCTTACAGATTTTCGGACGGCGAGAATGCAAACGGCAAAAGGTAACGCGGGTAAATAAAGCGGCTACTCCAAATGTGCGTGAAGTGAAAATGTGGCTTTACTGGGAGATAATTGGTGGGCTTTTTCCTGCTCACAACGTTCACATTTTGTCGTATTTTTGCACCGGTCCTTGCACTCAACGTTTTGGCCACGCATTCTACCCCAGGCCTCGCCTTAAAATTTTTTTTTTTCTCAATGCACTCTTCGCCAATGTCCAACTATTATTATTTACTATTGCTACTACTACGGCAGGTGAGGCGATGGTGGACTGGATCATGCAGCTACATCAGTGGTGAGCAACATCCCCACTGACCAGGGTGGTGAAGTATGGTCAAACATGACCAAACAGTGTGGGGAGGCCTTCATCCGATAATGCAGTGATAATTGGCCCTACTCTCTTTTGTTACTAATTTACAATTAACACTTATTGTAACTCTGCAACTATAGCTCATTTTCAAATAATGCACATTTTTATTATGGCCTCAGTATACAAATTATCTACTGATTGCAAACCAGGTCATGGTGGTCCGAGTGTTCACTTTACCGCAGAGGTAGCAGCACACCGGCGGTATGGAACATAAGTACTCTTTATCACACTGGGGACTCGCAATTACAGAACACTGCCGACTAATCAATACCCGCTCTGCCAGCAACTTGCAATGTTTAATAAACCGGCGTTTGCAAACCGTTACCGAAGGGAGTTGCCACATACATTGCATGCGTCAAAAGGATTTAAATGAATATGAGCGTGCGTGCTCTGCTTAAACGAGACACAATAAACAAGACAGCTTCATGTCATGACGGTGGAGCCATTGCGGTTGAATTCGTGAATAAAACACTGTTAGTTTCTTTTTGGGTGCAAAACTTACTCCGATCTTCTGCTTGGACTTGAATGGGTATTTCTTGACTATCTTGATGTAAAAGGCGGACGGGAGGATGAAAATGAGCATTGTAGCAGCAGAGGCCCCTGTAAATAGAAAAAAATCCCCGAAAAGCCCAACCATCAGCATGAGTCACGGAGCGAGTACTCTCAAAAACTACAGCCGTTACGCACACGAGCGGAAATTATAGCCAGGGTTCGGTAGACTCTTCCGCTCATTTACCGCAAGGACATCCTTTCTTGTTACAAATTATATCCCAATTGCGCGTTACCTGCATCAGCGCACAGACAATGGTGGCGACAACGCAATTCGGAACACTTACATCAAGGCCACTGTGATGATGACACCCACTGACTGGCTTTCGTGCGACATCCCTACAATGGGTCTCTGTTACCAGCACGACGACAGTGGACTTCCCAACGAGACTGACGACTGGTTCCTACCCTAATGCTACATTCGCAATTTTACATCTGCCGAGCTGTACTGGACCGGATCAATCTGGAAACAAGTTTCCACGCGTTTTTTTTTGGAAAATTCAGTGATGTTGAAAGAAACTAGAACGTATTTTCAATCTTGAGTAGGCAACTGGGGTTTGAACACAGACTCTCAGTGGTGCCAACTCAAAACTTTACGCATCGTCATCATTGTCATCCTCGTCGTCATCACCATCATCTCTCCCTTCACTGCCACGCCTGTGGGGGCACCACCGATGCTGCTGCTGTCACCTCTCTCCACTTCTGCCGGTCCCTCTGCTGTCTTTGCCAGGCCTGGTATCCGCTTATCGGTCCACGTTCTCGCATTTGTCACCCGATTGCCCTGGGGTCACACCATCTCCTTTCCACCGCTGTCTAGCGCTGGGCCCGTAAGACGATGTCGGAGAGTCCCCCGTTTCGTGTTGCGTGTCCAACCCATCACAGTCTCCCTTTCCTCTACCGTTGTCCATGGTGGCGGTCAACGTTCTCCCATCAATTTTACAACCTCCTCTAAGAACCGATTCGTGCGCCCGGCGACCCCACAAGCCAATATGCATTCAACCGTCTCAAACGGACGTCGATCATAAAAAAAACCTAATCTGCGGCCAAGTATTTGTCTGAAATATCGGGCGAGTCTCAGGGTCAGCGGCACACGACTGTGGAGACACGGCGGCGTGCGCAGCGGTAGGCGCTGCGCGTGCGGATGGGCAAGACGGTCGCGTCGAAATGAAAACGTCGACTCACCAATGAAGCCGAATATGTCACGAATCGTCGGCACGAAGATGACCAGGATGTTGACGAACACGAGCAGGCACAGAGCGATGGCGATGTGGCGGATCCAGTTGAACTGCTTGTTCTTGAAGAGCAACTCCTCCACGGACGAGCGGATCTAGAGGGAGAGGCGATGACAAAGACGCGTTCCGTCACTCCGCCGTCGTCGCTACTGCTGCTACTGCTGCCACCGCTCTCAAGAACTTCGCTCAATTCCTCCCCCCATGTGGCAGATTCGGGTCACTCGGGGCGACCCCCCCCACTCGTGCAGACCTCCCCTCGGGTCACTCGGGTTGACCCCCACTCAGACCGCTTCCACTCATCAACGCCGTGCTCAACTGCGTTGCATAAAGGGCCGCATGCCGGTTCAATCCGTGCAACGTAAAGTGAGCAAGCAACATGCAATTCCTGAGATTAAAGGAATACTCTTGTTTCAACATGAATATATACAGACACAACAACAAATACCAAGAACGATAATGGGTTAGTACTCATTTCTAAATCTGAAACGGAGCACGATTGTGAATGGTCCAAAAGGATACAACTGAAAAGAATTTGCTTTGTCTCCACTCACAGTGGCTCCAGGTGTTTCTGTAGATTCACATTTTGCTTAGAATCTGGAAGGACGTGGCTCAAATCGCTCGCACGCGTTGCCGACTCAACGCGATACATTTGTTTCACCAATGGAAGCAACTGTGCTACGAAACGGATATTTGGCGTAATTTTTTAAAACGAATTATACATTCGAAAGTTCATATGTTAGGAGTGCACACTCCTGTCAAAGGCTACGCGACGAAAACTTTAAAGTACGTACATCACAACTCAATTCTTTACCAGAGTATCCAGCTGCAAGCAATTTAAATAGCTCGGGCATGCCACGTGATAACCTCAAATCGCCGTTCTTGCCATCGCCGCACCCAGCGCTGCCAATTTATTAACGCAGAACTGCATTCGCCTCCCCAAAAGCTTTGTGCAGGTTTAAACGATCGCATCAACGCACGTTTCTGCTACTTTGTTCTCAAAATAGAACGCCCGCCGTCTGCGATGGCACAACAACAACGCCGCTGCTGCCGCTGCTGCTGCCTTTCTAGCGAGGTCATCTCGGTGGAGGATTCCCGACCGCTGCGCACGACCCCACGGGATTGCAAAATTGCCTGCGGGGCCAATTTGCAAGGAAATGACCTGACGTTTGTATGCGCTAATGGCACCGTTCGCTCTCTTTTCGTGGAAAGTTTCTTCAAGGATTGAAAATGTATTATGTCATTGTGCCAGTTTATTTATTTTAATGAATGCGTTAATCAAACTGGCAGCCAACGAACAGAACGCGTTCCGAGGGTGACGTCCGCCGAGGAGATGGAGTGATGAAATCAAGTCGAGCACAAGGCCTTGGGCAGATTACTGCAGCCCAGGATCGTGAGATAATGGCAAAGGCTTTGGGGGGGTCCTCGTCCAGCAGTGAATTGATCGTGGCAATGAAGATATAAAAAATGTGTTGACCCGTCCAACAAATGGGCGGGGGTGTTGCGCTGCGTTGAGTGTGCGTAGTAAACTGTAGAGCAACAACATATTCTACACGACACGACATTTACCACTGGGACCACCGTGAAAACGAGATTCCAGATAGAGCAGCGTGCCATTTTACACAACCCATTTATTATTCACGCCAAGCGTCTTCCTGTGGCAACAGCCGCTTCGGGTTTGGCGAGTGCTGTAAATCCAACCGCACCTTGACCCAACGCCTACGTAATTACCTTGGGTATTTCTCAACCGGATCCATCTTTACCTTCTTCAACGATTTTTAGGTTTTTTTTTTCCACACGAATACTCTTTCAGATGACAACACCCTTCTGACGTTTAATGAAAGAGAAAAAAAAAACTTTAAACAAAATCGCCAATCTTCTGAAGATGAAAACGTGCCGCTTTATTTCACAAGCTCTTCCCTGCTGGTTGTTTACGAGAGGAGCAGGGCTGCAGCTGCCCCCCCCCTCCTCCCCTTGACGTCAACTTCTCCGTGACCCACACCGACAAACCAACAGCCCCAACGCGGCACAGCATGGCCGGGGGGGGGGGTGGGCGCAGGCCCAGGCGGTCGCAAAACAAACAACATCCGTTGTTCCAGCACTCTGCGAGTAAACAAACAGCTCGACTCGTGGCCTGCTCTTCATGGTGTCACGTGACACTCGCGTCCTCCTCTACTCCCAGACCGTATGGGCACCACGGTGGCTAGGAGATGTTCACTACCTCGCCTGGTCTACAGAAGGTCGTGGTGGGGGTTCGATCCTGACCCTAACGCCTGCTGTGTATTTGCAATTTGCGTGTCTCTCTCCCCGTGGTCGCGTAAATTTTGCTCCGGGTCCTCCGGTTTTTTTCTCCACATTTAGAATCGACACCATGAGTTTTACGAGTATTTGGCTGCTATAAATGTCCATACGACGACAAGCCGCTTTGTTGAGCTATTATTTGGGACAGCCAGGTCGCTTCTGAAAAAGAGCTACATAGCTCAGTGGGCCTTACCTGGTAAAATACAAAATAGTTTAGTTTTAGTTTCGGCAACGCGTACCCAAACGGCTAAGGCAAACGAGCGAGCGAGCACGCTTCATTTGACACCGCCCGCAGCACGGCGCCCCGGCGACCGCCGTCTGCTTTGTGTTACCAAAACGGGCGGCGTAGAAGGGGCGCTGGCAAAAAAAAAAAAATCGGTGAAACTTGAAAGCGAGGGGGTTTCACTCTCGCTTGGCGCAATCAGAAGAAGACCGGCGCAGCTGGTGGTGGGGGTTTTTGTTTACCGAGATGAGGGCAGAAAGGGGGGGGGGGGCCCTGGGCTGCCAACCACTGCCACCATCGCGTCCCCCCGTTTGACGGAGGAGCGCGGGGTTTTAAACTCACGCTTTGCCGAGACGCCAAGCGGCCAGTAACAAGCGGCGCACTGCCCAAGGTGTCGTTATTTTGAAATCGAATCTGTGGAGTGGTCACCGGAAGCCGAGAGTGCTCATTAGGAATCCGGGCCGAATGCGGGATCAAGATTTAGCTCCAGTGACCGGCACGAGCGTTTATTTACCTTTCAACCGGTGTTAACGCAGACAATTGGAGAAACGTACACATAAAAAAAACGCAGCGCAATGTGGTATGCAACTCAATTACAGGGGTTTGCATCAGCAGGTAACAAGATGGACAAACAACGCCTCGCACTTGCCTCGACACACTGCTGCATCGGCAACCATTTCCCAGCTCGAGAAAGACCCCGATGCATGAGAAAACCACCGAGCTCCAGCGCAACACCGCTCGGTCAGCCGCCCGGCATTCGCAGGCGCGCTGTGCACCACGAGGGGCGTTCAAGGGGCGCGGACGAGGAGGCTGTAGCGAGAGGCGGAGAGAGAGAGAGAAGGCAGGAGGAGCCGTGGCGAGGGAGAGGTGCCGGGCCTCACCGGGAAGAGCACGATGGGCACGGTGAGGGTGACGGCCACGAGCACGGCGAGGCGCACGAGCATGATGAGCAGGTTGTAGGGGTCGCTGTGCAGGAAGGTGTGCAGCAGCTCGGGCTCCACGTTCTCTGCACGACGATCACAGCGGAGCACAACGGTCAACACCGCCGCCGCCGCCAACATCGTCGCCGCCGTCGTGAGACTCGCGACACCCGCAGGGGAGAGCGACGCACGCACGTTGAACTTCTTCCGCACCCCAAGAAGCAAACCGTGCTAATCGGACGCGCGATTATAACGCCGTTAAGTGATGAGCATCCTTGACGGTTTGTGGGAGTAATGATGAAGGATGCGCATCGCTGATTAACGACGTGCCAAACTCTTGCAAGTCGGCGGGACAAACTGGTCCCCGTGACATCCTTTTGCGGTAAAGAATATCTGATTTTGGGAAGTAGCATTTTGTATTCAAAATGTTGAGCATGGTCGCTTAATTTTACATTTACAAGATAGTATTGGTGGACAATAATACCAATAAAACATATTAAGTCTGTGTTTTTATCCGGCCATTCATGCAAACACGTTCCATAAAGCACCAATATGTAGTCAGACATCCACCCCCACAACAACAGCGGCCATTTACAACAAAGTGGAGGTGACGTCACTACATCGCTTGTGCCAGGCTAGGTGCACTTTGAGGTTCTCTTGCGAAGTGTCGAAGGCTCGCTGGCAGGAGGTCACAGGATAGACCCAGTTGCTACTCGTCAACCGACTCCTCCTCCTGCTCCGCCAGAGCAACACAGGACAAAGATCCCCCCGGTAGCCTTCAAAAGACTGCCGGGGCAAGTGCTGGTAGCGAGTAGCGCCTACGAAGGCCGGTACGCCACACGAGGGGGCGGGGTGTGGTCCGCGTCATGCCCGGCCGTCTTTGTCTCCCCGACGACCGGTGTTTAACACGCCGCACCAACGTGCGCTCACGAGGCCCAGTCGACCCAGGGGGAAGGGGCCCACGACCGGTTCGGATATCCGTCGCCGGTGTTGGCCGTGAGCGGAAATCGAACTCGGGTCACCGGGTTCGGAACTCGGCTACCCCACCCCCACAGACACAGACAAACGCAGAGCGCCCCGCAGGGTTTGTTCGCTTCGGCACTCACCGTAGAAAGTGAGGTATCCAAAGACGGCGGTGAGCAGGTACATGATGAACATGAAGAAGATGGAGATGTTGGACACTTGCTGCATGCGCGCACGTGTTGGCCTGAGGCGGAGAAGACACGCACGCGGGGTGAGCCACGCGGGGTGAGCCACGCGGGGTGAGACACGGGGGGTGAGACACGGGGGGTGAGACACGGGGGGTGAGACACGGGGGGTGAGACACGCTTATACTGGAAGAATCCGATGAGCTACAAAGTGGCTTATCACGTGGGCACTCCCAGAAACCCCCCGTGTCACGTGACCTCGTTTAAAGGTGGCGGTGGGGGAACGTCCACCAACTCAGCGGGGCGTGAGACGGCCAATCACTCGGTTCGAATAATTTAGAAGGGAGGCTGAGCCATGAGAGGGGGGGGGGGTGAGCCCCCTCCAGTCAACCAACCCCCGCGACGATAGCGGCGGATGAGACGCTGCCCAGGTGAGGAGCGGACAGCCAGGAGGGACGGGGTGTGGCGGACGTGTGCACATTGACGCCGACAAATGCCTTCAATCAACCACCCACCTGTTCATCGGTCAATAATGAGGCTAAGACAGACAGCTGTGCAATGGGCAATGATGCCTTACGGCCCCGTTGTCAAAACCACATTAAGTCCACCGTCCCATTCTTTATGTAAACCAAAGCAGTGTCAAGATAAAGGCAAATTTATAATGAACAAACACACGTTTAACCAACGTCGCCGGCATAAACAGAAACCAAAGCTCGTATACGCCACGTAGTTTTACGTCAAATCTGAAAGCCATTCCAAGGAAGAATATACACGCGGGACCGCCGTTCTCATTCCGCCAACGGGGTCGAGCCGCGTGGAGTTTCATTCGCAGCGATGGGCAACGGCGGGGGCATTATGCGCGCGACGACGCACCTCTTGAGCTCGGTGTAGATGGGCAGGACCTCGGGGTGGCACACGAACGCAAACGCCAGGATGGGCACTGCGTACGCCGTCTATAAAAAAAAAAGGACGCACGAAACACCGGCGCAATAACGTTGGCGGTTTTAAACACGCAGCTCGGCATCCTGTCGGCTTGACAGAGCAGTTAAACAGTTCGCACACGTACGTTGTAAAAGTCAACGGACTACTTGGATAAATACAGGTTTCTCTCGCTGTGTGCGGTAGGAGGAGGAGAGGGGTTAAAACAAAAGGGCGCATAAAGCGAAACCGCACGAGGAGGCAGCTGCCTGCCTAGTCGCACACACAGTACACACACAGTACACACACAACACACACAGTACACACACAGAGTACATAAACAACGTCCCACTGCATGTGGGGTAATTCAAATCGCATACAGAGGATATTGTTTGGAATTAAGTTATCCGCATATGTACGCAAAATCGCACAACCCAACCCCGCATTAAGCGAGGGGAACCTGGTATTGGTAAAGGTTGACAATGAAATGAAGAAAATTAATAAATTGGTTCCCTTGTAAGACGGCAAGCCCAGTCTTCTGCCTCCTACAGATCTGAAGAAGAGCCACTGCACAGAATACTGTTGATATATTTTTACTTAGAAAAAGGCAATATTCGTTATTAAAGACAAGGATGTTGTTTTTATGTTCACGTTTCTATTACAATGCTAACGCATTGCGTGACATTTTATCTGTAATAAAACAAACCGAAAATGTCAGCTCTCCTTCTAAAAGTCAGCAAGCTTAAAGCAGTAAGCCTGATGGAAATAAATAAATAAATACATAAATAAATATAATACGGCCAAGTCAAAGCTTCTCAATGTTCAAAACAAACACGGGGCGGCTCTCATTTCCGATGGCGTCACCGAGTTAGCCAGTGGTGGAAACTCCACATTCCCATGGCGCGACACAGCAGTAGACATACACGCACACACCACACGCACACGTACACACACACACACACGCATACATGCACACGCATACATGCATACGCACGCACACACAAGGCCATGGCCCCAGCCGCACAGCTCTCATAGTGGAATGCAAATTGTAAATGTTGTAGTGCGTTTACTCTCCAACACACAACAGGTTAGTGCTGAACTAGTAACTAAATTGCAACTAATATTATACATCAGAGGTTTTTTGGGTGAAATCGCGTAAATATGTGTCGTTAAACCGCCACCACCCGACACAGCCAACTAGTGAGGTTTATCACGTAAACAGAATGTGCCAATCAATAACTAGTTCAGCACAAATCGCGTACGACATTTACATGATCTAACCCATAAAACCCTTACTGTGAGAATAGCATCGTTCGCGTGAAGCCCGCTACTACCACCACCACCACCACGGCGTGTTGGACTCACCTGCGAGTTGAACACAAAGTACTTGGCTGTGCAGGAGTCATCGAGCGTGCCGTTGAGGTCGCCGCTGCCGTGAACCTCGCCATTGGTGTACAGCTTCTCCACGCCGTGTGCCGGGCCGTGCAGCGTGCCGTTGAAGGTCACGTTCTCCGCCTCGTCCTCAAACGGGCACGGCAGCGTGAACTTCTTATAGATGATCTGACGGAGCGCGCAGAAGGGGGCAGGGAAACATTCTTACGTTTGGTCACGGTTGGCGCGATTGCGGCCGTGCGACCCAAACTGCGGACCGGGCAGTAAATCATCGTAGTCTGCGTTCCTTCAACGGAGGAGGAACAGCTGAACTATACAGACTCTCTCTCTCTCTGTGAACGGTGAGGTTCTTTTGCACCATACGTAGCCGACCGTGGTCGGAGGTGCGGAGCTTGAATAGAAAATAATAATAATTCACTAAGTTTATTGCGGAAAAGTCTCACTGAGAAGAGAAGTATTCAGAGGTTTTTTTTTCCATGAGGTGTCTGCAATGGGTTGGCTGACCAATTCCTAATAAGGAGTGTTGTGAGATGTGGAAGGAAACGAGAGTTAAATATAGATAACAAGGGAATAACACTCAAGGCTACGCACAGGCGTATTCGAGAATACACCGCTGTAACGCAACATCTTGGCAAACTCACAGCCCGCGCCTGCAACACTTTGGTATATCCAGGGGCAGTCCACGCGTGCGAGTACTGTTCAGCTTCAACCCCGCTTAGCTTTCGATGAGATCGAGTGCATTCGGGCGATTTGCACATCGTCGTCGGGCGTGGAATTACGAGCGTCAAACCCGGTGGAGCACACCGGGCGACGCGTTCCAGTCGCAGCTGCCGCTGTTGCCCGCCACTTTGCCGCGTTAAAATTCACGGGTACCGGGGCAACCGGCTCTGCGGTGGCTCACGTCCACAGGAGCGAGCGCGAGCTCGGCATCTTGGGTCAAAGCCCCCAAGGGTAATGGTTTTCCGTGACGGGCCGTCGCAGCCAGCCGGCGAGCGACTATATCCGTCTCAGCCGAGTCACCAAAAGGATATCCGCGTACCGAAATTGTCTTGCGTGTGTAAAGAGAGAGGATATTAAATATATATATACGTGAATCCGGTGTAGATAGCTGCGAGGCCGGACTAACCGATGACAAATGAAGCCAGAGGCGCTCTTGACCAATGCGGCAACGTGCCGTGCGAGTTTAGATGCCGGATGAGAGTGCGTTTTTAAGTTGCTATCGTGTGCAGTGAATGACGGAGTGATTGGGGCCAATAACAGAAGGCACTATGAGATCTCTACGTTTGTTTTGTTTTCAAAGCATTTTCTACCACAAATGAACGGACTTGTCATTTATTTATTTTATTACTAAAATAAGAAAGGCATACATACCACTATTTGGAAGAACACCATGCAGGCCAAGGAGAAGGTGCTTGTGTATCCCAAGTAACCTGTGAATGAGAAAAAAAACATAATTACTTCACTAAAACATGGCATCAATGCTCATTTGACAGTTCAGTTTCATGCATGTTCATGTGCCGGTTACGTAAACCCTCAAAGATGTGTTCATGCACGATTTTGTTGAGATTCATAGCTTTGAACTCTGGCTAAACACAGCAGCAGCAGCAGCGGCTCACCGCATCAGCCCCTTGCTGGATTTTCCCCAGTACGGTGCCAAATATAAATGTGGCTTTCACATTTCCTGGCTCAACACGAACCGACTGCGGAAGCCAAATCACACGGGAGCGGTGGGGCGTCGTCATCACCGCTTTGCCAAAGCCAGGGTTCGTGCCCCGACCTGCCACGTGCGGTGGTCCCCGTTACCCCCCCCCCCCCCCCGGCTCCGCACCGTTACCGGGTCACCTTTAGAAGGGCGCCGATGCGCCGGGCAGGCCCATCGACCGACAAAAAGAAAAAACGGCAACGCAAAATCCTGGACTCACCGATATTCTTCATGAGCGAGAGGGGGAGGATGATCGCGATGCTCACGAGGATGACCAAGTAGTTTCCATTCAGATACCAGGGACTGAGAACACAAGATTTAAATTGCGTTAGAACGAGAGACCGATCGGTAAATGCACGAGAGAAACGCTACTTTTGCGAGAGGAGGAGGCGGAGGAGCAGCGATTGGAGTTTGGGTGCGGTGGGGGTATGGGTTGGGCTCTCGTTACAGAGCCCCCCCCCCCCCCGTCACCCCCGTGTGTTGGGGCTAACCCTCATACCATATACAAACAAGGCAGCCAGGCAGGCAGCAGATCCGGCCGGTGCAAGAAATAGCTCATAACGCGAGTGCCTGTCCCCTGCGTGACGATTGCGGAGCGAGCGCGTGACCGCGGCCAGGTCAATATCAAGAGCACCGTTAATCATCACGACAGCTCTCAAAGGAAGGCGCGATGAGGGTGGACACTATAAGCAAATGCACATGTGAATGCAATTTATTTATACTTAAAACATTATTTCAGATGGTGATTATTATATAACACCGAGGGCTGCGAGTGCCGTGTATTCGACACGCACAAAGACAAACGGCATCCTCGTAGCTTCGCTCACACAAAATTATTAATTAAAGTGGCTGTTAAAGTTGATACAGCAGGCGGGAGAGGGGGTGGGGCAGTCTCCAGCGCCAGGCATGGCTGCTGTTGTCTCTCTCCACTACCCGAGGTTGCCACACCACCAATTAATTTTTTAGCCTCTATTAACCTTACGGGGCAGGGCAAGGTCAGATTCAGAATCCAATTGTCAGTCGTGGTCTGCTTGGCCAGAGTTGAAGCCGTGTAATCTGGGATCTAACTGGGCGTGTGCTACCCACTAAGCCACCACGACAGCGAGGTGCTCGCACGCACATCCACACAGAAACGCACCCAGACCAAACGCAAATGAGACGTTCAATCATGCTCCATATGGGGAAAACAATCAACACGGTATGAACAAAGTCAACTAACGTTTCAAAACAGAGCAGACCGCAGTGGAGTTTGTCTAGACGCCTTCATGGGGTGGTAAACCATGTCACAAATCACGTGTAAATCTAGCCACCACGAGTCCCCCATTACACCGTTACCGTACCCAAGTGCACTTGCAGAGTCTCGGCCATCACCGCTACCGCTCCGGGACATTTACCCCGCAGTGGCAGCACCGCCTTGCGTCCTCCGGTGGCCAGGGGGCCAAGGCGGGGTCACGTCGCGTCGCGAGCGAGCGATCGCAAGCAGAATTCAATCGCCCCCCCCCCACCACCGCGTCTCAGTTACAGATTCCCCGCATAGCGCATGGCTCACCGACGCACGCGGCTGCCAGGGCATGGTGGGGACGAGCCCGGTGCTTTTTACAAATTTATATTTTCCTTCCACCACTCTCCCTTCCCTAAGCGACAGGGCACCATCCTGGATAGAAGTCGAAGGGACTTGAGGCCAGCAGTGCGGACAAACTGTCAAGGCTTGCGCGGTCCCACGCCTGCGATCCAACAGGTTGGAGGATCGCGTACGTTTGCGAAACTAAAAAAACTCACCGGGGCTGCCAGCACGTGGTGGGGTGAGCCCGGCGAAGTTGGTTTACTTCAACTTGCACCTTCCCATAGCAACCCACCAAGAAGTCACAGGGCTTCGCTAGCGCGGAGCACAGACTGTCGCGGTTTGTGTGGTCCCCGTGTGGGTGAAGGTTGGCGGATCGTGTCCGTCTCTCAAACTCAAAGAGCTTGCTGGGGCTGCCCACAGGAGGCCGGGAGATGGCAGCGCAGCAAGTGGGTGTCACAAAATACGTCTGTGGATCTTTGAGTGCTGTTCCCTTTCTCTTTGTGTATCTTAGTTTGTACCAGCAATAAAACATCGTCACTTGAAACTAACCATGCCAAATATCTCAATGCAAGACCCTGCATTGGTAAAATAAATTACAGGGTAGTCCTCTACTTACGATGGAGAGGCGTTACGACGACCCCATCGTAAGTCGAAGATGGCCTAGCCTACCCACGAGTCTTAAAGAACGGTGATAATTTAGCAAAACAGAGCAATTTACAGGACCGTACTGTATAAACTATATACTGTATGTATTTATTAATTACAATACTGTATTGCACAGTAAAATGTAAAGTAAAAAAAACCAAGGTAAATTCTTAGCCTACCTATATGAACTTTTAACACGCGCTAACACCGAGACAACTTAACTCCGTCGACCGCTGGTGAGAGTGAGAGGTATCACCACACAAGGCGGGAGATGCGTACGGTACATCCTGGCAGCGTCCCAACGTACAGTATCGTACCTCGTACGCTGCTGCGTTTGGCTGCCGCGCGAAATGTAAAATATTTTACAATTTTGTCGTATGGCTATCGCCATCGTAAGATCTAAATATCGTAAGTTGGACCATCGTAACTCGGGGACTATCTGTACAACTATTATTATTAATTTCCAATATTGATTTCCCCAAAGTGGAACTAATTTCTTCGACCTGAGCATAGAGAGGTGTGGGGTTGGGCCGACTCCCGACCGGGTATTGAACTCATGCGCTCTGCTCTTACAAGTTGAGCACTCTCTCTGTGGCACTACAAGGTCAGACATTATTGTTACAACTTAATACTGCAATGCCAGAGAGCAAGGAACGGGTTTCTGGCCGCCCTATACTTGCGATGCTCAGACAGAGTTAGCCTCTCCACCTCGCTAATCGCCCGTGGCTGGAAGTGTTAAGCCTGCGGGATAAAACGGAATGCCAAAGCCAGGCTAGCGTTTCTGCTGCTGCTACATCTGCTGCTGCTGCTGCCCGTGGATCGTGTTGCACTAAAGGGAGCTCAATCGTCGCGCCAGCAAGAAGAGATGTTTTCTACGGCTTGGCAAAGCTACCTGGGGAGAGTGAGAAGGGCCAGGTGACAGCCGACGCTATAAATGTGGAAAACCCAAATGTGAAGAGCAAGTTGGTAAATAATTATATGCATTCTAAGCGGACTCATCACTGTGATGTCGTGCACAATGGCACTAGAATGATACAACGCTCCAATTAAAACAACGTTTCATGGCTGTACATTACACACGAGATAGAAGCTGCGCCAACAATAAGATCCATCCAGGGAACATTTCAAATGTGATGGCCGTGCTTAGTAGAAGTTATCGGCGTTCAACCATTGAATGGAAATTCTCAATTATTGTCTCAACAAACATTCGCGAGACGAGCGTCTCATCGGGACGTCCGGGCTGCCGGCATCTCCCGCGTTGGGACTTGTTCAGCAGCGGCGCTCGGCCGTGTCGCCAAACGGCACCTGGCGTCTGGGCTACGATAAACAAAAGCGGCGATTCTCTCTCTCCCAACGAATGGCCACCGCTGCCACCAGCGGCGCCGTGACATCATTGCCTTCTCGTGCCTGCGCAGTCGCCTCCATTCGAGGAGGAGACAACAACCGGTTGAATGCCAAGTGAATGTTCATTGCCGCAAATTATACGTCGTCTAAACCAAACCAAAATATATTAACACCCAGATGAAAATAAAACACCGCTCAGGACGGCGCAGCTTTGTTGTACCAACCAATCTTGAAAGTCGGTGTTCATAAACTGACGCCAAATCAACTCATCCATTGACCCACTAACCTACTCAATATACCCATAAACCTAGTCAATATACCAACTAAGCTAGGCAATCTACCCATCTATCTCGTAATAACCAGGAATGCAAGTGGTTGGTTAGTGTTTTGGCAGCAGCAACAGCAGCTAAACTATGGACAGTTGGTAAAGGAAAAGACACACAGTGGAATTATCACAAGACAATTATAACAATAACGCATATGCAAGTAAATGTTGCCCATCTGCAAGATGACATTAAACTACCAGCAATAAATTCCGCATCTGGTGTCAGGAATGCCATACTTATAAACGTGCACCTCTTAAGATAACACCATTGTGCGTGACATGGCGATCATTCTCTGTAAATAGCAATCGGGCAGAAACCGGAATTCAATTTAATTTTCTGTAAACCCATTTGGGTTCCGTGACATTGGCAGCACCATCCAAGACTGGGGGACTCACTTTCCAAGCCACCGAAAGCCAAGTCTCGGGCAAGTGCTATCCATCACACTTGCCCAGCAAGTCACTGGGTTGTGAATTAATAGCATGCCCAAGGTGCAGACCTCACGGTGTAGTGTCCTCGGCTGATTAGCTCCCTGACACTCTCATTACGCGTGCACACTCACACAAGGTTTATATTCGAGTGGCCAATTTGTTTCTGGATTATTGAAAGTACAAAAAGTGTGCCCATTTATTACACCGTCGACGAACCACGGGTAAACTCGCTATGTAGTTAGCAGATTGCCATTTACCCAGAAAGCATTTAGAAGGGAAATATGTCAACGTGACTCTCCGTTTAAAGGAGCGTCACACGGTGGGGGCAATCTGTTTCATTGGCGCCCCTATACTTGCCGTGGGAATGTGGAACATTCCACATTCCCACAGCAAGAGCCAGTCTATAACTCTGAATTTTAACTCATCACATCACAAATGCTATTTGTTTAACAAGGCAAGTCCTTTGCGGCAAACCCTCATTGAGTATACGCATGCTTAATCTACTGTACACATTTATTAGATGCCAATGGTCAAGATTAATGACGCAGTGGCAGTCAACCGGGGAAACGGAGCGATGAAATCAGCTTGCATGATGACATCAGGTGGGTCGTTTCATCGCAGCATCGAGAGAGATGACATGGGCTTGGGGAGGCCTTCATGCAGCAGTGGACGGACCACGACTCACGATGATGATCATGAATTGCTTCCGAATGTCGTCATAGCAACAAGACGGAACTCAAGACGGAACTCAAAGACGGTCACCGCATCGCGCGGCGCTCTCAGATGCACTTCTGGAGACGTCCGGAACGCTCTTCCTTCCGACACGAGGAAGCCACTGGAGCTATTATGCACTTATAAATCACCGAGATTTAAAACTCATTTCGCTACAACTGCTTTTTGTGTTTAGTTTGTTGTCCTTCCTCCGCACCTCCGATCAGCACGGTTAGTAGCTACGTGCGGTACGATAGAAGTTCAACGTACGTACGTACGCGCATACAAGGTGGACGTGTGAGCGAATGGGCCGCGGGCCCGCGGCAGCGAGGCTTGCCGCTACTCGCTCGTACTCACTTGGCGTCCAGGACGGACTGGTCGCACAGCGCGCGGATCACCGCCGGGAGCTCGTACTTCACGATGAAGAGGTAGCTGGACATGGCTGCACGGAAACAAGTCGGGGCGGGGGGGGGGGCACAGCGACAATTCAACGAATGCGTCACACGGCGCACAAGTGGGGCTTTGAGCGTAACATCTCTCGAGCCGCTTCAACGCAGGCGGGGATCTCCACAGGTGCACAACTTTGCCTTGCCTCCCACACAACGCGCGAGAGGAGGGCGCAAGCGCCAGGGAATGAAACTCAGCCATCGAGTTGGGGCGCGAGGCACCGCATTTGCCGTTTAACGTACCCGATTATAAATGCGCGCATTAACATACGTAACAAAACAAACTATAGCGGAATAATAAAAATAACAGCAGCATTGCCCGTAGGCAAAAGGCCTTCACAAAATACGAACAAAGAAAATGGCAAAGATAAATGATATCGTGTGGCGGAAGAAATAATTCCATCACGTTGCTGGAAAAGGGCGCATCAATAATGAAATAGCACGCTGCAAAGGAGCTCTAATTTGCATCTTTAAAGCGTGGGGCTCCGACAGACGCGGGGGCTGTTGATGCACCGTGGAGATTACCAGTGGCCTGTTCGGGGAAATTTGAGGATTTCTGGAGGCTTTGCAAAATAGTAATTATAAAAATATATAACATTTATTTCAAATGTATAATACGACAGCAGAACAAGGGATGCCAAACACGAGATTTTATAATTCACTGCACGTTGCAAGGTTGGCTGAAGTAAGTTTGAAGGCAACCCACTTTGGTGCTTAAAAAAGAACAACAAATTTAACCCCAATCTACGTTTGGGGATTAAAAAAGGACATTAGGCGGATTATATTTATAAACATTTGCATTGCATTTGTAGCCGTCCCATAAATTGTACTTGCCCTCGCCATAGGAACATGGAATTACCATCACGAGCAGAGAACTGCAAATCCGGCAACAAAGCACCACTTATTTGAACAGCAGCCTCACACACGCACGAACACGCGCACGCACACGCGCACGCACGCACACGCACGCAAGCACACACACGCACGCACGCACGCACACGCACACACACACGCACGCACACACACACACACACGCACGCACACACGCGCACACACACACACACACGCGCACACGCCGTGCAACAGCGGCGGTGCCGAGTTGAACCTGAAACACCCAGCGTGGCTCCGAAGGGCCCCTTCACAACAACCAGGGCCCCCCCACCCCGCCCACAAGGGGGGTGTAGCGATCACAGGGGTTCAGCAACAAACCTTGCTGCGCTCTCAGCAATGCTCGAGTGGGGTGGGCTTTAGGAAAAACACGAATATTTCCCTGAACGGAAGGCGGTAAAAAGAGCGGAAATGACAATGAGCTCACCTCCGACATTCTGCAAGGTGATAGCGCCGGCTGCAGACAGCTTTCCAGGAAGTTTGAAAGCAAGGAAGCCGAGCTGCTCGTACGACTTTGTGCCTAAAACAACAAAATAAACGGAGCAGTGGGTGACGTTTTTGCGAAAAGATTTGTCACCACCAAAACAAACTTCCTAATGACTGTATCTGAACATTGTTTTGATTGAATGCATTTTTTAGATGTTGATATTTATTTATTTTGTATTTCTGTAGATTAAGACATTTTATTTTCTGAAAAGGACAAAGCAACGTAGAATGGTGGCGAGTGAATTGCACCGAGAAGCTGGTATCTCAACTGGTTCTGGACCACCCCTTGACCAACCAACACGGTCCACCATGATGAAGGATCGTCAAACAACTGCCATGACCACCAGGTACGTTCAACTTCTTTCGCACCATATGTAGCAAACCGTGCCAATTACAAAAGGACTGTAAATTTTCAAAAGTAACAACAATGTAAAAAATATACATCTAAATTACCTCTTGCTTGATCACTGAGCAGTGCTTAATGTAAATTGTTGTAAGTCAATAGGCAAACGCTTGTGGTGAGGTGCAGTGTGGGTATCACCAGCGAGAACGGCTGTTACCAATGAGCACAGGACAAAATGAACTCATTAGACAGGGCGCCCCCCCCCTCCCCCGTCTGTGTTCAGAGTTTCACAAGCACCCAAGTACAGCTGACTTCATTAAAATTCAGCCCTTGACAGAGATCTAGCAATCCAGCCATATGTTACAACACTGAGTAGAACATCGGTACCACTCCACACACACACACACAACGTCACGTGTGCGTATCCTTCGACAAAGTTCACGCCCACAATCAAACATGTGCATTCATACAAACAGAACGACTAGTTCCAACGCAGTGTCACGGTCACCACGGTGCAGCCACATACAATAACAGATGTCACTGTTGCTGCCATTAGCCAAGCTAATGGGTCCCTTAGTGCGGGAGTGTGGACTCCACGTATATGGCTGCTCGACGCACACTTTGCATCAGCGTCGCATTCGTGGCTGTACTGTACTGATGAATCCTTATGAGGCCGAAAGCAGCCTGTACCACTGCTGCTGTCAGGTCGGTCACATTTACCCATTCAGGCCTCCCTCGCTCCATGTCGGTTCTGTTTGTGCAATGTCGCGCTGTAAATGCGGCCAACCAATTTCTACCTAAAATTTGCTCTATGCGGTTTGAATTCACTCAACATGCGGATTTGTGGTCGGACGTGGCACAACGTTGTACTGTGTGTGTGTACTGTGTGTCCTGTGTGTGTGCTGTGTGCGTGTGTACTGTGTGTGGTGTGTACTGTGTGTACCATGTGTGTGTACGGTGTGTCCTGTGTGTGTGCTGTGTGTGGTGTGTACGGTGTGTGTGTACCGTGTGTGTACCGTGTACGTACTGTGTGTGTACTGTGTGTGTGTACTGTGTGTACAGTGTGCGCGACTCGGCAGGCAGCTGTCTCGTGCAGTTTTTCTTTGCGAGCCACTTTTTTTAACGCATCCACGACTGCCGCATCTAGCAAGGGGAACCTGTATTTATTTTGATGGTGGCCTTGTATGTATGTATGTTGAACTTCTTCCACACCGTACGTAGCCAACCGTGCTAAGCAAGAGGACCACAATGCACTTCTTCAGGAAATGATGACGCCTCCTTGAAAAGTGCACAAAGGCCGAGTGTTTTTTCCACATTTCTGCGTGTTGTTCGAAACTCAAGTACTGTTGCAACGTCGACAAAGAGTCTGGCGTCTGGTGTTTGCCACGAGCGCCGGCTTACCGGCAGTGTCCGACGTGACCAGCAAGAGATGCACCGAGTACAGCGACAGGACAGCCACGCCGAAGAGCAGAACTCTGCAACGAAGCGGCCGCATACTCGTAAGGCACAAGATCAAACAACGATCTTCAAAGCACTGAACGGCAAAATGACTCGACAGATATTTCACTTAAGCAAATAGTCATTCAGGTGATTTTATTGGTTACCGACAAACTAAAAGTGCACGGGTGTATCGCGAGGACAGGGAAAGCAGGAATGTGCAAATATTGCATGAAAGTTGAACTCTGAATGCCGGATCGAATATCCACATTTCAACAATTCTAGTACATAGGACATTGACAGCATAATCGGACCTGTACCTAGTGAACCATTCCATTTCCCTGAATTCCTTGACCACAATGCCTGCCCCTCCAAAGCAAAATAATCTTTCCGCATACATTGCGTCAACACGATTGTGCTTACCACAACCCGACACTCGGGTGGCAACACACCGTAAATAATTAACGATGACCACGAAGCCCACCGCGTCGACATTCTTTCTAGGCAAATGCCGCACAGCCCACTTTGCTCCCCGACCGCCTTCTGATGCAACACTCGCACGGGTTTACGACAGCGGACGACTCTGCGGTCGCGCGCCACGTTCCCTCCCGTGGCCCCACGTCGTCACAGGCATGCCCCCCCCACCCCCCCGTGACATAACGGTGCCCGACTGTGGGCTGTTGAGGGGGGCCCATCTAACTCGGGAAAGGATGAAGGTCTGGTCACGTGAATGTCGTCGACGCGCACCGCCGGGCTGCGCTAGGAGGCAGCTGCGATGTACGTGAACAAAGGATGCCGAACGGCGACGTGAACGCAACTCGCAACTCGCCCGGCGCCCTGCGTGCAAACAACCGACAACAACCGTCGACTGCCCCCATGCTCCTACAAGCAAATGGGTTGTTTGTTTGTACTGAGGATCCTCAGCCACCCGGGACATTTTCCACATATCCGTGATGACTCCCCCCCCCCACACCACGCTAACCAATGTGGTGAAGCATGCTCAAACAACCCCCCCCACGGTGTGGGGGGGGGGCTCTTATCCAGCAGTGGGTTCACAAATGGCTACGCACGTCGTGTGTGAGACAGCCTCTCCACAGAAGACAACACACCCTGGCGGTGAGACCCACTCGGCCACTGCCAATGTGCGAGATTTGCGATCTCAAGGGCGATGATTTTTCCTGCCGTTCTGACCAACCCAGCTACGTCCCAGCCGTGGCGGTCTACGCCGTGTCGACGTTATTCACCGTGGACGTAGTGAAAAGCGGCTGCCTCGGCAGGCAACATAAACCTGCGGGCGTTTTTAACGATCCGTTCTCAGGACCTCTTCACAGGCTGCGGCTCGCGATGACCCCCACGCGAGGCTCCTGGCAGAGAGGCTGCGCTTGCTACAGTGGGTACATTATCGCATTACGCAGAATCTGACACGCCGCTTGTTTTCCCAAAAGCTGCTACGCCAATTTACACGCAATTTCTTCATCCGTGGAGGAGCGCCAATGTCCACAAGCTGTCGAATCACAGCGACTGTTCATAAGTCGGGGTGGGGGGTGGAAGGAGGTGGCGGTGGGCGAGGAGTACGACAACTGTGGACCTCGCTAAACCGTGCCCCAATGGCTGCGTGGGAGACGTGCCCACCTACCACGAGCGGAAGATGAAAGAATCGCCAAACTGCGACTGCGGTGAAGACCAAACAGTCGAACGTCACCGGACGAATTGACCGTCCGTGCAACACCGTGGCGGCGTCGCTGCGATCCATAGAGCATCTAACCGCCTCCTTGGATCGGTGGAAGAGACTTGGGAATTCGACTGATAACACGTCTCAAGACTTTTTACTTTTCTCTCGTGCCACACACGAGAGAAAACGGCGGTGGGCGGGCGAGTTCCGTTTTCATCTCAAGCGCCAGTGCGGAGGCCCCTCTGTATCTCACTAGTCGTGGGACGGAGCAAAACAAATAAAACTGCGGTGTCGGGTTGCTCGAACTTCGTCAATGAGATACAACACGCTGGGCAATAAGTCTTCCGCAAGGTTCGCTGACGCACGCGTGGGACGTGCGTCAGCGACGGACGAGGCAAGTCGGATCGCTGTCACCCTCTCCGGGCTGCTTCTCTTCATTCGCAGCCTCTTGGTCAATCGCTTCCCCCCACCCATTTCCGCACACTGTACACAGGTGCCACAGACGTGGACTGTATCTACAAATGAACGCACAGTCCGCTCGCGTAAGTAAAACTTTTAATCCGAGCCGAGAGCACGTGCGCGATAACACGGACGCGGCGCATGTTTGCGCAAAAGATGACGGACCGGCCTTCGATGTAATGCTACAAAGCCACTCTTTGTATATTTTAGCAAATCGGTGTTGTCCATGTACGGGACGAGTCAAGTGTGGACTTGTGGGAGTTTTGGCACTTTTTACTCGGCAGCAGAGGGTACATATAGAGAACAAATTGGACTTTAGAAGAGATCTGTAACTAAATTTATAAATATGTTCGTGACACAAGAGAGGCGATGACTATATTTTGATAAAATCACTGATGGGATATTTTACGTCCACGCCGATTCCTTGCCTGTTTGACCATTCTCACAAAATTTAGGATGACTTTTGAGCGCAACCGATGAGCCCTGGATTCAGAGTTTGGCCCTGTATGAAGCAGCGAGCCACAGGAACATGCTCCTGCTCCGCAGAGAGAGCACACCATCCCATATCTGTGATATCTTATCTCTTTCCCCACAGAGAGCTGTGCCAATGCCGCATGACAGCGGCTAGCCGGGTAACAAATTATCGCTCAGACTCGGTGGCGAGGAGCCATATTGATTGTGCCGACTTTCAGGCCCTCTTGAGTTACATAAAAAAAGTTGCTGGCTTTTAATGCATAGCACTGCACAGAAAATGTGCTCGTTGCATTAATGACACTGACACCAGGTTGGGAGTTGAGTGGTGGTGCAGCGGTAGCCAGAGCCAAAAACCAACGCCGAGTGATATCTGAACCAGCCCTAGCCAACCCACTACACTGACAACGCACTGGCCATCGTGTTGAAGTATGGTCAAACCCCCACGACGACACGGCATGCGGGGGGGGGAAGACTTATCCTGCAGTGGATTGACAAAGGGCTCTGAACCGCGATTATAAATTTTATTCTGCTGAGATGCAAGCGAAGAGCGCTGTCCTTCAAACCGGACCTACGATCAATACGCAAATGTTAACCTCGCTACAGCCATCCCTGACGCACAGGCCCACCTTACAAGTTGTTTCATTGACAGTAAAAACCGCTATCATGGCAAAACATTCCATACGGTGGAGAGCTTAAAGCGTTAAGACATTGGCTGCAAAACGTTAAGACAGAGCATTAACGTTAAAATCTCTGTAGGATTGCATTCCTTTTTCGGATGTTTCTTTTTTTTCTTTGCACATGTCAAATGCACTGGTGAACCAGCTGTTTCAATTAAACAAATAACACACTTTGAGGTGATGCCTCCGTGGCAAAACGACATGTGCCTGTCTTGATTCCCCCCCGGCTCACTCGCCACACCGAGAGAGAAGATGTGCAGCGTCACACGCCAACATCGCTGCACGCCAGTGCAAGCGGCGCGTCTCTCTCCGTCTCGTGGTGGCCGGAAGCATAAAGATTTCACGCGAGAACTCTGCATTGTTGTGGCGGGGCGGAAAATTACGAATGTGTCATAATCAAAGGTGACCTGGCGGCTTCTCAGATGTCAATGCCCGTGACAAATCATACCGAGTCAGCATTGGGTTCAATTTCCATCCTCCCCTCCCTACCTGGTGGTATTTGTACAATTATCTATGACTGCTGCTCAACGAAACATATACACACCGTGAAAACATTTTCACAAGAAGGACTGCGCAGCTGTGGGCGTGCGTGGTTGTGTTGAGACAGACACTTGAAGGCTAACTGGTGAATAAACCTATGCAAATCCAAAGTTATGTTTGTGCAGGTACAAGTACGATATATCCACGTCAGTCAACCTGGTATGTTGGTATGTTAGTCTCGTGCCATTGCGTTTCAATCCAGGACCGATTTTAACTAAAGCTCACGCTTTATGCCGAATACTTACGCATCTACGTTCAAAACTACATACAACCTCTAAACGTCCAGCATTAAATACACAAACAATAAGACAAAGATCCACCATGTAGCCTTAGCAAGCTGTTCGCGAGTGCCTATGAAGGTCAGCACGGCACACGAGGGGGTGGGTGGCCAGCAACATGCCCGACCGCCTTTGTCTCCCCAGTGGCGATGTTTACACACCACATCAGGTACTCATTTGAGGCCAAGTTGACCTAGGGGAGGCTCAGATATTCGTGTTGGCCATGAGAGGGAACCGAACTCGAGTCGCCGGATTCATAGCGCAGCTCCCGCTCCCACAAACGCACACACACACACGCACGCACACACACACGCACACACACACACATGCACACACACATGCACACACGCATGCACACACGCACGCACACACACGCAGGCACGGACACGCACACACACACACGCACGCACACACACACGCACGCACGCACGCACACACACGTCGTCCGCCGTGTGGCTTTGAAGCGCATGGGGCGCCGCGAGCGACGTTCTACGGCGGCAGTACTCACATGAAGAGCAGGATGCCCGTGTTGGCCATGGCAAACGAGAGGCCCAGGATCCCGCTGCCCATGATGGCGTTGCTGAGGTTGAACACAGACATCCCAAAGGACTCTCTGCCCTCATGTTGCTGAAAACACAAAGAAGAGAAAAGCTCAACGTTTGCAATGGGACAGCAGCCGGATGATCTTGCGTCTCGCCAGACGTGCCTGAACCTTGCACACTGGCGAGTGCCGTGGGAGTCGTCGCACAGGTATCCAGAGAGAGCGGGCACACTGCTCACTTGTTGTGCTGGCTTACAAACGCCAATCGCACTTGGCCAGAAGTGTACGCATATTAAACTGAAAGCAACAACTTCCGTAGAGGTTTGATAGGTGGTCGAATTTATATGCCTAATAAATGACTCGTAATGTAGAGTATACAGAGTTGTAAATGCTGTTCTCTGCATTTGAGCTGTCACAAGGCTTTATTTAAATATGGGTTTGTTTACTACATTTTCAAATACAATTATATTTATAGACAGCCTTTTCCGTTTACAGCAGATAATGACGATCAAAGTCTTGACATCGATCAAATGATGGTGGAGGAACAGAACTTTGATGGTCTACAGAGAGATTCGTGACCAATGTGCATGCACTGAAGAGTGCCAATTTTACTTTCTGTGAAGCGTAATGTCAACTATAACTTTATGGCATCTCCATGAATCAAAGTTGGAACGATATGGAGTACAGTTCCACATTATGGACATGAAATAGTTGTTTTATCAAACATGCATAATTTAAAATAAAGGGCAGTACAGAAATATAGCGGAATGGGAGGCCCGACACATTCCATTTTCACGTTTCATTGCAGAACAGCCGAACAAACACACGGCTTCACGATGCAAAAACAACATTTTGCAACTGCCAAAAACCCCACGTTTGCTCGTACGCAAACATAGAAACTCGACACCACGACTACGGAGGCCACGATAAACAGCAGCACACACACACACAACTGTATTTGTTTTCTCTCTCAAGTTGGAATGCGTGACCATGCTCGACATCCCCTTAACGATGACGGCCACGGCGACGATGGCGGGCGGGTCAGAGAAGAGGATCTCGGAAAGACGAAACGTCGGGCGGGTTCAGAAACGCGAGTGGTGAGGTCAAGCGCACCCGATTTCAGTGAGGCTCTTACAAGTTACAACGCCCGACAGGCCCGCACTTAACCCATGATTGATAATCAACACATGTCTGTTTACTGTAACACAGTTTATACGACTTTTAAATTGACGGTGTGTATTGTCTAAACAGGTAAATGTGGGTAAGAATGTTGGAAACAAAAGACTTACATCATATTTCTTTACTCCACCATTGAGAAAGTTGGCACTTTCAGTTTCAAACTGTTCATCGTATTGACTGCGAAAAGAACGGACAGCAAAGGTGGCAATGAACTTTCCTCTCATACAAGGATGGGCGGTGCAACTCAAGGATTAAGCAAACATCCCCAACCCCACGGCAATGACACATCCAGCAATAAAACGCAATCTCAGAGCTGTGTAAACACAGAAAATTAAACAACAATACAGCATCGATAACATTTACGTGTGGTGTGTACCAGATGAGAGGTTGTATAATAAAAGGCACGCTGCTGTGTACGCTTCCCGAGTGTTAATAATTAAACGGGTGTGCACTGTGCGTGGCCACCAGGGGTAAATTACGGCTATTAGCACCGTCACGCACACACATCGTGATTCATGGAAACTGAATGTACACACCTGCTCAACATTTCAATTACTTATTTAACTCTTCTCCTAGCGGCAAGCCATTGCCTTTCTTTCAGTACCAAATTGTTTTAATATATAGCTTGAAACTTGGGTAATTTACATTGAAAAGCATCCTTCAATTGTTGCACAGGTGTTTGAACAAACACTGACATTTTATGAAAGTTGTGACTCTGTCCTGAACTTAAACACGATGTTGTTAATTTTGCTAACGGCATTCCCAGCAGCAGACAAATCAAGCCACTCGCTTCGTGATAACTCCATTAGCACGGTCACCGCTCTCCACAGCCAACCGATTCTTGTTTGTGCAAACTCACATGGCGATTAAAACCGTTTCTGATTCTGATTCCATACATCATTTAATGTTGTATATTGGCTGTCTGATCATGATGAATATTCTCTTCTGTCAAGCGCTGCACACTTATAAATGAAATCTTTCCTCAATATCTAAATAATTTAATCATCTTTAATCACCGAGAATTGCATTGACTTCACTCAGAGATCATTGCCGGCTGGGTGCAATTTTAGACACGAGAACGACGGGTCCAATCTTGTCGCCAGCATCCCCACAAGGTTTCATCCCAATTACGACATCGGCGGTGTCGTAAGTCTCAGAATCCTCCAGAACTCTCGCCGCGCAGCACAGCATGCTCAAGAAGAGTCCACGGGAGGAGACGTCGCTCAACTTTTAGTTTCTGAAATCTCATCGAGTGACCCTCCTAGCCGCACTCGGCGTCACACTCCCCCACGCGCACTGCCGAACAGAGGAACGCCAGTCACAAGAGTCGAGCCCATGTATTCGTTTTAACTCTCAGAGCTGGAATTCGGCCAGATTAAGTGCAAAAACCAAATCTACGATGACATGCTGTTTTTTAATGCAATTATTAGTGACCGGAACGGAATTCGTCTAAATCACAGTTGGCTGACGGTGTGAAAATCGAAACCAGGCTCTCACCTTTCCAGTGCCATTACTTTTGACAAGGAATAAAAATCATGCAGACGCATGAACTCTGTAGCAATGTCCAACGTGTGTCTGCCTCTCACAAGTATTTAGAAGCACCATGGAAGCGGATGGGTAGCTGTTAGGGCACAACCAGTTGTCATATTTGCCTCGCAATCTTATTCACACCTTTCCATCAATTGTGGCTGGCTTTCTATAAAGCAAAGTGCCTAACATCACCACAAGTTTAAATAAAAATTCCATGTAAACGTAATCGTCTCGACAAGAGGTTATCGTGACCCCACATTTCAGAGATAAAAAACACACACACACACTGTAGTAACCCGCTGTAGTCTGCGCCCCTTTTAACGGAGAAAAACCAAAACGCCACAAACTCTCTCCTGAAGCCCTACCCGTGGTTAGCGGACCTCGACATTGGCATTCGAGCTCCCGAACGCATTGCTGCCGTACGCAAGAATAGAACAGATAGAGACCGACAGAGCCTTAGTTGGAGTGAGTGGCAGTGGAGCGGTGTTGGTGCATCTCTCTCTCTCTCCATCTACCTGATGGTCACTTTGTCTGCCTCGGAGGGCACCGGGTAGCCATCCTCTCCGCTGTCCCTGCTGTCATTGTCATTGACGAAGATGTCCGAGCGAAGTTCCAGCTGGTCCTTTGCCATGGTGATGGGAGCTCGATGTTGGAAACAGGCTGCGGGCGAATTTGGCGTTTGTGCTTTCAAAACGTTATCGTTTTATATGTTTTGGAGAGAAGACGAAATTTTCCAATTGAGTTAAGAAATGTTTTGTTATTTGAATGTCAACGTTTTGCCTGCTACACAGAGCATATAGTAAATGTCCTCGTCCTCCTCCTCGAAGATCGCGTGACCTGTTAACACACACAAAAAACAGCACACAAGTGGCATTATTAACAGTTGGTGGCCGCTGTGACTTCAAAAAGTCAGGATCATTATAAAAAGTATAAATTATCACGTTAATGTAGCTCTATAGCAGCACATAGGCAGTCGTGCCAGTCTTAGCAGGTAGCCAACTGAAGTGCTCCTCACAGTACCAATCCACTGCAGATTTAACAACACTACCAACCTCAAACACATTTGTCAATAACACCGTGGCCTTAAAATAAATAAATATAACCGGCGACGTTTCGGGCAATGACCCTTCTCCATGGACAGATGCAATGCAGCATGACGAACACAAGTCGTCGGCAAGAGTCCCGACTGCACCGCTGTGTGCGTGTGGCACGACTGATGTTGACGATGTGCTGGGATCCAACCTCAGCGGTGGAAAGGTTCAAGCCGGGAGCTGGGGGGGGGGGACGTCTCCCTGTGGCTGAACTTAGCATTTAGCCCTTTGCATGACAAACAAAGTTAGGCTAATAAGAGTACTGTAGAACTTAATAACGATGATAGTGTAGGAGCTTGCGTTAATCCCATTGATCAAACAACATTCAAAACGTGTTGTAGCTGTACAATGTGCAATACTATATACCAAGATCACACCCCAACACAAGTAACGTTTAAAACAGCATGTACAGCACTGCCTACAACCAAACTACACCCAACTACAGTTATTAAAAGACATTAAACAAGAGGTTAGAAACTTAATTTCGTTAAGTGAAGTACATGACAATTCCTCGCGATAACCTCGATCGTGCGCTATGAACACAGCGCCTGTAGTGAATGAAACACACCAGATACAAGTCTACACACACAGCGCCTGTGGTGAATGAAACACACCAGATACAAGTCTACACACACACAGCGCCTGTGGTGAATGAAACACATCAGATACAAGTCTACACACACACAGCGCCTGTGGTGAATGAAACACACCAGATACAAGTCTACACACACACAGCGCCTGTGGTGAATGAAACACACCAGATACAAGTCTACACACACACAGCGCCTGTGGTGAATGAAACACACCAGATACAAGTCTACACACACACAGCGCCTGTGGTGAATGAAACACACCAGATACAAGTCTACACACACACAGCGCCTGTAGTGAATGAAACACACCAGATACAAGTCTACACACACACAGCGCCTGTGGTGAATGAAACACACCAGATGCAAGTCTACACACACACAGCGCCTGTAGTGAATGAAACACACCAGATACAAGTCTACACACACAGCGCCTGTGGTGAATGAAACACATCAGATACAAGTCTACACACACACAGCGCCTGTGGTGAATGAAACACACCAGATACAAGTCTACACACACACAGCGCCTGTAGTGAATGAAACACACCAGATACAAGTCTACACACACACAGCGCCTGTGGTGAATGAAACACATCAGATACAAGTCTACACACACACAGCGCCTGTGGTGAATGAAACACACCAGATACAAGTCTACACACACACAGCGCCTGTAGTGAATGAAACACACCAGATACAAGTCTACACACACACAGCGCCTGTGGTGAATGAAGCACACCAGATACAAGTCTACACACACACAGCGCCTGTGGTGAATGAAACACACCAGATGCAAGTCTACACACACACAGCGCCTGTGGTGAATGAAGCACACCAGATACAAGTCTACACACACACAGCGCCTGTGGTGAATGAAACACACCAGATACAAGTCTACACACACAGCGCCTGTGGTAAATGAAACACACCAGATACAAGTCTACACACACACAGCGCCTGTGGTGAATGAAACACACCAGATACAAGTCTACACACACAGCGCCTGTGGTAAATGAAACACACCAGATACAAGTCTACACACACACAGCGCCTGTGGTGAATGAAACACACCAGATACAAGTCTACACACACACAGCGCCTGTAGTGAATGAAACACACCAGATGCAAGTCTACACACACAGCGCTTTGTTCTCTACCGACACACACACAGCAGGTTTACATAGTTGTGCCATTGCAGGCACGAATGGTCCAGAGCTAAGGGATATCACCTTACCTCGTTAGTTCTGGAGCTGTTCGCCAAATGTAGTAAACCAGAGAACAGCAGTTATTACGTAAGTCCGATGGCTATAAAAGAATCAAATAAATGAATAAACAGCTTCGTACTTAAGTGGAAACCAAACAATATATATAAATCAAACCTCACTATAACTGAAACCGAACAAACGTTGCTTTATTATTTTGTGCCGCAGCAGATATTTGCAGATGTTCAATTTTACGCCTTTGCGTTCTGTGCAAACTTTTGCAACGCACGGGCGAACAACAGAGAATGAACACGGCGACTGGTATTTATATAGCGAGGCAGCCCCGCCCCCACACTCAGCCCCGCCCCCAACACGCCCAAGCCCCGCCCCCAACACGCCCAAGCCCCGCCCCCAACACGCCCAAGCCCCGCCCCCAACACGCCCAAGCCCCGCCCCCAACACGCCCAAGCCCCGCCCCAACACGCCCAAGCCCCGCCCCAACACGCCCAAGCCCCGCCCCCAACACGCCCAAGCCCCGCCCCCAACACGCCCAAGCCCTGCCCCCAACACGCCCAGCCCCGCCCCCAACACGCCCAAGCCCCGCCCCCAAACACCAAGCCCTGCCCCCAACAGCCCAGCCCCGCCCCCAACACGCCCAAGCCCCGCCCTCAACACGCCCAGCCCCGCCCTTACACACCAAGCCCCGCCCCCAACACGACAAGCCCCGCCTTCATCTCGCCCCGCCCCCAACACGCCCAGCCCCGCTTTGGGGCCATCCATTCAGTACATACGCATGGAAGGGGGGAGGGGTTAATACTCTTAGGGAGGGGAGGGGTTAAACCAAACGCGGACCGCTTTTATGGGGGGAGTGGGGGGCTACTGACAATGTACGCAGAGGAAACGGGGGGGGTGTGTGAAGCCTCGACAATAATGTGTCTACAGCGGCCTGTTCAACTGAGTTAGATCGTCCGGCGGTGAACTGTCTGTTTGCTTCAACACGTAAATAGTATTAATATTATTACGTTATTAACACGTTAATACTATTATTACGTATTTTAACACGTTATTAATAATATTACGTTATTTAACAGGTTAATGTTATTAACGAGCTTGTTTGCCCCGCCCCCTTGCCAAAACGCGAAAAGGCACACACACACAGTGTGTCTAATGTCCTTCATGCACAAGCGCAGTGTCTGTGTGTGCCTGTCTCTCCACACGCACGCTCAAAGTACTTCTTACATAACCTCGTTGGCCCAATGGCCTGCTGGGGAGTGTACACGAGTTCAGCAGCATTCATTCCGAACGAGAAACAACAACAAACATCCACTTTTGTTTGACACGCAAGTCAGGATTATTTGCATCAGCAGTGTCACCCTTGCTTTCGTTAATGTTGGTGACCTGCCAGACGTAACAGGCAAGGTAAGATTGGTCTGTCGGCACGAGGTCGTCAAGTAGAGATATATTCACACCCAACAAACTATCTCCCACGCTCTCCCACCAAGCCATCATCAGCCACGGCCAAGACAGCCAGATGAAGGCCTCCCCAATCCATCACCATCTCTCACTATGCTGCCATAGATCCACACCTAGCACCTTACGCGCTCATTTAGTCGCTCCGTCTCATTGAAAGGCGTCCTATTGGACTACTCTCCAACAATTAGCACCTCCGATTAGTACGTTTGGCTACGTACTTAAAGCTTTCGTGACTGCAGGAATTAATATTCTTTGGGTCTTTCGGTAAAGTTACTACGTGACTTTACCGAAAGACACAAAGAATATACATACTCTAATTTATTCAACTTGTTTATTGAGTATTTACATGCCTACCCTACCCACTACAATACCCTGGGGGTGTGTTGGCATTCGTAGCATTGAAGTATGTGGATCGAGTCATTTATCTACATATTTAAAATCATGTCCGTGCCACAAAATACAGAATTTACATCACCCAGCGACACGATTCTATCACTCCCTCCGGGGGGGGTCGTGCAGTGGTGCAGTGGCTTTGGTAAAAAAACGTAACCTGAACTTGATTCAAAAACAGCAGTGTATTGAAAACGGGACTGTAAACTCTTCTCAGAATTCAAAATCATGAATGTGTACTACTACATGATACTGCACACTTTATCATAATACATTCTATCTTAATGGGTATATATATGTTGCATGTAACAGCGAAACGCGTTGGCGGTTCTTGATGTGCACCCTTGATTCCCATGGCGGGTGAATGCACCACGGTCATGCTGGGTTCGGTCTGACACAAGCGGGCACGACGGGAAGTTACATAGCTCAGTGCGCAAGAAACGACAACAAAGGAAAGATGCTTTGCATACTTTCGTGGCTCTCATTTGAGTTGCTAAAATGGTTGGAAATATGTACATACCTCGAGACACCGTTCGTCGTTGCACCCCAGATGCATGCCAGATAAACAAACATTGGTTGGGCACAGCACTTCAGACCTGTATATGCAGTATAATAAACACATCCCTTATCAACGAGAAGTGCATTCATTTACTAAAGATTCTGCAGTAAAATGTCGAATTCATTCCGCACGCTGGTTGAACAATGACTCACATGATGAGTGAAAATTTGAAACGATAATTTATATATTTATTATGCAAATGTATCCATTGGTTTTGCACTAAATACATATGCAGGCCCTGCATCCCATATCCTATCATGTTTCCACCTCCCATGTACAAGTATATCTCCTGTATTTTACTTCTATAAATATAGTTCTTTGGTCACAAAAAAATCTTGCAGAATAACACACTCGTACCGCTGATAATAAGGGTGGAATGTCTTATCGATCATCATCACCTATACAAATACAATAACATGCAATGAGGAAAAATATTTTTAAAAAACGCCAGCATCTCAAAATACATCAAGTGGACAACTATCACGATATAAACTTAGAGGTGATTTGTGTCCTTCACGATTTAATAAGCTAAACAAGCTTCTCCAGAAGCACACACACACACCCCCATACAAAGAGAAACGCAAACACACTAAGAGGTTGCATCATCACCCACTTAGGGAGTGCCGTGTGCCCACGCTGCCCGACAGAGGTCAGGCTTCACTCGACTGCCCTGGTGGCCAGGACCAGCCACACGGTCGTGCTTTGGGGCAGCCTCACTTGTAGACACAACACGACTCAAACTTGGTGCGCAAATGCAACGTGACCGCTCATTTCAGTAGCAAACCACTCGCAGTTTTAAGAACAGATTTCACACACTCTTTGGTTCAGCAATTTCTCCTTGCTGTGGTTGTCCCACCTGATGACGGACGCTTGTGTTGCGCCCAAAACGTCGTGATTTAATTTATTTTATTTTCTACCCACGTGACTTTACCGAAATAACCAAAGAGTATGGATCCCTGCAGTCACGAAAACTTCAAATCGAGATTAGATTTCACACACAAAACCACGTATTTGCACGTCACCTTCATTGCAATTTTAATTGTATATTTGCCAATCTTTGTATTTCAGTTTTTTCTGTCAGTTGTTATTTTTTTTAAGTCGAATGCAAGTACAGCTACATTCGATGGGAAGTGTTTACATCACGTTTGGCAAGGTTCCTCAATGGAAACATACTTTGCAGGACCCTCCTGAAAAAGTGTTATGCCAATCGGTGACGAAGCTTCCCTTGGTGAGCGTAGGGATTATAAAATTTGACAGCGTTTAGTTTATCTTCAGTGCACACGATAGGATTACAAACAGGCGAATGTGAACAGTGGCGGCCATTCATGAGGCTTCCTCCAATGGAGGAAAGCTAACACGGACAAATGAAACAGCGCCAAACTACGAATTGTAGATGTTACAAAGTGCACAGTATTACAGGATCGTGACTGCAAGTAAGGCGACAGACTAGCCCCTTGCTTGGTAGGCACGGAGCCCACAAACCACCACCTCCTGTGAAGCAACAGCACCGATTTAGAGCGGATGCTCCCACTTGCACTGCGTTCTTTTGTCGGGGCAATGAAGGGACACAGCAGCGGCCTTGACCACTTGCCTGCTGCACAGTTAGACACTGCTGCTGCATATTGTTAGACACTGCTGTTGCACATTGCTATACATTGCTGCTGCACATGTACTTGTCAGTTACTCGACTTAAACCAGATATCCACCCCACTCGCTCTCACACCACCAACAACAGCCTCTTTCCCAATGTCCCCTCCACACCCCGCTTGAATCAATGTATTGTGTCATTAGCCCAAGAATCTATTTTGATCGACGGAGAGATGCACTGTGACACGCCAACTATAGCCGATGCTTCGTCACGCCAATTTGCACAGCGCTCCGCTGGGGCGCTCATCACAACGCCATTCGTCACCGTTCGTCACCGTTCGTCACAACGCTGGGCCAATCGGCAGGTGAGAGGTCTGCTCGTTTCACACGTGGATTGGTCTCCTCGTGACAACGGCGGCGGCTACCCTTGTGGTATTCCCGCACGTGGAGGGCCGTGATCTCAGGTCGACCACTAAAGGTGGGTCAGCGATGACCGCTGGGTTAGCCCGCCGTGTCACGCGCTGCCAAGGAGCAGAATAACAACGCCCCACGTTATCTCCTTTTTGTCAAAGCGTCCCAAATATTAATAAATAAATAAAGCCGCAGGGTCTTGTTTTTCACACAATGTCAACATGCGCCATCACCAGCTGCCCTCTGCAAACCGACGTTATATTTTCCAATATCATGTACATGCTGACAAACAATACGTATTTCATCGCCAGGTATTGCCTTTGCAAAAGTTTGGACAAGTATATTCATCTTGCGACAGGCACGAATTACTTCCGCAAGCATTCAATGTTCATTTTCGTACATTCATGTACAACATTATTTGCAACCAAACTTTCAAATGTGTTGCATTCGGTGACATGCCTCGAGCTCTGCTTTGATGGAAATCGAAATAATAAATGAGCCATCTTGTCTCATTCGCCTGGCGCCCAACAGCAAGCGATGCAGTGCAGAAAGCGGGTTGCTGGCCAATTTGTGTGGCCGCTGAGTGCTGCCTCGTCATTTGCGTGGGGTTGTTTTTCTTCCAGCAACTCCGGTTTCCTCACAAACTTTAAAACAAACCTAAAGAATGTCGTCCAACATTTCACTGCCCCCATAGGGAGCCGTGACACCTCAGCGAGAGACCATTCTGAGTAAAATTATTATTCTAATTCAGTATAAAACCTTTGGGCCATGACAATTTCACACAAAGACCTCCTCTGAATATTGCATTAAAAACACACACACACAACTGTTTACACCTAATACAAGTTTTAATTGACGTTCGCCTTCTATTCCATCTGGCACCACTCCATTTGGCAAGGGAATCCATGCCAGCCTTTTCAATTCACCAGGGCTTAACGGAATGTTCAGATGCCTTTGTAATTAGTGCAACTTCGCATGTAAACAACGAGCACTAATTGTATGGCACGAAAAAAGTTCGCCCGACGGGCAATGCACCTGTTCACAGCAGTTCCGACCGCAGGGGGGGGAACTGCACCTCCTGAAAATTATGGCAGCCACAATAATTGCAACCGTAATCACCCTACAAGAGGCACTTTCCGCCACCACCACCACCCTCCCCCCCTGTATTGCGGGTGCGATCTAGAATGTGGTGCGTGTGCGTGTGTTTGATAAAAGTTCTGCAATTGCATTAGCATCGGACGCACGTTTTGGGTGCGCCTTACTTTTCAAAGCGTCTTATAATCCAGAGCATACGGTACACGGTGTGTCCCTCACATGAAAAGCCTACTCTGACCCTCTGTCCACAAACATGTATTGCAACAATGTTTGTCCTTTCTCAAACCCAGGGTTGTTTGTCCTGTACATATGACAAAAACACACACGCGCACAAACCCAGAGACAAGAAACGAGACCCGTTACAATAACACCGATATTTACCACGCAATTTAAACAGATTACAGAGTTGCTAAACATTGTTGTTGTTTGAGTAGCAATTCAGCAAAAAACACGAAATCCAGCAAACAGCCATTCAGTAAAAATATGTTTTTGGAAAGATGGTGTCCCACATCATGTGATACTGGGTGGTCTTGGTTTCAAAATAAAACGCACATGTTGAAAATTGCTAACACGCGTACCGCGAGATGCGACACACTGCAATTTAATATTCAACAGCTCAAAGCAGCGTTCGTTGTTTTCTGTAAAAAAGTAGCTTTGCTTTGTAGCTTCGGGCCAGAGACGAGACATCCAGCTCGGTTTGAATGTTTAAAATTAAACTAATTGCATTTTTGTTTCCATTTTTTATGTTACGACTTTGTTGTTTGAATGTGATTAGATTTTTGCTTAAAAAAATGTGATTTTCACAAAGTATTCATCACGACTAACCGGATGGATCGCTGCCTGAGAATGTGACACAAAGCAGACAAAGTAATCTGAAATCACAAACTAGACCACAAGCGTGCCCTTAACAACGGCAATCGCTTTTAGATTACACGACATCTCACGCATGACGGTGCACTTCAAAATGAGACGCAATACACGTTCACAGACCGCTCGTATAATCGCCAATGGTGATCATCGTCGTCATCATCGTCGTCATCGTCGTCAGCCAGGACTAATCCACTGCTGGAAAAAGCCCTCCACAGTCCGTCACCAACGTCCCGATTATAATCGTGTGGGCAACGACTTGACCTTCAAGGCATAGGTTTCGCCAAGGAAGTAAATAAATAAATATAACTGGAGCGTTTGTGTTGATCTCAACACAATCACCGAAACTAGTATACGTTTTGTTTATTTATTTTATCCGAAATGTGAATTCAGACTTGCTTCAGTTGTACCCAGTTACATACATCGAAGGAGACATGGGCACACATCGTCTGCTGTCTCGTGCTACAGAATATGAGTGATGCTGCCCAGGATGTTCTGTGCTCTGCCACTGATGGTAGTGTGGGGGGGGGGGTCTTGTGATGGTGGAATACAACTTTGTTCTATCATTCATGCCGGCAGAAGCGATTTGCACACACACGCACACACCAACAAATCTAAACAGCAGCGCTGTACTACAAGACACGCAAAGGTTTCAACAACGAAGACACGACAGCCATAATCTCTCTCTCTTCCCCAGCTTATGTTTAATCTGCACTCGCTTTTACAAACACATGAATGCTGACACAACGCGAAATACATTTCGAGATTTCAAGCGGCTTGTTATTACAAAATATTATTACAAAACTGTGTGGGCTCTAGTCGAAGACTGACTTTGGTAGCATGCCATGGATAAATACAATTTATCTCTCTATCCATGACACGGAAGTTAGGTGAGGGTGATATTGCATATTTTGTATCCTTTTTACAATTGTCCATGTCGCACTTTTGAATGCAACATTGTACCCTTACGGACGCCACAAGCTATCACTCCTAAGCACATTTCCCCAAACAACTGCAGACCCCTCCAGCCGATTTGACCTCAAAATCCGTGGAAAATTTCAACTGCAATGATCTAAGCAATAAATGTAATGTGGGCTAGCTCTGAAGAAAGTAGGTTACGATCGGTGAGATAAATACGCGAATAAATAAAATAACGATGGCAAAGTGTATTTGCGATTGGATCAGCGGTGACCAACTGGACGCGCTCGACTCGACAGCTGTAGTTTTCCACCGTCCGCTCGAGTGAAGCATTCACGGCCTTTTAATTTCACAATTAATCACCCGGCAAGAGTAGCACATTCGCTCACGTCAGGTTTCCAGTTTGTTCTTACGCAAGCACTCAGCCGGCTTTTGGTAAGGAGATGTAGGTAGGAGCGGTGAGGGGTGGGGGCCTGGGTCTCGTGGGAGGCAGTAAATGGGGGTAAAAACAGCAGCACGGAGAGGTGAGAGAGGGGAGATAGGTGAGAGAGGTGAGAGAGGGGAGAGAGAGGGGAGAGAGGGGGGAGAGGTGAGAGAGGGGAGAGAGGTGAGAGAGGTGAGAGAGAGGGAGAGAGGGGAGAGAGGTGAGAGAGGGAGGAGAGAGGTGAGAGAGGTGAGAGAGAGGTGAGCGAGCGGGGAGCGCGGGGAGAGAGGTGACACGAGCCTGGTGGTGTCGTCACTCTGGCAGCCGGCAATCAGTGGCCGCCTGGCTCTGGGGTCAGAGGGCTGAGCCGCCACTGCTGGGGCACTGGGTTGGATTCTGGCTTCCAGCCGCCTATGATGAAACCAGATTGTCAAGCATAGCGATTTTGTGGTCTCACCCGGTCACCGATGACTGCAGACGAAGCCATCGTGTCGTATTCAATTTGGCTTCTGCACCTAATTTGGCTTATCCCAACTCTGAGAATGAAACCATTTCAGTTCGATTGACGTGCAACAGTCGCTCTTGTTCAGGGCATTATGAAAAGTGTGGCCACCAAAAAATGGGCAAAGAAGACGTCGATTGAAGGCGACTCCAGATGCAGTTTGGCGACACCATCTTCCGAGATTGTTCTTCGACGCAGCGTGATGCACTGCTAGCTGCAGACTTTTGAACAGAAACGTCTTCGCCTCGTAGCATTACGGCAAAAGCGTGCAATTCTAAACGGGGACCGAATTGTAAATGTGGGTGTCCGTGGCCACGGTCGCGCCGCACGGCTCCCCGGCGCGCCCTTGGGTCGCACCGCTCGTTGTTCGGCACGGCGTCCGACGTTTCGCTCCTCGTGCCGGGAGCTCCTTCAGGAACTAGAGCCAGTTCCTGAAGACCGCAGCACGTGGCACATCCCGAAAATACGTTTGTGAGTTATTTTTTCGTGTTTTTCTTTTTATCAAACTGGGAAAGAAATGGGCCTGCAAATTCGGCCTGACGGTCACCGCGGCGGGTGAGTGTTTGCATAAACCCAAAGAAAGCACGGAGCCGTGTGGACAGCTTGCTGGCACGGAGACCAGCTGCAAGCTAAGCAACTTGCCTGTTTTCTAAATAAGCATTGCAGATTCCCCCCGCCTCTTCAGAAACAGGCGTAAGACCTTCTCGTGTGCCTCTGCCCAAACCCAAATTGAATTGTGCTCCAGTGTTCCAAACAGCGAAAGAACTGCGTAGTGGCACCGTGAAACACACACACACACTCTAGAGTATTTAATGAATGAAAACAAAAACCCTCCATTTACCAAATAATGTATTGTCATTGGTCAGAGTTGAAGGAAAACTAGATCTGCACAGTAATTATAGCACGGATAGTTGTGATCAAACGGGCCTTGATGTAAGAGGGTCCAATGTGTTTTTGAGTAATCAATGACGAGGCTGAAGCCCTGCAGGGAAAGTAAAAGTTTGGATTTCCAAAACTGTTCTGCAGCAGCTGAACCCTGCACACAGCAACGTGGCCTCGTCCGCGACGCGGCCACACACAGCACTTCTTCGGAGTCAGTGGTCTGATTGAGGCCGAGAGCTTCCCTGCGCGCCATGCACCTCTTTGTGCGTTGTGAAATAAACAGCCCTGCAAGGTACACATTATTTTTTACTGGCGGAAAACTGCTTTTATTTTGCTGCAAAATCATCGCAGAGTAGTGATGCCCAACACTTTCCTTGTCGTGCTTACTGCTACCAGCGCTATCGACTGTCCGTACACTGCTATCAGACCTATCACATCACCTCTGCGTGTACCCCGATCGGGCTATCACCTGTCCGCGTACCCCCACAGGTCTGTCAACTCTCCGTGCAAATGTCACAAACGGGATGGAGCACAATCAGAGCACATGGATTACAGAGGCGCCCAAGCGCATGTACACAGCTAAGCGTGTCCAGCGTCAGAATTCACACGTGCAATTCTAACGCTCTACACGCTATTCCAGCGCGAGACTGTGAATTGAAGAGTGGGGCATGCTTGGAGATGTTGAGAGCAGAGGAAAGCGCGTGTGGGAAGGTGGCAGTTAGTCAGTGCGAGATGTTCAACACCTTCACGGCTGCAATTGCTGCTAAAAAAAGAAGCACCCAATGAGGCATTAATAAGGAGAAAGAGTGAGCCAGATGGGCTACGAATATAATGTTCTTGGCCGAGTTGAAAAACAAACCACGATCGAACAACACGTTATCCTCAACCAGATTCATGACCGACAAAAGTATGCAATTGTTAAAGCAAACAACACCGAAGGGCGTCGTGGTGTCGGTGTGAAGCCCTTTATGGAACACGCAATTTTATTGTCAGATTTAATCACCGTAAGAGTAATTTATTTGCCAATGGTGAGCCTCCGCGTGGCTAGGCATCTCTGTCGTTCTCTGGTCTCACTCTATGCAATAGATATCATGTTTAAGGATTGAAGAGCTCTAAATAGCTATTACTGGAGCCGAGCTTAGATAAATTAAGCGTGTTAGAGAAAGGATTTTGAGAGAAGGCCAATACTAACGTGGAAACATTTTTAAACATTCACATTTTTATTTTATATCAAAATAATAAATAAAGCCAGATATCTCGTTCAGGCTCGAGTTAAACAACTGTAATAATGCTGTTTATTTACCCTGGCATTCCGTCATGAGTCTCAAGGCTTTATTCAGGAGGATTCTGCATTGGGATGTTTGGCCTATGTCGTTCATTTTTGTTTGGCTCATGGAAAGAAGTCGGAGTACCCACAAAAAACCGCACGCATACGAGGGGATAACAGTCAAAGCTCTGCACAGATGGATTCAAGAATCTATAGCTGTACGTCCTTGTTTTTGCCACCTTGGCAGCAAAAGCCTACAACACCTGGCACTAGGTAGTCTTCCACCCAAGTACTAACCAGGTTCAGATCTGCTTAGCTTTCAAACTCTGAGGAGATGGGACACATTCACGATGATTTGGTCATACGTAGCCATTGCGTTGAGCATGCAATGTGTGTGGCGCTGTGTAAAATTGCCATTTTTAGTAAATATTTTAAAGTAAAAAAAAATATTTTTACCAATTTTAATAAAATTGTACTATCAAATGCCTTTACTCTGACTGCACAGATCATTGATCTGTGGGCCAATTCCTGTGGTCTGCAGAAGGAGATAACACATAACTACGTTTGAGATCTCTTCAAGTGACCTCTTATCATCCACACTAGGAGAGGGGTGGAGAGCTGCAATGTCTCCTATACCTTGCTATAGAGATGTTGACCCCGTGGCTATCAAACCGAGACTCGTAATTTTCAGTGACAATTTTTCCTCATTAAGTTAACAACCAAAATATGAATGACTGCTAGGGGTGGGGGGGCATTCCGATCTTAATACCATTCACTTGCTACAATTAAGAATCCGGATTAATCATGGATGGCTGGAATCTGGTAGTGAACCCTGCAAGTAAGTGAACACTGCAAGTAAGTGAACACTGCAAGTAAGTGAACCCTGCAAGTAAGTGAACCCTGGCAGTGAACCCTGCAAGTAAGTGAACCCTGCAGGTAAGTGAACCCTGCAAGTAAGTGAACCCTGGAAGTAAGTGAACCCTGCAAGTAAGTGAACCCTGGATGTGAACCCTGGCAGTGAACCCTGCAAGTAAGTGAACCCTGGCAGTGACCCCTGGCAGTGAACCCTGCAAGTAAGTGAACCCTGGCAGTGACCCCTGGCAGTGAACCCTGGCAGTGAACCCTGGAAGTAAGTGAACCCTGGAAGTGAACTCTGCAAGTGAACCCTGGCAGTGAACCCTGGAAGTGAACCCTGGAAGTGAACCCTGGAAGTGAACCCTGGATCTCAGCAGTGCCGACTCAAGCGATCGGACCGCCTGGGAGGCAGCCACCTGGCCACATCATGGCCAACATTTTTGCCAAAATCACTACAAATTTAAACAGCTTCCAATTAAAACTCAATTACATTATTTTTAAAAAACCCAAATTAATCACGAGGTAGTCATGTATCATTAAAATCGCATTAGTGTATTAAGTTGTGTTCATACAAAGGTGCTAATACAATGCGCATTGCAATTAAATCATGGGTCTCTTCTGCGGAACAGGAGGCTATAATAAAGCGAATGAGCTGTCACCCGAGGTTCAAACCAGAAAGGGTGAATGCACCACTTTCATTTTAGGCTCTTGCACGGGGTGGCGTAGACTGGGGCGGGACATCCACGTAAGTGGTGAGGACACAGATGGGGGGAAGGGGGCGAAGGCCCAGCCACGGAGGAGCGGCTGCACGGTGACCCACGGCATCTGGTGCGTATCTCCCGCAACTCCACTGGTCCGGCCGTCCCATTCAACCCCTCGCAACTTACGCCGGTGCAGCTTTAATAACAACGGCCTCGCCGCCCGTAGCCCATCGCTGGCGACGCTGCGTCAAACAGACGCCGCGCCGCGATCCTCGCCAGCGCCAAGCCCGGCGGGCTATTTATAGACGCCACGTGACGGGGGCCACAGGATGAGGCCGTACGCACGAAGCGGGTCGGGTGGCCGTGAAGTCACGAGACGCGGCGGGGTGTGCGCTCGCCGCGGCCTCTCGGCAACGTGGAGGGCGGACGCCGTGCGGTGGGGCTGGCTTACGGGGCTCCGCTGTAACGTTCCATGCCCCGTCACGGACTGATGATCCCGTGTTGGAGTGAGGTGGGGGGGAGAGCTCCAGTTACAGCGATGGTGCTTGCCTCCTGCTCCAGCGCCCCCTTGATGTTAATCGAACGCAAGGTGCATTATCAGGTTCACGCACCGTTCCCATGACAGGAACATCTTGTGTGTGTTGACGTGGGGACTGGAAGATGTCTCTTTGACATGGTTTCCCTGGTCGGCGAGGTTTATTGTATTTGTGTCATTGGGAAAAACAAATCGCCTGGAAGATCTCACGAAAATATTGAATTGACCACTTGGAGGGGATCGTTGTCGTGAATAATCTCGTCGCGTGTTCCATGAGCCACATCATAATAATAATATAATCCGAGGGCGAACTCGGGTTGCCAGCACAGCGCTGCTGCGTTTCCACAGATTTGGTCAATGTGACTTGGTCGCCATTTCGAACCAGAGTCAGAAAAACGAGGGTGGCATCAAAACTCACGCTCGACATGCAAGAAGGTGGCGAGGATGTCCGCTAATATTACGATCATGCGCCGATTCTTCGGTTCAAAGCGAGTCTTATGATCACGAAAACAGGTGGAATCGTGAGCGAGCATCAGTGACTGCCGATCCCGATGTGTTGACGCTGACCCCTGTTGCCACCAAAGGCTGCTGCATTCACCGTGACCTTGACGTAGAATAGATTACTTAATCAAATCGTGACATTGATTCGTGGCAATTCATCGAAACACGTGGTGGAGGGGGCGGCGGGGTGGAGTGGGGTCATAGTTAAATGGTTAATTCACACGTGAGGATTTCAGCCCATTATCAACGTCAAAGGTGAGTGGAGTCAGGGCGAGTGGAAAAACTCGCGCGTGCGGTCCGCTCTGTTATTGTATCACCGCCCACCTCGTAAAGCGTCACTCGCGGAGTCCAGGTGAACGCGGCGGTGTTGTCACAAAGCTACCTGGAGCGGCCACCTCGTGCTGTGATTGGTAACGCTAACCGTGCGGACAGCGCCGTCTCCCCTCCAACGCTGGACGCTACTCGCTAAGATCGTCTTGTCGCTCGGGATTAAGTTGGTGACCCAAAATGACCTGCAAGTATAGACCACGTGTCCGACATGAATCCCTCATTTCAGGAACAACAATAAAAAAGTGTCCAGGTCTGCCCCAGCTGTGCGATACAATCCAGCAGTCCAGACTGGATTTAGACACGAATGTGAGCCGGCCTCAGACTGACGGTACAGAGGAACAATGTACGTAGAGATGATGATAAAAATGGGTTGGAATTTGTGGAGGGTATGGTGGGTGTCACTTTGGCGAGATTTATGCCTACATCCACGGCAGTACTCGCATTTATTTTCTCGAGTCGAGTTTGTCATGGGGGGAACGGTTGTGTGTAGATGTATACTGTTGAGTATTTTATGATTTACACAATGAATGGGAAACCGTTGTAATCATTTGTACGAAGCTTGCGTGAAATCTCTACGTCAACAAAAATTCAAAGCAATAACTACAACTTCTCATCTGTGGTTTATGCAACAAGAATTGCACATCTTGAAATTATCAGAAAACAAACCGAACACTGCAAAATAAAAAATAAACCCAAATAAATTATTTTCTTTCCCTTATATTTGACTCAATTTGACACATCTACATGAACAGGAGGGTTTCCCTTGGCAGTTAAATGTATTAATTTGCAACGTGTCCAAGTAGTTCAGTGTCACGCCAGGTCCCCCGTGCCAGTAATCACGACAATGACACACACTTTGTCCACATTGAATGTCCAAAGCATCGGACACGGCTTGAGTCACGTGCGTGAAAGCTTGTCGTGAGTGACCGTGGGTCAACATTCGTCACACGTGCGCAGGACTAAAGCGCCCCTAGACGCGTGACCGTAATTCACGGACGGAGACCCACTTAGCTTCAATTTGATTCCTTTAATGTTATTGTGTGAACAGGAAGTTCCGATGCAACAATAAAAAAGTCCTGTAACTCTGCCAAGGCCACTAAGCCTGTCTGCCGCCATATAACAGTAATCATAAAATAAAGGCAATGTAAAATTACTTATCAATCATGCCAAGAACAAAGTAGTAAAACACCACTATCACGAAAATTACTTATTACCACAATGTAAAATAAACCCGTAACAATCGCAGCATTAACCAATGACAACGTTGACATGCCATGCGAATGGTCATAAATGTGGACGTTCGTTTGGCCGGTGAAGATAATGAAGCTATATTGCGCTTGCAAGGCAACCTGGGTAATTGAAGAGTGGTGGGTAATTCAATCTGTTGTGACAGATACCACGAGGTTGTAGCCCCTTTAACCCCTGGATTATGGTGCATGTTACTAAAATGGAACCGTCGGAGATAAGAGACTCTTATCTCACTTCTGTGAACGCGCACGTACCCAATCTAATAACGACAACGAAGAGTTCCTTCTTCTCGCACCGATCGACGAAAATGCCACGCGCCTCGAACTGTTCTCCACCCCACTCTCCTCCCCCGCTGCGATTTCATGAATAGTCACGATTCGGATTTGCGATTCGAGCTTCAATTACATTTCGTCCCCGTTGCTACCCTCTCTGTTGGGATATGTTTTGTTTGCACAATTTTGTTTGCTCCATGGGCCCGAACGTAACGTGAGCAAAAACATTTTCGGTAATTTGCAAGATTTGTTGTAATTCGTACGATTCCGATCACGTCTAATATTCTGAAACGCCTACATTCTGCCAAAACCTTCCTTTACTCAACTGGTTTTTATCTTGACATACACTTGGCCACATCATAAGAATCCATGGATACAGTTATTGTTTACAAATGTTGAACGCTCAAAGCAGATTGCAATCATCAGATCATTCTGCACGATGTTTGAGAATTTATGTCTCACCGCAGACGGTGCAAGGATCAGCGGATCATGACAAGCAGATGATGATGATGATTTATTTGAAGGAAATGCTGCAATATGTGCAGCCACATTCAATGCTGTGCTCAATTTTAGGGAAGTGAATTCATGGACATCACACTTTTTAAGAAGACTTACAGTAACTAAAAAGCCTCCCCGTTTTTAAACATTTTCACCCACTGAGTATTTAGGATGGCGATTAGTTAATGTAATAGTGTCCTGATAATCGCCATCTTGTTATTGTAGAATATGTGCCAAAACGATTGAGGCATTGTCTATTCAACGCCAAGCACAGTTCAGTGACCGCAGCAGCTACCTTGCTGTTGTGACCACAGCAGTGACCACAGCAGCTACCTCACGGTGACATCGGTCACGACGCACGGTGCAGTCGCCGTGGAGAGAACGGCTCATGACAGCGACGGAGTGGCGACAGGGACCAGGCAGACCCCCGGGTGAGCGGGGCGCATTCCAGGGAGAAGAAGAAGGAGCGGATGACGAAGAGGAGTAGAAGATGTCAAGACACGGATTTTCATTTTGAAGCGACGCAATTGTTGATCTGCTGCTCGTCAGCATGGACGTCTGAAAGAGAACCTCGGTCGACACGGGAGGAGGCAGTGCTCAACACCGTGCGCCATTGCTGCCACTTGAGACCCAGCCGTGAAGATCTCTGGTGGGAAGAGTGCGTCGATCAGCAGTCACAGACCTCCACCAAATGGGCCTTGTAAACTAATCAAACGCATTGTCGGGGCTTCATCTCACGGCATCGATCGATTGGCTTACGGAAACTCTCGTGGCGAAGAATCAGCGTCATGATTATCAGCAGCCATGATCTATCCACCGCTGGATGAAGACTTCCCAGAATCAATTGCCATCTCTCTCAGACCCCCGATGCCACAGTCCATTTAATCTTTTTACACAGAGGCCCATCTCAATATCTTCATCTCCGCAGTGCGCATACTCGTGGGGGTATATGTCTAATTTATCAGTTTTTCCTTACATTTATGCAGGCTTTGAACACACACCGTTATTATAGGCCATTCTCTATCCACAGCTGGATGACGCCCTCCCACGTCGCCACCAAATCTCACAATCCATCTTGCTCCTGCACACGAGCTGATATTGTCCCTCCATCTCCACAGTGGTCATCCTCTCGCGAGCGTGCAAAATTGTGTTTGCTCTCCGATCAATGTGTTCCTCTGTGTCTCTCAATGGAACTCTGAGCATGCATCTTCGTGGCACTTTTCAGCGTTTGTTCGACGTTCTTTGTGAGTCCATGTTACTTTACCAAATGTCATAGCAGCTAATACGAACCGATTGAGTACTTTCCATTTTTACCAAATTGGTATAAAAAGTGAACGGATCTTTAATTAGTCAAATTTGCCACCCTTTACGAACGGTTCAGTGACTAATGTAAATGTTAACGACCGGTATACATCGTAAGACAAATACACACGCATCGGCGTCACCGTCGTGAAATATCACGGAGAAGATGACGAGGACGCGAGCGTAAGCCCAGCGACGCGGGGTGAAGCGGGAGCTCGCTACGAGTCCCGCTGCCTGGCAGCGCGGTGCAGTCACACCGACGACGGAGAGCACACAAACATAATCAACACGGAGGGGGGCATAAATGTAGCGTCGATATCGCCAAAAACCTGCAGGTTGCAGGGTCAAGTGAAGAGAGAAATAAATAGCCAGAAAGAGCTCCATCGTTTACGATGTGCGTACATGGCGTGTGGCAATTTTCATTTACGTTTTGTGTCCTGTGCTATTACAATCTCGCACGCTTGTGTTGTGAGGACGCCTTCGTTTGGATCTGTGTGTGTCCGCGCGTATGTGTGTGCGTGCGTGTGGGCTATATACATGGGGAGCGGTAGCATAACGGTCAGCGCGCTGCGCGAGTTCAATTCCTGCTCACGGTCAACACCAGTGACGATTATCTGAACCGGTCCTGGGCCTCCCCTAGGACGACTCCGCCTCAAATGAGTACCTGGTGCGGTGTGTAAACATCGCCACTGGGGAGACAAAGGCGGCCGGGCGTGGTGGTGCTGTTCTGGCCTTTCAAGGTGCTCGCTAAGAGCACTTGCCCCAACAGTCTGCTACAGGCTATACGGGGAGTCTTTGCCTTTTTTTCATGACATACATGGTAAAATCAATAACCCAAGAACATATATATTTTAAACTAAGCCACGTCTATCACAAAGCCAAGTGTCAGTTAAAATCCCCAATCTGTTCCCGCTAAACTAATGGTTGTACCTGAAATTATATTTATCGGCCCATTTTCAATCCGCTGCTGGATGCAAGCCTCCTGGCGCCTTGTGGGCCATGGTGGATGTTTGACCATACTTCACCAGGCTGTTCAGGGCGGGCTGGTGGAGGGAGGGCGCGACCAATCGATTCAGATATCACTCGCCACTGATCTTAGACGCGGCCGGGAATCGAACTCGGGTCACCGGGTTCAGAGCAGAGTGCGCTAACCGCCGCACCGCCACCCTGCCCTGCCCGGACCCACATCGATACGCGTCGCCTCCACCATTCGGTGATTTTCTGAACACAGCAATAAACCAACCTGTGCATTCGGGTACATTAGAGAAACTTTCATGTATATTGGTAGAAAATTTGCACTTCAGGAATTCTGACAGTGGTACATAAACCTGATTTCGGAATAATCGCACGCATACGAAATGCGGTTGTCGCATAAATAAAGACGCAGCATGGACACAGAGAGCGCTACACACGTGTGTTAATATACGTAGTGTATATATGTACACACAGGTGTGTTTTAAATCGACCGCGGTTAAAACGCAGACCGACGGTGCACAGCGGTGAGCGTTGGCCGCCTCGCGGTTGCGTCATTAGACCTCCGCTCTAATGATGACCCCCCCCCCCTTCCCGGCCGAGCGGCGACGCAGTCGGGGCTCATCAGAGCAGCCCTCGACACGGCGAGCTCCGGCTCTCACGGGCACGCTCCTGGCCAACCCCGGGACGACGCCTCGAGCCGCCCCCGGCGATGCGAACGACCCCGGCGAGAGCGGCACGCACGCCGGGCGAGCGAGCGGAGCCGCGGCGGCCTTCCTCCTGGGACGTGCGAGGCGGCCCGGGGGGCCGCGGCTGCGGCGGCGGCGGCGGCGCCGCGGGGGGCCAAGAGCCGGGGCGGACGAGACGGCGGCGCGTGCCGAGTTCGATAAGCGAGGAGGCGAGAGATAAATGGGGCGCGGGAATGCGGGTTAAGGGCCCTCTGTGACCACCGCCCACGCGTCGATGTGGAGAGGTCGGGAGGGTTCAGTGGGCTGCGGGCGCGTGTCACGTGGACCCGCAAGCCCTCCGCGGGCCTCCGCGTAACAACGGCCTGCGTTGACGGGGACACCCGATCACCAAGCTCCCTCTCCGCCCCCCTCCTCCGCTACGAATGAATGGAACGTGCAGGCAGTGGGGTTTTTTTTGTAAGCGATCCTCCTCCTCCTTCTTCTGTCGGAAAAGTACCGGGAGGTGGGGTGGGAGCCCTCAGAGGGCAAAGAGGACGCGGCTGGGGGTAGGTTGGGAGGGCGGCACAGGGGACCGTAGATGCCTCGTGATATCTATCGAGCTAGAGTGAGAAAAGTGCCGCAATTAAAGATAATCTAGATAAACGGAAACGTACCGAGGTATAAAGTGATAAAGGTCGATGCCAAATCCGTCATCCGTTCTCGATCGTGCGGATTAGGTTCCACACTCAACTGCGGTTTTTAAAGCTCGACGCGAGTCAAAAGGTCAGTGCAGGGTCAGTTAATGCGGAGGACACGGCTGTAAAATTAGCTGCTTTACGGGAACATCTCGCAGCGGTGACGACAACACACGCAGCGGCACGTGGTCCACAGCCCCCTTTGCGTTTGTGTTTACAAAGCCAGAGCTGTCGCCAGGCAAAGGCCACGCTTGCTTATTTACTTTTTGCTTCACGTGCATCGCGTTATCAGCATTCCAGAGGCCCGTCAATCCATGGCGGCTGGCGACTCACAAGCAACGCGCGTGCGTCACGTTGGGAGATTTTGTCACCGGCTTTAAATGGGGCCTCTGTTTTTTCTTTTCCAAGGGACAACTTGGCCCCTGCCGTGGCCCAAGCACAAAGTGCCACAAAGTGGCACACACAGACCGATGGGGGGGGGGGGGTGAAACGGCGCTAACTGCGGTGTCAGTTCAGGTTGCGCTCTGCTGGGATGGAGCCAGACGCTGGGGCACAACTTGTACGGCACCCCCCCCTCTCTCTCTCTCGCTGCCAGAAAAAAACACCCCCCCCCACCCCCCCGTGCCACAATTTTCTCTCTGTTTTGTAAAACTCGCGGACGTTTGTTGCAGGACTTGCACACACTGCACACAGTTCACGGCCACGGCAAGCTCGACAGGCGGCCCTCTGTGTCCCTCTGCGTGCTCGGCGCTCCGAGTTGGCGGCTTTGTGACGCGCTCGCCGGAGACGCGGCGTCGCGGACGAGCCGTGCCGGTGTCCGCGGCTCCTCGCACGGCTCCGCGAGCGCCGCGTGGCGCTGCCGTGACAACCGCTGGTCATCGCGCACCGCTGCCAGGCTGCGACGTCCCGCGAGCGCACGGCGTGCCAGGCACGCCGTGCGCCCACCTTGGGTTCTCCCACGGTGACGTTTGTCCGGCGCTGATGTTTACACACTGCACCTGGTACTCATCAAAACAAATACGTTTACCGAGGTGAGGCCCCGGGCAGGTTCGGATATCACTTGCTACTCGAGTAATGTTGTTATCCATGACCAGGAATCCACCTCAGGTCACCATTGTTCCTGCACCGCGTGCCTCCCTTCACAGAGACGAAGACCATCGCTATGCAGCCAAAGCAGCGTGGCGGCCTTCAGAGGCGCTCGCTCACAGCACTTGAACAGTCGACGCAGCGATTACCCCGTATACAAAGATCCCCCGTATAGCCATAACAAGCTGTTGGGGCAAGTGCTGTTAGCGTGCTGCTATGAAGGCCGGCACGGCACACGAAGGGGTGGGTGGCCAGCACCACGGCCGATACCTCCCCAGTGCTGATGTTTCCACACATTGCCCCAGGTACTCGTTTAAGGCTGAGTCGACCTAGGGTCGGTACCAGTTCCAGTCGTTGTGTTAGCAATGGACTCGCTGGGGTCATAGGGTAGTGCGCTAACCATTACGCTAACCGCAATGACACACACACACATGTAAATAGTGTGTGTGTAAATGCACATTTACTGCAATAAAATTAAGCACAGAAGCAAAAACAAGCCTTAGAATTAAAGCTGTTCAACGGTGCGGAATGGACGCTTCGTTTTGCCGATACCATTTCTATTCCGCATAACGGCCCGTCACTGATACCGCATCGCCAAGCTTGTTTTTAAATGCGTTTCGTAAAAAAATAAACCTCCACCATTGAAATAACCCCCCAAAAATACTTAATGAAGTGTGTTCCTCTTTTCTTTCATAATTCACAAACTGTCTCGGTGTGCTTGTCCTCACTGGGGTTTCTCAACTCGCGTGACTGGCGCGAGGTTTTAGTTTATGACGATGGAGCCAGGCCAGCGGGAACAGCGGGAACGATGGGAAAGGTGGAAACGGTGAGAACGGTGAGAACGGCGGGAAGCGAGCAGGCGGAAGGGACCGAGCAGAGGCACCGCGGCTGGGTGGCGGGGCACGTCGACCCGTCGCCAGTGCACCAACACTCTGGCTTTGAGCCACGACTGCGCATTCCACTCGGGCTGTACCTCTGCAACTCTGTAGCCTGCAAATCTGCCCGTCTCGTCTGGCCATACGCACGATCCCTCCTCTCCCTCCTGTCTGCCTGCATCCGACTACGTGGTGCGTGCGTCGTCTTCCTCCGTTGCGTGTGCGTCTGTGGGTGACGTTGGCCACCCCAGCCTCTTGTGTGCCGGTCCCCCCCCCCTTCATAGGTGCCGCTTTCTAACAGCACTTGCCCCAACAGCCTGTTAAAGGCTACAAGGGAATCTTTGTCTTTGTAACGGTCTGGCTGTAAGAGTGCACGCACAATCTCTCTCCACCCAATGTGCTTCTCTGTGCGTGTGTACCTGGCTATATGAATGTGCGCATGTTCTATGTCCCTCTGTGCGTGTCTGTGCGTGTGTCTGCATGGCTGCCTGCACGGCCTTGCCTCTGTCCTGTCTCCGTCTGGGTGTGTCATCTGTCTGCATCCTCTTGATCTCCCACCTGTCTGTTGACAATGCCCGTGCACGTGTCTGTCTGCATGCATGCACGTGAGCGTCTTTTCTAGAATCAACTTCAGCAAAAATGTTTTCCCGCCTATGGAGTTGAGCAGCAACACGATGCTCTTGTGGCCATGGCCACACACAACCGTTTTTTCTTCATTAAAAAACATTAAACAAAGTACGCACACATTTCACACGAATATATCTTCGTACACAATAAAAAATTATATATGTATATGTCTGTAATAAGTGCCAATTGCAAAAAAAGGTAGGATGCAGAATACTAAATATCAGAGGTGGGACAAAGTCATTGTTATGCAAGTCACAAGTAAGTCTCAAGTCTTTGCTCTCGAGTCCCGAGTCAAGTCGAGTCAAAGATGAGGCAAGTCCAAGTCGAGTCTGAAGTCATCAAAATCATGACTCGAGTCTGACTCGAGTCCAAGTCGCATGACTCGAGTCCACACCTCTGAGGTGGGACAAAGTCATTGTTGTGCAAGTCACAAGTAAGTCTCAAGTCTTTGCTCTCGAGTCCCGAGTCAAGTCGAGTCAAAGATGAGGCAAGTCCAAGTCGAGTCTGAAGTCATCAAAATCATGACTCGAGTCTGACTCGAGTCCAAGTCGCATGACTCGAGTCCACACCTCTGCTAAATATGGGGTCAATTTGAGCTTTCATTCGTGCTGAACATCTGCAAGATTTGATGAATACAGCAGACGCAATCGATTAATTGCTGTAGCGGGGGAATGCCGTCCAATTCTTTTGTACGCAGGGGGGGAAAGAAAGGGAGTCTGGGTTTCTAGGATTTTGGCAGAAGGACAACCAAACATCGACGTTTGATACACCGCATTTCGGAAGTGGCTCACAATACACGCCTCGCTGAGACACATTTAGATTCCAAACAAGGGATTGGCGCTGAAAAAATATTGTTTGATCATTTCGAATAAGCTCACGGAGCCAGTAAACAGTTTATTCAAGTTCCACCCACTACAATACAACTCTAAACTAACAATAGTCTAGACGAGAGCCGGACAACTCTGAGCTCCATGTCTGGATATTGCTATGAAAGGGTAAGAATTAGTGGGATTAAGCGCAAAAAACGGGCGGTTTTTGATGTTGCGCCAATCATATCTGGAGTGTTTTTTAACCCAGACGGTCCGGAATTCTGGAGCAGCTGGGCTTGTTGCACCGCTCCGCACGGATTTAGAGGCGGGTGGCCAGAGGACAGCACATTACGGTGGCTACCCCCCCTCCGCTCTTCTGCCGTCCCCACGCTTTTGTTCCGATTGCTGAGCGAGCGTCGAGGTGGGTCAGACGGCGGCGCGCGGCGCGTGACTCCCCGTTGTGGGAGGGTAATCGCGCTGTGGGAGCAAGACCCGCGGAGCCGGGAGATCAATGGCGGCGCAGGAAAAACGCACGAAGCCGACGGTTATAAATCACCCGCGGCGCTAATGCCCACCGCCGCCACCGCGCAGGGCTTCACGGTTCTGCCGCATTAGCCCTGCGAAGGGCTCGTGAGCTGCGACGCGCGTCGTTCGAAGCTCCCCGGCACGCGGAGCGCAACGTCGTCGAAGGGCGTCGTGCTCGGCACCACGTGGCCACGGCCAGAAAACACATCGGGGCGGTGGGGGGGGGGGGATCTTGCAGCGGTGGACGAGAATCCCAACAACCACAACAACCACAACAACAACCACAACAACCACAGCAACAACAACAACAACCACAACAACCACAACAACAACAACACTTCCACTCCAAGCACACCGTGGCCAGACCCTGGGTATGTTGCCAAGAATCGCAAGGCAACGCTGTTACGTAAATTTAAATATAAACTTCATATAATCGTGACCAGCTCTCCAAGTATACCTTCTACGAATAAATGCGGCTATGTTTGGATCGTTGAGACATCTGCTGAATGTTTTATCCGACAGCGCCTGAATAGAGGCATTACGTTCAGTCCCGCTCTGTACCGCCTCTGTGTATCAAATCCCGTCTGCTGAAAAGATTGTGCAGAATTCTTGAAAGCACTAAACTCAATTTTACATGTATACGTCGTTGCGGTCCGTAGAGTAGAGTGAGCGTTCTTAGTCACCATTCTGAAGCAACAACAATGGGCGTGGAAAAGGTGCAAAACGCGATTCTGGAGAGCAGGCGATGAGCTCCGACTGTGACAGTAACGACCCTCGCTGCGGTCTGAGACGTGAGGAGGGGGGAGGAGGAGGGAGAGGAGGAGGGGGAGGAGGAGGTGGAGGCAAAGGGGGAGGAGGAGGAGGTTTCTGGCGGCAGAACCAAACTTTATCCCTAACCAACCCCAGCTTCATATTTGTTTAAAACCAATTAGGCAGGTTTCTGTTCTGAAACTTCGACTTCGGGTTGTATAGTGCAGTGGAGTGCAAGCACACACACACGTGGCAAAAACTCTGTCAATCATACGTCCCGAAAAGGGAAGTAAATAAATAAATATATAATGACGACGTTTCAGCCAAGAGCTTGTGTGCGATAGAGAAGGACCACTGGCCACATTGTCACCAGAAAGAGAGCGACGAGGAAGGGCTAAATACATATCGAGGAGCTTACTTGCACCTGCAACGAGCGATTTACCGGTGCATCTTGCTCTTAAATGAGTTTGTTTAATTTGCGTTGTGTTTCGTTTATGACATTTAAACACCTCGTCTGTCAGTTGTCCAATATTCCTTAGTGGCCGTGTACTCGTTCGCTGCAATGTCGCCGACGTTGACGCCTTCCTTCAGTTGTTGCTGCCACGCTCACGCACCACGGAGCTCCCTTGCGAAAGACGTGTCGCCAGGCAACTGGCTAAGTGGGATCATCCGTGTGTAGAGGAGTAAAATGGGGACGTGACGTCAGGTGTGCCGTTCAGTGCGATGACGTCACGTCTCCTAGGGTACTTAAGGGAGACCCCGTGACGTAAGCGGGGTGACTGTGGGAAGGGGTAGAGTGAGAAGGGTGAAGAGGGAACCAGGGGTAGAGAGAGGGATCGAGTGGTGAGTCTGGGGAGAAGCCGGTGGTAGCCGTAGAGGTGCTTCTCTCTCCGCTCGGTGGAGTCGGCAGAGTCCACGATCCGACACGAGAGAGAGACAGACCGGAGCTAGCCGGCAGGGACCCGGACTCAGAGTAGGAGCCCTAGCCCCTGGGAGTTGTGTACCCTTGTGTGTGTTTGTGAAGTCTTTAATAACCCCTGGCGAAAGCCCTGAACTTACCTTCGTCTCCGAGTGTCCGTAGGAGCTTCTCTACACGTGTAAGAAATTAAAAAAACTCAAACTCATTGCTGTGCTCTTGCTTACAGTAGTGTATTTATATATATTCATATTTCGTCCCTTCAGGCCAGTGTTAATGACGAATGTGTTGATTTTTTTCCTGCTATTTGTGCAATTTTGATGAATAAGCACGAATATGTGCCCCCACCCGCGAGGAGACAGACGGCCGATTCACGGCAGCGTACCTGATCAGAGCGCGGGGCCCAAGGCCGCGTCACTTGGGGTGATGCTCTCCCTTCGGGACGCTGCAGGGAGATGGGAAAGGGAACGTGAACTCAAGGCGGAGAACTGTGGCCGCTTTGTGCGGGGAACACGCGCGCGCAACGCGAGGCTTTTCATTCTGGAGCAATTCGGCAATTGCAACGGCAATGCACGTTGCAGGAACGAAGTGCAAACACGAAGGCGTGCGGTCATCGTGACCTTGTGGTTTTATGGGTTACATAAAAACTAAAGTCAACTCTCCTCAAGGCTCTCGGGGGGTTCGGACACACACGGCTGACATTCTCCGAAGCGGAAAGGGCATTTGAGAAAGCCTCAACGGCACACGACGAAAGCTCTAAGCCCACCGCGCTGCCTCGCACCTTTTCAAAACATTCAAATGTGATCACGCGCGAGTCCGGGCCACTCAAGCAGGGACGAGCACAAAACAGAACACGCCCGTGCGGTGCAACGCAAAGCATCGCCAATCTGACTGGAGCACAGTAAGATGTGTTACTGGTAGGAGCCTCCTGGTTACATCAGCCCACAGGGGATTATTGTGTCCGTCCGTCCGTCGTGCATCCGAAAATGGGAGGGGTGGGGCTGGGTGGAGAGGGGAGGGTGGGGAGGGGCTGGGTGGGGAGGGTGGGGAGGGGCTGGTCACCCCGTGGTGCCCTTATAAAACTCAACGTTTAACCTACTCACGCCGGCTTGTGCCCGCCCTCACAGTCGGCCATATTTGCCGAATACACCACGCCGCCGTTGACCCTGGCCATTGACCGAGCAACCCAACGTTCCTACCAGCTCCCTCCGCAGGAATGTGTTTAAAAAAACTTTTTAGGCAATTCGTGACACATATATAACGGTCGCTCAGCAATTTACTGCAGGGTGAAGACCGCTCATGTCGTGCGAATCCCGAGGGCTGTTTGACCATACTTCACCACGCTGGTTCGTGTGGTTTGGTAAAGGGGGAGAGGGGGAGGTTCATGGGCGTTGCCCATGACGTGGGCCGAGATGGATAAATGTCGACACAACTGGATATGTCAAATACATTGATTATGATGCAATGACAATTAGTGAAGGCGAGCTAGAGACAATTGTAAACAGAAAGATAAGTTAAAACCAACACAAGTGTAAAACTTAAGAGGTCTGAGAGCTTAATTTAACCTCGGATGTGAGGTGAAAACCGCTTTAAACAGGACGGCAAAATACGCAAGTGGATACAATATATATAGTGCGGCGGTGACACCGCCCACGGTGTAACAGGCCCCGTGTGGAACGAGGTGCCGGGAGAGTGCTCGACGTTACGGACGACGTTCTACGCCAATGTCCATCGAGACGTTAATTCCAATGAACGGTGAATGTGTAAAGCGCACAAGTTGAACATAAAATAAGACTCGCAATATTTAAGTTAAAGAAGATGAACGTCCTCAGATTTTGGTGAGGCTGCTGCGATGGCAGTGGTGCATAAGCCGAATAACAACTAAAACTTAACACGAACTCTATGATAGGTGACGTTTCGGGCAACGACCCTCTTTCTTGAGAGGCCATAGAAGTTGAGACTGGACTGTTAAACATGGGGAGGGGGGGGGGATCAACCTGTAGGCTAGCACAAATATAAATTAGGCTTTTAAGAATTATTGTGGAAAAAACCCTCATAAGACTGAGTAAAAAAATCCATTGACTTAAGGGAAGAGTTTGGAAGTTGATGAAATCCTAAAAAAATATAAGAGTAAGATTGAAATGGTGTGGACGCCCAAAAAGGATGAAAAACGGAGAGGCCCAAAAGCGAATTGAGAAGAAACACGTCAAGACAGCTGCAGGGGCCTTCCAGAAACACGCAGAGTGGCATCTTCAGGAAGCACATGGAAGAGAGAGGCGAGGTGAAGGCTGAAGATGAGGAAGAGGAGAGAGACGGGAGGGAGAGGCTACCGTGGGCAGGAAGCGGAGTGCATCAAGCGACCTGGCGACACACCACGACCGACGATGACCAATGTTCCACCCTCCATTTTAAAACATGCAGTCCTCCGTGGTGGAATAAAAAAAAAACCTGTATTGCCCATCAGTTTATGGACAATAAAGCACACGACTGTCAAATATTATCTTAAAATAATAGCTACCAACTATCAGACTGCTTATAAAAAAATATAAATATATAATACAATTAAAACTTACAAGATTATGCCCACGAATTTTTGTAAAAACGGACAGGACTTTCCCACACAATTCTTGGAAAAAAGACTTGGGGGATGTTAAATCATTAATCGCAATGGTTGCCAACATGTAAGCACACTTTGTTCCTTAAGCCGCACATCAAATCATATGCTCTTGCAGAAGTATGAAGCGCTTTGAAATGACATGGTCGAGTGTGGGGGGCGGGAAGCGTTATTTAAAATCCCCAGCAAAAATCCGCGCAGATTTTGTAGCTCCGCAGGAATACCGCACAGCACGGCTGACACTTCCGTGTGAATTGGCGAATTTCCCATCTGTCCAGACGCGAACATCCAGGGGTGGGAGGCCGGGAGGGTGGGAGCGCTTCGCCACTCAACCGCAACTCGCGACCCCCACGAGCGCTGCAGCGGCGCACTCCTCGCGTAAGCGGCAAAGGTGCGGGCCCTGCAATTTCCCGTTCACGCCGCTGCTCCTCATGGAAGGGCCCTCCAACTATAGAATCAGAAATATTTATTTATACACAGATGTCCAGTCGGGGAGCTCTATAGTTCTCCCCTCGAGAGTTTGTTTTATCCGACTCTTCCACGGTGCACAGATGTCTTGGCGTGGGTACTAACCAATCACAGAAAGCTACGCTGACCAGCAGGGAGAAGTATGGCCAATCTCACCTGACCAAGATGGACTGGGGGGGGGAGCTTTATCCAGCAATGAATTGACGAAAGGGGCTGAATTTAGTCAATGTTATTTCATCTAGAAACCTTGCAGACACAACATGAACATAAGCTTTGTTAAGCTTCTTTAAAAAATAATAACTTAATCTATTTGGCTGGCCATGAACTTGGTTCACTCGCCCCACCCCCCCCACCAGTGCAGGGTTTTTCTGGTCCACGTCCAACCCGGACCTCCTCCTGCCCGTCCCCCTCCTCTCTCGGTGTCTGTGTGCTGGCACCGTGACCTCTCCTCCGTGTCCGTGAGAGGCCACGTGGCCTCCTCGCTCACAGTAGCAGCAGCAGTAAGCCTCTGTGTGCTGACACTCCGGCCAAATGGAAAGACTTGCCCCCAATTACCAAGCGACTCGATTATTGTCCCACTTTATGAATGCTTGCCAAGGGCAAACGCTCCCTCTTCCAACCGAGCTGAGTACGTATGTGCATCGAACTTCTTTCTCGCCATACGTGGCCAACCGTGCAAATCGGAGGTGCGTGGGGAAGGGCAAGAAACTAAACACAAAAAGCAGTTCCAAAGAAATGCGTTTTAAATCTCGATTCTTTAAAAGTGCATAGCTCCAGTGGATCCATAGTACCGGAAGGAAGAGCGTTCCAGATGGCTGCAGAAGGTGCATCTGAAAGCGTGGTTTGCCAGAAGCCGCTGCTGCAAGGATGACCCAAATTCGTGATGGTTTATGCTCCTTGACAAGATCAGCAAGGTATTGTGGTTCATTTGTGGCAAGCACTTTAAGTGTGATGAGTGCGACCTGATAACGTATTCGTCCAGCAAACAATAATCGAATGCAGCTCAGCGAGCACCGGACGAAGTCTACGGAATGGGGCTCGCAGACTCGGTGCGGAGGACTCGGAGACGCCGCGTCCACCGTGCAACCAGAAACCTCCACATTCCATAGCTGCAGTTGGGGGCATTTCCACGATTTACAATGCACGTTTCAGATGCTTTAAAGATGTGGGTAATCGTTCGTGTAATCGTGAAGTGGCTTTTTTATACTTGGGAATACGTCAACCAAATTGCACTGTAATTAAGATGGAAATAATGACCACCTTTCTGGATGATGGACAAAGGTGCAGGACATACCCTCGCGTTGGACGCACTCGACATTACTTCTTCCTCCGTGCCGAGATTAAGATGGCGAATTCAACGATGTGCATGTTGCCATACCATTGACTTCATATTGTGAATATCACTATTTTCGAAAACGCGAGATACATAATTACCTTTAAAAATAACACCCCATCATTATTAGGATAATTTAGAGTTTTTCTTTGGTATTTTGACTTGTGAGGTTGCCCAAATTGTAGAACTGCCGAAGGCAGGAGCACATTGTTCAACGAAAAGAGCAGGGAGTTTCAAACAAAACTGCATTATGTTCTTCGCTCTGATGATGACGACGCATTCGTATGTCGTAGGTTTTTGTTGCTGCCATGTCACTGAAATGAGTCAGCACCTTCCCTCTCCCACAGCTCTCCCCCACCTCTCCCCCACAACTCCCCCACACCTCTCCCACACAACTCCCCCACACCTCTCCCACACCTCCCCCACACCTCTCCCACACCTCTCCCACACCTCTCCCACAGCTCTCCCACACCTCTCCCACACCTCTCCCACACCTCTCCCACAGCTTTCCCACACCTCTCCCACACCTCTCCCACACCTCTCCCACACCTCTCCTACCCCTCTCCCACACCTCTCCCACCCCTCTCCCACACCTCTCCCACACCTCTCCCACACCTCTCCTACCCCTCTCCCACACCTCTCCCACACCTCTCCCACACCTCTCCCACACCTCTCCCACACCTCTCCCACACCTCTCCCACACCTCTCCCACACCTCTCCCACACCTCTCCCACACCTCTCCCACACCTCTCCCGGCAGGGCCTCATTGCAGCCTCGCGAGAGGCAGCGGCACCTCGGGGTGACGCCTTCATCCAGCAGTGGATCGGTCATGGCCGACTAACATCCCATTTTTGACCGAGTGTCACTAATGCCTGCTTTGCAAGATTCCAGATTGTACCCATAAACCAAACCAGTTGGCACTACTGCCCATGTGACAACTCGAATTGATTGGCTCTGTCGGGTGCTGGGTGGTTATCGTTAACCAAGTGACATAGCGACACGATTTAAGTCCTTCCAGACAACTCACCTCTTTAAACCACCCTATACACCACACTCGTTCTGGTCACTGACCCTGCAGGTTCTATTTCCTTCCTGCTTTCCATACATGGCGTATGAAATGCGCGTTAGAAATGTTAATAAGAAACATTATTACTATTTAACCCCAAAGAAAGTAATTACGAATGAGAGCTACGGTGTTTGGCAATGGTTCTTCAACGGCTTCCACTGTTAGTAGCCCTGCCGTACAGAGCCCAGCCTGAGGCCATAACACATACGCACACACTGATACTTACAACTGCACAAGGATTAAAATGATGAAAGAGTGAGGGAGAGACACACCGCTTCATCACATTTAATCGAGGATCCCTATCGGGAAGGGTCCAAGCTCACAACATTGGCACCAACAAGGGTAACCGTTACCTATGACAAGCTCCGTGTCTTTCAAGAACGTGGTCCAATCTATCCTTGTTGTTGTTGTCATTGCAACTTCCACTGCTTGGTAGTTCAGCATGCCGTTCACGAGCTGCTGAATACGAGACGATCATTGAGAATGTGTTCATATCAAGTGATCAGATGGGTGCTGCCTTTAAAACATTCAATTCCAGCCCCCACCCCCAACCCTACCATTTTTATTCAATGTATATATGTATTTTATTCAGCAACGTTTTAACACACGGCACCAGTTGAGCCGCCTCCTCCAACGTGGGCAGGGCAGCACATTGTCAATCCACTGACGGACAAAGGCCTCCCCACACCGTGCGGGTAGCTAGCGGGGGTTATTCGACCATACTTCACCACGCTGGCGAGCGCGGGTTAAAAGTGGGGGGATATGGACGTGGGAGCACAGAAGTGCAGTCCAACAGTGTACTACTGTGCTGCTCTCTGCTGCCCACAATGTCGCCTCGCAGCCGCCGATTGCGTCTGCTTTGTGGATGGTCGTGCCGATTTGACAAAGACATTTCTGTTTGGAACTCGGTGCACTAAAGAGCCAAAGAAGAACTTCAGTAGTAGGGCCTCTGCATCCACACTTGGGGCACAATTTGTCTTCGCTCTGCGAGTGTTCGTCACACACGGCCAGAAAACCACTCTTTACTTCCACGAGCTGGGATTTATTAACTAAAGGGAACAAACGATTACAAACTATCATCTATTTTATTTTTTTACCAGGTAAGGCCCCACTGAGCTACATAGCTCGTTTTCAGAAGCGACTTGGGCTACCACAGAGTGGCTTATCATCGTCACGTGGAGACTATTAGCAGCAGCAGCAGCAGGCAAATACTAAAAAAAATGTTTTTTTTAGTCGGCAATGGTGACCGGGTTGGGACGAAATGTGCGTGGGTTTTTAGGTCAACCTTGTTAACCCGACTCGGATGTTGACAATAATGGCCTCCATCAATCCTCAACCCTTTAAGCCAGGGATTCGCAACCTTTACTGCAGCCTTGCACCCCTTTGGCTCTCAATCGTAAAAAAGGTGTACATAATGTTAATATGTTATGTGAAACAAAGTAGTTGTGCTTACATGCCCGTGCTTAATTTGTGTTTCGATGATTTACCTTCTAAAAATATTTTGGCCATGTCTCTTACCCCCAGCAAGGGCATCTCGCCCCCCCAGGGGGTGCAGGGTGCCCCCCAGGATAAGAAGAGCCACTGCTTGAAGCCGTTCCTTCTGCAAGCATGCAGTCTCTCCTCCTCTTCTAAGACCCGGGGCATTAAACAAGAATTAGAGTTGCCCGAGATGCCGAGTGACAGGCTTCAAGCGACAGTGTTCTTTAAGGTGGAATGGCCAAAGAGTTCCATTAATTGAGAAAGGTTGTGATACGATTGACCGCGTGAAAATAATATCCTGATGTCAACATTGGTGCGATTGGAGTGACTAGAATTATAAAAAGCAGACTAAATGTTTTATTGAAAAACAACACGAACAAGACAGTATAAATAAACAAGACATAACATAGAGTTAATTTCGTCAATTTCATTGTGATCCTGAATTGCGACGATATTTTTGCATCGCTGCCGAGGTGAATCGTTACATGCCAAGTAAAAACGTAAAACAGAGACTATGTTAATGAATCACCCATGATGGTATTATTGTTCGTCACAGGATGTAACCCCTCTTAGCTGAGTTGCATGGCGTTAGTATTGTGCATGTGCGCAAGTCCACGGTAAGGGTATTACAGCATCATAAACATTTAACAGCATCACCGAGGCTTTAATTTATTCTCACTATTCATACACACCAGGCTGATGCAACACCCAATTAATCGCTGTGCTAAATATTCCTCCAATTTTTTTTGTAATTCTACTACCGTGAAATAGCCCAATGATTAAAAATACTACAACATCAGAGGCCTTTGTGAATCCACAACTGGATGAACGCCTGTTCATGCTGCATCAGTCATGGGGGCCGTCTGACCATACTTCACCATGCCGGTAAGTGCTGGTTGGTGGAGGGAAAGGCACGCAGAACCCGATTAGGCATAGCCCGCCACTGATGTTAACCATACGTGGGGAATTTAATTTATGTCACAAGGTCCACAATGCAACGGTTTAACCACTGCGCCATTGCTCCTTCCCTCCATACGCTTAATTAAATATAGCGGAAGTGCAAATCTAAACAAGAATGATTTGCTTTTTTATGTTTTTGTCCGAGCGTCCTTCCTACCGCGCCATCTCAAGAGAGCTTTACACGCGATGACTGACTTACTGCTCATCTCAAACGTGCGAAAGGGGCACCGCCAATGGCAGCTGTCCCTGTGCAGCACATGGTGACTCAGCACCTGGCCTGACAACGGGCATTAGTCAGGCTGTGATTGCTGCGATTGCTGTAATTGCTGTAATTGCCATGATTGTTATGCGCAATGCCAAATGATTCACTCTCGGATTTTTTTTATTTAAATGCTATGGAGTCCACGTAAATTTGGACCGTGACACTGGCCCACAATAGCCTTCTCGTAACGAAATGATGCCAGGGGATGCTTAAGCTCCACTGCAAAAGCAGACGGTGCAAATTCTTCCGGTCAATACACCACAGTGATAACCACGGCGGCCTGCCGGATTCGAACCTCTGCAGTGATACCGCTCTGCGCCCTGTCGCCACCATCACAGCTGCCCCTTCCTCTCGGTGTGCACGGGAAGTGGGCAGGATGAGGCCTGCGAGAGACTGTTCCTCTCCGGCCACCTGCTTCCTTGTCGGGGAGGGCAGCCATGGCTGGGGTGGGGGGCAGGTGTGGGGGGGCAGCCATGGCTAGGGGGGTGGGGGGCAGGTGGGGGGGGGGCTGCAAGACGGCAGAGCGAGCGCACCCCGGCACCGCTCCACGCTGCGCTCATCATCTTCTCTCGGTCGTCGTGTTACACAAACCCTACACTGCCAGGCCCCGGGGGGACGGCTAAATAGGGAGCCGCGACTTCCAAAACGGGGCGGCCGGGAGTAATCGACACTCGTGACTCGCAACGGAGCTACGGGGGGTGGGGGGCTCTTTCATCGTCGCAGAGACAGGCGCGAGCACGTGGAGAGGAGCGCGGTCACTCTGAGGCTTGCGCTTGCCCGTACAGTCGCCTCCACGGCGCTTGGTGCCTTGCCGCGGAAGTGGCCAATGCCACGGAGTCCACGCAGAGCCACCGGACAGAGCGGCTGCGGCCACGGAGTGACGAGCGGGTGGAAGTGTGCCCCTTGCCACCGCGGACCTTCCCCGTCAGCCCCACCTCCTCACAAGCCACAGCCAAGCGACCCTGCCGCGGTCTACCGCTGTGCAAGTTGACGTGGTGGTGCTGCACAGCTCTCCAATGTGTCTGTCACCCGGTCGTACCACCTGTTGTTCGGTGTGATGTCCGACGTTTCGCGCCGCTTGCTGGTGCTTCTTGTCCAGCGGCTTAATTCAGTTTCTGAAGAAGATCTCATCACGTGGAGCAAGAGCTCGGGACACGGTGCCGCATGATACGCCAGTGATGCTACCCCACGGTCGGGAACGCCCAGGTTCACAGAGGAGCGTGCTAACCACTGCACCACTGCTCCCCGACTTTCGGTCACAACACATTTGTGCGATGAAGCTGCCGATGGAGGTTGCTCATATACGATTGGACGTAAGTCCTGGTTACCCAGCCAGTAACGTTTGTTCTTGAGCAATAACAGTAATTACGTAAGGAGTAATGTTACAGCAAGAGAGTATGTACCTCCGTCATCTTGCCTAGAAGAGCAAAGGCCCTCTCTAGGAGCAGATAGGCCCCACGCAGGAAACACTCACCCCTTCATCAATGTGGAATTTCAGTTTAACTACTGAAGTGACACAGTGCGTGATGCCTTCTTTCTATGTCATTCTACTGACTCATCATATGAAGCCAATTGCTCTGTAATGTCATTGTTTTTTACCAGTCAGGAGGCTCAGCGGTGGAGCGAGTGGAAGGCTTACGAGTTCAATTCCTGGTTGGAAGTTGACTCAGCCCATCGTCCCTTTGGGGGGGGGGTTGATAAATTAATAATAAAATAATAAGCACCGCTTTGCTGTTGTCACATGGTGGGACTCGTCCTCCGCGAAAGGAATGTGGAATTTCCACCAACTGGCTCAGGGCTGCCAACGGGAGGTGAGCACCAATGCCTCAATGCTCACGTGAGCAGAAGTCACTCCTGAGTTTTGTTTTAGTCGATGTCCTTGCAGTGCAACGAAGACAAAGATCCCCCATATAGACTTCACACATTTTGGGGCCAAGCTGTCAGCGAGCACCATTTTTACCTTGACACCGTCCGGTGAGCTTCGAAGAGCCTCGACCATATTCTGGAAGTCTCAATGAATACTGCCCATGCAGACGGTGGGAGCAATCTTTAGCTTTTGTTTGGTTTCACAAAGGATTTCAAAGTCAGCCAGTATATGACCTGCTGGAGGTAGTTTCTCCCTACGTGTGTTTTGAATTTTAGTTGTCAAGTGCCGGCACTCTACAGTATTAGCGGGTACCATGAGCCATTGTAAGCTACAGCTTCAAAGAACTCCGAACATTAAAGCCAGTATCTTAATTTAAATAGCATACATAACATGATCTCCCTTTGGTGTTACGCATTGTGTACTGCAGGACTGAAATTATCTAGCATTGGCAACATTAATGGGCGGCCTTGTGTTGTATTACAGCAGAACCTCCTTCATTCTAGATTTGAAGCTTTCGTGACTGCAATGATTCACATCGCGGCAGACGACACAATCAATCTATCGAATAAAATAATTAGTGCACTTGGTATCCGCGCCATGCTATCGGCGCAAGGCCGTCGCGAAGGGCGCTGCGTTTGACGTGGAGCAGCAGAGTCTTGTCAGTAGCCGCACAGCCGGGGAGGGAGGGGCGATGTTGCTGTGTGGCCTGAGACAATTTGTTAACTTTGAGAGAAATGTTATTTTTCGATTTAAAGCTTTCATGACTGCAGGGATTCGTCTTCTTGGTTCTTTCGGTAAAGTCACGTAGAAGGGAAATAATAAAATAATACAAATAAAACATAATAAAATAATTCTGACGACGTTTCGGCCACAACGCAAGCAGCCGTCATCAGGTGAAGAACAGGTCTGTCGACAAGACAGCGTCTGAATGAACTAATTCATTAGTTCTGAATGAACTAATTCATTCATTCAGACTGTCTTTCCGACAGACCTGTTTTTCACCTGAGGACGGCTGCTTACGTTGTGGCCGAAACGTCGTGAGAATTATTTTATTATGTTTTATTTTTATTATTTTATTATTTCCCTTCTACGTGACTTTACCGAAAGAACTAAGAAGATAAATGTTCTTATTTAGACGCCCGCCAGTGTGCACACGCCACTGGCTCTCGTTTTGTTGTTCGAACAACGTCACGCGATCTTTAACGTCCACTGCGAATGATGCGGAGTGTGTATTCTTGTCCGCTCAGTACGCTCACAACACTAACCAGGGCAGCCGCCGGGATCGAAACCGCAAAACCTCCGCAACCAGCGGCGTACGCAACACCGCTCGGCCGTGTCACCGCCCCGACCTCTGGCGTCACTTCAACGGCCCATACGTAAATCATTTGATATGCCTATAAATGTTATTGCTCACAGCTGGGAAGGCCAAGTGAAGTGGAGAACCACATGTGTGCTGGCGGTGTTCGTGTGCTGCCCTAGGTGGGTGCGCTAAGATTATCAACTCCTTATTTAAGAACCGGATTTGAATTCAGTAACCCAAGATACTCAGCAGTGCTGGGTCAGGGTCTCAGACGCGGGGTCCCCCCCAAACCCTCCAGTCCCCCCCCTCTCCCCATGATTCAAATCAAGATTGATGCTCCCTTTTTGTAGTCGCTTTGTATTGTTTTATGCATTTCCCGTTTTACTTACAAAGGTTAGTTCGCGAAAATGAGCCTGAATGTCAAATTTGCATATCATGAGCGTGTGATTTGAATAAATCATTATTGGTTCTTACCCAGGCAGTTCGATGCACGGGTCGCGAGGCTTCGGGATCGATACTAATTGATGGACCTATTGCATCCTTATACCCCTAATTCCCCTGATCCAGCAGCATATTGATAAAGGGCCGTAGATTATTGTTTGTATTCATTTTATTAACAGATGACAGCATGGTCACAAACGCTATGGCCATGCTGTCAGCTCTTTTTAAAAATGATTTAACAAATATAAACATTTGCTCAATATGGCAATGATGATGATGATACGTGTCACAGCGACGTTCTCGTGATAACGGAGGCGGCTTAGTCGGTCAGAGAGAACCCTTCAGAGTCCATTACAAATATCATCACACACTACGCTTCGTTATTGTCCTTGACACGAGGTAAACAACGTGGGCGTGGATTCACCAATTCGTAAGTAACAGTCACACGACAGCAACAGGCAATGCATATATAACAATGCATATGTAACAATGTAACAGTGTGTGCAGCTCACATGAACCATGATCCCAAGTTAAAAGGAAACGAAGCTATTTTGCCCCATATAAAAAATGTGGGGTTCGTCAAAGCTTATGGCCAGGAAAAAAGGCATTTCCACGACCATTCCAAGACAATATCCATCCCTGTTTCCAAAAAGACAAAAACCAGCTGCAGCTGCGAAACGTAAAAAAAAAATCCTAAATCTGCTCAACACATTCGAGACGCCTGCATCGCGTCTGTGCATTTCTGACGAGCTAAACGCCAAGTGGATACTCGCCCGAATGAAGAACGTCATTAAACAATAACTGCACAGTTATTCATACAACACAGCAAGTCATTATCGCTGTATAAGCCACTCAATTCACCACACAGTACAAACTCCGACCATTCTATTCATCGTTATCCGTTTTGTCCAACCACCGTTTCAGAAATATTTTCACAAAAACCTCGTGCTTCGTTGCCGACACAATTAAAATACAATTAGCATCGTGGCAGGAGAATTGCTGCTGTGGGCACGTGACCCGTTGGCGACGCTGTGACGTCACCGCTGTGCCAACATGCCCCCACCCTTATAAGGCGTTGCCGCCCGTGACAGCTCCAGCGACAGCCCCCACCACTCGCTCGCTCCCTCGCGTTCACGGCAATTACCTCGCACGCAGATCTCACGCAACGATTAAAATATAAACGTACGACGAAGGTGTCCCCGGTACATACTAATCATATCGTTTTAGTTCGTGTAAAGAGGGAAACAAAAAAAATGTAAACATTCAGTAACGAACAAAAAAAATTGTGATAAGAAAAAGACGCCGTGCATGTGTCGTCTTAAAGAGTGTGTGCATCGTTAACAAATGACACTCGGGATGTGTGCTGCGTGCTGTGTGCTGCGTGCTGTGTGCTGCGTGCTTCGTGCTGTGTGCTGTGTGCGTGGAATGTGTCGCCCTGTCGAGAGCGAGTCGACCAACTCAAAATGCCGGTACATTGTCTCGCGCCGTTATTCCCTCCATCCCTCGCCATGAACAACAGTGCCGACAAGCACACGCGCCACACCCTTTGCGACATGGCAGGAGTCACATACCTTGCTGGTCCCTGGGTTGTCACAACACAGATGATGATGATGGTCGTGGTGGTGGTGGTGGTGAATCAGTCAATGGTGCTTCCGGCTTGTAAATGTAAATTCCCCCAATGAAACTGCCCTAATCTGCGTTAATGTTTAGCCCTTAAGCCACACACGCGCACTACACCCAGCACTGGGTCTAACCCGCTCGCTCGAGTGATCAAAGATAAGAGGAGATAAGAGAGATGAGAGAGTGAGATACGACTGGTATAGGTGGGTAGACGGAATGGTCGGACAGACAGGGGAAGTGGGGGTGGAGGGCTGTTCGTATTTAAGCTGAAAGCCGCGAGATGTCCTCTGGAGGGAATGCAAGAGGGTTGGTCCGTTTTTATAATCTGCTCTCTTGTCTCGGGCTCCCCGCGCTCTGCCGAGTGGAAATTTCCACCATGTGCACAGCGGCAGCAGCAACCACCACGCCAAATCCAGCCCACCACCACACCCCCTCACACGCCCTCCGTCGCTCTCTCCCTCACTCTCTCTCCCTCTCCCCCTGTGTGTGCACCACCAATAGTCGTCGTCACGTGTCGTAGCCTCGCTGCCCATCGGATGAATGATCGTGGGCGGGAGCGGTGGCGCAGTGGTTAGCGCACTGCGCGACGCGGAATATTGGGCGACGGATCCGTGGGGCGGTCACAGCTCACGGTGGACGCTCGCGACATCATCCACCGTCAGTGGCCTGGCGCGGGGTATCCGAACCCGTTCCGGGCCTCTCCCGGCAATCCCCCTCCCTAGGTCAACTCAACCTTAAATATGAATAGCTGTGATTGGGGCGGTGTGTAAAACAGAAGCATTGGGGAGACAAAGGCGGGTGTGCGTGCTGCTGGCCTTCAGGAGGGACTCGCGAACAGCAATTGCCCAAAAAGTGTAATATGTTAATTAGTATGTCGTACATTAATTCTAGATTTGAAGCTTTCGTGACTGCAAGGATTCATATTCTAAGGTTTTTTTCGGTAAAGTCACGTAGGTCATTTACTTGATACAGCAAGCATGCTGTGACGGTTCCACCTGAAGACGGAAGCTTGTGTTGCCTCCGAAACGTCGTGATTTTTATTTATATTTTAATTTACTTTCATTAATTTTATTTTTTACCTACGTGACTTTACCGAAAAAACCTTAAAATATGTCGTACATTGCCAGTAATTAAACAAATACGCTCAATGGCTTTATTGGTGAACGTTAATCAAACGTTAAGGGTCAACCGTGGCAACACACATGCCGCGATAAGCTATAGGAGGGAACTTTGGCTTTGTAGACGGTTCCACATTAGGGTCGGGCGTTGGGAGGGGAGAGTTCGGGGGGTATGGTGGCCTGCGGTGGTGGGGGCGGGGTAGTGGTGGTGGTGGTGGGGGCAGGGTGGTGGTGGTGGGGGCAGGGTAGTGGTGGTGGTGGTGGGGGCAGGGTAGTGGTGCTAGGGGTGGGGGCAAGGTAGGTGGTGGTGGGGGCAGGGTAGTGGTGCTAGGGTTGGGGGCAGGGTGGTGGTGGTGGTGGGGGCAGGGTAGTGGTGCTATGGGTGGGGGTAGTGGTGGGGGTGGTGGGGGCAGGGTAGGTGGTGCTAGGGGTGGGTTGCTGGGTGGTGGTGGTGGTGGTGGGGGCAGGGTAGTGGTGCTATGGGTAGTGGTAGTGGTAGTGGTGGGGGTGGGGGTGGCATGGTAGGTAGTGGTGGTGGGGGCAGGGTAGGTGGTGCTAGGGGTGGGTTGCTGGGTGGTGGTGGTGGTGGGGGCAGGGTAGTGGTGCTCTGGGTGGGGGTAGTGGTAGTGGTGGGGGTGGGGGTGGTGGGGGCATGGTAGGTAGTGGTGGTGGGGGCAGGGTAGGTGGTGCTAGGGTTGGGGGCAGGGTGGTGGTGGTGGCAGGGTAGTGGTGCTATGGGTGGGGGTAGTGGTGGGGGTGGTGGGGGCAGGGTAGGTGGTGCTAGGGGTGGGTTGCTGGGTGGTGGTGGTGGTGGGGGCAGGGTAGTGGTGGTGGTGGTGGGGGCAGGGTAGTGGTGCTATGGGTGGGGGTAGTGGTAGTGGTGGGGGTGGGGGTGGCATGGTAGGTAGTGGTGGTGGGGGCAGGGTAGGTGGTGGTGGGGGTGGGGGCAGGGTAGGTGGTGGTGGGGGGTGTAACACCCACACCCACCCAGTCGCGGTCGTGAACCAAATCGGGCCACGTGTGGCAGGGCAGAGATGCATGGCGACGAATTGGGAAGACCTTCAGCCAGCAGTGGATAGATCACGGCCTATGGTGGTGATGATGGTGATGATCACGGCGTAATTGTTCGTGGAATATTTCCCGGTACCCTCATGGTATGGTTGTTATTGTTAGTAGTAGTGTGTGTGTCATTAGCGTTGTCATTATCCGGTAGTCCCACAATCCCATCACGACATCTCGCCACCGTGACTCATGCCTGTGCCAGTGCACTGACATTACACAGAAGACGCTTTTATCTTTTTACGTTTTGCCTTCCCCCCCGCCAATTACATTCCAGCTGGGGTTCAGGGTCATGCCGTGACTCGAAGGTAATTTCTATTCCGAACTCTAACCGATAGCGGTGATTGACAAAAATAATACACATTTGACCACAGAAAAAGTAGCCGATTGCAAGTTAGAACCGATTATAACGCACGAATGGTCCCAGCTCCAATCAAATGTCAAACCAAACATTTGCACTTTGGCAAAGGAAATAATCCGAAGTGGGCGTCTCAGTTTGACGTCACGTGTATCACGTGACGTGAAACACGTGCGGTCGTCACGAATCAGGGATGAGATGGTGGACTATCCCTTCCGTGTGGAGGGGGGGGGGCGCTTTCTTTCGAACCCGCGTTCTCACTCGCGCTGCCCCCCTCAGTGCTGCGACCTCCTCGTGTCACGGTGGGTGGAGTTGCGACGTGAAAAGCGTCCAGTGTTCACGCCGCGCCTGTGGCGGAGCCAACACGGTTCCCATCAAGTCAATGTCCCGCCACCGTCACGCTTTGCATGCGACACGCACATCCGGCATGCGGTCACGTGTCGGTGTGTCCCCCCCCTCTTCAGGCGACTCTTCACCTTCACCGGCCACGCGCCCTCGCCACGCCTCTCGCACGAGCACGCGGGCCCTCGAGAGCCGAGCTCCGAGCTATGCCAACATCGCAGCGCCTAGCAACAAGCGCAATGGCAGACACAGGCAAAGCGCGCGACGCGGCTCTGCATCGGCGAGAGGCAAAGTCAACCTGGTCGGGATGATTCAAAGCCCCTCTTGTCCTGTCAACCAATCGCCGCCCGTGGGAGTTGCCCGTCCCTGGCATTCAGACGCGCGCACACACACACAGAGCTCCAGCCATGCAGGGGGGTCATGCAGCCGCAGTCCCCTCTCTCATCGCACCACGGGTCAACTCTCCCTGTTAAGCAACGACGCCCATTTGGATATAAAGCCGCAAATCGCGGCAGTGGTGTTGAGGTGTTCGGCACTCCGTGTGTACTCCCGGCTAACATCAGTGGCGAGCCGAAGGTGGAGCACAGTGGCTGCACTGTGCTCCGAAACCAGCCACCAGAGTTCGAATCCCAGAAAATGTCTAATAACATCGGTGGCTGAAAGAGACGTCGTTTTGTCGACGAGTGCACTTGAGTATTTCACTGCGGTTGCGTGCGGTGCCGCGGTGGTGGTTTGTCGCACTGCAACCCGGAAACCCGAGTTCGACTCCCAGCCACAGGGCTGACATGAGAGCCAAGAGGGGCACCCGGGACACCGTTCTGGGCCACCCGGCGACCTTCAGCGACGTCACGCCGATGAACCACACGGGCGAAGTATGGTCAACTCACCGCCGTGACCGAGGAGGCCTTCTACCAACAGCCGATGGACAGAGGGCACTCAATTCACGGAATGACGAATTTAAAAGGCGCCGTATGGTTTGTGAACACATTTTTATCGGACATCTGTTGGCCTCCAAGCCTTGGAGAGATCGATGTTTTCCGAGCAACACGAGACACTTGGACCGCTCTTCTCGTGTCACAAGACCTCCCTGTCAGCTGCACAATTGCCAAAGTGTGCAACAGCCAAAACACACACCCCGAGAGCCATCTCACATGTTAAGGTGCGCCTTCCATCGTGCTGCACGTACACAGTGTTACATAGCACACGTAGGTAATATAACTGTACACGATTCGAATTATGCTTAACAAAAACACTTTCTTAAAGATGATAACTATAGTTCTGCATCATTATACGGCACTTTGTCGCATCTATTGCTTGAAGGTTTCCACACAAAGCGTATGGTATTTATTTGTCTACCATACTTCACGAGCATGGCCAGTGCGTGTTGAAGGGGGTGGTGGGTCGAGGGGGCAGGGTTCAGACCGCACTCCCCACTAATTGTCGCCGTGTCCGGGAATTGAACTTGAGTCTGCTGGCTTCATAGCGGACTGTGCTTAGCTCTGCTTAGAACGTACAGTGCACACACGTCACAGTGGCTAGGCCCTCACCTGAAGGCATGCTCCTCAACATGCTTTCATCGATGGTGAGTGAATATCTTAGCCGAGGCTGGCTCTGCATTGACCAACGCGGTCAAGTGAGGTCAAACAAACCCCTTGGCAGAGGCACGGCATGGGGTTGCCTTCACTTATTGTTTACAAAAGGGATGTCGTCATTTGTATTATAATATATATAGGAACTTGGGCAAAAAGAAACAATGGGATTCCAAAGTTGAGCAGTACGCGGAAAGGAGTTGAACAGAAGGGGAACTCGCACGGAAAGTCACGTCCCGTGCGACAGAATTCCAGAGCGGGCACAAGACAAAAGACAACACTGTCCGCCGTGTCCCCATGTGCCTCGCCCAGCGAGGTGGATTCTTGTGCAGAGCGAGTTGACTATGCAACAATAAGAACGGGCGTTACCCTTGCAGGCAATACAACGGGTGTTACGATGTGCCATCACCAAATAGACACCGTTTGCAAGGAGTCAGGTCTGCATTAACCGCAAGCATTTGTGGTGAATGCAGACATGTTTGTTTGCATGTTCACCACAAGTACGTGTGGATAATGCAGACGTGATTCCTTACTAAACGGTATCTATTCGGTGTTTGAACATCTTAACACCTGTTTTATTGCCAGAAAGGGTAAAACCTAGTCTTATTTCTATTCTTATTTTTTCATACTTTGCCAAAAAGGTCCCATTTTGTCGCGAGTTGATTTTTCGCGTCTGGGTCTGGACCTTCTTCCACCTGGTCTCATCTCGCGTGTCAAGAAAGGCGAGTGCGGACATGCGTGTCTGATGAAAACTCATGTAAGCCGGGAGGGTTAGGGGCGTTTACGACGTCGCATGTTGACTACGATGATGAGCCAAACATGTCTGTGTGTCCCGCGCGTGACGTCACTCCACGTCGGCCAGCCCCCCTCATTAATAATCATGAACAGGTGACGTCATCCCCATGAATCCCCCTCCCCCGCATTAATAATCATGAGCGGGTGACGTCACGCCACATGTAGCACCCGCCCCCCTCATTAATAATCATGAACAGGTGACGTCACTCCACATCGAACAGCCCCCCTCATTAATAATCATGAAGAGGTGACGTCTTCCAAATGGACACCCCCTCATTAATATTAATTAGCGGGTGACGTCACTCCACATGGGGGGGCGAGGCGCCTCCTTCCCCCTCCTCAGCGTCAACTTACAACCCTCACTACAAAGGCAGAACCCTCACGTCACGCGGTCTCCGTCACGCTGTTGAGACATCGAAGTAAAAAGGACGTCGTGATGTTCTTTGGTTCTTTTCGTAAAGTCACGTCGATAGCAAAAGAGTAAAGTGAACAAAAACCCCCCCACTAATGTAGACTGTAGCCTGGTTCCCAACCTGACTGAGCGCACCGACAGTCCACCAGCTTAGAAACCAGGCTGCAGTCGACATTGTGGACTGCCAGTACACTCACCAAGTTTAATGGCCGGGCTGCAGTACACATTGTAGATTGCCGGTACACTCACTCCGACTGAGAGCCAGGCTACAGTCTAAATTCGTGTTTTTTTTTTAATGATTTTAATTTTTTGCTCACTTTATGTTTTTCTATCTACGTGACTTTACCGAAAGAACCCACGAATATTAGTTCCTGCAGTCACGAAAGTTTTAAGTTAAAATTGGACGTCATGATGAACACGGATCATAACCTTAAAATGAAATTAGTCTGTGTCACCGCGGCCTTACAAATTGCACACGAATTGATGCAATGAATATCACGTCTCGGGCTGCTTTTCGCTTGTAGGTTTCACATTTACTGAAATACACCCATCCTTGGACGGGCAAAAGGCACGTACTGAATATTCAAAGGCCCCCCGTGTAGCCTTAACAGACTGTAGGGGCAAGTGCTGTTAGCGGGCACCGATAAAGGCCGGAACGGTACACGAGGGGTGGGTGGCCAGCACCACGCCCGGTCCACCTTTGTCTCCCCAGTGGCGATGTTTGCACACCGCACCAGGTACTAATTTGAGGCTAAGCCGACCTAGGGGAGGCCCATTACCGGTTCAGATAATCGTCACTGGTGTTGGCCGTGAGCGGGAATCAAACCCGGGTCGCCGGGTTCATGACGCAGCGCGCTAACCACTACACCCACCGCTCCCCACGAATATACAGACACCGTAGACATACACACACACACGCACGTGCACGTGTGAAGTTGCAGTGAATGGGCTGTGGAGTTCAGCGAGATCTTGGCTAAACACGCGTGTTGTTACCTGGGCACTCACCTCATGAAGGGGACTCGACCTGACGGACGTGTTCCGTACGGGCCACACGCGCCCACAGTCTCTCGTCTTAACAGGCGCTCACTAACAATGCTCACTAACAATGCTCACTAACAATGCTCACTAACACAATGCCTACTAACACTGCCCACTAACAATGCCCACTAACACAATGCCTACTAACACTGCCCACTAACAATGCCCACTAACACAATGCCCACTAACACAATGCCCACTAACAATGCTCACTAACAATGCTCACTAACACAATGCCCACTAACAATGCCCACTAACAATGCCCACTAACACAATGCCCACTAACACAATGCCCACTAACAATGCTCACTAACAATGCTCACTAACACAATGCCCACTAACAATGCCCACTAACAATGCTCACTAACACAATGCCCACTAACAATGCTCACTAACAATGCTCACTAACAATGCTCACTAACACAATGCCCACTAACAATGCTCACTAACAATGCTCATTAACAATGCTCACTAACACAATGCCCACTAACAATGCCCACTAACACAATGCCCACTAACAATGCTCACTAACAATGCTCACTAACAATGCTCACTAACACAATGCTCACTAACACAATGCCCACTAACAATGTTCACTAACAATGCTCACTAACAATGCCCACTAACAACGCTCTCTCGCCAAACGTGTTTCAGCCTGAGGAGCCGATCTTGTCTGAGTTCATTAACAAAAACAGACGCGAAGGTGAATCGTATTTAAAATGCTGAACATCGATCAATAGCCGTCGCCTCCCGGTGTTTTACAGAAATAGCCGCGAGCACGCCACCGTCGCAATGAGCGCGGCATCGGTGTGAGCGTTTGAAGAACGTGGCCTTTTCAAAAGTTACTCGGCGGGCTTTCTTTCGCTGCTCACCGTGTCGCCAATGACCAGGGCCGTCAAGTGGGGGTGCGGGGCCCCGGGGCCAATCCGTGTTGACATTCTGACACCACTGTGACTGTGACGTCGAAGCGCGGGGGGCCCCCAAAGCGCGGGGCCCCGGGCGGCCGCACCGATTGGCCGTGTACCCCGGGGACGGCTCTGCCGATGACACGTTCCCAGTGACGCCTCCGTGCCCTGGTCCCACAAACGCGTGCCCCTACGGGCGAATTCCTCCACCTCGTTCCCAGCAAGGTTGGACGCGCACTATTGTAGGTTTAGGCCAAGACTGAGCGTTACTCCTCAAACTTGACATTCTATGCCGCATAATTATTCTCTGGTGCACCAAACATCACCATCGACATTGGCTTTTAAGTGTTTAGTTTTTCTACCCAGATACTTTATCTTGTATAGATTTATACGGTGCCTTAATCCAAGCCGCTTGACAACAATTATACAATTGTACCTACGATGACAGTGGTTCAAATAAAGAGTGTAGTTATTCGAAGTGAAGGCGTAGTTGTGGTGACAGGAGGACAAGTCGGATTGGTGAAGGAGTGGTTTGGGGAGTGATAATTAGTGACAGGGGTTGGGGTTGTATGTATATATGTATGTTGAACTTCTTTTGCACCGTACGTAGCCAACCGTGCTCATCGGACGTGTGGAGAATGGACAAAACACGAAACACAAAAAGCAGTTCCGCAGTAGCAGCAGGATGGTGATGATGGGCTAGGGGAGAAGAGATGGGGGTTGTGTTAAGGGAGGAACGGAAGGTGCAGGCTGCTGCTGCTGTTGTTGTTGTGAAGATGGTGGCAGTCTCTGTGCTGCAGTGGCAGCTAGTTCCAGTGGAGGGGAGCGAGAGGGGATCAGGAGCGAGAGGGGATCAGGAGCGAGAGGGGATCAGGGTGGCGAGAGAGCTGCAGAGAGGCCCGCTAGAGGCTGGCAGCAGAGAGGGCAGAGTGGGTTCTCACCCGACTGCTCAACGGCCCTCTGATGTGTTCTCGGGTTGTAGCTTGTGTATATATTGTTGTACGGCACGATGTCCAACGTTTCGGTCCACACACTTCGGCGACCCGATTCAACAGCCGATTCAACTCCACGAGGAGCTCCCAGACACGGTGAGGAAGGTCGCAGGTCACGCCAGACAGCACGCAGCACAACCCAAACACCCATCAGACAGCTTCACCCGCACTCTGGATGTCAGTGTTATTGTTGGTACGATGAGCACGGTTGGCTACGTACGGTGCGAGAGAAGTTCAACAAACATACACCACGAAAAAATGACGAACTGAAGTTCTCGTCATAGGGAGAATGGAGATTCATTTTGGTGCCTTTTCATGCTAATAATTAATGTTACAACCCCCATTTAACTATATATACATTCCATGCCCTGTCGACAGTCCTGCATGTTAACCTGCAGCAGTCTCTCTGCTAAGCATGGCTGGATGGGCGACCACCTCGCATTGAATTTGTCTTAGGTGGCTACGGGGCTGCATCGTGAGTACTCCGCTCCAAAGTCTACGCGCCCCGCCTTCACCAGCGCACACTGACCAGTGTGGTGAAGTATGGTCAAATAACCCACGTGACCCACGCAGCATTGGGGAGGCCCTTACCCCCCAGTGAACTGACGAAAGTCTGTGCACCATGTCCACGTGCGCTGCCAGAGGTTGGAGCGAGGGTCAACGTGCGACCCGCGGGCTCTCGCGGAATCCACGGCTGAAGCTGTCGCAGCCGGTGGGCAGCGTGAGCCAGCGACGGGGCGTTGCGAGGCATTGAGGAGCAGCGGGCAGGATTGGGCAGCGAGCTGGGAGGAAACGACGGTCAAAACTGGACAATGGTCATTGCCAGAGCTCAGCCCTGGCCAGTTGCAACTTACACGAAGCCCTAATCATAGCCATACTAACTATTACAACAGTATTAAAACATTGATAGGCTCAATATCACTATTGGCATTAGGTATAAGGAGATTATTGAATGTATTATACAGTATAACTATCCAACAATGCCCCTATCGAACAGGTTTGTTGTAATATATGAGCAATTGGCTGTACAATAAATATTCATGAACACGGGAGGGCATTGACGATTGTGATTCTTGAGTGCCATTGGATAAGCCGCTGGCGGCTCCACGAGTGATGGCGTGCCTGGCACTCGGGAGGCAATGGGAGGTTGGGGAAATTTGTTTTAGATAAAAAAAAATTACTGGAAATTTGGGCCAACAAAATGCTAATCCACTTCTGGATGAATGTCTCCTCATACTGTGTCATGGGGAGTTTGGTCATACTTCACCACACCGGTCAGCATACGTTGCTGTAGACAAGACTCGGATATTACGAAGCACTGCTGTTCGTCATGCCTGAGCAATCAGACTCGGATCGAGGGGTTCATTGCACGGGACATGAACGCACCACCGCTCCACACCCATAAACCCACATTTAGAAATGACCCACGCGTGAGATATGCGTATAACCTTAATAAACCCATCCCTATGTAAACATGTGCTTGGCCCATTTGGAAAGTATTTTTTTTAACTAATGACCTCTTACCTTGTTAAAATAAATGAAATTGGTTGACAGACAGCAGATATTGTTGTTTAATTAATTTTTCCTCCAATTTATTTATTAAGTTCCGGGAAAAATAGAACGCTGTCTCATTAGACTCGTCAATTTTTTTCCCTTTATGATAAACGGGTTAATTAATTTGTCACCTATCGATTGATTCATTGATTCGGCACGCATCGATCGATGAGGCACAGAGGAGCATGTCTTACCAGGACGCTGCTTGGACGTCTCACTTTCTCGGCAGACATTGTCCGCTTGCTCGCACGACGGCGAGGTTGTGTTGTTGTTGTCAGTGTTGTTGTCAGTGTTGTTGTCAGAGTTGTTGTCATTGTTGTTGTCAGTATTGTTGTCAGAGTTGTCATTGTTGTTGTCAGTGTTGTTGTCATTTTTGTTGTCATTGTTGTTGTCATTATTGTTGTCAGTGTTGTTGTCAGAGTTGTCATTGTTGTTGTCAGTGTTGTCCCCAACCGCAATGCAGCATCTCTAGAAGCGAAGTGGCACTGCGAAGGGCACTCCCTGCGAAGCGTCAGCTCCGAGCGGTAATGCGCGCACCGCGGTACACAAAGACAAAGATCCCCCGTGTAGCCTTCACAGACTATAGGAGCGAGTGCTGTTAGTGAGCACCTCTGAAGGCCGGCACGGCACACGAGGGGGTGGGTGGCCAGCACCACGCCCGGTCCCCTTTGTCTCCCCAATGACGATGTTTACTACACACCACACCAGGTACTCATTTGAGGCTAAGTCGACCTAGAGGAGGCCCAGGACCGGTTCACATAATCGTCACCGGTGTTGGCCGCGAGCGGGAATCGATCTCGGGTCGCCGGGTTCGTAGCGCGCAATGCGCTGACCGCTACACTACCGCTCCCCACTGTGGTCGGCCCCACACCACCACCACCACCACCCCCACCACCACCACCACCGCCACCACCACACCACCACCACCCCCACCACCACAACCACCGCCCTTCTCCTCCTGGCACAGAAGCGCGCACCGCACACCACGCCATCATGGGATTGGCGACGTTAAAAGTGGGCCCCCACAGCCCCCACCCTGTGGGGGATCAATCGGCCATGTAGAGAGTGACAGGATACAACGTAAAGTTGTGCAAAATGTAAAAGAAAACGCGACGCGTGTCCGCGCGTTATGCAACGCGAGGGATGCGCGAGCCAGACGCAGTCCATCTTTGCCGGTCACAAACTTGGCCGCGCTCACTCCGCACTGCCGCGACTCCGCGTCCGCACCCCGTGCTATAACCGCCCGTTATAAGGCCACTCTGGACGCTGCCACGGCGGTGTAAGGGTCAGCACAATGCCGAGGTCGCGGTTCGACTCGTTTTGAATTCCCGGCGTGGTGGTTGTTAAATTCGGAATGTTTCTGGATCAGCAACACCCCCTGCCGCTTCTGTCTGCCCAGCAGTCGAAATCGGCGTGTCCCGTGTGGTGGGGTGAGGTGTGGCTACATTTTGACAACTTCCACCACTTCCGAGATGCTTTGGCCAGGGTGGAAGAGTAGGCCAAAATCCTCTCCAGAAGAGTCCAGGCTCCCTTCTGGCAACTTGACCTTCTATTTAGCCGTTCCGAGATTGATTGATGAAGGCCACCGAAGATTAGATGTAAATATAGTTACCGGGAACAAAAATCACATTGCATGGATAATGATATTGCATTTACAATATGATGAGAATATGGCCTTGCATTGACAACAATATCCCCTTGCATCTACTGCAAGCAATGTATTTTCAAAACGTGTTCCCAACTCAGTCAAACATCTAAAAGTCCACGTGCCGATATTGTCCATTGAGCATTGGCTGGTGCTCCAATGGTGTAAATCCCACGATCTTACGACATGAATCTGGCAGGCAGGTCGCGTGGGTACTCCCACAATGCCCTGCAGACGGCTCTCTGGAGCAACTTCCAGTGGAGGCGCTTCTGCCAGCAGTGGCATCAGTCAGCAATTTCAGGGTTGCTCCTTTACCTTTTCACTAACGTATCACCTGACCAGGTGATAACATTATCACCAGGTGGTGCGGCCTCACCACGTGGTCTAGCCTCACCACGTGGTCTAACCACACCACGTGGTGTGGCCTCACCAGGTGACGCTCAACACAATGGACACGGATGGACAATGCAGAGTGCAGTGACGCGTGCCAGGTATGTAAAGTCATGCTCGGGGAAGTCTTCAGCTGCACACACTGCGCTCTGCCCTGCCATCACCGCCATCCGCAGGCATCACTCCACTGATCGGCTGCCCCACGCTGCGACCGCCTCGCTCTCGATCCCGAGATCTGTCCAGTTCACGTTTGCCAACTGGGCGGTGGACATTTGCGTCCGTGTTTGTTGATATCGGTCGGCTTGGAAACACGAAGCAGTGATGCGAATTTTAAACCCGCACGCAAATTGCTGCCCATCCCCTGGCCAAGACTGGACAGGGACATATGACGGTGGTAAACGCCTCGCCACAAAGGCTCGTGCACCACGAGCGTGTTCTCGCCTCTACATTCATTTGCTTTTGACGCAGGGAGGAGGGCGTTGGTCGGTGGTGGCTGGCAGGGATTCAAGGCGGGGGCCGTCGGCGCTAACAACTCGGCAGCGCGGAGAGGAAAATCACCACAACGACCTCGAGCGCGTCTTCAAAATTAAGTGACGAACCGTATTTCGTGTGACCCGCGCTGTCGGGAATTGTTCATGTGCACCCGTAAAGATGGGGAGAGGATTGAAGCGTGTTTATAAAACTGGCACAAATAACTACAAAAATCAACACATCAATACCACCGCCCTATTATATATACAATGTATAATAAGCAATGTTTATGGCAATGGCCTTTTTTTATAGCTATGAAGAAGGGCCAATAACCAACATTCTGCCTATTATAAATATGATTCCTTTGAGGGCAACATTGATCGAGGTGTTAATTTTCGTGTGATTTGCGCAAAGGGTTGTCTTGCTTCCGTCCCTTGCAATTCTCGGCGTGGAACAATGCAGCGCAGAACTGATCACGTCGACAGCAACACCGCAGGGTGGACGCCACAGATCCACCAACATGCAACGTACACATGGACTCGGCCTCAAATGAGTACCTGGTGCGGTGTGTAAACAGCACCACTGGGGAGACAAAGGCGGTCGGGCGTGGTGCTGGCCACCCACCCCCTCGTGTGCTGTGCCGGCATGTATAGGTGCTCCTCGCTAACAGCACTTGCCCCGACAGTCTGTGACAAGCTATACGGGGGACTTTGTATTGTGTAATATGTATGCATTACAGTATATTGTGCATGGAAACAGAATTTACTGTAGATAAAATATAGGTGGCCAATTGAACGGTAACAACATTACAAACACAATGCAAGCGAGTTATGAAACGGGTGGTTGTATGTATTGCACCGGCATGCTGTGTAAGCATGCTGAGAAACTGTAAATAAAAAAAGCCTAACTTATGCTTATCTCGTATTTTAGCCACTGTCAGCTTCTGTGCCCATGCTGCCATTCCGCTCCCGTGCACGGGGCCGTGCGTGCCAACAGCTGACAATGCGAGTTGTGCACTTTACCTGCAAGCACCAAAATAATTAAAATGCCTTGTGGCCTACACTATGGCTGATGATGATGATCACGTGCATACGCCCAGCTGCACGTCTGTGTGGATGCCACTTGGGGAGAAAACCGGACGCAAGTTTCCCAGCGTCCCCCGCCTCCGTCCACCCAGCAGCTTCACGGCCTCGTTTCAGTTCGTGCCGACCGCTGGGGTCAACTGTGGCTGCGTCCGGAGTGGACGAAACACCCTCGCAAAGTTCGCTGGAGGCCCTTCCGCCAGCAGTGGAGCGAGCAAGGCAGGGCCGCACTGGTGCCTCCTTGCCGCATGCTACCCCCGCTACGACGAGACCACTCCTGTGGACGACGCCTCATGCAGAAGATGGGACGCACGCTCAGAGGGCACGCAGAGAGACGCACGCTTGGGGTCACGCTCAGAGGGAGACGGCGAAGGAACGCGCGGATTCGGTAACGCACACGAAGTTAAACACCCTGCGTAATCTTGACTTGAGAAAAGTGCGCGTTTGGGCAGGGCACAATGACTGAAGCGACGATGGGCGATGGTGGTGGTGGCGGTGGAGATGAACGGCGAGTGGCAGCCAACGAAGAGAGGAACGCGCCCCAGCGTGAGCGTGTGAGCACGCCCTTGCCCACTGGTCCTTGCGATGCTTTAGCCCAGATAAAGGCCTTCTCACCTACACACTGGATGTTACACAATCGTGTAATTTTCCCTACACCACGAGCAGCTGTTATGTTTGAGAAATAAACAAACAGTTCTCCACGTGGATGACACACACGGCACGTGGCACTGAAGATGAGTCACTCTGCACCTTGCTAAGCCGTAACACACGAGCTCAGCAACATTCTCTCGTATTAACATATCACTCGGTTGAGAAAGTATATAAAGCCGCCGCAGCTTTAATAACCACTGACTTCATATTATAATAAACGACAAACGTTACGTGGGCTTTTCCAGGACACGTCGGTGGACAGGACGATGAGGCGGGTGACAGAGTGGCAGCAAAATGAGGAAACGCGCCCAGGGGGGCGACCGCTGCGGAGATGGAGCGATGAAATTGGAGCAAAGAGATCAGTTCATGCGCAAGAGTGAGAAGTATGGGACGCAAAACTGAGTTGGTGGCGGGTTAGGAAGGCCTTCATCCAGCAGTGGATAGACAATGGCTGGCAATGATGATGACTTAATCTCTGCAAAAAAAAAATCTGCAAAGATTTACACCGGCAGGTGCGGCAGGAACGTGCGCCGAGTCACTGCGTCGTGAAAGTACTACTCAGCTCGTGGCAACAGCGTTGTTTGAATGCTTGCTCCGTTTCCTGTCGGCCCAATGTGCGTGTAAAGGGACACATCGCCACCGCGCGGACACGTGGGTTACACTGCATTGAGTTGAGCACGTGGTAGCAGGCTTTCGCGACCAATATCATCCATAATACAGGTTTTTTTTATTTGAGTTACATCGCGTAAATATATAAATGTGTCGTTAAACCCGCCACCACCCGGCACAGCCAATTAGTAAGGTTTGTCACGTTAACAGACCGTGCCATTTCGTTACTAGTACAGCACACCGGTGTGTTGGAGAGCAAATCCACAACAATCTTGATTTGAAGCTTTCGTGACTGCAGGAATCCATACTATTTGGTTCTTTCTACCTACGTGACTTTACCGAAAGAGCAAAAAAAATCCACAACATTTATAATAAACTGCATTGATGCAGACCTCGGCCAGCCCGTCCACGTGTTAACTCCTGAATTGTATTATATGACAGGGAAGGCGCTTATTGATGTCTTCTTTCTCGCATGGAATGCGTTGTGACAAGTTTAAGAAGCTGCGGTCCTTTTACAATTGGCGATGAAGCCGGAGGGTTTGGCCACACATTTAAACGGCTCGGCATGCTCATTATTGTCTTTTAAAATAATAAATCCCAGCCTTTCTCAATCCACCAATGGATTAAGCCACCCCCATGCCAATGTCGGTGGGTGGGTGGGGTGGTTTCACCGTCCTTGGAGAATGTGTGTGGAGGGCAGGGCCGGTTCTCATATTTTTCGCCACCAATGCTAGCGGTGGCCATGAATTGAACTCAGGTGAGCGGGGTTCATGTGGCAGCGGGCCAACTACTTCTGTGCGCAGCGCGCCACTCCTCTTGCGGGTTTCTTGTAGTGATGGGCGAAATATCCTCCTGGGTGTGCCGGTAAACTGCATCTCTTGATTATATCATCAAATTATCCCTGACGCCCCAGGGGTAGTGCATTTGCCATTTGTTGTTAAGGTTTGTATTTCTTTTGAGTCCGAATATTTATTTACGCTGAAGGAGCAGCTCTTTTTCACAGATGTCCAGTCGAGGCAGGTCAGAACGTTACAACACAACAACACAACGACACGACAGGGGTGCAAAGCATAGGAAGGTAAACAAATTACTGAAACAGGTAAGGCCCACTGAGCTATTAGCTTCGTTTGCAGAAAAGACCTGGTTAATACTGCGGCTGTGTGAACCACAGAAAACACATTGTCTGCTTCACTGTAGATTTTTGTATTCTTTAATATCTCTACGGAACACACCAGGTTCCGAACCGGCCGAAATTGCTGCAACCACGTGGTAGCTTTAACACGTTACACTGACAGTGCATATCATTTAACACGTTACACTGACGGTGCATATCATTATCAGAGTTGTTTCTTTTTGTTTGCATTTTGACTGCTTGTATTGTGGTTATTGCAAACATGATGCCTTGTATAAAGGTGTCAGTTTTTGTACCAGTTGAAAGGGTAAAAACCTATCACTACGTTACACTGAGGTCAGTTTCGAACGCCAGCTCAAAAACAGGAGCAGCATTAATTGAAGGACCTTAAGATTCAACTGTGACCTCTTTACAAACCGTTGCTTACGTGCCGTACGGAAGAAGAATCTCTTTCAAATAGAGGGCCGTGCGTGCTGGCGTATTGGTCCAAACTCGACTGAATTGTGGGAGCTGCCACAGCGACGTTGCCCCTGCTGGGAGACGATGTTCTCGCCAGTGCTGTGCTCAGCAGGTGCCGCAACGGGAGATCTACCGCGAGTAGTCTCCCTCCTCCTTTGTGTGGGTGCTCGGGCTCATCGCACGTGCTGGCACGATGCGGAGAGGGGCCGTGGGATCAGAGAGGATGGGCGGAGCTTGAGCCGTGGATCTTCCCTTTGGCCAGAGAAGATTGATGATGGGTTGCAGGAAATACCAAAATGTAGCAAGGCAAGATAACGTCGCATTATTTTGTCCTCACAATTCTGTTCCAGAAGCAAGCGTGGGGCCATCCCGTTGAGAATTGTCAACGGTCGTCAACTCGTGGAATTTGCCACACCCCTCAAGTAACTTGACAGGCTCTCACATGTCCTAGTTGAGAGTTTATCGTCATATTTACCACTACGAGACGGGCACATTGCTTGACACTTGAAAGTGACACTCACACTTGTATTATTACTTCAGAGTGGTACAACAGTAAGAAGTATGGATATGCAGGTGCTGTGTTGTCAGAGGGACCTACATACTCCATAATGGGACATGCAGAACCTTTAGAGAGTAAATGAACTTGCGGTGTGAACAGGCTGCAGCAATACTGGCTGATTCAGCGGTTCCACTGCTGGATTGTATGTTTTCTGCCTGAGGACGACCGCTTGTGTTGCGATCGAAACGTCGTGATTTATTTTGTCTACCTACGTGACTTTACCGAAAGAACCACGAAAGCTTCAAATCAAGATTGAAGCAATACTACGTAGACTATTGAACTGTGGTAGTAAAATCAACTGTGGATGTGTGAACATATATATTTTAACAATGTTTTTAATGTATTTAACACCGCTTTCAAATCTTGCATTGCTGTTTCTCTGGTAATGATCTTGCGAGCTAACCTGTCTGCTAAAGCTAGGAAAATAAATCAGCGAGCACGTACCTGTGATTTACATGGGCCCACAGAGCTTCAGTGACATTCCGATTTATCTCTGGATTGAAAGCATGCAAGCGAGCAGCAGCTAAAGCCTCTGCTGTGACGACCTCTTTGTGCAAGCCTCTAATGGGACGAGCCACAATGGACGTGTCTCTCTGATATGAAATTTAATGAAGGCTTTCCATGGGATTCTGGCAGTAGCCGGACCAAGATCCAACTCTGCTTGCAGAATATTAAACTAAGGACTTTGTTAAAGTTCCTGCACGTGCTGTGTGATCAAAAGGCACCAGTTGTTTTTTTTATTCTCCTAAGTACATGTCCAATAATGCCATCATACTTATTGTTAACTGAACATACCACCAGATGCTTTGGCTGTACTCTCTATTAGTGATCAGAATATATGTAGCCAATGCTGAGAGCGTAATTGCTTGTAAACAATCGTTTATCAAGTTTAAAGATGAATTACCAATCCATCAATTTGACAATTGAACAGAAAATGGTTACATCACGATCATGAATGCATCACACTGATAACAATCAAGCGGCGTCCTAACAAAACTACACACCAAATTGTAGAATGTAAGACGTTTGACATATCCAATATCAGGATGAAAGTACGGGATGCATTGTCTTGAACACTGCATAAACTGTACACACATATCCACATTTTGCTCAATTCCGAAGCAGAATGTCCTGTTAATAACGAAAACATTTAAATTCAGTTTCTAGACACTTTCCCCAAATACTTATATATAAACCGTGAACTAAGTGTGCAAGTTGTAAAAGTTTTGCCCCAACTGCCCTCCACACATTGTATAATTTTCGCTGAGGAAGTTGTGATTTTTGCGGAATTCAGCGAGACGTGTTCACGCCCCACATAACTTGTGCATTCAGCAGGATCTGCGGTGTTTGGTTAGCAGAGACGTTCCCACACCCAAGCCGAGAGCTGTTCTGGGCCCACAAGCCAAACGCACACACTCTCGTGCCTCTCGGTGCATTACTTTTTGTGCCCAAGTTAAAACCACCGGTTGTCCTCAAAACTACGTCTAGGGGATGCAGCTGTGCTGTCTCCTAAAAGGACAATCACGTTCAGAGATCGTGTCCCACATTAAGTGCAACACTTATGCATGGATGAAAAGCAAACCCAAAGTACACTCCCCCACGACAGTGGACGTGACTCACACAACGGCCAAAAATGTTATAGAAAGGGTACGTTTCCAATCACTGCAACTTATTTTATCTTTTGACAAACTCTGTTTATGCAATGAAAGATATGACACAAATAAAATAAAACCCATTCAGAAGACAAACAATAATCAATTGTTTTCGGGTACAATTTAAAGTATTGCTGCGAACATTCACACCATTTTACGCTAAACAGCTGATAGAGCTGCACGTACCGTCGCGACTTCTCCGATCCGCTGGCTTACCTCTGCTCCACGTGCCCAGAACTCGCCCTCTGCACCTGTGGTGGCCGAGCCCTGTGCATGCGCTGGGCCAAGATCACGCAACGCCCTCCCGCCAGTGGTGACCCAGGCGAGCTCACTCGCCCTGCCGAGGTCTTCTCTAAACACTCCGCTGTCTCGCCTGCCCTACACTTCTCGTGGACTCTGCACTAAAGATCTTTCCGAAGTTCGCGCGTGGCGCACTGAGATCCCTGGATTAATTGCGCCTTATAAACGTCAATTATGATGAGTATTAAGCTGCCTATGTAACGATTACCGCCACTTATCGGGGCACCTCGGTGGCGACGTCTCCCTTGCCTGGAATGCAGGAGAACCTGAGTTCCATCCCAGCCGTGGCCATGCCTCCATCTTTGGACTTCACATGTTCTCTCTCCAAGGCCGTAATTATAATATATTGGGGGGGGGGGGGGGCAATGCTTAATTACCAGAATTACAGAGAAAGAAATGGTTATGTAAAGTGTAAACGTTAAGATCATTGTTACATGCCAATCAAAAGAAGGTGTTTGGTAATTTCCCCCATGGTAATGCTTAATTTTATCCAAAGTCGTAAGCAGGTTCTCTTCCTAACAGGAAGCTATTTATTGCGCACGCAGAGCCGTCTCTCGAGGGTACGGCGAATCGGGATGACCGCCCCGGTCCCCGCGCTTTGGGGGGGGGGGGGGAGCCACGTTTCGACGTCACGGTGGTGTCAGATGCAACTCCCCGTTTTAGTTTCCAGAAAAAAGGGGAAAACCTTTTCTCATATAATTACGTCTACCTCATTTGTGGAACTTTCTACCAAGGTCTTAATAAAATTAGATACGTTGTAAATAACCATGTCATTCAATAGATTGCCACCGTGCCTCCAAATATAGCAATTCTGAATGTAACTTGAACAAAGTCTCAAAAAGCAAGCAGCCTCAGGTTCTCAGGTTTCATTGGCTATCATCAGCAGATTTAATTGTTTTATCCAACAATACAAGGAATTGCATGGAAAAGTACACCAGTAATTTACTTGACACATCGTTTACAACATCTGGAGAACACCGGACCGATTTAATTCCAAGTCGTGTTTCTAAACTAACCCCCTGCATGACCACAATCATAATATACACACCATTTTTACCGACGTATTTTAGTTTAAATGACTCTTGATTAAACTGTCAGATGCTTTTATGGCATATTGTTTATAGACAATCACATGATTTACAAATAATAACCCAAACGCAAAATCTAAACTCCACTTATCTCTCCCATGACTGACAATGGCTTTAAATTGCACCCCACCATTGAAGTCTTCCTTCACCAAAAATGCAACGTGTATATCTTGACCAAAGCTCACCAGCACAGGTGAGGATGATCACAATGGCTTGATGCTAATAATCTGTTGATAGAATCGCCCTTCACGCCTGGGCATCTCAAACCACAGTACAAATAGCGAGGCTTTGCCTTACAATTGGCATTACAATACATGCATTCCACTGCTTCCCACGAAGCAACATTTACTAGCCACTCGATTTGCAGACGAGTTCATTATTAAGTAGGACTATCCAAACGTTAACCTAAAAAAGACTTGGCATGTATGCCAACGATAACTGCATCTGTCACTTTTGAATAAATTGAGTGAGGCAACTCCTGCACAACAATCCACTGTGTGCGTGTCTTCCCTTGAGGTGTCTGCTGAAAACAGAGCTGTTGCTCGATCTGCAACCTCAAGACTCAAAAAACACGAATCTCAACTCTTACCCTCGGTATTAATTACACAGCATGTATCCAAACGTTTCAGGTGCACTCCCAACCAATTTGTTTAAGTTGTGTTCCATAGCACAGCTGTGTACTTAAGGCACTCCACCTTGAGACTACCTGAATTGACGTGGCCATCATTAAGACAAGGCATGTGGGGATCAAACTGGGGTCCTCTTAGCCATACCTATAAGGTAGCGGTAACAACTGTGGTATGTCATTTGTCCAGCATCTAAACGATGCCAAATAACGAGTATTGCAGACAACTGTGGATGTGTCTTACAAATAAAGATCACATCATCATGAACAGTGCATATCAACGGTCACAAACACTGAGAATGTGTGTCCGCATGAACAGGTCCACAAAACTCATCTCTTCTCTGGACAGCTTGCTCAGATTTTTATTTTGTTGTTGTAATTGTGCAACATCGAGGAATCAACAAAAATAAAGTTAACATTTTAATCAAACCTCTCACAAGTTAGTTTTTTCTTACATGACATTTATTTACCTTGAGTGCCCGAATTTCTATATGACGAGAATAAAATAAATCTGTGGAAATTGAAAAGAACTTGAGTCAGTATTTTACACAGCCAGTTTGACTAAGCAGCTCCACATACAACCTTTGGAGGCAAAGGTTGTTCACATTCGGCGTTGTTTAGTTTGTTGTCCTTCCCCCCGCACCTCCTATTAGCAAGGTTGGCTAAGTACGTACGATGCGAAAGAAGTTCAACATACGTATATACAGTACACGAGTGGGTAAGTGCTTGCTACTAACAATACAGAAACAGTGTGTGTGCACAAGCCTGTGCATGACTGGAATTTGTACAAAGATCAACATTCGTTCACATATTAGTTTCTCACTTGAGGTCAACAATAATGCAGGTCCTTATATCTCATCCACCTGTACATGAGGATATTACACTTACAGCATAAACCTTTTTTATTTTATAAAGTGACTTCTAACAACATACCTCACCATGTACTACAACGGTCATGTCTAGGATTCAATTTTAATTGCAAGGAATTGCAATGTCTACTCTACAGATAACTTTATGATTTCCAACCATGGTTCATTACATGTGTGAATTCTGCACAAATAATTAAATAACAAGTTAACCTGTCAAAATAAGATAAATAAATTAAACACAAAAATGGAATCCCAGCATCACCACACATTTTCTAAATACCCCCTTTACAGATGTTTGTCTACATCATCATGCTGAGAGATGTTAACCAAACCCTCCAAAGCTAAAAGAACCACAACCAAATATAGAAGCATGCTCTGTATTAATTATTGCTCAATGAAAACCCCAACCTTTGCATAAGTGCAGACAAGCAGAACACGGATTCCCATTCAGTGCGAGGACTGTTTGTTCCAATGTACACCACAACGTACAGCTGGCAACTTCCGCCAAGACACGTCCGTCGATCTTCTACGACCTGGCAGACACCAAAGTAAAATTCACTCGTGTGTAGTTTCATTGTCTCGCAGATTGTGGAACTCGCTCTGTTTTTAAGGTCACCGTGCCAGCCAGGCTGCAGCAACAACCCGTCAAGTTGGGCTTGGAGCTTGGTCCGTGGTGCCAGTGCTGCTGCCCGGGGCAACGGCGTCGCTCTGCGGGGCAGATGACGCGACCGAGGTTGGAGCGTAGAGCAGAGCGGCGCTTTCCCTGCTGTCGCCCCCCTCTTTAGGGCCACCGACCCCAACCTCTTCCGCTTCGTCCATCGCCGGCCACGCCGTCTGCTCCTCCGACTGCCTCAGCCTCTCGTTGAGAGCCTTGAGAGCAAGCTGCCTGCAAAGCGCACAAACAACGCAACGACCGTTCAACCGCGGCACTCGTTATTACACGACTGTACTTATAAAGCAAGGAACAGGGAACATTTCTGTGGCGTAATCGTTCACACGATGGACTGACAATCCAGAGGTTACGAGTTCGATTTACTGGCACGGCAGTTGAAATGGGCAAGTTTATTAAATCCCCCTGCCTTTATCAATCCGGCAGTAATTATGAGTACACATGTTAGTCTATCAGCAGGCCATGTGATGAGGTAAAGCGTGGGTACTGTTACCTCTTCAAAGATGTCTGGCCCATGCGAAAAAGTAAGTCAAAATACCCTACGTTTTACTAAGAATTGTTTTTCTGTGAGGAAAACGTTGTTTTTTAATAGAAATGTGCTCCCCCATGAATCATTTACTCATATCCAGACAATTTAATACCAAGAATAGGGTAATAGCTCTATTGTAAAGAACGACCAGCGTGTTGAAAAAGAGATGAGATCACAGCCTAATTGCACGTTACATTTAAACATGCCAGTGTCCCTCTGATGAAACGAGCGAGGGGTGAAACTCGTCCACGCTGGTGGCCCCGAGTCAGCAGCGGGGAAGTCCACATGACCATGCCGATGGCCACACTTCCACAAGGTGACCACTGCTGATTGCCCACAATGAGGAACTCATTTTATCAACAACGGAGGAATTATGAGGCAAGGTGACCCACGATCAGATTTTATATAAGACTTGCATTTTTTTTCATGTAAAGTCAAGCATTCTATAAACATTAAGACCTGGCCGGATCCGGTGGCCAGTGTCTATTCGTATTTGTACTCCCAAAGAAACTAATTTGTTCCCGTCAGAGAACATGTTCCCACCTATTTAACTGTAACCTCTGAGGAATCACTTAATTGATTCTACCAACTCACATTTTAGGCGTTAAGAGTAAGTCTGGATTAATTACGGCCCAGTAAAGGTCAAAAAAGGTCTATTGGGGATAACATAGTCAGAGCAACACGGATGGAATGATAAAAGATGTAGACTGAAAGCTGGCCTACTGTTTGGCAAAACAAGTTTTTTTTAATGTATATTTTAGTTTAACATGTATGGATAGAGACCTATATGCAAATACATATTATTTTAAATTTTAAAGAGGATACATATAATTGGAAAGGGAAATAAAATGCCTAAATATTGGTTCCAAACATGAACAAATATTCATTGTTGGGGGAACAAATCCTTGGGTGGAGTACAAATATTAAGCACCGGGGTTGATAAACGTCTCATCCGAGGTCTGTACAACAGCGCTCACCTCCTCCTCTCGGCATCCTGGGCGTCAATGCCGGGCAGGCTGATGGTGACGGAGGACGGTGCTTCCACCGTGTAGCGCTTGCCGGCGCCGCGGCAAACACCCACGTGCACCAGCGCCCGCAGCAGCGCTCCGGCCGCCGCATCCACGGCCCCTCGCGCCACCGGTGGGAAGAACGAGGCGAAGGCGAAGTGCTCCGACGGGTCTCCCCGCGCCGGCGCGGCCCCCGCGGCCCCCGGGTGCCGCTGGTAGAAACGCAGGTAAAGCCATCCCGCGATGCCGCCGTACGCGAACGCCAGCGGCACGCGGCCCTCCGCCACGTTCAGCAGGCGCAGCGCGACCAGCAGCGCCAACGAGGCGGAGGGAAGGTGGCGGGCGCGGAGGGGCACGGGCCAGCGCGCCAGCACGGCCTCGCCCTGCGTCTGCTTGAGCGCCACCAGCACGGCGGCGGAGAAACCCGCCATGCCGTGCACGCGCAGCCAGAACAGGTAGTAGGTGTCGAAGGAGGAGGCGACGTAGACGAACAGGTAGGTGATGCTGCACAGAACGCCGGAAGCCACGGTCGACACGCCGAAGTACAGCAGCAGCTCGAGCGCACCCCACAATGGCTCCAGCAGCCGCCCGGCCGCCGCCACCGTGACGAGGCTGGCCGCCAGCTCGATGGCGCGCACCTCCACGAAGGGGTGCGTCACCAGCGTCCAGACCCAGAAGTTCGGAGGCGCCAGGTAGCCCGACGACACGCCCAGCGCAAACGGCGTGTCGGCCACGAACGACAGTGCGTAGAAGGCGAGCAGGAGGGCGCAGGCGGCGCGCACGGGCACGCTGGCGCCGTTCAGGGCGGCGAGCAGGCGGTGCCGCGCCGCTGGGAGCGAGCGGTGAAGCATGGTGCGTGGAGGCTCTCGCTGAGACGACCTGCGAGGCACGCAAAGTCAAATAAACCTCACGCGTGGTTACAGAGCGTCACGGTAATTCGCAGGCTTTTAGTCAATCCACCGCTAGACGAAGGCCTCCCGTTTAGCATTGCCACCTGATGAAATTGGGACGTATCTTGGAAAGTATATCTGACAATCACAGAAGATGGGAGAACTACATGCAGATGGTGTATTATGTAACTGACAGAAACAAGACTTGTGTTCTGGGAAGATCTCAGGACGCAAACCTCAAAATGAGGACGTTCTGTGAAAACCAGAACAGATGGCAACCCTGTCCACAGTGTCGGTCGGAGGGATCATTTAATCATAATTCACCACGCTGGTCAGTTGAGGTTGGGTCAGACATCACTTGCCATTGTTGTTAATCGTGGCCAGGAGTGGAACTCAAACGGCTGGGGGTTTCACAGTGCAGGAACAATTTCACCACTCTCTACCCTATGACTCGTTGTGGCTAAATTCTTAACCGGTGAACTTCCTTGTGGCGAGGGCAGGTAAACGGCCGCGTGGATTTATATTTGCTGTTGCAAGCAAATTCGTGCAGGAGGGGAAACTGGCTCCACTGGTAAAGCCCAGTGCGGCTGTATTCTCCGTATGACATGTTCTGGACTCACCTCAAACTCGTGCCCGTTTCAATTGAGTCATACAAATCTTACGTGGAGAACGGTAAGGGCAATCCGAGTGAAGTTTTGCCTCATGTTGGTCTAAAACTGGAGATGATCACGCTCAATAATAATTTGGCAATGTGATTGTAAAGCAGAACCCCAAACGCCTCGCGCGGCCTGCTTGCTTGCAGTACAAGCTCTGCCATGCTGACATGTTTTTGTTAGAGTTTGTGTTTGATGTGGACCCCATCTGCCTGATTAGTGCGGAAGTGCTTTACTTGAACATTATAAACACCAAGGGTTCACGTTTAAATTATTTTACAACCTGATCAATAAACTGTGCTTTAAGATCACGTGTGTACAGTGGTATACAGCACTACGCGCATGGCAACATTCGCCAGCACTTTGCTCCAAATATCATTTCCGATGAGTTCACTCCTTCGTTGTCAAAGGTCACCATTATGGTAAAACAAATACTTTTGAAAAATAAACAGTTTAAAGTAATTGTTAATGTAGGTCTTCTATTCCCACACCCAGCCACTACTGGGTTCCCAACTCTTGTTTACGCTCCACTTGTCACACAAATGGTGATTGCTAACGCGGTCACCTGCAGACTTACCCCCACCCACACCCGCTTACTGCCATTAGGACCGAAGTGATTATCACAGGAACTGTGAGCCAGAGGCCTAAATACACAGTAGTCACGACGATTGTATACCCCAGAGTACACATAAAGACATTATTCAGTTTCCCTTGCTGCATTAATAATCCATACCTGTCAACCTACACGATTTAGCCGTATTCCTGTACAGGGCAATTGAGTTAAAACGTTAGTTTGTGTTTCTCCCTTGTGGTGGTGGGACTTTTCAGGATGAACTTTGAGGTTTAAGGGGGCACGGGGTGACCAGTGCGGTCTGAAGTGGCCTGTAGTCAGCCAGAGTCCCCTTGCTACAATCTCAGCGTCTCCTTCGGGCAACAACTCGCGAAGTCGACCCACGATCACTCCGACGACACCAGCAATCACCGCGATAGGCCGACACTATGTACAGTATGCACTGTACGTCGAACTTCCTTCGCACCGTACGTAGCCGGCCGTGCGGCGCGGGGGAAGAACAACAAACTCGAGTTCTGTTCACGCCAACGTCCCCCCCCCCCTACTCGTGAACACCGTGAACACCGTGACCACCGCGAGACCCTCACGACTCAAGCAGCAGCCGCCACCACGACCCCGGTGCCCCCCCCCCCCCGCGGCTCCCATCGCCATCACCGCGCGACCGCTCAGCAGCTCCTCTCACTTCAGAGCCCCGCGCCTCTCCTCCTCCTCCTCCTCCCCCGCGCTCAGCAGCAAAGCGCCCGCGGCGAGCGAGCGAGAGGCGCCAGGGGCTTGCGGGGCTGCCGCGGCCGAGTCGCCGCCGTCGCCGCCGCGGGGAGAGGGAGCGGAGTGAGTGAGGGAGGGAGCGGAGGGAGCGGCCGAGTCGAGGCTCGGGCGAGCGAGGGCCGCGATGACGTCGCCCCTTCACCCGACGGGGGCCGAGAAGGCGCGAAGCAGCAGCAACGACACAAAAAACGCGATTTGTAATTGGAAGTGAGTTGAACGTGGAGGCAGCAGTCCGCCGCCCACTGGCCGTGTCTGTCCCTGCACGTCAGTGTGACGTCACCGTGATTTGGGTGATTTTACTTTACACATCCCATCAGCCATGCACAGCATGAATCAACGTTCAAGCAAAGTATTACATTCCCTCCAGCACACATCTAAAATCGACGTAACACGAAATAACCAAGGGATAGGGGACGATGGTCAAGACTAATAACGGAGTGGTAACCTGTGAGTGGTAACCAGGGAGTGTTAACCAAGGAGTGGTAACCAAGGAGTCGTCACTAGGGAGTGGTAACCAAGGAGTGGTAACCCAGGAGTCATAACTAAGGAGTGGTAACCAAGGAGTGGTAACTAGGGAGTGGTAACCAAGGAGTCGTCACTAGGGAGTGGTAACCAAGGAGTGGTAACCTGGGAGCGGTAACCAGGGAATGGTAACCAAGGAGTCGTCACTAGGGAGTGGTAACCTGGGAGTGGTAACCAAGGAGTGGTAACTAGGGAGTGGTAACCAGGGAGTGGTAACCAAGGAGTCGTCACCAGGGAGTGGTAACCAAGGAGTGGTAACCTGGGAGTGGTAACCATTGAGTGGAATGCGTCTGAGAGGACAGCTGCCGATGAGATGGAGCCACCAATGATGATGAATTCACACGGATCTTGCCAAGAGGCCCTGCATTTGCTCATGGCAACCACAATTCCAAGCCAGTGATTATTTTGGCTCAGACGAGCAGAGGCGGTGCTCAGCTCCCGCTTACAGACCTGAGCCAGCGGTGGAAAGTCCACGTTCTCATGGCGGGGGTGATTCTGACCATAGCATAAACCTAATTTGGAGCTTTCGTGACTGCAGGAATTATTCTTTGGTTCTTTCGGTAAAGTCACGTATAAAGATAAAATAATAAATTTCGATTTAAAGCTTTCGTGACTGCAGGGATTCATCTTCTTGGTTCTTTCGGTAAAGTCACGTAGACGGGAAGTAATAAAATAATTATGTTTTATTTTTATTATTTTATTACTTCCCGTCTACGTGACTTTACCGAAAGAACCAAGAAGATAAAATAATAAATTAAATTAAATACTAGCATACTAGTATGCTAGTATTTAAGAATAGCATGAACCTTCCAGGTTCGTCCTCATAATATCGACCCCGGAGGAACGGTGGGCTGAGTCCTCCCCCAACCAAGACGTGAACTCGTAACCTGCCGCTTGCGAGTTCACGGAGCCACCACTTGTCGGATGAAACATTCACTGACACAAGCGTGGTGAAGTATGGTCAGAAACTCCCATGACTGACAGGGCATGGGGAGCAGGCTTTATTCAGCAATGGATTGAAACATGGCTGTCAACTACAGTACGGTATAAAATAGATTAAATCACCCTTTTTGCCCACTTCAGCAATTGCTTCTTGCTGTGGTTGTCCCACCTGATGACGGACGCTTGTGTTGCGCCCGAAACGTCGTGATTTATTTTATTTTATACCTACGTGACTTTACCGAAAGAACCACAGAGTACGGTGTTCTTCATATCAGTATTGTATAAGGGCGTTCTGGAAACTACAATGTTAAATGCCCCACAAATAATGCACATTCTAGTCTTTGATTATCAATCGCGAAGCACAGGACCCAAGGGGCAAAACGCGAAGCTGCCAGTAACAAACAGCACCACTGATGCCGACATAGACAAGGAAGTTAACAGTGAAGGATACACCCCTTGAATTGAGCGAGGTTTCAGTTTTCAGTTTCATGTATTCGGTAGAGCCCTGTGAGCCATGCGGCTCTTGACTCGGGTGCAACCGCAACAAACAAAAACGTGAACATGGAACATCTTAAAGTGGCTACGCGCAACAGAAAAATACGGGAACAAACAGCAAAAGTCTTCCACAAAAAGCACCGTATATCAACACTGTGTGCAAAAATCCCAGTGGAATGCAAGTCAAACAATAACAACCACAAGACAACTTAGATTAAAGTTATCAGTCGAACTCTGTACTACGACAAACAAATATGGCTAAACCAAACGTTTTCGAAATCACCAAAATAAATATATAAAAACAACGTAACAGTGATCATAGGAACTGTGATTCTAATTTAACAATAAACGATATACGTAACGTGTAAGAACGTGGCGACGTCGAGATTGCGGGAGGGGAATTGCAGTGGAGCGTGGGGTCTATAACACTCGCAGCCGCCAGGTGGAGGCACGCGACTTCGTGAAAACAGCAGGAACACAAAGTCGTGGCCTTTTAAATAAAATGCCCAGGCACGTGCAGCAGTAGTAGGAGTACTGCATTTGGGAGGGGTTAAATGAGTTACATAACCTAAGGGCAATCGTTTCCAAACTTTAAAAAAAATTTAATCAGTCCGCAGTAATTATACTGCAAGTTGCATTTGTTTGAAGTGTGTTTTCCTCTCTACCGGACTGCATTGCTTCATTTGCAAATGCAGCCCCTGCAGCCACAATGTGGGTCTTGTTTCATCACACGCCTCCTTGATGTAGTATTGCACCCTGGTGTAAGCACCACACAGGCTTTGATTCATTTGATCATCAACGGTGGTGCAGTGGTTAGCAGCACTGCGCTATGAATCATGTCACCTGATCACGTATATATTTACAAGATCTAACCCAAAAAGACCTTTATTTTAGCCTGTCACCTGAGTTCGATTCCCAGCCATCGCTAAAGTCAGTATTATTACCCCTTTTGCATCGTATATCGATGACCAAGGTATTTAATGTTGTGTGTATGCATTCAATAAAGAGGTATGCTATATGTTTTGTAGCTGATCCCACTTATTTGATATTCACAGTTAAACCATCTGGTCCAGGAACCTTCTCTTGTCACCCTGCGACGGGCATAGCTCAATTATTCTAGTGTCGCGTCTGGAACTTCCTCCTCTTCAGCTGACGAATGGTGTAATTCCTGTGATATTTGGGATTTTAAAATATATATTTAGTGATGAAGCTGCATGCAATGTATTCACTAATTTAAAGATTTTACATTTATCAAGTGTGATGGGCCCATGTTTCTCTCCAAGTGTTACCATTTTTGAATTACCAATATATAATCATCCTTTATTTTGCTGCTTTCGTGCTCTCATTACTCGCTCTAAAATGTTCAATGAAGTGTTTGTTGTATTCTAAGATAGCTTTCCTTATTATTTTCCTTATCGCTTTACACAGTTCTGTGTGTTCCACCTTCAGTTTTACATCCGTCTCTTTTTTACATTTTTCCTCTACTCTTAGAATTAAAATTAATAATAATTTTACTTTTTACCTACGTGACTTTACCGAAAAACCTAAGAGTATGAATCCTTGCAGTCCCGAAAGTTTCAAATCTAGAATTGTCCCTCTAATGTGTTATATAATTTGTTCTCTATTCGCGTTCTCAACATCCCCACCTCTGACAATTTACTAGCCATTACTCTGCTAGTTTATGTAATATTTCAAGTGGTGACATCCATGTAATACTTTGCTCTTCTGTAACCGTGAACCTATTGCTCAGGAGTCAGTCTAAAATAAAATAGCTGCTGACCTACATTTGTATGTTAATCAGACAGGAGTTCTCAGCCAGAAAAGACATGACAATAATGAATACCTCTTTCAAAGAGAAGGAATCTCGGATATTGATGTGGAAATGCCCAGATGGTGAAATTAGAAACACGTGTGACTTGATTCTAACAGACAAGCCCCAGATTGTCAGACACGCCTCCATCCTCCAAACATTCAACACAACTAAAGCCAATCATTACAACCCTAGTATGATTATGCAAAATAAATACATTTAAACTTTTAATTCTAGTTTTCAGAGTCGAGTGGGTGGGTGAGTGGTGGTTCACACAGCAATAAATACACACAGCTTGCCTGAGGTGAGGTCTTTTAGGGGATGCTTGTTTAGTTCCATAGCCACCGCATAATCTCCGTGTTGACTTTTGACCGTGCAATTTTAAGACAGTATCTTTGCTTTTATCAAGCTGGGTTAAAAAGTGATCGGGCTCCGAACAAAGGAACAACAACAAAAAAACCATGGAGACAGGAGACCATACAACTCTCCATCACAGAGCCACGCGTTTACACGGCCGGCCTCGAAAAGTGGCGTCATTACCACAAACAGCTCGAAGTGAAGGTAAATTGTTCCAAAACGTTTTTCATTCTCAGGTTCAATACAGAAGATAAAACGGACAAATTCTGATTTTTTTTTCATAGAAAGTTTGAGCAATGAATATAAAGGTGCACACAGTCAATTTGTCAGCAGATCGTGGGTGGTGAGGCAAATGGTGGGTTTTTCCACCTCTTCCAAGACGTCTGACCAGCATTGAAGCACATGGCCAAACACCTTCTGGAGGGGCTCTTTATAAAGCCCTCTCTCGTGGAGGCCCTTCCACTAGCAGTGGCGCCAGCAAGACACGTCAGGGCAGCACCTTTACCAACAGTGGAGCTCGCATTCAAGACAGATCTGTGTTTTGTTTAGACAACGCACATGCCCGGAGGACCAGCCTGCCACCCTCTCACATTTCATAGTCTCGTGAGGTCTCACTTTTACACATAATATATATACTAAAGAGACCAATCATTGTGCTAATTCATCATGAACCAGCACATCAATTTGATACATGAATTGTCCCAGGCTGTTACAACCATTACATTTCTAATGCATAATTAAAATAAGGCTGTAAATTGCTCCAACGCGCCCGGTTATCAATGATGTTTCCTTTACTACGTTACATTATTTTTTTTCTTCTAATTTTGGATCACGCTGCCTTTGTGGATGTACAAACTACATGTTGCGCATACGTACACATCCAACCTGTACGACTAACACACTTGCAGTTATTATATTTCCTCTAAAATAAGTGCACACTGAGACCTCATATCAATAAGTGACCCCACCAAGAACAGGTCTACCCCATTGCAACCAGTTGAGTCCCTTAAGTGATTAGGGTTAAAGTAACATTTCGGGTTGAGGTTAAGGGTCAGGGTTCGAGGGTTATGAAACTGCCTTGTTGTGATCCAATCATGAGTGGGTTGATCGGATCGTTTTAGCCAGTGTAATGCAAAAAAAAAATGTAAGGCTCCACATGGACAAATGTGGAAAAACCAAACACTCTATTTAATACACAGTGCGTGTGAACATCCAGCATAACCCTTGCCTATGACAGGCAGAGCGTAGCAGGCAGTGACGAGGTGTGATGGCATCAACGACTTTGATCAAGGTGACATCTTGATCTTGATGACCACATCACCCAGAAATGCACCTAATCACGACAGAGGTCTGCACTGATGCACAACAGCAGTGCAGAACAATCCACGATCTTACGGTATCTCTATGCTCCCACATCTATGCTCCCTGCCTTCACCAATCCACACTGACCGGCATGGCGAAGTATGGGTAAACAACCCCCCTGACGGAGGCAACATCATGACCGTTGTGGATAGTAAGTAGGCTTGGGCGCAGTACGTTGGGTTGATGGTTTCTGGGTGAGATTGGCAAAGGAAAGGCGGCCACAGGAGGAGACGTGTCCAAGGGGCCGGCCACCACGGAGATGGAGTGGTGGGATCAGCTCAGGTGCAGCAGCGAAGTGGAGTGTGACACCGTGGAGTACTCCGCGGCGAATCCCGAAGTCTGAACCCAGCAGTGGATTCAACATGGCTGCTGATGTTGACGCTACGTTCTGGTGGTGGAGTGGTGGCGCTCTGGTTAGCACACCGCACTGTGAACCTCATTTTCTTGATTTGGTCTCCCAGCCCGGCCAACGTGAATGTGATTCATGGCCATGGCTAACAACATTCGTAGTTTCCTGATATCTCAACCGATTCTGGTTCCCCTTTCACCAATCCGTACTGACCAGAGTGGTGAGGTATGGTCATTACTGACACAGCATGGGGGGGGCTTCATCCAGTCGTGGCTTTGAAAAGGGCTGCACACTCGTTTTTTAATTATTATTACTGCTGCTGCTATATTTTTCCTGACGCCTAATATTAATTATTGCATTTGCAGTATAATTAAGTATAATTATGAAAACAAGTCATAATTACTTTCGTATCTTACTTATCTATTTTACATATCCTGCCATTCCAGCGTACACGTTTTTCTAACTTACAAATGATGCGTGTAACGCTGGTGAAAACACAATGATCTTGTTTGATTTCTGACCAAAAGATAACTTTGAAAAAAACAGATGCAGTTTTTATATTCGTGAAATCAGAAGACAAAATAGTCATGTGAATTGTGTTTTATCATGAGCTATGAAAATAGGTAATTATTTACCACACTCCAATGTCTTGCGATACAATTACAACAGCATTCAATAATTACATTTTACATTTTTTTTACGTGTACAATTCATACATAGATTGGAGGTACCGCCATTGTTTGAGATGAGGATATTAAATATCAGAACCATTTTAATTTAAAATATAATCAAAGTTTCCCTGCATTCAAATAAGCCTTGCACCGTTATTATCACTATAAGTAATTGCTAATTTAAAAAGGAGCATACGAATAATGAAGCAGATCCTTTTGAATGCTGTCTCCAACTTTATTCACATTTTACTGGCAATTCACTCTGAATATGGCCCACTGCACCAAGCGTATTTTAGGTATGATGGGATTGTTTTCAAATTGAGAAATAAATTATCAGCTCGTGCAAAAGCGTTAGGTGGATTGCTAAATATCGGGACCGTGAGAGGTTTTGACGGCTCAGGGAGGCCTTCAATAAGCAGTCGATTGAACATGGCTGATGATGAAGACGATGTTTGCAAATGACAATGGTGATATATGATTTGCAGGCTGTGGCTCTTCCACCACTGCCAAAGGAGTCTCTGTCATGTCAATGAAAGAAAATCATATTCTGAAGTTTAAGTTTATGCTGCTTAACCAGATGAGAACTCAAGAGGCCAGGATGAGTCATGTTCAAGAGTGAGGGCAAAAATATGAAAGAAACTTAAAAGTATGGAGTAAAATTGTAGATGCAATTACATTTTTCAGATTCTATATCCATCTAGAAACTCAGCCACAGACATTTTAGCCACTTGAATATAAAACAATGCATTACTGCACTATCAGTTGAGTGACCTGAGTTTAACTCCTGGCAACAACTAACATCAGTTGCATGTAATATCTGAACTGGTCTTGCCCTCCCCTCTTCGCCAACTCAAACACACATACGAGCGTGGTGAAGTATAGCAAAGCAGCCCGTGTGGCTGCACGCCGTGGCGAGGCTGTCATCCAGCTGTGAACTGGCAAAGGATTGTAACTTTGGCTGCTGTACTTCGGGCCGAGCGAAATTTCCCGGCTCACAGTTCGATGGCTAACAAGGCCTCCCCTAAGCTCTTGCACCCGTGATCTCACACAGCTACCTCCCAAACAAAGAAACTCAGCAGGTGCTCTTGTAGTTTGAGACACGAGTGTCTGGAAAATGAATGTTTGCGCTCGTGCTCACATCACGATTTCATGAGTGGCCCTGGGCACAAGACACACTGCGGATTTTTCAACGAGGAGAGAAAACATTGGTGTGAGTGGTGTTCCCTCGACAGAACATGAATTTCGTTTTAGGCGGAATCCCCTCACAGCTGGCAGGTAATAAGTTGATTTTAAAACATGTAGATGTGTATTTTATTGCATTAGGAGTAATGGTTACACTGTGTAACACTTTTTTTTGTTCCTGGGCAGTGTTATTTCATAATTGCTTATGCCTCAAAAGTACAGAAATTTTTATTATTCCCCACAAACTTTGCTTTTGTGACCATGACAGTGATATTTTTAAATTTACCTATTTTCCAGAACATTCCAGATATATTCAGTGCTGAGTAAACTTGGAGTAACTTCTAGAACATTCTAGAACTTTCCAGTAATATAAATAGTAGTATAAATACAGGGGCCTTCAGCCCACCAGTTCAGTTTAGTTCCAGCTGCCTAAGTGGACACATCTCTGCATTTTTCTGAGATGGCATCAAGAGGCTGCAAGCATCCGGCAGACGCATGTTGCGATGTCTGCGGCCAATTTATCAAGACAAGAGCGAAAAAGTGCCCTGTGGAAGCATCTGCTAAGATGTGTGAGGCCTACAAGGCATATGTCGGCATGCCTGTCGGGGATCAAGACAAACCTTGGGCACCTCATTTCACCTGCGAGCACTGCAAAAAAAACTCTGGAAGGTGAGGTGGACAATTGTTGCTTGCTCAGGTGGAACCGACACAGTACGATAGCTGAAGACGGAAGCTTGTGTTGCCTCCGAAACGTCGTGATTTTAATTTTATTTTTATTTTACTTTTATTAATTTAATTTTTTTACCTACGTGACTTTACCGAAAAAACCTAAGAATATGATTCCTAAGCGTCGCCCCTCATCAGTGGTTGCACCCATTTCTCCTGCTGGGTGGACAAGGGCAGTGTGAGCTGCCACGCCGGGAGGTCGCACCGCTGACCGCGGAATTGCGAGACGTTTGTCTTTAATGAAGGGAATTATTTAAAGTGAACAGTTGTTCATGATTTATTTTTCATGAACAAGAAATGCACGCGCATTGGTATGCATACAAAAACTGCCATGGAACAAGTCATGGAAAATTCTGTGTTGCTTTTAATTATTCACTCCCCTTAAGAGCCAAGGGATTGTGATGATTTAGGGTCACGATTGGAGTCAATAATCCAGTGCCTCGAGCGATTACGCGAACCCCTGGAATACAGCGTATACAACACTAAACACACACTAAACACACACACACTCTTTGATGCGTGTTCCATGAACTGTGTGGGTACACGCACCTCTCCAAAGACATCTTGACCAGCATGGAAGAGTCGCCTCAAATGCCCTTTCGAGGGCCTCTCTCGAGCCAACAGTGGCATGAGCTCACAATTACAGAGCTGCACCGTCACTTGTTTTAATTCACTCATCAATCGATACATCAATATGCCCCAGATATTAACACGAAACTCGACTTGGCATCAGGATTTCATAAATTGTGTGTAAGAAGATCGTGCTCTTAAAAGTTACGTTCAAGGTTAAGGCTATCAAAAAATATATATTGCAAACGCCTGAAAAGTTCCCCACTGCGATAATTGTAAAGATAGTTCCCTTGCGATCAATAATCTACCTTCTGAGACACACTCGGAATGCCTCGGGGATTGTTCCGGGTGGAAACGGTAAAAATTAATACAGCATTAGTCATCGTAGGTACCTCTCGTTTCCCACTCATTTTCATTCCCATTATGCCAGTGTCCGTTTCAAAGCGGGGCTCAATTCCATTAGAGGAGCCCCCCCAATCACAGCAGGGGCCCCGCTGGAAGGCAGCGGTAACAAAAAACGACAATATCCAAAACCATCTCGTTCAGCGGTCGCTCACCGCTCCTCCTCGTCTTCACAGGCAGCCGTGCACACAAAGTGCAGCCTCAGCAGCTCGCACGTTCGAGACTGAACGATTCCACCTCCAGGAGAGAGTAACTCGCAATTTTGTAAGACTTGGAGAAATTGCTGTCAGTGCTACTGACAAATGCATCGTTTGGCAAAAGCTTTGCCCACATTTGTCTGACCCCAGAGGCCGTAGCCCCATAGACTTTACCTGTTGTACCTGTCGCAATGCATATTTTACAACTGTCGCGGTTACATTTGCACATTTGTGGACGCACCCACAAATGTGGAAATAAAACAAGTAAAAAATAACCTAAAATGACTGCAATGCCATGAATAGGTTGCCTTCTCTACGATTAGCACGATCAGCACGCTTGGCTACATACGGTGCGACAAAAGTTCAACATACATACATATGAAATATTTCAAAAATGTTATCTCAAATAATGATCAGGACAATTTAACGCCCTTTTTTGATTGACTGCTGGATCGAGGCCTCTCCAGGCTCCCTCCGCCACGTGCTTTGTTCGTCACCACGCTGGTTCGGGAGGGCTGCCGAAGTGGAGGCCCAGGAGCTGATGAGATCTCACTCGCCACTGATGTCAGAAGTCAAAATTCGGACAGTCAGGTTCATAGCACCACTACCCCCCCCCCCTCATAATGTCATATACTATCATCATATAATGTCATGTAATATCATTAATAATAAACTTTTTGGGTTAGATCGCGTTATTTATAAATGTGTTGTGACCCTCCACCACCCGACACGGCCAATCAGTGGAGGGTGACGACACATTTATAAATAACGCGATCGTACCAAAAAACTTTATTCTGAATAATATTTGTCGCGAAAGTCTACGTGTTAAACATATAATATCATGTTCCAAATTTAAAACTCATTAATTTAGGACTGATTGTTGGGTTTAGTTTGTTGTCCTCCAATTATCACAGTTACGGAAGGAGTTCAACATACAATATATTGGCATTGTCGTTGCAACAAATATTTAATGCCTAGCCAGGACTTTTTGTCAGTGGCTCGATTTGTATTTACAGAGACACGGGCCTCTGCGGTAAGCGTCGAGAAGAGTCTCAGCGCTGCTTGTTGATACTTGTTGTCGATTCAACTCACAGCTTTTGCACTCTCCCACAACCCCGAGGAATTGAGGCCAGTATCCCAGAGGGATTATTCTGACAGCAGCCTCTGGAGTATATAATGCGTATACAATCTCTGTGAATATTAACATTTAATGTTCGTATCATTCTTCTTTGACAGCTTTAAGCATTTTAGTTGAATGCTGCAAAGTGATTGGGAGTATGAGAATGTGAAAAATAATAGTTGTACTCATATCCATAAAACAATAAATTGCTTAAAAACACATTTCCCCTGAAGGAATGTGCTTTGGATTGTTTTTATCTTGTATGTGGTGATGCCACGCAATATATTCTTTACTTAGAACGTCTGAAAACCAGAAATGTTAGTGGGCAGTGTTGGCATAATCATAACATTATGGGCATCGTAACAACACATATATCTCACGCATGCTACTAATTATGATCAAGCGTAAATGATTATACTGCATACGCAGCAACAAAAACGAGCCGCGATATATTCACTGCTGGAAGAAGGCCGCCCCTTGCCGCCGCAATGCCTCCTCGCGGCCCTGCGATGCCACGATCCATCTCGCAGCATGAGCTCACTAAAGTGCTGCTCCATCTCCACGGCAGTGGTGCACTCCCAGCCACGCGCTCGCCGTCGGCTGCCAGTCTATCACCAGCCTCGTCCATTGATCACGTTTCCTGAGCGTAGCAACATAACTGATAGATTAACAAAGAAACTAGATTGTCTTTACTCAGCACATTTCCAACGCATGATACATGTCAACGATAACCATGCTCTCTGGCGTCATAGGGTGGGCGCCTTCTTATTGACAGAGCTCATCGCTGGAGTTGGACAGGGTTGGCTGAAACTTACTCGAAATGAGCACGCGATGGATGGAGAGAGGGAGGTGGTGGGGGGGGTGACTTGTGGGCGGACTGCTCATGGGGGCCGTATGGGGGCTTACAGGGAGTTAAAGAGAATAAAAGACAAAAATAAACTTTGTATTATTAGGAATTGACCAAACAGGTTTTCTTACGTAAAAAATAACACATGTATATAAGACACATTGTATACAAAGATAGAAAAATTTCTGATGGTGCGAAAAAAATCATGAACACAGGTTACATTAAATTAATTACACAATGTAAATTATTTAAAAAAATCAAAGATCCAAAATTGCCCCTATCATTCCGAAAATGTAAATTCACGTTTAAAAAAATCTGAGACTCATAACTAATAGATTTTATCCCCATTTTTATCTAGACGCATGTATGCATTTTATATTCTAAAATACACACCACACACTGCATGTACAAGTAGCGATGCAGAAGGTGAACAAACACAGCACACGGTTGTAACAGAGCATGACTTAGCGCGCCTTTAAGCCTTTCAATATGAATCCGTGTCCACAGGTATCATCTGTGAAGAGGGCCGCTGGGTAAACCGTAAAAATAGACTGCAGTCAATTCAGATGAACGCTCACTGATGAATGTCCTGGCACTCTAATTGCGTGCCGCCCTGCCCCTGAGGTTGCCAGACTTCAGTGGGGGTCACAGAGAAGCTGCCTCGTCTGACATAAATAGAAAAGCCAGCGTGGATCGGAGAATATATCTCACGATGTCGGAAGAGGGAAAAGTGCATATAAATTGAATTAACTTGCCAATGTTACAATGACAGCGATATCATGAAATCAGACAGCAGTGGATAGAGAATGTGTGATGATGATGGCGAGGAGAATGTGCCTATCTTTGTGATATTGCATGATTATGTAGTGCGAGTTGCTGTGCCTCGGCTGTTAATGTGCATGAAAAAAATAAATTAAAAATGTTAACAGAATCTATCCACATGTGTTGAGCACCGCCATAATGTAATGCACCGGCCTCCAACAATCATCACGACCTCATTCTGCTGCCTTCATCTCCCTCGCTGCTGCTACACTGTGAAGAATTGTCGAGAATTCTCTGCAAAAGCTTCAAATTCCCAGCCTCCCAAAATCTGCAAGCTGACAGAATTGGGAATGTCGTTGAGAAAGCACAGACTATGTTACGGTAAAATCTACACAAGAACCCCTGGGGAAAGTCCGTGAGAAGAAGAATGCCTCACGACACCAGAAGGGAGGAAAACTCCGCAGGAGCGGATGGTCGTCAGTGATGTATGATCGTGCCACTGGAAACGAGAGGACTTAAATATCCCGGGAAGACTTCCAACTTTTGTCGAAAAGCAACTTATTAAGTCCCAACAGTGTAGAGGCGGGAACTTCAACTATTTACCCTTTCTCTCTTTGCTCTGAAGAATGGCCATTGTCCAATATCTCAGCCTACCATATATATCATTCTGTTATACGGCGATGTAAATTATGAATGTGGAGATTGTTGTGTTGATTCATTCTGCCTCACCACCGGGTGCATTCTCTGCGGGAGGCGCGCATTTGGCCGGCACGAAGCTGTCGGCCCGGTGGGGATTTGAAGCCAGCAGCAGCAGCAGCCTCACACCTGGCCGCCTCCTGCTGCCGCTCCATCAACCCACAGTGGGAACCCCCGCACCAACACAAAACAACACGAACTCACGCTAAAACCATCATCTAGGAAATCGTTGGGAAACCAGAGATGGCATGCGATTGCTTCGTTTGTTCCTACAAGCCCCGTGCTCATTGCAAATCAATTCAGTTCCAGTTTCAATTTCTAATTGCCAAAGCAAAGGCCATTTCTACAGCCCAGAACATCCATCATGCAGAACCTGCTTCTTTCCATCGCATGACACGCAGCGTGGACTTTTTTTTCTTCTTCTCCTCCTAACAAACGCTTCCAACCCTTAACCCTTCTGCACGTGGAGTACAGTGTCACACGCATCCCTCAAGGACACCTTGACAAAATGTGCTCAGGCATCGTTTAAAATAAACACGGCCACCCCCCCCTCCCCGGGTAACGCGCGCGTGCCGATTCATTAAGTCATCTTCACTTGGCGAACGCCGAAGTCGTTTCTCTCGCTCGTGCCATCCAGCGTGAGCCTGGCAGCCAAGGCGCGAGCGCTGAGCCGCCGCTTGTTGAGACGTCGTTTCCAGGGCCCAGATGATGCCGCTACTGCGGGCGCTGTGCTGTGACGGACAGCAACGCAATCCAGAGGTTCCAGGTTCGATTCCATCTCCCGGCGTGGTGGTTGAAGCTTTCTGCGACTTTCCTAAATCCGCCCTCCTCTGTCCACCCCCGACTATGCACGGCACCTCGCGTGTGGTGGGGTGAATTGTGGGTACCGCCACCGATTCAAAGACCTCAATAAGCCTCTCTCGCTCTGCGCCAGTGCTCCTGCCCACGGCTGCAGAGTGGTTGACCTCTTGTCTGTTACATCAAACACATGTCAAACCTTCACCCTCCACAGGTGAGCAAGGCTAAATTAAGTCAAACACCAAATTGATTACACAGTGGGGGGCTGCTGTGTGTGTGCACAACCATCGGTGACTGGGCTCGGACCACCAAGTGGCCCCGCGTGAAAGCCCTGCTTCCATCTGAGACTGGGATTCTAAGCCAGAGGCGGCGCTGGCTCCACGCGCTCACACACGGAGGAGCGTTCACCCCCGGAGCCAAATGGCCAGTGCCTTGCCTGCAGTAAATAAGAATTGTTCTCATAATCTAAAGCCGTGAATTGATCTGATACTGGATTAAAACCTTCCCATGCCGCATCGGGTCATTGGGGATGTTTAACCATACTTCACCACGCTGGCCAGTGCCATTTGGGGGGGGGGGGGGAGAAAGAACTGCTTCCAATATTGCTCTCCACTGACGGCAGCTGTGTGGCTGGGAATGGAACCCCCCCCCGGTTGCCGGCTTCATGATGCAGCGCGCCAGCCTCTGCACTCCGACTGCACCAACCAGTCCAGCCAACGCTCGCAGGCGCCCCTGGTTTAATCTCCGAGAGCTGCTGCAATTTTAATCCAGTCTCAGCGGCGCTGGCTAACTGCTCTAACGTGGACAAAACATTCGCCTCCGGAGGCGAAAGGCCACATTGCTGCGGTAAATACAGAGAGAGAGAGAGCCAGCGCTGACCCAGAACGGCTCGCTTTGGGTCTCAGCCTGCGCCACGATGAAGCCCTGCGTGGCCCCGTTCCTAAAACAGGCTCTGCGTGGCCGAGAAGCAGCGGTCAGCAGAGGCCTCGTTACACGCGGCGATGCAACGCGGAGTTTATCTCTCGAAAACACACGCAAAAAGCAACAACAACAATCAGGGGCAACTGTTGCAGAACGATGTGTGTGTGTGTGCGTGGTGTAATATCGGGTTTGCGTCGCTGCTGTTACTGGTCCATTGCTTCGCGAAGCATTGGACGATGGCCTCTTGGCTGCCAGGAAGCCAGCGAGGATGCTCCTGGAATGTTCTTCATCCGGCAGCTGCCCCCAAAACCTCGCAACGCCCTCGTCATGGTGCATCCGTCCTTCCCCGGCACCTCCAATTAGCACGGTTGGCTACGTACGGTGCGAACGACGTTCAACATACATACATAAAGCCACGTGTATGAATGATTCTTATCGGAAGAGAAAAGAAAATTAAATGTCATGGCTAATTTACTGCAATTAACGTTCTTGCCTCGCTTCTGAGAGCCAATGGAATTCTTAAACAGTCTTAAATCAATCTCACAAGACCCAGTAGATCTGAAGTTGCTTCCCTCACTCAATTATCCTAAAACATGTCAGAGCAAATCCATGGCTACTCCCAGCAGTAACGATGCGATGATATCCCCGACTGGGCACTGTGTGCCCGGATGGAAAGGAAGGCATGTATTTGCATTGGCAATCATCGGTGTATATGTTGTATAGGATCATAAGCATGGTGGCCAATTCAATTATATATTGTACGGAGTGTTCCTACAGGCTTCATCCGATATTACAGGGTAAAAGGCAAAGGTGCAGCCCGGCAATTGCTTGCTCATGCTTCAGTGAGCCACTCTTCCCCAGCTACTCATTCCGTTCAGTGTTTACAGCTTGTTTCACGTTCACAGTTTCGTGATGCCCCCCCCCCCCCCAGTAAGGCCCTTTCTGTAAACAAGGTCACAACTCCAGGGGTTGGTGGACGGTGAGGCGAGCCAACAGGAGGAGTGACGAGACTCGGTAGCAAATCCATTTCCACGGAGAGTCTAGGGTGGCCGCAGTGGGCCAGGCGAGCGGCCATTGTTGGGCCGGAGTGAAATTCCAGCTGCATGTTGCGGGATACTCCTCTGGTCTCATCGACAATAAACCCAACACCCCCAGCGTCCACACCACAGACAGGACCTCGGGGCAAGATCTCGAATAAACTATAAGACTATTACTATGAACTATTTATTTTTATTTTACCAGGTAAGGCCCAATGAGATGTGTAGCTTTTTCAGAAGTGACCTGGCCACAAATGACAGCTCAAAGCAGCGGTTTATCATCATGTTGAAATGTATAGCAGCCAAATACTCTAAAGCGCATGTTTACTAATGTGGAGGGGGGGAAACCGGAGGACCCGGAGAAAAAATCCCAGCGATCACTAGAAGAGAGACACGCAAACTTCAAATATACGCGGGTGTCAGGGTCGGGATTGAACCCACGACCTCCTGTATATCAGGCGAGAAAGATAAGATATAGCCACCGCGAATAGATTATCCACTAACCAGGTGCTTCTTCTGAAAGGCAGAGTTCTGGCCATGTAATAAGCTGGCTTAACCTGGGTCATGGACCAGACACACACTTCAAATGTCTCTGTATTCTCTCTCCGTTTCAGCAAACGCTGACTCCTCCTAACCCCCCAGCAGTCTCCACACAATGGAAGGCGTCTCTCTCTCATGCTGCTTGCAGGTCTGGAAGAGCGTTCCCTTGTTTCCTGTTTATACTCAAAAATCTCAACCAACGTTTCAATCCCGAGCCACATATCTTCTCCATTTATCGTGAAATATTATCTTAAAACGTAACTGTTCTGCCTTATTATAAAAATGCATAAACTGCAAATAGAAACACGTACTGCCATGAATAAATCCACGACTGCAAGTGCGATGAAGAAGGGCTACTATATATGTAGATATGTTTCCTGTTAAGGCTGCGGTGTTGCTGACGAATTTGAGTTGTGTTGTTTTTGCCGATGCCGGATGAAGGCCTCTCACTGCACCCTGATGACACCGCTGCCAGCCGAATCAGCGGACATTAATCCGCCTCCTCCAAGCAAACGCTTCATTCTACTACATCACGTGTACTGCCCTTGCTATTTTTAGATCAGAATGTTAGTTAAAAAATTCGTACCGAAAGCGTGACAAGCAATCATAATAAAACTGGCGTTTTGTTTATATCGGTCAAATCAGAAGTTCAAAATGTTTTTATATTGCGCAACTCCTCAATGCCATTCTGTAAAATGGACATCATAATGGCGATGGCTGACTTACCATAAATCGTTCCGTGAATGTGTCGGGCGTAATTTATGCCATCAAGATATCATAAATATTTATTTAGTGACGTTGAGATATTCAGCGATAGGACAGCAAAGTTATTTTTGTTCAATACTCATTTCCATTTTAATACAGTACGCAAGCATGGCAAAGCCATCCATAAGTTTTACGACGGGCGAGAGAACCCAACCGTTCTGACATGGGGCCAACGATTCTCGACATCAACGTAACTTTGCGTTTTATTTGTCTGCAAATATTCAAAGCGAATTTCCTATTCAACGACTCGCGCAAGGGCTGAGCCGGATTTACGTATAGATAACGCGAGATTTAAACCATCACGCAAGACTCTTATTCAATATGCGTCTCGGTATTTTGGCAAATTCCGTGAAGGCTTACGCGGGTACGTGTTTGTCACAGAGCGAGGGTGGCGCGAGAATGGAGAGAGTTACAACTGCAATGCATGCATGGATTATTTGAGGCCCTCTCCTATTGCAACGGTTGGTTACGTATGGTGCAAAATAAGTTCTACATACGTACAGATCCGCGAACGCGATTGGTTAATGTATTCATTAAATTGTTTATTCATGCGGAGGCAAGAAGGCCTTGGGTTTGACTTTCAACTCGTGGGTCTTTCTGCGTGGAGTGTTAATGTTCTGTCTCTCTGTTCAGAATGGGGTCTCCCCGGTTTCCTCCCATAGATAAAACTAAAAAACAATAAACCGTACAACGTTACTGTCGCTGGCCAAGACATCGCAATGGTGAGTAGCACCCCACAGCATTGGCCACCCTGCCAATGCCATGGTCCCACTCAAAGCCAGTAGCAGCGGGGGTCTCAACATTGAAGGTGAACATGAATTTACCGTAGGCATCAATAAGAAGTCTACATTTGTTTATAAAGCCCGGAGTGAAACTTTAGCACGGCAGTTGGCTCCGTTATTAACCTCACCGGAATGGCCTCCTAACTTCAGTTGTGCCTCAGCAATTTGTATGTCGCTGTCTGAAAGTCAATTCTAAATTTGGAACATTTTCCATCACGTATAACATCTCTCACACGGGAAGCTTTAACGTGACTCCATTACAGTTATCATCTGTTCCGTTATATGCAGATTTCACTACTCTATTAATACGAATGCAAAAGTTAAGTTATTCTTGGATTTGAATTGCACAGCCATTTTGTCAATCGACTGCCGGATGAGGGCCTCACTCCGCTGTGTGGGTCACGTGGCGACCATACTTCACTATGCTGTGAGCTGGTGGTGGTGGAGAGCGCGGATGCGAACAATAATGGATGTTGCCGCACTGCCCGTGGCTGCCCCTAGCCCCGCAGCTACCTGCAGCAGCCGAATGTGGTATTTTTAGTTATTTGTTTACCTTTTCCATACTTTGCACTCCTATCGTTTTTTATTTTGTTTGTTGATGTTACTTTCTGAGCCGTGCCCGACTGGACATCTGTGAACAAGAGCTTTTTAGCTCACCGGATTTTTTTGCACGATAAATTAACATTCAGATTCTGAGATTGGGCACATTGTGACTGATTCGCTGATGTGTCTATTATTGTACACTGCGCTATGAACTGGAGTGGAAGTGTGGTCGTCAGCGCACCGTACTACAATCCTGCTGACCTGAGCAAAATCCCTGCGCACACACGCTGGATCTGAATTCAGATTCACACGCTGGAGTGTGAATCTGAATTGGGCCTCTGCTAGGCTTCCCCAACACTAAAACGACCACCAAGTGCTGTGGGTGGACATCGGCACTGGGGAGACAAAGGTGGCTGGCTGTTGTGTTTGCCACATCATCCCCTCGTGCGCTGTGTCAGCTGTAATAGGGGCCCATCGACAACGCTTGTTCTCACTGTGAACGGGCTAAATAGCAGACGACTTTGTGTCTTTCCATGTTGACTCTGGTGGGAGCGCTGGTCTGTGGACTATGCTACGAACCCAGCGACCTGGATTCCAGTCACGGAGAGCGTCAGTGGCGAGGGATATCTGAACAAATCCTGTGCGCCCACATTTCACCAAGTCACACTCATCAGCGTGATGGATTACAGTCAAACAACCCCCTCCATTTCCATGGGCTAGGAGAGACCTCATCCAGCAGAGTATTGACAAAGGGCTATATATTACTATGTTAATAAAAATTACGATATGAAATATAATTTATCAATCTTAAGCCCACATATTTAATTAACTGATATATATTTATCTTACATCATATAATCTTGACATTTCATTTCCAGCTATTATGTAATTTTATGTTCAAGCCGTCATTGGCTGGGTACAACAATTTCAATGCAACCTTTCCAGACAAATAAACCATTGGAGGTTCCAAGTGCGACTGGAATTACCGCTCGTCTGATTGCAGCTACAATTACGCACGCCCGTCATTCCGTATCGCTTCTGATTTCAGATTCGCGTTGAGGTTATTTGCGAGTTTATTTATTTATTAACCCCGTGGGCTTGAAGCGCCGCGGGCCCCTCTCCCTCCTCTCGTGTCCTCAGCATCACCTCTCGTGGAAGAAACAAAATCCCGCATCTTCACAAAGGGGCTCATTCATCACTTGATACTGTTTACATTTCACTTTCACCGTCGTCAACAAAGCACGTGGTGTTTGTAGAGTTGGCCGTGCACGCATTTGCTCAAACTAAATCATATTTACAGATAATCATCTCTTTTTTTGCCGACAAAAAAATCACAATGATTCTGTCCGATGTCAGAAGGAAGCTAAGCAGGTAAACTAAAGGTTCGGCGAGTAATTGGATGGGCGACTGCCACGGCAGACCACGTGTTGCTGCCTCGGGCCACGTGGTGGCCAGGAGGATGACAACACAGCAGCGGACTCTTCAATCGATCTGTGTGGAACTTCATCGCCACACACTCGTCTGTGTGTGTGGGGGGGGGGGGGGTTCTGTCCAGGCAACTCTGGTCGGCGATCGGTCTGTCAATGTAACAATTGCTGTTGACTCGCCACCAATTGTAGCACTTTTACTGTGTGGCGCTTATTTTATTTTACTGACATCAGAGAAATGAAAGGACTGGGCTGACCTCCACTGCGATTTGCACTTGTGACACATATCAGGGTCTTTATTCCTAGCAGTAGCCATATCAAATTGTGTCATTCAAATAGCAACACTTTCCCTCAAGAATACATAAGAATGCTGTAAACATTCCTAACATCACTACGACTGCTACGATTGATAAGAAATAAAAAAAAATGGCATCACTATCATCAGTCATGGTAAATCGAATGAAATCAGCAGCTGCACACGAGTTGACTTAATTACTCAATCTCCGCGGCGCTTAATGTTGTTATTATTATAAATAACAATGTAGACAGTGGACAATTCACTACATCTCACTGTTGCCTTCGTTGCGCAATGTCCACCACACGTATAGGAGATGCAGGTCGGGAGAAAACCCCGCACAGACCAGTTGGCGGCATCACTCACATCGCCAGCGGCGGTCTCGTCAGGGGCAATCTGCGTGCGTGTGGCCAGTACGCACCATTCGAGACAAAACGCAGGTGCCTCTCTGCCCAATGAACCAAGGGGCAATGCTTATCCTCGACAGTGACTATGAACCAGTGGTGTAAATTCCACATTACCATGGAAAGAGTCAGGATTTCCATGGGATGGTAGGCTAGCCATGAACGCAATCACAGAATGCAGGTGGCAATTTTTTTGTTTGTTACAAATTAGGGGACGTGACAAGCACGTGCACGCGATTTTATGAATACTACTATTATATGATCATGATAATAGTTATTCTAAATTACAGCGCTTTGTCAGTAGACTGCTGGATGAAGGTCCCTTTGTGTCTTGTCGGTCCATCGGGAGGTCGTTGAGCAAATTGGACCGCACTGGGGCGGTGCAGGTTGGTGAAGTGGTTCAGGTACCACCTGGCCTGGTCGGGAATTGAACTCACGTCTCCGGGTTCATAGTGATACTCATGAACACAATCAATACGTGTGTACATTTTTAGCAAAGGAAATAACGGTCACAGAATGACGGCTACAAGTCGTATAAATGAGACTATGGTAAGCATATCTAGATATTATAAATGTATGCAGTACTATGTATTAATAATTACAATTTACAGCCCTTTGTCCCTCCCTCACTGGGTGGGTTACCACACTTCGCTCTGAACCCGGCAACCACAGATTGATTATATACAGCACCATACACAGATATTTTTCTATTAACGCATAAGTAATTTCGCAGACATACATTTTACAAGACTTTGGATTTCGAAAAACCGCATGAGCCCATCACAAAATGTGAATTTCTGACAGCGCCAAGCCGATATTCTTGGAATCGCGTGAGCATTCCACGCTCTTTGACGACGTGAAATTGGAAATTTACCAGCACCTGGGGGTGAATTTGCGATGTTTCATAAATTGCATGCAGCCCGTTCTTCCTCTCGCCAGCACCTAAACAGCTCCTCTTAAATCCACTCCCACACCCCTCCCCACTCCGTCACCACCTCCCACCTCCACAGGGACTGACGCGAGGCTAATGGAGACTCGGACTCGACACACGGTTAGAGTTTCCATTTAGCGGTAAGCGAATATACGCGGCACGGGCAGGTATAGATTTCCAGAATCAAATGACTTGGTCAAAGGTTCAAGAGTTTGCTCATACTCCTATACCAGTGGCCAGTGGTCACAGTGTCAATAATTAAGCCAGGAAAGCCTTGGATGAGCGTTTGCCTTCACATGGGAGTGAGCCTCCCACATTTCGGCGACATAGATTATTTTGCTGCTAGACATTTCCACGTGATGACGATGCTGAGCCACTTCGTTAAGCGACCATTTGTGGGCAGGTCGCTTCTGAAAAGAAGCTCATAGCTTGGTGGGGTTTACCTGATACAATGCAAAATTGTTTAGTTTCATATTTGTAGTGATTGCTTTACTTTATTCTACTTTGCACTCCTGTTTGTTGTTGTCACGTTCTGACTCGCCGCTACTGGACATCTGTGAAAACGAGCTTTATAGCTCATCGGATTCTTCCACTATAAATACAGATTCTGATTCTGAGATACCTTGCATGCCAGTGGCGGACTAACACGAGTTGTCTGCCCCGGTGATCATCTATACAAGCACTAACCAGGCTATGTCCAGATTAAATGCATCAATTTCTATTAGCAATGCTAACATACGGGTTTTATCATCGTGTATTGACTGGTACTCAAAACCCTCGAAACACAAATAAATGATGTTTAAACTAAAACTATTTCACTTTTTATCTTACTAGGTAAGGCCCACTGAGCCACAAGTGACAGCTCAACGAAGTGGCCCATCAGCATCGTCATCATCATCGTCATCACGTGGAGATGTAGAGCAGCACCCAAATACTCTAAACGCGCCATGTTGATTCTCAATGTGGAGTGAAAAAATCCAGAGGACCCGGAGAAAAATCCACGCGACCACGGGGAGAGAGAGAGGGAGATGTGAAAACTCCCTCTGCACAACAGGTGTCAGGGTCTGGATCGAGCCCACCACCTCCTGTCCACCAGGCGAGGTCGTTAACATCTCCTAGCTCCACCCATCCCATTCCCCTGTTCACCCCGCAACGCCACGCGCCACAGCGGCCCTTCTCGAGGCACGCCGAGGGAGAGACGTGGGGGGGTGGCTTCCCCGTCCCCTCCTCGCCAGTGCGAGTGTCGGCGACTCCATCATTGGATGCAGTTGAACGTCATACCCGAGACGATCGATGTATCTACCTTGTTAATTATTGCCCGACATCTCTGCTGCAACTGAACTTGCAGATAAACCCCGTCGGTGACCCACAGCTTACCGACTAACATCCTAATAAACCCGAGGTCATAAAAAAAACCATAGTCACATTTAATTGGTCGCAGCATTCGCAAGCGACCCCGTAATTTTACTGGCAGCGCGTAATTTATATGCGGTACTGTATCTTGTTTAACTGCTCCTAATCGCATTATAGAGAGAGACCTTTAACATTCATCGCGTTCATTAATGTCACTCACGTCGCCTCTCGCTGTCACCTTGTGCCGTGAGCAAAGCTTCGGGCTGCCTTTAAAAGCCGCGAGAATTCCACATCAACGTCACGCCGGCCACAGTGTCAGCGGTCGCACGTGATGACTCTCCCCGCCACGTGTTCCCAGCGCGTTTGAACGTAAATAACAACACGTCGCGTGTACGCAGCGTGCACCGCACGGACACTGTGAACGTACGGAGCGTGGGGGGGTGGGTACCGCGCTGGGGGAACATTGCCACTGCTACGTGAGGAACATTGCGTTGGAGCGATGCCCTTAGTCAAACGTAGCGAATTTTATACTCTTAGGTTGGTTTTTTTCGGTAAAGTCACGTAGGTAAAAAATAAAATAAAAAATAATAAAATTAATAATATAAATAAAATAAAATAATAAATCACGACGTTTCGGAGGCAGCACAAGTCTCCGTCATCAGGTGGGACCCTCACAGCCAGATTTACTGTGTCAAGTGAGGCAGAGATTCCAAGATACAAGTTCATAAATACAAGTTAAGGGGGGAGGAGGGGGGGAGGAGCTTATCTGAGTGTGGTAGCCAATGAATGGAACGTATTGGGGGGGGGGGGCGGGGCCAAAAGAGAACAACAGGTCACATGCTAAAGGTGCACATGGTGCTAGAAGAGAACGACACTGCATATGTTGTTTTACCCAGTGTGGGTGGCCATCCAAATACAACAAAGGAGAGTGTTGTTAAACGCTGGGGATGTTGACACTCGGTAAAGTAGAATAGTACCTGTCAAATAAGATGGTCCAAAAATGTGTAGTTCATTTTTTTTACGCGGCGGAGGAGAGACTTGTCTTGAGAGTCAGAAGCACAGACAGCAGAGGAGAGGTAATTTCTGACATTAGGAGCTGCAGAAGAAAAGAGCCCCCCCCCCCACCATCCCATCATCATCCAACTCATGCATTGAATGAAAAGCCTTTTGATGTGACTCGGGTTACCTGCCACACTGCATTGAAGTTGCAGGAACGACCGGGAAGGGAACAAAACAATGACGCTGCCTGCATGCGGTGGATAAGGCTACAATGGGCAGTAATTTACGATTTCAGGAAGAAAGCACTCATACACAGCGCAGCAAGCCTCTCCTCGCATTGTGTAAATTCTCCAATTTCCTCGCGAGCTCTACTTGAGGCTCATCGGCGGGAGCTGAAATAAAAGAAATGCAGTCCCACGCCAAGCGGGCAATTTCATTGTCTGTGCGTGTGATGAAGAGCCGCAGACGTCACAATTACATCCCCCGAGTTTCTTCTTTTGAAATTAATGGGAGAAAAATTACGTGAGTGCGTTATGACCTTCGTGGTGTTGAAGTTTATCTTTTTTATATTCTATGTAGAAGTATAAAATGAATACCCGGTCATTCTCAATCCACCGATGGACGAAGGCCCCCCCTCCCCCTGCAGCGTCAGTCACGACTTTTTCATTATCTACCATATTTACCATATCTACCATATTTACCATATCTACCATATTTACCATATCAACCATATTTACCATATCTACCATATTTACCATATCTACCATATTTACCATATCTACCATATTTACCATATCTACTATATTTGCGACTTGGTCAAGCGGATGTAAAAGTGACGGCCAGATATGACTGCACTTACCGCTGATGTGAGCCATGGCCGGGAATCAAACTCGGGTCATTGGGTACAGAGTGCAGCGCCATAATCACTGCACCACCACTCCACACGTTTGCCGTTGTATAATTGCAGTTTTTCATGAGCTCAATTTTCTTCAATATCATGATGGTAAAAAGTTACGTAAAAAATAATTTTACTAACATGCAATAATCAAACGTTATGCAATCATTTTCACTGTGACACATTTTTGTGCGTGTTGGTGAACGTATTGGTATATCGGGGTGCTATTATGAGTGTTATTTATTAGAATTCAGAATTTACATCCCTTTGTGAAACCACTGCTGGATGAAGGCGTACACCCGACACGATGTCAGTTACGGGGGGGTGGGGTCGGGGAGGAAATGTGACCATACTTCATCGCACTGGTCAGCGTGGACTTGTGAAGGGAGAGATTGGGTCGGACAGCTTCAGACATTACTTGCAACCGATGATAGTCGTGGCCAGGAATTGAACTCAGGTCACCAGATTCTTGTACAGCGTGCAATCCACTGCACCAAGTATAGCTACGTATAATAATAATAATAAATTCCACTTCTTTCATGAGATTGCTCCAGAACTCGCGAGACGACCCTCTCGAAGGCGCTCAGGTTGTAGCCTGTCGCTTTTACTGCAGTGCGTTGCATTCTCGCGCCTTTCTAGCCACCGCCTTCGTACAGCAAGAACGCACCGTGCCGTGCGTGCATACGAACGAGGCGCAATCACTCGCCAACACTGGGGACTCCCCCAATTATAAAGTCCGAGCCAGGGTCATCCCGGCGCCTTCATCGCACACTGAGCGCGGGACAGCGGGCGGCAGGAGTCGTGCTGCAGCCGGCGGACACACTCCGGTACCCTGAGAGGTCTCCTCCGTCAAAATACAAAGAGAGATCATTGCCGTCTGCGGGCTCCTACCTGCTCGGGTAAATCATAATTAGCGAGATTGTTCATTCGCATGCACATTACACGTGAACATGTGAAGTTTCATCTCTGGCTCCTTCCGACGCGTGTGTTGAGTTGCATGGCGTGCCGTTCGGCATGATGTCCGACGTTTTGCTCCGCTTTGCTGGGAGCTTATTCAGGAACTGAATTGAGCCGCTCCTGGAGCATGTGGCTCCTGGCACGTGGAGTGAAACGTCGGACATCGTTCCGAACAACACGGCACAATGGAGACAACCTGCGCAGATCTGTCAACGATGAACGGCAGTTTATTAAGAGCGCGATTCCACAGCGTGGCCGTGATGGCCGTGTTGATTGAACTTGATGCGAGCCACATTCTGGCAATCACTTTGCATGCTGACAATAGTCCCCCCCTAGTGCTGACAATAGTCCCCCCCTTAGTGCTGACAATGCCCTTGTTTAATGGCGTCCTTCACGGCAAGCGTGGATATTTACCTTAGGCGTGCTCAAAGTACAATGACTCTGTGTTCGGTTTGAATTGTCCGTGTTGGAGCAGACATTAGCATATCTATAAAAAAAAACTAGCTCCCCCTAGTCCAGCCAGACGCGTAAAATCTGAAATGTGAACGGGACAACGTACACACTTATCAGCCGCACAATTCACGGCGTTGTCCTGGCCAATTAAATTGCTAAACACATTCCCTTGCAAAAGCTTTATCAGCTATGGCAGGGGCAGATTACGCGTTTGCCGCAATGATTTAAATGTCACCGGCTGTGGTGCAGAGCGGAGCCCCGCTCCCCCGAGTGTGGCCAGCGATGTCACGGGCACCGCACCGATCCCGCACATTGCACGCCGCTTTGCGCGCAACCCACACGCGCAGTGTGAAGGTTGAACACTCGTTGTTTTAGAACGCGGGGTTGTTTTTTTTGGTTAGTTTGTTGTCCTTCCCCCGCACCTCCGATTAGCACGGTTGGCTACGTACGGCGCAAACGAAGTTCAACATACATACACAGTGAACAGGCGTTGGGCAGGTATGAATTATCCTCGTCCTTACGTCCGTAAATGTTGAAACGTAACATTCAGCGTTTTGTCAACTCGTTGATCCACAGATGAAGGCCTATCCTCCACCGTGTGGGTCAGGGGGGTTGTCTGACCATACTTCACCACGATGGTCAGTGCGGGTTGGCGGTGACGGGCCCATTGATTGGCTCAACGATCACTCGCCATGTATGTTGTCCGTCGCTGGGTTTAAAGCGTGAGCCACTGCACCACCATTCTACTGTACTTGTCTACATTGTAAGCCAGTTCACTGCGTTCTCCTGTTCATTTTATTTCAAACATTGCCACGGATCAAGTGATTCATCATCATCATCATCCTAATTAGCCATGGTTAATACACTTCTGCATGAAGGCCTCCGTGATGCATTGACATAAATAAACTCGCAAGTGATTGACGTGAAATTAAAGTGGGACAGGCCTCTGGCCAACGAGTTTTCACTCACCACCGATGTTCTCTGTGGCCGACGCCCTGGGTTTACAATGCAATTGCCAAAACCACGGCTTCACTCTTCCTCATATACAGACAAAAAAACAATATCCTTTGTATAGCCTCAACAGATTTATTTGAGGCATGTGCTGTTAGCGAGCAGCACCTACGAAGGCCAGAACAGCACACGAGGGGGTGGGTGGGCCAGCACCTTTGTCTCCCTAGTGGCGATGTTTACACACCGCACCAGGTACTCATTTGAGGCTAAGTCGACCTAGGGAAGGCCCAGGACCGGTTCACACACTTGTCACTGTTATTGGTCATGAGCGGGAATCGAACTCGGGTCGCCAGGTTCGTGGCGCTGCGGATTAGCCGCCACTCCACCGCTCACATACGGATACACGCGAAATGAAAATGCTGTGTATCTATTTCTCATCTCTAAAACTTTACGGAGGAAATAGGCAGCCTAGTATATGCCTGTTATTAAACATCCTGGGCGAAAACAAACTTTGGAGCATCATGAATCTCATCCGGATTATCTCAAAGTCCTGTACCCTCCACTTTGCAAAGCTCCACTGAGTCTCAAGACTCATTTTGAGGAGGCTCCTACATAAGATAAGATAAGCATCTTAAGCATTAAAGGATTTCTTATTGAGGATTTGTCTGTGTGGGAGGAAACCAGGTTGCTGGAGAACTGGATACGCATATCTATCTCAAAAATGACACGCACGCATATGCAGTTGGTTTAAAGCTTACTATATATCCTGCCATCTATGCTCGCGGTGTACAAGTACAGGCTTGCACTCACCGGCAAAGCCCAGCCGCTGAACATTTGATATGCAACTAAAAAGCACGTGTTCACGATCCAAGACAGCGGACGAATGTGACGACACGGAGCAGCCCAGGGGGACACCGCGTGACGCGGCGAGGGGTCGCGAGCCCCACGGCGCCCCTCTCCTCCTCCCGCGCGTCCGCGTCGCGCGCCTCGCCGAGACGCGTCTCCCTGCGGACGCGCGCACGGCCGCTGCGACGAGCGCCGTGGGACGGGGCAGCAGCTGGGAGGCGATGCGACGACGAGGAGGTGGACGAGGAGGTGGTGGAGGAGGTGGTGGACGAGGAGGAGGTGGAGGAAGAGGTGGAGGAGGTGGAGGAAGAGGTTGAGGTGGAGGAGGACGTGGAGAAGGTGGACGAGGTGGAGGAGGAGGTGGTGGAGGAGGAGAAGGAGGTGGAGGAGGAGGTGAAGCAGGAGGTGGACGAGGAGGTGGAGGAGGTGGAGGAGGAGGTGGACAAGGAGGTGGCGGAACGTTGTCGATGCTTGCGATTTACGTTCTCAGGTGAAGGCCGCCTCGTGATGATGGCATCACCTCGTGATGATGGCATCACGTCGTGATGATGGCATCACCTCGTGATGATGGCATCACCTCGTGATGATGGCATCACGTCGTGATGATGGCATCACCTCGTGATGATGGCATCACCTCGTGATGATGGCATCACGTCGTGATGATGGCATCACGTCGTGATGATGGCATCACCTCGTGATGATGGCATCACGTCGTGATGATGGCATCACCTCGTGATGATGGCATCACCTCGTGATGATGGCATCACGTCGTGATGATGGCATCACCTCGTGATGATGGCATCACCTCGTGATGATGGCATCACGTCGTGATGATGGCATCACGTCGTGATGATGGCATCACCTCGTGATGATGGCATCACCTCGTGATGATGGCATCACGTCGTGATGATGGCATCACCTCGTGATGATGGCATCACCTCGTGATGATGGCATCACCTCGTGATGATGGCATCACGTCGTGATGATGGCATCACGTCGTGATGATGGCATCACCTCGTGATGATGGCATCACCTCGTGATGATGGCATCACGTTGCCGCCTGCTCGGCACCTCACGCACGGGCAAGGTTCGCCAACAGCTTTGGGCGGAAAAACAACCTGAATATGAGGAGACTGCGAGTCGGCTGCCGGTGTTTAATTGTGAAATGGGAGGTTTGGCGCCCTCGTTCACAAGTCGACTTGCCGCCTCTCCGCGTTGGGCCCAGGGCGTCGTCTCTGTCAGGCAGCCGTCCGGTGGGACATCTCTTAGGTCGTCTTTACCCGGAATCTTTACAAGTCTCGGGTTTTTATTAATTTCACAAAGAGACACCACACAGTTCGTCCCAGTTCTCCTATCTTGAGAAATTCTTCGTCTTCTTCCCATGATATGTCCGGGGATTTTTGTGTGCCTCAGATCATCCAATTTCACTACTCGTTCGTAAAAGTGTAATTCCACGAGAAAAAAAGCCGAAATGTAATTCCAAGTTAATCACATCCGTTGTAACTTTTATATTCATTCACATGTTTTATTAAGACCAGGATCACATAGAAATGCAGAGTAAGAGAAATGCAGAGCCTATTAACCAGTTTAATTTCATCACGAGCACTGACAGATATAAATGGTCCTCAACTGAAGTGAGGTGACCTAGGACCTGTTTTGGAAATCACTCGCCACTTATAATCATCATCATAATCATCATAATAGTTTAGTGCCTTTGGAATTCGCGCCATTAGTCTTGTAGCTCAGGGCTATCGCGAGGGTGCTATGGCTCACAGCTGGCTTGCGTCTGTCATTCTGGGGCGACTCTGCTCTCTATAATCCGATTTTGCAGCTGATTTTTTTCATATTTTTCTTATTTGAACCGTGGCCTTCTTTTTTTTAATGACATCAAGAGATGTGTAAAATCTACTGCGAAGTAGACGGCACATCTTCTACGGTCAACACGCCCGTACTATGAACCAGGGTGGCCCACTGGATTATAAGTACAAGTGGCAAAAAAGTTGCGAATGAGATACTGATTTCCCACGCTGCCACAAACTCGCTGATGTCAGCCGTGGCCAGAATTCGAACTCAGGTCACCGGGTTCATGGCTCAGTTGCTCTCTTTGGCACTTCAAGGCTTGCCGGGTGGTCAAGGCGTGCCAGGTGGTCAAGGTTTGCCCGTGGGTGTTACCCTGCACTGATACTGCCAGCTCTGACAAGCCGCCACACGCTGGCAGGCAAGAGTGGCTCAGCGTGGAGACGTCTGCAATGTAAATGTGATCATTAGTGGGAGACGCGCAGCCCTGCCATTGCTCTCTCACGCTACGGCTGGCCGAAGGGCCTCCACTAGAGATAGCGCTTGAGGATGTTTGGTCTACTCTTCCACGTCGACCGTGATATAAGAGGTGGGCGTAAGCACACTCTATCCCATCACACGTGACCTGCCTATCGGCGAGCTGTGGTGCACACAGTTATACTGCTGGGCAGAAAGTGGCAGGATTTTTTTTAAGAAACTTGCACAATTGCATCAATCGTCGTGCCGAAAGTTGGAATCGAACCGATGCCCTCTGGATTACAACTCCAGCGTGTTTCCCATCACACCACAGAACCTCCATAAACATTATAACAGCAATCATAAATAGTGATGTATTCACCTGACAGAATAATAGTTTCTCAATTACTCAATATGAGTCATATTGTTTAAATTAGTTTTTGCTAATGTTCGTAATGCGTTGTGACTTGTTGGTATTTGTTTCTCGTTATAATAACAACAACAACACCACCACCATCACCACCTACCATTCGCTCTGTCCATCCGTCTGTTTGTTCGTAACGGGGGTCAGAAGACCTCTCGTGCAGGTGGTTCAAAATGAGCGCGCCTGTGGTGTGACGTTGTGGTGTGCCTGTGTTGTGCCTGTTGTGTGACGTGTTGGGACTGTGGTGTGACGTGTTGTGTTGTGTGACGTGTTGTGTTGTGCCTGTGGTGTGACGTGTTGTGCCTGTGGTATGACGTGTTGTGTTGTGTTGTGTGACGTGTTGTGTTGTGTTGGGCCTGTGGTGTGACGTGTTGTGTTGCTGCTGGGAGCCGTGGCCTGTCCAGAACTCGCCGAACTGATCACGGGCTTTCCCAAAACTTGTAGACACAAACCAGAGCAAAACGTGGCCATTGCAATATCAGTGTAGCTTCTGCACCACAAATAAAACATTACTGAGGATAGGGGCATGTTGGACGTCTTTGCATAATCCACATGTATATACGTTTTATTTTTACATTCGAAATGTTTTTGCCACAATAATTTAATCCCTGTGTCCGTAGAAAAGTAAACTCCTGGTCTCAGTGGGCTCTGACATATCCAGATCTACTCCTGTTTTAATTATTCTACTACTTGGGATGCTTGTTGTTTGTTTGTAATCGGTATTTTTCTTCCAGAATAAATAAAGAAACCCACAAGTAATATTAATCACACAGCAAATGCACAGCCACGCAGATCGTTCGCTAAAGATACTGTATGTTATATCTCACGGGATTATCGAGGTAAAATATTTTTTTTTTAATTGAATGCGAAACTCCCCAATCCGCCCATTGCCGTTCTCAACAAACCTTCACAACTTCGTGACGTTGAGCGCGCTTAAAATGTTGAGATATTTTAAATGAAGTGCATGCAGGACATTCAGTAATAAGTTATTGACCCATTTTTCCAAAAGTTCTTGGCCAGTGCACTTTGTCTTGCTATTTGTAGCGCCTGATGGAGTATCTTCTTGCCATCCTTTAGTTATTCAGATTCGCCCTGCAGCTGATAGCCGGGGGACCGTTCCTGGCGCGGAAGCGTACATCACGCAAGTCGCCGTTGGCAGCGACAGCGAGGGTACGGCGGCGGCAGTGGTGGTGGTGGTTGGCGCGCACCACCGATCTCGCCTCTCGTTTAAATCAACGCAGCAGCGTGGCACCCCCCCCCCCCCTCCGGACATCGTATCCCAGTGCTGACGCGCACAAACTTTCCGCGGTGTGGGGAGCGGTGGCGCAACGGTTGGCGTGCCGCCGCTCGATTCCTCGCCAAGCGTGGCAGTGGAAAGTGGTGTAATGAACCTGTCCTGGGCCAAAACATCTCAGGTTAGATCGCCTAAGTAAACCCGGGGGTTTTATATTTTCAAAATCTATGAGAGGGACTGAAAGTCCCCAACGTCGTTACGCTTTGCATCGCAAGCGTTCTCCTGTCCAGTGCGGGAAAACTCACGGCCCGATAAACATTGCAAGTCACGCAGATTAATCGGGCCATCGCCAAACAGAGATCAGAAATAGGGAGATGAGATTTGCATGTTTAACATTTTAATTATTCTAGTCTTTCTCTCTCTGTTCTCTCCCACCAGTCATCGCCGGTGTTAATTCTGTTTTGGGAATTTTGTAGCGAAAGTATTTGGCAACCTTTCTCATTTTAGTCGACGATGGCTGCGAGTACGCGAGCATCACGGAGCGTGCCGATGAGCGTGACTTGCGACAATGAAGCCGAAATGAACGAGTCAGAAGGCAGACGCAGATAGAGACCATGTGGTAATGTGTGTAGAGACTGCAGTGCACCGGGCAAGTCCAAACGTAGTGATTGGCTATACATGTGTAGTGACTGAATTGGCACTCTGTTTATGAACACGCACCAATGGGTTAACACTTCCGAATAATCCGTCTATAGTCGACTACGGTTCCCAGCCAGGATAGCGGGTAGACCGGCTCTGACTGGCGCCGCCGAGACGGCGAAGACGGAGACGGCGGCGAGGACTCCGGCAGCAGCAGTAGGACGGGGACCCCCCCCCCCCACACGACGACAGCCCCGAGCTCCCCTCCCGGGGTCCCTCTTATACCGTCACGTGGCCTGGCTCCGCCCCCGGCCACGCCCCCTTTCTAGAACCTACCCGCGGGTTCCTGGTGTGTCCCTTCCGTGACCTTTCCCCTCGATCCCCCTCTGGTGTGTCACGTGGCCTGCTGCTGCCAGGGCTGCTGCAAGCTGCAGATCCCCTTCCCCGCCAGCAGCCAGCGCTGTGCTGCTACCTAGCTAATTCCATGTCACTACACATGTGCACGATATGGAAACATACAACGAGTTCAATGATTGGCTGATATGACAATATTGGGGGTGAGAAGGTGGCCTAACTGTCCAATTTTGCCAATTATGAAACTTATCCACTAACCACCTAATTAGGTAAAACCACTTCGCAACTTTACCTCCTACCGGCAGACTTTACCCATCTGTGAAACACAGGGTATTTGCGATAGCTTTATGCTTTGAGAATGACACGACTTCCAAATGCACTAATTACAGGAAAACCTTGCCCACCGCGGCTTTGTCCAACGCGTGTTTTGGCTCTACACGGTTTACCTGATGAGGGCCGTGTGGGAGACGTGTCGGCTCTACGTGGTGGGACGCCACTTCGATCATTATCTTCTCCCCGTCGACCATGTAGTGTCGTGACAGCGACAGAGTGTCAATGAATCGACTGTGAGATTTATGTATTTAACACGTGTGCTTGTGTGCGTGTGATAACACTGTGTAAAAAAAACAATCGATATTTTTTGTTCCTGGGGAGTGTTATTTTCTAATTGCTTATGCCTCAAAAGTATAGAACATGGCTATTATTCCCCACAAACTTTGCTTTTGTGACCAGGACAGTGATATTTAGAAATGTTCCTATTTTCAATGAGAAAACGCGTGCACGTGTGTCATTCCTTCACGTACAGCCCTGGTCACAAAAGCAAAGTTTGTGGGGAGTAATAGCCATGTTCTATACTTTTGCGGCATAAGCCATTAGAAAAGAACACTTACTACCCAGGAACAAGAATCGTGTTACACAACACTCACCGTGTACCGCACATCATCTAGCCGTGCACTCGCAGAGGACGTGAGTCGTATGGCGACTCATCGTGAACGTTCAGGCGACAGTGGCAGGAACGAGCGCCGTGGAGACGCGGGGCGTTCTGTGGACAAGAGCTCAGGCAAGGCAGGGAGAGAAGTGAATGCGGGGGGCCTTTACCCAGGAGTGGGAAGTTTCAGGCTAATAACGACAACAACAACTTCAACATCCTAATCTCTGACATGACAGAATGCACTTTGTCTTGCTGTTGTTAACGTTTAATGCAGAGCGATGCTTGCAATGTTTCAACCCAAAGCGTGTAAAAACACGAGTGACATCACTCTAATCTAGGGTTTTAAAGCGAAAAGGTTTCAGAGAGGTTTGTTGAATTCGGATGGAGCTGTTTTCGCCCTAATGTCCCATTAGGGTCTCGGCGCGGCGCGCGGGTTGCCTGCATTATTGAGTTGTCGTTGCGACGATGCATTACGCGCCCGCAACATTCCTGCAAGAGCAGCACTTGGGCTACCAGAGCGATAAGTACGTTTGGGGATAGCCAGTGGAAAAAATCCACCGTGTTTGTATTTGATTTAGTTACCCTTTTATTAAATTTACTTTTATCAGATTTGGCCTGTGAATGTAAATAAAGACAACTGATTTAACATGTTCCTTTTTATTTGAACGTACATATTTTTTTTAAAAACACTTTGCTCTGCAAATGTCAGCTGGAAAATAAACACAACATTGTTGTTTTAAATAGATTGGTATCTAATTCGATTTTTGAAATTGCCACACTAATGCGTGAATTTTTTTTTTCAATCCATCACCGCGTGGGCGTTCATGTCCCCGTCTGCCACTCGTCATCTCGGTTGTCGAGTACCAGGACCCAAAGACTCACGACGCCACGCGGCCAGCAACACGCAGCTCCATTAAAGATGTATCGGATAAGAGTGAACACTTTCTTGAATTGAACAAGTTATAAAGGACATCGTTTTTTTGCTGTGAGTTCTGTGTGCTGGTTTTCTGCTGAACTGGATGCATTAACGTGTTTCTGAAAGCATCTTAAATCCCACGCCGTTGAGCGCACTGAAGGGGAGCGGATCTGCAAACATTACGACTTTACAGGCAGCCGGGGGGGGGGGGAGGTGGGATTAACACAAGTCAATAATGGAGAGCAGGATTAGCGAACGCTTCAGTAAAGAACCTGCGGGACAATGTAACGGGCACAAAGAGGAGAGGGAGGTTCGATGGAGATGCATTTGGCGCAGAGGGGTTCTCGCCGTCTCTCAAGACGCTCTCGCCACGTGGGGAGCTTCTAATGCATTTCTCTGCTCTTTGGCTCAGCGCGTTGATTGGGAGGAAGTGGGTTCAATCCCTCTTCGGAGCTTACCCTGAGCGGAGCCTTTTTGTGTTCATCAACGGATGTGGGTGATGGACATTGCTTCATTTGCATGTGGAATGCAAACTTGACAGATGTGGGAATGGGAGCCGCACTGCACTTTTACAAGAAGGATTTTTTTGACACGGACCGGACGCATATTTTTGTATTTATATTTTTTCGCAAGTTATTCAAATTGTAGCATCAGTAGTCGTGTCAGGCGGTGAGGGGGTCTCTTCAGACGTGTCAGACAGCGGTGCGTCAAAGACACCGCGGGACGTATTTCACAAAGACCTCATCTGGCCACACGTTCTCATACACGCCGGTACGACGTTGGCACATCAACAATAATCTTCTCTCTCCAAATACACTGGCTGTGTCCTGGGTCTGAACCCAGCCTCTCAACGACGGCGGCTTCTGACTGTCGTGTCGTGCTCACCGTGGCACAAATCGCCGACCACTTAGTCAGAGCAAGACATTTGGGTTTTGAGGAACGCGAAAGAGACACCATCGACGTTGTCAGCGTGACGATAAGCGAGGAGGCATTTCGCGCCTTGACAACGAGAGGTCTGATTTATTTTATTTTGCATTTCATCTTTCAACAGTGACATGCAAGAGCTAAGAAGGCAACACAGTTATGATCATATCCTGTCACGGACGCAGACGAGTGCACACTGCCTGCGCTGTGACTGACAGCCCCAGAAAGATAAACATACCCACCATGTATCGACGGCGTCTTTACACGCGGTCACATTCAGATGCTATATATGTGTCCAAATTGCACTTTATTGTAATTGTATAAACACATAAAAAAACACCAAAATGGGGAGGGAAATCAGAGGGGGGGGGGGGGATTCCAATGGTGGAAGCAAAACGTCACGAAGCGTTTCAACGCTCCACTTCGCTGAACAGCAACCGAAGTGAATGCGTGCGTGTTGTACCACGTGGCCACTTGGGGCGACTGCTAGAGGGTCATGGTTACAAAATGTTACATTGTGTCTCCGCGACGATCTGACCCAAAAGGAACGAAGTATTAATAAAAAAAGAATAGTTTTAGTTTTACAATGTTTTAGTTTTGCAATGTTTGAGTTTTGAAATTATTAGTTTTACAATGTTTTAGTTTTACAATGTTTTAGTTTTGAAATGTTTGAGTTTTGCAATGTTTTAGGTTTGCAATGTTTTAGTTTTAGAATGTTGATCTGAATGTGATAGCCGATAGCCACATTGGGAACGCACAAGGCGCCGTGGTGTTTATGCGCCGTGTGAAGTTTCACTCGCTAAGTCAATTCACACTGCCTGATGGACGGTGTGCAACGCAGTGGATGTTGAGCATATTCGTAAAGTGATGAGGGGTTAAGTTATGTATTGGCCTATAATCTGCCAAACAGAGAATGGCTAATGCCGTTCAATATCAGCTCGGGCCACGAGCCTGCACTTCCACAGCTCCAATCTAGGATCGTAATCCAATGTTTGTCTGCTTACGATAAATTACTGTCATTGTATCTAAACAGAGGCAAACACAACGCATTAAATGCATCGTGTTGCACGCACGCTTAATCGCTCGCACGCGTACGTACGCACACACACGCATTGTCTAAACCACGTCCGTTGTGTGTGCACACTTCCACGACGTGTTGTTTTGCACACAGACTGCACGTTAAGCGACATTTTTGCTGGATTTTCGGGCTTCTTGGTAACGTGATTCCAAAATATAAAAATACGTCTAAACATGGAGCTGATTATCGGCAGTTTGAATCCGAGCCGTAGCCAGCATCAATGACGAATGACATCTGGACTTCTCCAAACGGCACTGACCAGCGTGGTGAAGTATGGTCAAGAGCCCCCCATGACAAGCACAATATGGGCAGGCCCTCTTCAAGCAGCGGATTGACAAAGGGCTGTTAAGGTGCTACTACTGTCGTACGGTATGAGTCTGGTATAGTCCATATTATGGATTTTAAAAATGTTGTATGTGTAGGCATCTTACATTGATAAACATCAATGATTAATTGCACTCTTTCACATTAAATATTTATATTTATCAAATAATAATATAAATAATCAATCTCTCACACTAAATGGCTCCGTCATTTCCCAAAGTAGTCTGTTAATATCGCTCCTCAGATGCATTTTGTTATTTGTTTACGATTGTTAAAACCAACACAGTTCTTACCCTCACTTCCAAACGCGTCGCCTATCGATTGACCCCCGAAGGTCAACTACAAAGACACCCTGTAATGTAAAGGTGACTGGGACAACAGAGAGAATGCCTTCATGTGAATGTGACCACAACCCGCTACAAAGACAAAGATCTCCCGTGTACCCCGCACAGGCTGTTGGGGCAAGTGCTGTTAGCGAACACCTGTTACGGAGGCCGCACGGCTGCCCTTGTCTCCCCAGTGCTGAAGTGTGCGCGCTGCATTAGCTGCTCATTTATTCAAGCTGAGTCGACCTAGGGGAGGCCCAGGACCGGTGCGGATATACGCCACCGGTGTTATTATTCATGGCCCAAAATCCAACTGGGGCCTCCGTGTTCATGGTGCGGTACGTTAACCACGCCGTGTTCATGGTGTGGCACGTTAACCACGCCGTGTTCATGGTGCGGTACGTTAACCACGCCGTGTTCATGGTGCGGCACGTTAACCACGCCATGTTCATGGTGCGGCACGTTAACCACGACGCTACCGCTCCCCATGACCACAATAGCACCAACAACAACAACAACCGCCATTCGCCACTGAGTGGTGGCGATGACGTCGACACGGCGCTCGTGCCAGGCTAGGTGCAAGGTGCACAACCACCACACACGCGACACGCATGTTTTGGCCACTGGAAAACAGCCACTGCATTGTCCTTGCAAAGGTCGCTTTTCTTCTCGGGGCTGACACTATCTAAAACCAGACATCGGTTAGAAGTGCCGGGCCAACCGCTCAATAAGCCAGCAACAGGCGACCACCGCTAATTCAATCCGTCGTATCCAGGATCACATTCTGACCATCCGCCGCTCAAGCTGAGAGCAGGAGATTTAGTTTCATTCCCCACTCGACCGCAAATTTTAACATTTCACGTCCACTGCGGAAAATGCGTTCCGCTTAATTATTTCCTTCTCTGCGTTGGTTCTCAATTTTCTACACCCGCTGCCTGGGCCGAATCCTTCAAAAATAATGATTTTATGTCCCCCCCCCCCCCCCCCAAAAAAAAAACATAAAAAGGCTGGGTCTTAGGTAATGCAAGGATTGTGTAAATACACGACTGACAAGATGACATTTTCTTCTTCCATCTTTTTCTCGCGAGACAAAATTGCACAAAGAGAAACCCCAGCGCAGCGAGATCATCACGGACACACGAGGCCCTCTGGCCCCACGAGGCGCTGCGGCGCTCGTCACGTGGGGCGCGCCCTGCTCCTCGCTCCTCGCGCAGGGAGGGGGGAGGCATTGCCGCAGCACCCCCCCCCTTACCCGCTGGCTCTGCTCCTAATGCCCATCTCTATTCAATTGATCCGTCAGCGATGCCTCGTCTCGTGGCCAGAACCCTCACGCAATGCGATTGCCACTTGAGTGGACGTTTTTCACTGTTCATGCGACTGCTAGCTGTGTACGTCTAATGATAATAATTTCAACAACAACAAAACACATACACACACATACACGTGACGCTTTGCTCAATGTACACAATCGGTGTAAGATAGAGCCCTGCAATTGCTTGCTCATGTGACAGCTGGCAGGAGAGCCTCCACTAAAGCTGTGTAACTAAGATCTGTCCCGTACAGCATGTGCACCGTGGCAAGACGCCAATGAGACAAAGCCCATTGGGCTCTCCCTGCTGACATTGCTACAATGTAAATACTAAGAAATCAAAGGCACCCCCAAGACAGCCCCTCCAGAGGGTGTTTGGCCTGCGCTGCCACACGGAAGGGAGGCGGTACCCACAGTGGTACCCACACTGGTACCCACACTGGACCCCACCACAAGCACCTGACGAGCGACGCAGAATATCTGAATCTTGACTTCGATTGTAAGAATCCGATGGGCTATGAATCTTTTTTTTCACAGATGTCCAGTCGGGGCAGGTCAGAAAGTTACAACAACAAAACACAAACCGATTGGAGTGCAAAGTATAGGCAATAAGCAAGTCAGGACATATAAACACACAAATAAAGTACACCTACATTGCATAAGTAGATCAATTCCTGGCGATCTTTCAACACGGAATGCAATCTTGGGCAAGGCAGCAAAACAGAAACAGTCCCAGACCACACCAAGACAGCTCACGGCGTCTCAATACAATTGCGCATTTAAATCTAACTCTCGATACATGGGGCAAGGATTAGAGTAACACTTCACATCTGCTTATGCGGTGCACACGTTGATGCCACTGCCGGGTGGACAGAGGCGGCGGGGGTTTGAGGACCTCACCCGGCGCCGCGACTGCCGTGCCGCGAGGCAGAAGCCGCCAGCGGAGTCCGGGCCGCTAATCATCATACCGTGCCACGTTGACAGCAAGTAAACACATAGATTTACATACGTAAAATTGTAAATAATTATTTTTAAAAACTAATTATCATTCACAGCTGTTTGTCAATTACCTGCTGGATTAAGGCCTCTCCGTCGTGGCATAGGGCTTGTTTACCATACTTCACCACGCTGGTCTGTAAAGGTTGGCGAAGGGAGGGGAAGGGGATCGAATTGGTTGAGATATCACTCGCCATCGAAGTTGACCTGGGCCAGGAATCAAACTCAGGTGGCCGGTTTTATAGATGAGTGCACTCACCACTGCACTCCCACGTTCCACACACCCACAGGATATTACAATTATTTCCCCACCAGCACTTGCTTGGTGCATACACAGCAAAGACAATGTTGTTTGGCATGTTGACTTTAAGTGTTTCATTTTCTAAAACCAATTTAGCTGTAATCTATTTTTAATTGTTTAGACCCACCCCCAAATACCAAATTATCGAATCTAGTTTGAAGTTATAAAACTTTTACAACGTAATAATGCCGAGTCAAGATGTTGTACCCAACTCTGCCATGCAACGGCAGAGGCTAACGAGCAACGTTCTTAATTTGGTAGCGCATGCATAAATAATTGGCAAGCATGTGTCAAGCCACTGCTGGATGAAGGCCTCCACGCTCACACACACTCGCACACACTCTCTCACAACAAAGACAAAGATCCCCTGTATAGCCTTAACAGACTATAGAGGCAAGTGCTGTTAGCGAGCAGCACCTATGAAGGCCTGAACGGTACACGAGGGGGTGGGTGGCCAGCACCACGCCCGACCGCCTTTGTCTCCCTAGTGGCAATGTTTACACACCGCACCAGGTACTTATTTAAGGCTGAGTCGACTTAGGGGAGGCCCGGGACCGGTTCAGATAATTGTCACTGATGTTGGCAGTGAGCGGGAATCGAACCCGTGTCGCCGGGTTCATAGCGCGCTGCGCTATGAACACACTCACACACACACTCACACACACACTCTCTCACACACTCTCACACACTCTCACACTCTCACACACTCTCACACTCTCACACACACTCACACACTCTCTCTCACACGCACACTCTCTCACACACTCTCTCACACACTCTCACACACACACTCACACACTCTCACACACTCACACACTCTCACACACACACTCACACACTCTCTCTCACACGCACACTCTCTCACACACTCTCACACACACCCTCACACACACACTCACACACACTCTCACACTCTCACTCTCTCACGCACACTCTCACACACTCTCTCACACACGCACACTCTCACACACACACTCTCACACACGCTGTGCCAGGTGATTGTGGTATGCAGATTGGATCAAGGGTATACCCGGGTCAGTTGTTATTCGTGACCAGACGTTGAACCCCAGACGCATGGATGTTAGCGAGGTGCACTACCCAACCACTCCATGACCACCACCACCACCACCTCCCACACACACGACAACGAACACACAGGCGCAGCCTGTTAACCTATGCGCAGTGCTGCAACAGTGTGTGTGTGTGTGTGTTTAAACTATGAAGTATTGTTATTAATGTCGCAGTGAAGGTTTTAGTGCAGCCGCTTTATGCCTGGCACAGGGAAACTCAGCCCCCTGCGGTATTACCGTCGTGGGTTGTAAAAACAATCAATAGCTTAATAACCATGACCAAACTGTACGTCACTGGTAATGAACCAAATCTCTTCTACAGAACGCGCAGGTTGAGGCGTTTGAGTCGTCATCGCCATCAAAGACATTTCCAGCGTTCTCTTCGCAATAATCATTTAAACCGTTACGAGTTCATCAATTAAGTAATTGTACCAATTAATAGTTGAAACTGTCGCTGACACAATCTTGAAAGAAATTGCTTTAAATAAAAAAGAATGTTTAAATTGCACTCCCGGTAGGAATGTTCTTAACCACCGTGCCGTATATTTGCAAAGCAACGGGAGTACAAATGTCCTCGGCAACGGCAAATCTCCACTGGGAGAAGAACCTTCCACAGAAACAATTAATTATTAACAAATATATTTAGATTAAAAGTAGAATTTAATGTCCTCGGTGGACATCCCACTGGACACGTTCCATGGCTCCCACTCGGTCCTTGGCCTTGACCGGTGCCCATGGGGCAATGAGATGCGCCCACAGGCACTCGGGGGATTGTAAGGGGCGGCACGGTGGCGAGGCGATGTTAACTCCCTCGCCTGGTGCACGGGATGTCGCGGGTCTTATCCCGACCCTGACGCCTGCTGTTTATTTGTAGTTTGCGTGTTCTGTCCGTGGTCGCGTGGATTTTTCTCCGGGTCCTCCGGTTTTCCCTGAACATTGAGAAACGCGCGTTTATAATATTTGGCTGCTATAAATGTCCACGTGATGATAAGCCACTTCGTTGAGCTATCACTTGTGGCCAGGTAGCTTCTGAAAAAGAGCCTTACCTGGTCAAATAAAAAAAAGTTTTTGTTTTTATTTTTTATAAAACACAGGATTGGGAGAGGTGGCAATGGCCGGGGGAGGCCTTGATCCAGCAGTGGATGGACCATGACTGATGATTATGGTGATGATATTTTAACACCTTAAAACCTCAAGGTGAATAATTCCAACACTCGTGCATCAGTCAAAGGTGTCAGGCATACGATGCGTGCCATCGGATGCGACATCTCATGTTTCACAATCGCATTATGTGCCAGATTTCGCCTTCAGGTGGTTGTGCCCCAAGGCTGTTGTGGAATCTCACCTCCTCGATCTGACGAATAAAATAAAATAAATCTGTCCACTGGAATCCTCCCGAGAGATATGTTTTGTGTGAGATATACTGTACACAATATGGTTACAGAGAAATCAGACACGGCGTCTGAAGACATACAATATAACATTTACCACTGACACATTTAAGGTCGTAGGAGCTATAATTATAGTTTTGTTACACATCGTTATTTCTAACCCAACTGAAATATGTTCTGTTAATAACTACAACCAATTCCTCATGCATAAAAAACACATTTGATGGCAGTTCGTAACCTCAAGGTGTCTAACATCATGAGCTGTACGGTGCACCGCACATTAGAACAACATTACAACTCGGCCATTGCACATGAAAACACAAATTGATTATTTTTTGTTTTGGTTCATTCCTCTGACAATTCTCATTGAAAGACTCATTAGTCAACTTTTACCTCAGGCACCAACATCTATGGGTTTACCCGTGAGCGGATGTTGGTTGTTTCATTGCAATGTTATGTTTTTTTTTATATATATAAAACAAACAAAAGAACTCCTCTGAAGCTGTGTATTTCTTGCAAATATGATTTACACACACGCTGAGAAAAAGACGATGTCGTGGTCAGTGTGGTGCCTGCTGAGCCATGTTCCTGGGAGTTCTGCAGCTCTCACTTCCATCCAATACCTAATTCAGAAAATAAATTCACGATCGTGAGTTTGGTGCAGGCCACGTTCAATACCCTCGAGAAGTGATTCCCAGGAGCAGGCCACAGTCCACACGTGAACTCGGCCACGACACAGTGGTGGTATCGGTGGGGCATAGCGGTGGCGTAGCGGGTAGCAAACCGCGGCCTGAACCCGGATGCGAACCCTGCAGTGGTGGTGAGGCCCCGCACCTCCCCTCCCACCTTGCCCCCACCCCCACCCCTCCCTTCATCAACTCCATTCTTGCCAGATTTCTAAAGTATGGTCACACGAACCCAATTCATCTAGCAGTGGATTGACAAAAGCATCTCCCGATAATGAGCCATTTGCTCTGCCACTTGGCTGGAAATTTGGTATTCATAAATAATAATATTCACCATCATCATAATCAGCCATAACCAATCCCCTGCTGATGAATGTAATCCAAAGGCGTCACCGTCTCTGCTTAATTTATGGCGATGATACTTTCATGTTAGCATTGAAAAAAAATAAGGCCATCAATAAAATATGCTCACCATAAATAAAGCAACTTAAGTTCGTTTTAGTTTCTGTAATCATAACAGCAACGTAAAACAACCTTTCAATTATATATACAGAGGAATCATGTGAGAGCGGCGCTCTGAATCCAACGAACCCGAGTTCAGTTCCAGGCCAAGTGGTATCTGAACCTGCCTGGGCCCCTCTTCAATCAACCTGCAATGAGATTGCACGAGGAGGACTTCATCCAGCAGTGGATGACAAACAGCTGTTGAGCACAATTAGTATAGTATTAGTTATCACGAACCATGCGTACATAAACACAGGATGTGAGTTTGTTTTAATTTATCATTACTTTTGTTTATCTGTTCGCAGTGAATATAATTGCATCGGTTACAATGGTTTCTATCTGTGTTCTATTTTCTAATTACATTAAAAAAAAACTTCCAATACGGCGCACTGATTTAAAGAATGTACAGTTACCTATTATACCCAATACAAAACATGTGAAATGTAATTAAAATAAGAAATATATATCTACACCTACTTTACGCTGCTTAAATCATCCGGAAAAATAATTTAGGGTTAAGCCTGGATAGTGCCTGGATGGGTGACCACCAGCCGCGACTGGAAATCTGTGAAAAAGAGCTTTACAGATCATCGGATTCCTCCTGCAGTATAAATACATATTCAGCTTGTGATGTAAAAAGTGGGTACATCCACCGCTTCGAAGATGCCTCGCCAGCGAGGAAGAGTAGGCCAAATACCTTCCAGCGTCTCGAAGAGCTCTCTAGCGCTCCCCGGAGTGGAGGCTGTTCCACCAGCAGTGGCCCAAACAAGCAGTTGCAGGGCTGCACCTTGGCCACGCACGGTGCCCATGCTACTCCGATGTTAACGCGCTGGGTGAAAGGAGTCATTCTGTGCAGATAAACGCAGGCGAGAGGATCTGTGCACCACATCAAAGTCGGATAAGAGGCGTTGCACTGAATGGTTCTTTTATTTTTTATTTTCTAACACATGTTCTCGCACGGCCAGTGTGTGAAACACATGGGCAATACGCCGTCAAAAGCTTTCGTCGTCAGTGGTTGTCTTATTGTGTTTGTATAATTGTTATTGTGTTATTGTGTTATTACTGTGTTATTGTGTTATTACTGTGTTATTGTGTTATTACTGTGTTATTGTGTTATTACTGTGTTATTGTGCTATTTCTGTGCTATTGTGTTATTACTGTGTTATTACTGTGACTGTGTTATTGTGTTATTACTGTGTTATTGTGTTATCACTGTCACTGTGTTATTGTGTTATTACTGTTTTATTGTGTTATTACTGTGTTATTACTGTGACTGTGTTATTGTGTTATGACTGTGTTATTGTGTTATTACTGTCACTGTGTTATTGTGTTATTACTGTCACTGTGTTATTGTGTTATTACTGTCACTGTGTTATTGTGTTATTACTGTCACTGTGTTATTACTGTCACTGTGTTATTGTGTTATTACTGTGTTATTGTGTTATTACTGTCACTGTGTTATTGTGTTATTACTGTCACTGTGTTATTGTGTTATTACTGTCACTGTGTTATTACTGTCACTGTGTTATTGTGTTATTACTGTGTAATTGTGTTATTACTGTCACTGTGTTATTGTGTTATTACTGTCACTGTGTTATTGTGTTATTACTGTCACTGTGTTATTACTGTCACTGTGTTATTGTGTTATTACTGTGTTATTGTGTTATTACTGTCACTGTGTTATTGTGTTATTACTGTGTTATTGTGTTATTACTGTCACTGTGTTATTGTGTTATTAATGTCACTGTGTTATTACTGTCACTGTGTTATTGTGTTATTACTGTGTTATTGTGTTATTACTGTGGCTGTGCTATTGTGTTATTATCGCCAGGGGCTACAGACCGGGCTCCATCATCAGCATCATCATCATCACGAGCCAGTGTCTATCCACTGCTCTATCATCATGAGCCCGATACTCGATAAACATATTGAAGCGGTTACAGGAGCGCTTTCTTCGTTGAATATTTACCCAAATCGTGGTAATGCAATCGTTAGGCAGCAGAATCGTTCTATGCCAAGCATCAATCTACTTGCTGTACTGCATCGCACTACAGGCAGACGTGCCATGTGCAACGTCGTTCTCTATTCGCGCTGGCAATGAGGGTCCCATCGAGATGACTGCCTAGCCCGAGCTATCAATGCCTCGGTGTTTACACATCGGACTGCAGGCCAATCAGTTCTAAGGACAGTGCGCACATCATCACAGCACGTGTGTGTGCGTTTGCATGTTTTGCCACAAGTATGTGTGCTTAACGGAGGCTTGTAACAGGTGTATCTATTTGGTGTTAACACATCTTAACACCTCATGCATTTATGCCAGAAATGGTCAAGCCTTTTCAATAATCTCGATACAGTACTGGCAATAAGGGCTCCAAAGATATCGATCCAACTTGTCCTTATCTTGAGCTTTCGTCTTGATTCACTGTGGTTCCACGTCCCTCCTTCAAGACATCAAACAGCGTCTTTCCTTTCGCGCCTCTTGGCCATAATGTTGATCCATTTCCATCCTTTGAGGACTCCCTCCATCAAGCTGCCACCTCTGACAACGACCGACTGCTGAATCCGCAAACTATCATAGCCTGCGCGTGCCACCAACCTCACATCAAAGTTTCTCAACTGCTGGCGCACAACACAAAATAGCCGGGGAGAACTGACGGCTAATCGTGGGGTCATTCTGTTTTCATTGCAACAACACAAAGCTGGGGCAATGAAGGGGTTAAGGGTTCAGGAATGCACCGTAGAGTTTCTATCGGCGCTCATTCAAGTCTGGGGCAGGGGGGGGGTTGTTTTCCGAGGGAATGTTCCAGACAGCCCGGATGAGTCCAATTAAGCACCGTGAGGTCTGCTGCGCAGTTCACGGCCATCGTTCGCTGCCGGATAATGACCTCATTACCGGGGCTCTGCGATAATCACCAATCTTCACGAGCACCTGGACGGGCGAACCTGCGGCAAACGCCGCACCATTGGCAACGGCGGCGTTGGGCACAGAGTTGAGAAGGCAAATTGGGGGCGGGGGGGGGGGGTCATTAGAACTCTGCGCCCTCGCTCCTCAAGCCGCATGTCTCATATCAGCAAAGCAAAGAGTTGGAACGTCGCTCCGATATGTCGCCGCGCGCGGGGTCTTTTGGCGTTCGCGCTGGGAGCTCCTTCAGGGACCGATTCGATGTTGAGGGGGCGGCTGCGTCGAGACCCAGGAGCGAGGTTTGCAGCGCGAGACGCCGGACAGCGCGGAGCCACGGACACATCGGAGGGAAGATCGCGCTGAAAATGAATACATGGACAACACAATTTGCAGCAGAAGTATAAAAAACATTTTCCGGCAGGGTGTTATGTCCCGTCGATTCTAATGGGACTCGCTGTTCTGCTCATCGAAGCGGACACGCGATCCCCGGCGTGACCTCGCATCATCGTGTCAGCGCAAGTCGCTGTGATATTCATGGGGGCACGTAAGCCAAGATTTGTACTTTATTCATAAGAGAAGGCGTGAGGCTGTAGTGTGTATATCCATACATACATATGTAAGTGGCCTGTCCAACTTCGTAGTATACCACATCTGAATGCGACTGCATACACGTGAGTATAGCAGCAGTGGTTACGTGTTAACAATCCTAGACATTGTCTATTGCACTTGTGGGTTTTATGGTTGTTGTTGTTATTATAAGCAGAGTGTATCTAATTCCCTCTCCCAGCAGGCAGGCGTGGTGAGCTCAGCTCCAGCAAGGGAACATCTCTCTGTATATTACACTTACAGTCATAACGAACAGAACATTGTAAGTGACTGTTTTATATTTGGCTTAAAAGCATTTCTGCAGGCGCGCAAAAACACACGAGAAACATCAACGTCACATTAATTTCACAAAAACGAACACGTTTAGTGACCGTCCTTAATGTGTATACGTACTGTTGCTAAATGTTCTCATTATATATTTCATTTTAAAAATTCCAATAGCGTATGTATATTAATCTTCCCATAATCCCAAAACGCCGGGCCAATCTCAATGCATGAAATCAAAGCAGCACATCGAGGCAATGTTATTGTTACGTGACTGCGTAGTCTCTTACATTTGCGTGTTGGGCGGCTTCGGCAGCAACTGAATTCAGTTCCTGGAGAAGCTCCCGGCATGTGCAGCAAAACGTCGGACATCACCCGGAACAACACGCCGCACAACCACCAGGACGCACATCAGCCGATGTTATTGTCGCGGGCGTTAGCGGAGGCCTTCGCCCAGCAGGTGATTGCTCGTGGCTGACGACGACGATTGTTGTTGTTGTTGTGTTGATGGTGGCGATGTTGTTGTTGTTGCTCGCAGCAGACAGCGTTGTTCATATCGCGAGCTGCGGCACCAGGGAAGCGCACGCGCCGCATCCTCAGTTGTCTGTGTCAAACATCATCGTCTATTAGAGTCGCCTCGGACGAGAGGAATTGATATTTGGAGCACAGAGGCGACGTTTGGTTAGTGGTGGTGGTGGTGATGATCCTGACCAGTGCTCGGGTCTTAGCAGACCGCGTTCGTATGTTTGTTGAACTTCTTTCGCACCGTACGTAGCCACCCGTGCTAATCGGAGAGCAGTTCTCCTGGGAAGCTGCGTTCGCCTGTCTGGGGGAGAAGCGCTGATGACGAAGTCACTTCCAGCATTTCACAATTTCTCAGTGCTTTCACCCACAAGACAAAGATTCCCCGTATAGCCTTAACAGACTTTGAGGCAAGTGGTATTAGCGATCACCTATGAAGGCCAGAACGGCACACAAGGGAGTTGGTGGCCAGCACGACGCCCGGCCGCCTTTGTCTCCCCGGTGGCAATGTTTACACATCACAAGTACTCATTTAAGGCTGAGTCAACCTAGGAGAGGCTCAGGACCGGTTCATAGAATCGTCACTGATGTTGGCCGTGAGCAGTAATATGAACTTGGGTCGCCGGGTTCGTAGCGCGGCGCGCTAACCGCTGTGCCACCGCTCCCCTCCCACGCCCCCATGATCACGTGCTAGCCTCTTCGACCTGGGGCCATGAACCACCACCAGATTCAGCGGATTCATTACCGGCTACGACCAGCTCCACCCTCTCAGCGTGAGGCCCTATCTGCTGGCCTGGAGTGGCACGGACAAGGCACTTTGACTCAGCGCGTAAGGTCCCCGTGCCGCGTGTGTCGGGCTCACAGCCAAGATTGCCTGCAACATCCCCGAGTTGAGACTGCACGCGGCACGAGCGGAGCGCGCGCCTCGCACGGAGACTTCGCCGGTGCCAGCGGCGTGTCCGCTGCTGGCGCTGCAGCAACGTAGCAACTCCCGTGGGAATTGCGACGTCTCGGGATCGATGCCAACACTCTGTGCGGTCGCATCATTCCCTGCGAGAGGACACGCTGTTGGTTGCTCCGACTGGATCACACGCTTCAGCATGTCAAATACCTTCCGTAAAAACAAACCGCTTTAAGGCATATGTTGTACCAGAGGCACGGAATACGATTAACCTCATCCTCTCCGTGACCCAGTTAGTCACTCTTCCTGATATTCGCAGCCCCGAACACATCTATGAATCTTTGTATTATCTGTGTGTGGGGGGGGGTTATGGACAAGCGGGATTCTATGGCAACCACATCTACGCCTCCATATAAGGAACGAAACAGATGGACTTCTCCACAAATCTGGCTGTCGCCTGATGAAGCTAGCTCTAATTACTGGTGAAACGTCGTACTCAGATTGTAAATGTTGTGGCTTGGCTCTCCAACACACCGGTTAGTGCTGTACTGGTGACGAATTGGCACGTGTCGGGTGGTGGCGGGTTTTAACTACACAACATTTATATATTTACGCGATCTAACCCAAAAAACCTCGATTATGGTTCCAACCACACTTCCAACGCCTGCCCAACGCTGGCGTGTTTACGGGGACATCGCGGACGAGACGAGGTCCATTGGACCTAAGTGAAGAATTCTGACTAATTGCCACAGAAAGAGAGAGAGATGGCGGGAGAGGAGGAGTGGGAGTTAAGAATGGTATCAGCAGAGGCGCAGTGGATTGCCTTTCGTCAGGGGTCATGTCGCCTGTCAAGGTTGCCGCAGACATTTTCCTTCAGTCGATCGTCGCGTGATATAAAATGTGCAGCCAAGCACGGGTGCAATGGATCCCCATCACGGAGGGCCCAGCCGGGGAAAAAATGCGATTGACGATCGTTCGATGTTCAGCAGAGCGCCGGAGAGCGGTGGCTTTGCACGAAGTGGCACACGAGAGAGACGTCGCCAGTCACTCCAAACGACTGCCGGACTGTTCCCTTGGGGAACTAAAGCAGCACCACGAACGCTCCTCAAGCTGCTGTCGCGGTGAATGTATATTTTTTAGTAGCTGTTGGGGGTGGGGGGGTCACGTGAATGGATCACACACAACACACGCATAGTGTGTGGAGTGCATCGCCGAGTCCAGAGCCGGTCCTAGGGTACACGGCGAATCGGGGCGGTCGCCCCGGGCCCCGCGCGTTGGGGGGCCCTGCGCTTCGACGGGGGGGGGGGGGCACGGCGAGGCTCGTCCTGGGCTCCACACCCCACTGTGGACGGCCCTGTGCGAGTCTCAATAGGTCACACGTTGTTGTTGTTGTTTACTGATGACAAACTGTTTATATACAGCCTACCCACACGCTGTCAGTCCTGGGGGTTGTTTTGACCATACTTCACCTCGCTGGTCAGTGCCGGTTTGTGTAGGATGACATCAAAGACCGGTTCAGAAATCACTCACCGTTGATGTTAGCCTTGGCTGGGAACCGAACTCAGGTCACCAGATCCATAGCCAAGTGCACTAACCATTGCGCCACCACTCCGCCACATACAATACCCTGTATCCGAATTGAAATGACAAAATTTTTGAATAGACGACTCGATGCATATGTTGTGAGTGTGGTAGACAATTGTAATCGATGGACTGATACATTGTTACAGAGCTTGCACGCCAACAAACCGCATCAAGATCCTTTTCTCAAAATCCTGAGTCAACCTTTGCTCAGTGGGTTAGGGTGAGGGTGTTCTGACTGTTGTGCCACCCTGTACTACATATACATGTATATATTTGTAGATATATATTTACACTTTTTTCAGTGGTTCTCCCGTGCTGGGAATTTTTTCTTATTATGACAACATCCCGAAATGTAACTGCAATATCAGACGCTAAATACATGGAATGTGTATGGCATTGTTACGAACGCATTGTTTACATGGGCACACGAGGTGACGCTAGCGCAGTCCGTGGAGTCTTCGTTGACACGGGTGAAGGCTGGGTTGGGTAGCCCAAGTGTCTGTGTCAACGTCATCGCTGGCACCTCTGAGACCCCCCCACACACACATCAAAGGATCAGATTAAATGATCCCTCTGGGATTAAGAACCAAAATGTATCATAAGCAGAGAGTGCGGCGGTCTCAGCGCAGCCACTTCCATGATGATTGCACGAGAACTCAACACGCAAGGGGAATGTTAATCACAGATAAAGAGGCACACTCACAGACGCAGGTCAAAGCAAAGTCAAATTGGTTTCAAATTCTAAAGGAGTAAGAGACGATGATGCACTTCACTGCTGTCTACCTCTCTGTATCCAGCGGTGAAGCTTCCACGTTCGCGCCGGGTGGGCGAACTGAGTCCTCAAAACGACGATGGCCGATTTCCCACTAATTGGTGCTAAGTTTTCGTAACCATGGGGTGCATCGTCCCATCACAAACAAACTCGTGGCTCTTAAATGCACTGCGCTATGCCCGATTCACTGCACCACCCGGCCGAGCGGCGTTAACATTCACGCTTCTGGAGCATCAGAGGGTGCCTCTGAAGTTGGGGGGGGGGGAAATTCGCGGAGTTAATTAAATAAATACCACGTATACTGTGGATTAATTTTAAATCCACGGTGGATCAGTGGTGCAATAATGAGCACACTTCGTGACGAACTGAATAAACCGAGTTAAATTGTCAGCCACGGTGAACATCAGTGGCGAGTGATGTCTGACCCAATCCTGGGCCTCTCCATCCCCCACCCACCCCTTTACCAACCCGCACTGACCAACATGGTGAAGTATGGTCATAAAATATCAATGACTGACACGACTTGGGAAGGCCCTCATCCAGAAGTGTATCGACAAAGGCCTGTATATGATGATTATTATTTAATAATTATTACAAGTTTAAATGTACAGCCATCCTGCTAGGAAGACCACATGTCCCCGAAGCTCAATTCCGCGTGGTGCGGCGTTCGTCTCCTTTGGCAGTAATGAATCCGAGGTGAAAGAGCCACGCGTTTTATTTACACAGAGCTCTGAAACATCTCTGAACCCTTATCGTCCCGAGCCACACAGAGTCAGTGGGATTCCCAGCTCTAACACTGCCCCCAACACGCGAACCACCCAGCCCTCCCCATCCTGCAGAGATGACAGCGAAGCGATCTGTGTGTGTGTGCGTGTGCGTGTGTCTGTGTGTGTGTGTCTGTGTGTGTGTGTGTCTGTGTCTGTGTGTGTGTCTGTGTGTGTGTGTCTGTGTGTGTCTGTGTGTGTGTGTGTCTGTGTGTGTGTCTGTGTGTGTGTGTGTCTGTGTGTGTGTGTGTGTCTGTGTGTGTGTGTGTGTCTGTGTGTGTGTCTGTGTGTGTGTGTGTGTGTCTGTGTGTGTGTGTGTCTGTGTGTGTGTGTGTCTGTGTCTGTGTGTGTCTGTGTGTGTGTGTGTCTGTGTGTGTGTGTGTCTGTGTGTGTGTGTGTCTGTGTGTGTGTGTGTGTGTCTGTGTGTGTGTGTGTCTGTGTGTGTGTGTCTGTGTGTGTCTGTGTGTGTGTGTGTGCCTGCTTGTCTCGCATCAAACAACAACAAATCATTACGGTCGTTATAGCGTCACTATCTTTACACCACTAGATGAAGGCCTCCTCTTGCCACCATCATACTTCGTGATCCCGCAATGACACACTCCATCTGGTTTCCGCACGTGAGCTGACCTCGTGGTGGACGTTCCCTTGGGCACGTTCCCTCCTTTGCCTGCCAGTCCGTCACCAGTCTCGACCACCGGCCCACCATCCCTGCGAGCTGTAATGCACCCTGCCTGTGCCCAACTTCCTTACTTCCCTTGGTGGATCACGCACAGAAGAAGTTGTTGTGAAACTCCCTTCCCGTGGGCGTAGAGGAGGTGCCGTACCCTGGCTCGCCAGGAGAAGGCAGTACAGCAAGTGGACCAATCACCATCTGTTTCCATCTGTGTGGGGATCGAGCGTTGCACCCTTGTGTGCGTGGCTTTTCTCCGGGTGCTTTGGTTTCCTCTCACTTGCATATTAATTACAGCTCATCATGAATTGGCCGAACACATCGGCAGGACCCTCGATTAAAAAAAGCGTCAGGCGACTTTGCGTGGGACTCGATAAATAAGTAGCAATCTCAGTCCACAGTCAATCGATGTCTCGAAATTTTAGTGTTTTTCTCCAAATCACGTGTTCTGTTTTCTGTCTCACTGTGTAATTCGAAGCATGCATCTCTCCATTGTACGCATTTTGTTCAATTGTCTTCGTCACTGCGTGAATCTGATCCTCGGATCACGGCAGGGTGGATGTGCACAGATTGCAAACAGCAAAGATATACAGCAACAAAAAGTTGTTCCAGTTGAAAACTCGCCCGGCTCGTAAACATCTTACGAATCAATACCCAGCGCTCGAGTCTGGTGGAACTATCCATCTCTTCGTATAATCAGCGTGCAACTCTGCGTTGGATTAAAACAGACACGGGAAACAATGTGTGCCCACTGGATCTCATCCGTCGTTGTCTTTATTTATTTACGTTTTAGAAGGCGCAGCAGACCCACGAAGAGCTTCAGAGAGCCGAACAGTCAAACTGTACACCAGTCACACTGTACACCAGTTCACACTGTACACCAGTCACACTGTACACCAGTCACACTGTACACCAGTCACACTGTACACAAGACAACCCCAACACGTGCAGTTTGCCCGGCATAGCCGAGCCAGCGAGGAGAGTTTTCGTGTATTTCTACACGGAGTTGCGACATTGGGACCGCCTCTTCACTCGAGCCTTGTGCGTTGCTGCATCGAGCCCCCCCGCGCAGCCCCCCCCCACCTGCCTGGCGCGTGGTTTGAAGCGCCGATTGTGGAGACCCGTGTACGTGTGTTGAACTTCTTTCGCACCGTACGTAGCCAAAAAAATCAGTTACAAAGAGATGAGTTTGCAATCTAGACGATTTTAAAGTGCATAGCTCCAGTGGCTGCCTAATACCGGACGCAAGAACGTTCCAGACGGCCCCCAGGTGTGCATCACGAGGGCACCTCGCAGAGCGAAGTGTCCGGCGCGCTCAGCGCGACACGCGGCGTCCGACAAAGTGAACAGAGTTCGTGACCGTGTGCTGGAACAGAATTAGAAAGCGAAGTGTGAAAGAAAACTTCGAAGTGTTGCACAACACAACACACACGATGGTAACGACATCTGGGCCGCTAGGCGGTGAATCGCTGCGATTTTAATGAAATTAAAGGGTGTTGGGAAGCTGTCTTTGAAGTCCACCAACGGCTTTTCATTTAATCCCGACGATTGAGCCATCGCACTCGCGGGTATCAGCAAACAATCAGCGGGAAGATTCACGAGGGCGGCAGCTGGAGTGTCGGGAGAGTTTAGTCGCCCGATGTAGAATCACCTGGCGAGAGACGACGGAGCGTGCTCACATCGCCTTCTGTGTCACGCTTACAGAGAGCGTCGGCATTCACTTGGTGGGGCTTCTCTCCCCACCTTAGCCGGAGTCATTACTGTGAGTGCGCCATTACCCTGCGTGAATTGTGTTGCGATCGCGAACAAATGATCCTCCATCATGCGAGGGTGGGAGGCGGTGGTGGCTCTCCGGCTCCAGGATCGAGCGGCGCTGCACGGATGGAGCTGTCGGCCTGAGTTTGATTCCCGTCTAGGGTGAGGTAGGCAGGGAACCTCCCCTCCCCTCATACATTCGTACGCGATCCACCATCGCTGGGCTCAAACGTGATGGGCTGCAGGCATTATGCCGCGCACACTGCACCGTGTACCCATTTGAGGCTGGGTCGACCTAGGAGAGACTTGGGGCAGCTTTTACAGAAGCCGCTCGCTAAATTAGCAATGGGACCCCAACGCTCAGACCCACCAAAGTAAGTTACAGCTTCTTCAGTTTCATGTATGAGGTATAACCCTGTGAGCCATGCGGCTCTTGACTCGGGTGCAACCGCAACAAACAAAAACATGAACAAGAAAACATCTTAAAGTGGCTACACGCAACAGAAAAATCCAGGAAAAACAGCAAAAGTCTTCCAATGCACTGCCGCATGAAGGCCGACCACTCCTGCTGGGCCACTGCGCTTGTTTCACCAGACTGCACCGAGCTGCCGGGCCAGGGTCAGTGCAGTGGGGGAGGCCCAGCCATGCTTCAGCTCTCACTCGCCAACGGCGTGAGCCGCGGCCAGGATTCGAACTCAGGTCGCCGCGTTCGAAGCGCAGCGCGCTTACCACCACGTAAGTGCAATAAGCCTGCAGCCCGTGTACATCCAAGTCGAACGCGGTGACTGCCTGGGAAATGCTACGGGCGTCTTTGCCGCACTCACCTGGCCAGGTCGTCCATCTCGCCCGTGAATGAAACACGGCAGGTTGCGACTCCTGGCAATCCGTGCCACCGTGCCAAAGCCGTGCCACCGTGTCCCAGTGCCAAAGCCGTGCCACCGTGTCCCCGTGCCAAAGCCGTGTCCCCGTGTCCCCGTGCCACTGTGCCAAATACCGTGTCCCCGTGCCAAAGCCGTGCCACCGTGTCCCCGTGCCAAAGCCGGAGCCGCCTCCCAGGAGGAGGCAGCCAATGACAGCCGCAGAGCCGCGACGCGGTGGTGGTAGCGGTGGGGGTGGTGGTGGTGGCGGTGGTGGTAGCGGTGGCAGTGGTAGCGGTGGTGGTGGTGGGGGTGGTGGTGGTGGCGGTGGTGGTAGGGGTGGTGGTGGTGCTGAGTTTCTAGCCCGTCTGTGCGCGTGGATCCTGCCATCGAGCCCTCATGGAAATCGCGGACAGCAACGCTTTAAACAACCCGTGACGTTACTAAGCTGTGCCAGCAATCAGCTGCGGATGTAGTCAATAGCCACTTGTGTTGATGATTCGTGAATACAATCGAAATGGCTGCGCAATGGGCAGTAAAACAAGAAAAGTGGTGTTTTGTGAAAATAATCAATGGATACGAAACAGTTCCGTGGACCAATTCCCACGGACACCGGGGCCTGATGAGCGCGGGTTGGAGGTGACTCGGGTGTCGACAACACAATGCCGGAGAACAAAACACGCAACACATTCGTCAATAACAGCTGCCTTAAAAATAATTATATATAATTATCTAGACATTATTGTTTACTTTAGGGCAGTGTTATGGAACTATTCTATTTCTGGTTTATTGTTGTTGTTTTCGCAAGTGCACCCTGCCAACACAGCATCGCCGAATGAATTAGTTTCACGTCCAGGGGAATGTGTAATGTCCACCGTTGGCTCAGGGTTGCCAACAGAGATGAATGTTGCTCGATTGTTCGATTGAGCAGGTGTGTGGTGTGTTCGGTGTGTGTGTGGTGTGCGGTGTGTGTGTGGTGTGTGTGGTGTGCGGTGTGTGTGGTGTGTGTGTGGTGTGGTGTGTGTGTGGTGTGTGTGTGTGGTGTGGTGCGTGTGTGGTGTGTGTGGTGTGTGTGTGGTGTGTGTGGTGTGTGTGTTGTGTGTGTGTGGTGTAGTGTGTGTGGTGTGTGTGTGTGGTGTGTGTGGTGTGGTGTGTGGTGTGTGTGTGGTGTGTGTGTGTGGCGTGTGTGTGGAGTGTATGTGGTGTGTGTGTGTGGTGTGTGCGCATTAGTAATCGTGCACTCACGCACTGATGCCTTAGCGCCAGTATCAGGCAAAGGACACGGCGAGTGAGAAGGCATCGATGCGCCGAATTGCAAACGCTAAACCAAAAATCTGTCACGCGCATCAAATCAATTCGGCGTCCTTTACGTAGAACGGGGTGAGCGTGAATTGGACAACAATAGTTCGGTTGGACATCGGCCGTACTGCGAGGAACAGGCAATTACAGCGAGATACAGACGTGGAAATACACACACCACACACACACACACCACACACACACACCACACACACACACACCACACACACACCACACACACACCACACACACACACAACACACACACCACACACACACCACACACACCACACACACCACACACACACACACCACACACACACCACACACACCACACACACACCCACACACACCACACCACACACACATACCACACACACTACACACACCACGCACACACCACACACACACGTACACACACAACACACACACCACACACACACCACACACACCACACACACCACACACACACACACCGCACACACCACACACACCACACACACACCCCACACACACACACCACACACACACACCACACACCGCACACACACACAAGGTGTTAAATGCGCCGGCCTGGTCTGAATCGACGTTGAGGAAAGGTGGCGCTTCTCTCGGCCCCGGGGACATCGCGACGCGAGTCAACGAAAGCGCCGCGTCAGCCCCTCGGCATCAGCCGCGGCGACCCAGCGTGACCTCTGCCGTGCCCGGGCCCTTCTGAGAAGGAAGCGGAGCGGCAGAGGTCACAGCAGCAGCAGCAGCGGCAGCAGCGGCGGCCGCGCCAGGAGGAGCGCCGCACGACGCGCGGTGACCACCGCCCGTGGGGCTCACGTCTCTGCGCTCGGGGACACGACGGGGCCTGATGGCCGCAGCAGTAGCAGCAGCAGCAGCGGCGGCGGCTGCGGCTTGGCGAGGCGTTGCCGAGTTCACGGCCGCGGTCCGCGGTGTGAGAACGCCCGTGGTGCCGCTTCCACGGGACACCTCGTCCTGCCAAGCAGTCGCACGTCACCGCCCCGAGCTTGACGACGAATAATAGCGATACGCGTATCTATTACTCTACCAACCCCTTTTAATAATGATGTTATTGTGATGGAACGTGCAGCCCTCCCCATGCCGTGTCAGCGATGGGAGGGGGTGAGGGCTACTTTACGAGACATACACCACGCTGGTCATTGCAAGTACACGAATGCACGCGTATCTGTTAGCTGCCAACACCTTTTTATTGAAGCTGGCAGGCAAAAATGTGTCATGAGCAGGTGCATAGATGGAGGTCTATGGTGAAATCGCCCAGAATGTGCCCGAAAGCTAAGCTGCGTTGAACCTGGACAGTGCTTGGATGGGCGCACGACCGTGCGGACGAGACAGACGCAGTAGGCGTTGTGGGCATAGAGGGCAGGGCAACAGGGGCTATTGTTGTTTGGTATTCCCCGCCACCTTCAAGCTGCATGAACCAGCGTGGTGAAGTATGGTCAAATAACCATCATGGCTCGCGCGGCAAGGGAAAGGCCCCGGTCCGGCAGTGCTCTGACAAAGGCGGAGTGAGACTCTTGGGTTTTTTTCCGGTAAAGTCACGTAGGTAAAAATTAAATAAATAAATTTGCATTAATAAAAGTAAAATAAAAATCACCACCTTAGAATTTCTACAGCAATTTCTACAGCAATCGTGCTGTGACGGTTCTACCTGAAGACGGAAGCTTGTGTTGCCTCCGAAACGTCGTGATTTTTATTTTACTTTTATTAATTTTTTTTACCTACGTGACTTTACCGAAACACCTAAGAGTATGAATCCTTGCAGTCACGAAAGCTTCGAATCTAAAGGCGGAGTGAGTCTCTGCGTGGACGAGCAGAGCGACGGAGAGTCACGCTGCCAGAGAGACCTGCCAGGAATGTGTTCACGCATGCGTGCTCATTATCATATGGCCAGCCATCCAGAATGCGAGCCATTTAACAAACAAATTTTACTGTCAGCTTCACCGACGCACGCATTAACACACACACATTAACACACACACATTAATACGCACACACACACACACAAGCCACCAGGCAGCAGCAACAGCCACCACCGTTACGACTAAGTGATGATTTAGTGGTGACATCACCATGGCAATTGTGGCATGAATAAGGGTATATACAGACACAAATTAAGATCCCCGCTGTGATTATTTATTCATTTCGTCGCAATAACACGCATCCCAATTAGCTATCAGTGCCTGTCATGCAGCGCAGACATGTCCACTCGGCGCGACTGCCCGCTGGGCGCAGCGTCACCGCAGCAGTGAGCGCACAGCGCCGTGAAGCCGGCCACGTGAGTTCGAGTCCCGGCGACTGCTCGAATCAGGGGCGAGTGACCTCTGAGCCGGTCCCGTGCCACCACTTTCACCAACCCGCGCTGACTCGCGTGGTGAAGTATGGTCACACGGCTCCATGACCAACAATGCCATTGGGAGGCCTTCCTCCAGCAGTGGATTGACGAAGGACGGGTAATTATTGATATGTAATTATTGTTAAAATTGCAGAACGTAAAGAATTAACCCATGAGGGAAGACGCTCTGGAAGACGGGGAAACAACGACTGTAATACTGTAAAGTACGGCTGCTTCTGGTGATCCTTCAATCGCTTCCTTTCCACAATTGGTGCTACACCTCATCAAAAGCCATGCTATTGAATGGTTTATGAAATGGCAATCAAACTTCACATGTTTTAACCCTCACACCAGAAATATCACCATCCTCGTCATCATTTTTCATTATCATTCATACCGCCCCATCCATGCAGTGCATCTAGGAATTAAATTACAAACCAATATGTAGATATTACAGAAATACGTTAGAGATAATGTCCAGTCTCTTTTTCAACCACACACGAAGGTGCATACGCTTTCCCACATGCCCTGCTGGAAGGGAATATTTGTCAATCTTTCTATCTTTTTTATTTGCAAAGTCGATCTTCGACCAAACTAAGAGTGAAACGGATATTCTATTCCGAATTTTCAGAGGTGGAATTTATCCAAATTAATCGCGAACGGAAATGTAATACTTTGATGAATCATTTTTGTTGCGGGCAGGCGCACGTGACTTGGCTGAGACACTTGTAACCATGGCTCGCTGCCCGGGTACGGGAGAGATCGTCGCGGTCAGCACCAGGGACAGCTCCCCGAGTGGTATTGCCCCCTCAGTGACAGTTACGCTTTGTGTGTAGGGAGAGAAGGCCTGTGCCACGTGGGTACTCAGTGTGACTCGTGTACACGAGCAACCATTTATTTATCCACTGCTGGATGAGTGCCTGCCCATGCCATGCAGGTCAAGGGAGGAATTTAACCATCCGTCACCGTGTGCTGGTAAGTGCTGGTTAGTAAACGTTGACGTGGGAGCATCGGAGTAAATAAATGCAATAAATGTTTCTGCATTGTCCTCTGCGGTCCACAACATAGTAATGCCACCTACAACACCTGTTATGCATGGCTGGTGCCCATCCAAGCACGCTGTTTCACCTTCCCTGCTGCACAGTTATATTTGTTTCATGACAGTTACACTGGTTTTTAGCTTTGACAAAGGTGGGATATATCCAAACCTAATTGCAAACCCAAATTGAATTGTTTTCTTCGTGCAGTCATTGGTCACCGGGCTGGGACAACCTCAACTCACCGCACGCGAGACAACCTCCGATCATCACGGTTGGCTACGAATGGTGCAAAAGAAGGTCCACATCCATGCATACAGAAGCCCGACTGATCGTAGGCAGCTGAAGTCTGAATTGGAACTCAGAATCTCCGCGGTGCCAACTCAGCGCTCTGACCTGTGAGTCAGCCGGCAACCTCTTCGTGAGAATCAATTCTAACTGATGAGTCTACGTACACAACTAATGGGCACATATTAAGGTCACGGTAGCACGTGAGAAGATGGAAAAAAAACCAGCGCCACACTCACCCAGCCACCTTTGTCTCCCCGGGGACAATATTAACAAAACCACACGAGACACACAATTAAATTCATGCCGAGTGTACCTAGGGGAGGCTCACATTACCAATTGCCAGCCGTACACGTGGCCAAGAGTCAAAGCTGGCTTGACGGCTTGGACCGTAGCGCAGTGCACTAACCACAACAACAGCCACTCGCTCGCTCACACGCGCCGACTCGCAGACTTCACCCAGACACCGCGAGTGCCGCCTGCCAAGCGACTGCCCTGCACGCGACGCTCGCTCAGAAGAGACGAAGGCGTTGGGGGTGCGGAGAATCGATCGCAGCACAAAAGCCGCCCGTAGCAGGCAGCCAGCGGTCCCGGCAAATGTGTTCGCCAGTGGCCAAGGTGGCGCATTACGTGGCGGCAAATGTCCCCTCCTGTAATGGCACCGCGCAGAGGCATGGCTAATCTCTGTTACAAGGAGCCATGACGAGCACGGCGGCTATGGATTGTGCGTTTTCTTTCAGGTCCATTTTAACGGCAACACCAATATCGCTGCGGGGAGGGGAGGTTTAGTTTGGTTTGGGTTTCTCTGCCGATATTCAACGAGCACCGGACACGACAAATTTCCGAATTCAAATGAATCTCCCCGAGCCGGTTGCGCGCGGGGCGGAAGGCGGCTGGCGACTCGGTGGCAGAGGTCGTCGCACGGCGCCTGCCGACATCTGCCGCGCGGCCACAGGAGCTCGCTCGTCAAGGGGCAGCAGCTCAGCAAGCAGGTCGCACTGCCTGCAGGGCTCGAGTGCCCCTCGTCAAACGGATCGGAGTCACTTGTTTCACCTAGGCACTCTCGGTCTCCTACTCAAAAAAGGGAATTGGATCCAGGTTTCAGAGACGGCCCTCTTAGAGGGGAGTATAGAGGCCCAGTGAAGCGTTCATGAAATGTAAACACAACGTTCAATGGTCAGGTGAGCAGTTTGCACAGATTCACAAACCTCGTTTTGTGGTTCACCAATTTTATACAATTGTGCAATCGTTGTCATCTCGTGAGGCCAAGATTCCATTCAGATCTCTCACAAAGCAGCGCATCTCTTCCCCCTCGTGTCAGGTATCGGCTCGTGGATGTTGCTGTCGCAAAACTAATTCTGAGATCCCTACAAATTATCCTTTTTTTTAATCCACACATCAGTTTCCGGCACCCGTATGCAGAACAATGCATCTTGCATGGGCAGCGAAACTAAATTAGTTTAACTCTCACAGCTGGAATCTAGCCAAAGGGTAATAGAATCAGTATGTTTTACAGTCATTGGTAACTCGGATGAGACCATCAACATTAGAGCACTCGTCTTAGTCGCACGTGGCCGGAACCCGGATTCACGGCCACGGTCCCAGCTGCCCCAGCTCAGCGCCGCGACTCGCGAGCCGCCCGGCCACCTCCCAGTCGCCGCGTTTCATCCTGCGGCTGCCTCGTCATCATGTCCACGAGGAATTGCCAAAGGCCACCACCTGCCTCCAGGTGGCTGTTGTTCAAACACCTGCAACATCATTAGCAAGTCGATAATAAAGTAATAGTATTTTTATTTATTTAATTATTTCCATTCTACGTGACTTTACCGAAAGAACCAAGAAGATGAATCCCTGCAGTCACGAAAGCTTTAAATCGAAATTTAAGTGGATGCCATTGTGCAAAATATCGTAGCTCGTATGTCAATGAAGAAAATAGTAAGCACAAACTTGAAGGGTATTTAGTAAGATATAAATCGAATTGTATGACGATGATAATGAATGTCAGTAGATTATACATTAGTAAAACATGGGACGCGAAAGAAGGATATGCTGAATAGTTTTCTGTAAAGGGCAAAGCCGCAACCCTGCAATGTCCTGCTCGTGCCACTGCTGGCAGAAGGCCCCCCACTAGAGGGAGCTAGAGAGGGTGTGCGGCAAACTCTCCTGCTGGGAGAAGCGACTTTGTACCCCGCCACACGCGACCTGCTGCTCGAGTGACCGCGGTGCCCCCATTCCGACTGCGCGGGAAGAGACGCGCGGCAGATCCATCAAACGTGCCCCGTCACTGCAGCTGCCGCGCCGGGAGATACAATGGAATCGACGAGCTGTGGGTTGCGAGTTGCAATGCTATAAGCAGAAACACGGCATCACACGGGCATGCCCGTGCCGTCTTACGTGTGACAGCAAACGCTGCCCAGAGTCCTTACCGACAACACTCAGAGCATGAGGCGTTGCTGAAGAGTCGCGCGTGCAAACCTCCGCCTCGGGCGAGGAATACTTTGTCAGCGTCCTCGCCAAATTATAAGTGGCCGGCCGGGGTCCCTTGAAATGTGCCGCTCACGTCAGGACTAAGTGAACATCGGAGGGATGATTATTATCCGTGTCACTCGCCTTGTCAGTCGTGACGCGGCGTTGGCGATGCCCCCCGCCCCCGCCCGCCATCCCGACCGCCCGCGGCCTTCGTCTGTCCCTCAGGCACGAGAGCAGAAACTTCTCAAATTTTAAAAGCCGTCAAAAGGGTTGTAGGCTGAATTGTTTGTTTGTGACAAGTCGTATTTGGCTCGCAGTCTAAAGGATACGATCAAAATCATCATCCAGTCATCTATTAATGGAAGATGGTTCATCGCTATGTATGTTGAACGTCTTTCGCACCGTACGTAGCCAACTGCGCTAATTGGAGGTGCGGGGAGGGAAAGGACAACACACTAAACACAAAAGGCAGTTGTAAATAAATGAGTTTGCAATCTGGATGATTTAAAAGTGCAATGCTCCAGTGGCTTCCTAATAGCGGAGGGAAGCGCGTTCCAGACGGCCGCAGAAGCGCATCCGCAGACGGCTCAAGGCCCTGGCGGCGCCTCGCGCTCTGCCGCAGCAATGCGCCTCCTCGGCACGGATCGCTCGGCTCGTATTGCCCACGGGGCCTCTTCCCTGTTGGCCATTCTCAGAATGAAACCTCATTCTTCTTTCACTTCCATCACCGGGAAAATTCGCCCGATGTGCCAGTTCCATTGCGTGTTTGCGGACCATATATTCACGTGTGGAAAGAGCAAACCTGATAAAACAAATTCATGGTGCCAGCCGCTGGCGATAACTCACCGTTTCCCTGCTGGGGCTGTGATGAGACGAAACAATTGTGCGATGTTTCAGAAGTGATTTATTGGCGATTTTAATTCCTTATTTGTCCCTGTGTGGATGGTCCGAGGAAGGAAAAGGTCATGGAAACCATCTGCCTTGTTGTTCGCATTAGGATCTCCAGATGCTCAGCCACAATCGCGAGAAAAAAATAAAAGCAAAAATGCCACGCAAACACCTTTTCCGATTTCATCTGTGGGAATGACCTCTCTCTGTTGACAATCCTTCCTGGCGGGCAGCCACTCCGAGCCGCGCGCTTCATTCCACGTAGCGACTGCACTCTCCTGCAGGGGAAATCACAAGAATCGTCTGGAGGTCGCTTCAGTTGAGATCTGACATATCTACCGATGATCGGTGCTATTACTCGACGAATCGTATAGCACGGAAATAGCAGAAGGGGGGGGGATTGTTTTTTTCACGTTTTTGCCGCTGGACGGGAGGTGATGGGCGGGCATTAGTGACATCATCGACATCGTCGGTATCAGCGTCTTCACGCTCGGCGTGGCTTGTAGGAGGTTCCCGCTTTCGGGATCCAGGAAGTTGGGGTGGCTGCTGCTGTTGTTTTTAATCGACCAAGGCAAAAGGAGTAGCTTACAATCTTTAAAGATGAAACAATGCAATGTATCATAGACCCGCCTCGAATTTAGTTGGCTTATTTGAGAAATGTATATATCCAACGAAATGTTATAACCCTAGCCATGCCTTTTGCTTTGTAACCAAGAAGCAAGGGCTCTCAGTTCGTCAATCAGCAGGTGGCATGTGGTGGGGTAAAGACATCTGGCTAATGTAGAACAGTAGCCGAAATAACCTCTAGATGGGCTCTCTAGGATTATATCGAGTAGAGGCCCTTCTGTCAGCAGTCACATCACCAGGCAATGGCAGGGCTGCATCTTTCCCGTGGATCATCATTATTATTATTATTTGCACACTCACATCCCTGTACCACACTTATTACAGGGCACAGGCTGTGCTCGTGTAAGTGCAGTGGTAGACGGCAATTTCTTCCTCGATCTTTCCGTGTTTCATTTTATTTGGGAAACATTTTAAAAGCTATCTTCCAGGAATTCTAGAATTCTAACTGAAGCAATATTGCATTACGGATGGAATTATTTAACCGCCAGACCCTCCCCGCCCTCCCAAATCCCACAATTCAGAATCATGTCTTTAAAAAAAACCCACAGTGGTGAATGGCGTAGTGCCTCCAGTAGCTGCGTGGGTCACGTGAACCCATTACATACAACGTTTACGGATCGAGAAAACCAACATGATTCCACCCACGTATTGTGCGAGCCTAAGAATCCATTCTGATCAATACATCGATGCATCATTCCACTCTTCATAGACGTTATTTTACCTTTTGGTGCCACGCATAATTCAGGCCGCCCTTGCAGTTATAGAGGAATCGTAGGTGTATGAACACACATAGACACACCACAGCTTTGGGGAGCAGGGATATTGCAGTGCCCCAGCACGCTGCTTCATGAACCAAGCCAGCACCTACCGGAGTCCTGTTGACAGCCACGAATAACATCAGTGGCGAGTGGGATCCACACCTTCACTTAGCAGGGTTGGCGAGGAAAGTCCAACATACAAGCGTACATATCTGAGCCGGCCCTGTGTGATCAAGTACGGTCAAGCAACCTCCACGACCGATATGCCGTGAAGAGGCCTTCATCCAGCAGTGCATTTGACAAAGGGTTGTACATTATTACCGTTCTAGATACTACTACAGGGTGCTTAAAAAAAAAAATTACACTTCTGAGAATTTGCAACAATACTACAATAAATGTGCCTTCGGGCTCTGGAGACCACCTGGAGAAGATTCCAGGCGTGTGTTGACAATGATGGCGAATAAGTGGAGACTCATGTTATAGTGTATTATCCGTTCTTTTTCCATTAAAAACGATAGTCCCAAATAAGTGTTAACATTTTTCTAAGCACCCTGTATTTTTAGAAAGGGCACATTCTCTCCTGTGGCGGCTACTCGCGCGTGTGATTGTGCATTTGGAAATAAATGCATCCACCAGCCACCTCCCGCTGCAATTGTGTGTTTTTTCCTGTTCCAGTTACATAACACGGCCACCTGTGGATTAGCAACACCGTCGTTGGGGGTTGTTGTTGTTGTTGTTGAGCTTTTGAAAAGCAACATGGTATCCGTAAATGAATACAGGTGTAGTGTTCTTCACGGAGGCACACGCTTGACTTGGAGGCAACACGTTGATTACACAGCCCCAACGGGGCGAACTACATCAACGTACACACGCTAACTCGACCCTAACAGGGTAACTAGATAACCGGGCCAGTCAGTAACATCCGGGACCCTGAGGCCCCTTGCCGAGGGGGCCACGGATCGCCATCAAAACGTGTCCCATAATGCATCACGCTTGCTTCAGGTGTGTAGTTTATCATTCTTGTTACGTTGGGAACGGTGGTTTATTAATATGTAACGGTGGAGCGAGTGCCAAAGGAGGTATTAAATTGCGTATTCCCCAGTACTCGATGGAAGCTATTCAAGAACTGCTCAGAGCTCTCCGAATGAAGCCAGCGAGATGACACGTGGTCACGCAGTCGCCACTGGGGGCCGTAGTCACCTGGCCACGTTCACCACTGCGACCCTCGTTTGGTCCCTGATGGATTGCTGCAATGAAAATGCCCCGTGCTCTTGGTAATAACTTACAGCAGGTTATGACTTTGAATTATGTAAAGAGAACATACATAGCTAAGATTATGCATAGCTTCATTATGCTGAATGAGTGTTGAGGGGTTGTTTTTCCCCCACACTGAAACGCAGTTGTAATCGGCCATGTTTTTAGTAAAATCGCATTCCCACAAATTGTGATAGGGCTGAAAATAAAGACTTTCTACCACCCCCTCATCATCATCATCATCCTCGTCAAGCCCCGTCTCGCGAACCAGACGAGGTGCACCTCGCAACTCCTCTCGTCTGGAATTCACTCCCTCCTCCTCCCCCTCCTCCCCCTCCTCCACCCCCTCCTCCTCCTCCCCCTCCTTCCCCCTCCTCCTCCTCCCCCTCCTCCTCCTCTCTCACCGCGTTGGGTACCGGCGGCCCTGTTTGTTGCCGGAATCTTGAGATGTTTTCGCTGTCGTGTATTCTCCCACACCTCTAAATGTATATCTTTATTAATGCTCACTTTGTGCACGTTTCTCATTTCATCAATTAATTAACGGATAGCGCAGTGGCTAGCACACTCGACCTGCAGCATAAATAAATAGGTACATGCGCAGGTGATCGCTGTGTGATGCGTGGTGGGGTAAAGTGAGAGCACTCGCAGTTCTTTGAAGGCGTCTTCGCAGCATGGAGGAGTAGGCCAAGGTCCCCGCTACGAGAGGGACTCTGCAGAACTCTCTCTCGAGTGAAGGCCCTCTGCCAGCAGTGGCCTGAGTGAGCAATCACAGAGGGCTGCAGCTTTACCCTCTTAAAATAAAACCACAAGGTCCGGTAATATTTTACGTGGCACAAACAGCGGCTGATGGCATCTCCTTGTACCTCACACTAGTCACGAACCAGGAGCGATGTCGAGGTTTTAGTATGAGACGTAATTGTGTTTTGAGATGGGTAGACACGGACTTGGCAGTAGACAACAACGGGTTAATGTCTCACTGTGCTTGTGGTCAGTGTACTGAGGATGCAAGCACGCGAATGCGTATTATCGTAAACAACATACACAACGTAGAATAACTTACAGAGTTGGATTTACACAGCGATTGATTTGTGTGCAGCTGAAAACCCATAAAAATAGAAATGAGTAAAAATGAAAAAATGACTCAATCCATTGATGGATGAAGGCGTCCCAGTATCATGTCTTGGGTTGTTTGACGATACTTCACGGACGTTAGCATGGGCCGGGAGTCGAACTCAGGTGGCTGGGTTCGTAGCAGCGCAGTGCGCTAACGACTGCACCTCCACTCCCCTCTGGCTACACAAGAGGCTGCTCTGTGTCACACACAGAGAGCAGCTGCCCTCTGTGTCACACACAGAGAGCAGCTGCTCTGTGTCACACACAGAGAGCAGCTGCCCTCTGTGTCACAAACAGAGAGCAGCTGCCCTCTGTGTCACACACAGAGAGCAGCTGCTCTGTGTTCTAATGATTTAAAATCATGTTTTTTTAATAAAATGTTATTAATGAAATGGGCATATGTTGTGACTAGAACACACAAAGGTTGAGAACGAGAGATTTACAAAGTAAACCATAATTGACATTCATATAATCAGCCGTAGCACGTGCCACCACCACAATTGCTTTCTGTAGCAAAGAACACTTGGGCGATATTTGAAAACTGCAAAAACGAATTGTTTATTCAGGCCTGAGAGACCGATACCCACTGCATCATTATTATTCTATAACGTTAATGAGTGATTTAAATGAGTGAATTTCTCACTTGGTTGCTCGCTCGCTCGCTCATTAGCTTGGGTTTTCACGTCAATCTCTAAGCCTGGTCCGCTGTCGTTCGATGGACAGAGACCCCTCGCCCATCGCGGGGGGTCACGCTCTTGAAAATCGCCGCAAATCGGCAAATCCGCGATCCACAAACTTGGCGCGAATGGTCAAACCCGAGATGGAACCCCCGAGCTGGGCAGGGTTTTGGCGACGTCATTTCGTATTCGTGCATCTATCGACCTCCGTGTCTGTCCGTGAGCTTCCTTAGTGGCCTATTCATTCCGCCGACTGACATTGTTGCCCATTCGCTCTGAAACTCTTGACTTGCGTTGGCACAATGACGTTGCTCTCCTGGCCACATCCGAGTTGGAGCTGACAACGGCGTCGGCGGTGTAGAGGCTGTCACGGAAAGCCGAGCTCGGCGGAGCCACCCAGCGAGACGGCTGCTGCTGCTGCTGCTTCCCACTCATGAAAGACGCGAACTCTCTCCTCATCCTTCTCATCGCACACAGACCTCCACTCTGGAATTTAAGCTCCCGAAAAATATTGCTGCCATAAGCTCATTCATCTGTGTGCCTCGCTCGCCACCCACCTGCCCACTGAGTGCAACTTGCCTCTCACTCACTCAATGTGCTCTTTTCATTTTACCGGTCAAGGCCCACTGAGCTACCATGGCCATTTTTCATAAGCCACCTGGCCTCAAATGAGAGCTCAACGAAGTGGCTTATGACGTGGAGATTTAGAACAGCCAAACATTCTGAACGCGTGATGTTGATTTTAAATGTGGAGGGGAAAACCCGGAGGACCCGGAGAAAAATCCACGCGACCACGGGGAGAGAGACACGCAAACTCAAAACATACAGGGGTCAGGAAAGGAATTGTACCCACCGTGGCGCCCATCCACACACACATCTTGCATCAATTGCTCACAGCCCTGTTTGGGCATACAGCTGCTTGTCTATTAAATCAACCATCTCATTCTGACAAATTCGATTCTCATGTATTTGTTAGCGTCTATCAACTCTAAGAGTCAAATGAACCGACGCACAAGGTGGTGCACAGATCCACAGACAACCTTGAACACATGAACATCTCTTTGGTGCTGTGTTTCAGAAAGAACTAACACTCGGTACAATCAGTGACATGAATAAAGCCGCTGTAAAGAGAAGCATGTGTACAATAGGTGACGCATCAGGTGGTGGTCCTTCTTCACAGCAGAGGAACAGATAGGCCAACGAGATGGGAGTGAATAATCATCGCTGTAGACTGCCCCTTCACACCATGGGACCCTGGTAAACATGTAATGTGATGATGTTTGCTGCTCTATATGGACTGGCATTTGAAGTTTCCCTTTGGTGTATAGCGAGTGGCAGACATACCCTTCAAGAGTCGAAAAGTAGGCACGCAAACAACGTTGCTGAGATTCATGGCCTCGGTTGATGACGACAGTTGCCTACGTGACCCCGACCTGGCCTCCGCTGGGTGACCTCAGCCTCAAACGATCACGTGGTGCTGTGTCAACGTCATCACTGAGGACTGATTATTTACGGAATAATTATAATTAATACTTACATTTGTAAGGCGCATTTCATCCGTAGATCCCAATGCGCCACCGTGCATGGTTGGTGATTTACATGTCTCTAAATCTATTTTATACCGACCTACGTGTCTTTATTTAATTATTTTCTTAACGAATTCCTATTGAGCTTGCCACAATATCATTCATTTCACTGTGTGATACGATACGATTATTAATCGCTATATGTATGCATGTTGCATTTCTTTCGCACCGTACAATGTCAGTTACCCATCGTTACGACAGTTTGTTTCAAGGGAGGCTGTCATCTGTTGGTGAATATCCACGTCGCTCTTGCAAATGACAAAAGTCAACACATTCATCAATAGGTGCCTCAAAAGGATGAATATATAATGATCAATAATGGTGTTTGTCTCCGATTAAGAAAAGGCTATTTCCTGAAACGTTGTCTATTATGTTTTCCTTTTAAGGCCACAGTGTGTATTGGGGACTCTGCTGAGTTGTGTGTGCGCCACTGCCCATTCAGCAGCATCGCCGGATTATTTGTTTAACCTTGCAAATGAGTTCATCCTGGTCTCCTCATTTATCAGCTGGTTAAACAAAATCAACTTGAACTCGACCACAATTGACGGCTGATTGTATTGAATATTTTCATTGCATTGCGCTTGTCATGCTCCGTTGTGCTTCCAGGAGCAAGAAAGATCACGTGGACGCTCTTCGACTGCGGTTCACCCAGCGCAAGCCTGCCATGAAATGTGTGAGTCACAACGATCCATCGCGCTGCAAGGTTCGCCTACAAAGCGTTAAACACAGTTACGAACTACGGAAATATTGGCATTATATAATCTCCATGACGCTAATTACTTCGGAAACATTTAGCAGGGCACAGATTTAGTTTTGAAAAAAATCAATGATAGCGATTTATTTACAACTCAAATTATTGAGCTCGTTATTTGAAAGATTATTGTCCAGGAAATCATTTATTTACGAAAAATAAAATGAACAATGATCATCACAATGTGAGGACAATTTGGCAACGCGGACCAGGCGACTACCGCAGATTTCTCGCCGGAGCGCCACATCGCAGCCAGCGCCACGCCCGCCGCTGCAGTGCCCTTCTCGGCGAATGTAAAATAGCGCTCGAGATGGTGTGAAGAGCAGCCTTGAGATAGCGCGCGGACAAAAGGAGGCATCGAGTTATTCGAAAGCCTTTCTTGTAAATGCTTACCTTTAAAATGCCTACGTAGCAAAGTGCTTTAGAAACATTTTAATGACATATTTAGGCAACGCGGAATGGGTTTTTTTTATCGGCATTACGCAAACCACATTGTGGTGGCGCGGTGATGTGGCGGTCAGCGCACCACGTTATGAACCTGGCGATCTGAGTTTGGTCCCCGGGCACGGCGAACAGGAGTGGTGATGTCTGAGCCAGTCCTGGCCCTCCCCCCTTCCCTCTCCGACTTCACCAACATGCACTGGGCAGCACGGCGAGGTCAAACAACGCTCACCATTAACCCCGCATGAGGAGGTGCTCATCCACCTACGGATTGACAAAAGGCTTGAAATGCTAATAATTATACTGGTAGGAACCTCCTGGTTACACCAGCCCACAGGGGATTATTGTGTCCGTCCGTCGTGCAGGGAGGGGCTGGGTGGGGAGGGAGGGGCTGGGTGGGGAGGGTGGGGAAGGGCTGGGTGGGGTGGGGAGGGTGGGGAGGGGTTGGGTGGGGAGGGGCTGGGTGGGGAGGGTGGGGCTGGGTGGGGGGGTGGGAGGGGTGGGGCAGGGTGGGGAGGGGCTGGTCACCCCATGGTGCCCTTATAAAACTCAACGTTTAACCTACTCACGCCGGCTTGTGCCCGCCCTCACAGTCGGGCATATTTGCGGAATACACCACGCCGCCGTTGACCCTGGCCATTGACCGAGCAACCCAACGTTCCTACCAGCTTCCTCCGCAGGAATGTGTTTTTTTAATATTTGACTGGAAACTAAACTGGTCATGGCAACCGATTAGCACGGTTGGCTACGTACAGTGCGAAATGAGCTCAACACATACACACGATTCACTTTGTGTGTGTGTGTGCTCGTATACAATAGTAAATATGAATTTGAGTACGTGTATGTGTGCACATACGTGCGGATGCTTGTGTGTGTGTGCGCGTGTTTCTATTCTTTGTGACCTTCGTCGTCAATCACAAGTGGGCCGCATAATACCATCGCACGTGGAAGCACGCACATGTCCTTGAATTCCAACTGCAGTTCCCTCTATAAACCTCCTGCGTGTTCACAGCAATCTATTGGGAGCCTGGGTGGCTTGTGGCTAATCTGCGATGTGTTTTTTCCCCTTTGCTAAATCATGGTTTATGAAAGCAATCTTCCAACTCGTGGCTTCTCATTATCATTGTCAGTAATAAAAACACAGCAAAACGTCTATGCTTCTCTCAATTTGTCTTCCCGTCCTTATTTACTTTGTCGCGGTGTCCTTCCGTGTTGTTGTATCGTTTTTTTCCAAGCTTCTGAAACCACGCGAGAGTGGGGAGGGGTAGGAACTCTTCGCGTGCGACGGAGTGGACTTGGGCGGGCCTCGTCGCTGGAATCTAGCGCGGCCGAGAACACCGAGAACACCAAGAACACCAAGAACACCGGCGGAGCGGCGGCGGCAAGGGAGAAGGGAGGCAGCGTGCCGGGAGCCGCGTCCACCGCGGAGCGATGGAGATGGAGTCGGCGCCCCGGCGCGCGTCGGGCAGATCGTCCTGCCGGAGGGTCGTCCTGCCGGAGGGTCGAGCGACATGGCGACGGCGAGGGGCCCGCCTCTCGTCCGGCAGTGGTAACCAAGTGGCAGTGGTGGAGAGGACACTTTGCGGAGAAACGCATCGCCAGAGGACCTGCACCCAGGAGACGGAGCGATGAAATGCCCATGGATGTCGATGATGACGACTCCACAGTTGCGACAAACTGGCACAGGACGCGCTGGGGCCCATCGTGAGCACGTGCTGCTGGAACTCGGTTTCCCCACCGACAATCACAGAACCGCAGCTCCCGCCGCTGCGACAGCTTTCACATAACGTGCTCTGGGTGGCCCAGCGAAGCGCCAGCGTCAAAAGAACTGTGGGGCATAAGCGACGCACCGCGGCGCTCGGAAAAGGCGCAGATGAAACTGCCGATATCCAATGTCACTCTGTCCTTGCGTCGCCAACCTGTGCGTGGCACGCGGTCCAGCAGGGTCAGCGGAGACACGACGGCAATTTCGCTTTCCTCGCCCGAGGAAACCTTCGTGATCTCTATCTCGCAACACGTGTCGTAATACATCTTCCAAGGTGGCGCAGGTGTAACACTTGTGCCTCGCACGCAGCAAGGGGCCGAGTTCGATTCCCGACTCGGGCGTCTTTCCTCGTTGAGTTTGTGTGTCCCCCCCCCACACCCCGGCCAGCAATGGGTCTCCTCCCATTGCTGAAAATAAAAATGTACAATGCGACCGGGATTGGCAATAACATCCCAACGCTGATTAATCACCTGCAAACCACTCGGATGGGATCGCACAAGGCGGCAGCAGCAGCAGCGGCAGCAGCAGCTACAGCAACGGTAGCAGCAGCGGTAGCAGCAGCGTCGCCCTCGGTTAGAACACTTTGGAGGACCTTCCCAAAAAAGGGAATATTGCACCTCGGAGAGGCTTTCTTGGGAAAACAAGAAAAATAATAAAGTAGGCGGCTTGTTGCTGCTGCAGTTCCACGTTTCCATTACACGGCCTCTTGATAGATTTACACGTACGCATACTTGACGTTTAAATTGTGTGTGTGTGTGCGTTGATTGCAACGATGTACTGTATGGAGCTTTAGTATTTGCAATCACTTCAAAAGAGACGCAAAATTAAATCGCAGAACGTTCTGGCTTGAGTGTGCTCATCGACCTTGCAAGAACGGAGGAAATGGCAAATTTGACCTGGGCGATGTTTAATTGCAGACAGATCACCCAAGTGTATCAGGGACACCGTCATTTAAAATGACACATGCAGTCAATACGGTAAAGACGCACTGTGGTTCGTCTTTGCTTATGTTGTTATCAAACTCTAAACCATTAAACTATTTCTATTTTACCAGGTAAGGCCAACTGAGCCATATAGATTGTTTGACAAGCGACCTGGCCACAAATTAGCTTAACGCAGTGGCTTATCGTGTGGACATTTACATCAGCCAAATACTTTAAACGCATGTTGATTCTAGATTTGTAGGGGAAAACCAGAGGACCCGGAGAAAAATGCACGCCTCCACAGGGAGAACATGCAAACTCCAAATATGCAGCAGGCGTCAGGGCCCGGATTGAACTCACGACCTCCTGTATACCAGGCGAGGTAGTTAACATCTCGCCTCTGTTACCGAGCGCAGGCCAGAAGGCCCACAACGCCAGGCAGTGAGCAACAACGCGCATTCTGAAGGAGTAAAATGCAAGGGTTAGTAACGATGTAATGATTAATCGAATCATCAATTACTATGTTTTTTCCAACAATAAACGCAGCAATTCTCATCCAAGAATCACGTTTCGGTGTTTGGCCACTTTAGTCTCTGGTCTATTTCTCGAAGAGGGGTGATGTCAACACTCGCAGTAGGTTTGGGGGAACACGAGAGGGGAATGGTGTGAAGATTAAAATGAAACAGAAGCAAACTCTGCACCAGTTTAATATTTAGCGTCTCATCAGCAGAGTTGTGCTTGCTTAAACCAATGCTGGTGAAACTAGACATTCCCAGAAGGCCGTGCAAGCTGATGGGATGTGTGGGTAAAAAGCAGCGTTTTTACTTTTCGTGTGGAGGGCCGGACAAGTTGAGGAGTTTAACACGCAGCACTCGGCTTTCGCGACCAATATTATCAAGGTTTGTTGGGTTAAATCGCGTAAATATAAATGTGTCGTTAACCCACTTCCTACTCAAATTGTAAATGTTCAAGTGGTTTTACTCTCCAACACACAACCCGTGTGCTAAACTAGTAACTAAATGAAACTTTTGTTTACGTGACAAACCTTACTAATTGGCTTTGTTGGGTGGTGGGTGAGTTAACGACACATTTATATTTACGCGATCTAACCCCCAAAAAACCCTTTATCATGGACCAGTTGGGGAGGTGTGTTTGACCAGTTTGCGTTGCGTGCACTGGGATCTGCGTGATCCACCATCCCCAGGCCTCCAGAGCGTGGGGCCACAGGCGAGCCGCCCTTGGCCAAGCCACTGCCAGGTGAGTCGCTCCCCTCTGACCTCACCCAGCTGGTCAGCGCAGGCTGGCGACGATAGGAGACATCGGCACGGGCTGGGCGAGGCTTTCCTGGGTTTATTATTGTTGTCGTCGTCGTCATTACACCATTTGCATGTTGACAGAGTGCTTAATAAACATTGACAATTTGTAACCGGGCCTCACTGAATAATCTCAGAAAGCAAGGGGGCACGCATCCTGTAACCCCTCTGCACAGGCATGCGACACGAACGGAGTCATCGCGCAATTACCAACTGGCTCTGGATCAGAATAAACGACGCTGGGATCAGTCTCACATACACAAGACAAAGATCCCCCGCATAGTCTTTGACAAACTGTTAGGGCAAGTGCTCTAGCGAGTAGCACTTATGAAGGCCGGAACGGCACACGAGGGGTGGGTGGCCAGCACCATGCCCGGCCGCCTTTGTCTGGCGATGATTTTACGCAACGCACCAGATACTCGTCAAAATGAATGTGTCGTTAAACAGATACTCACACGAGGCTGAGTCGACCTAGGAGAGGCCTAAAACCAGTTCAGATCATTGTCACTGGTGGTGGCCATGAGCGGGAATCGAACTCGGATCGTTGGGTGCGTAGCCCAGCGCGCTAACCGCTGCACTACCACTCCGCACCAACACCCGCCCTCGGCACCAACACCAACACCCGCCCTCCGCACCAACACCAACACCCGCCCTCCGCACCAACACCAACACCAACACCCGCCCTCCGCACCAACACCAACACCCGCCCTCGGCACCAACACCAACACCCGCCCTCGGCACCAACACTAACACCCGCCCTCCGCACCAACACCAACACCCGCCCTCCGCACCAACACCAACACCCGCCCTCCGCACCAACACCAACACCCGCCCTCCGCTCCAACACCAACACCAACACCCGCCCTCCGCACCAACACCAACACCCGCCCTCCGCACCAACACCAACACCCGCCCTCCGCACCAACACCAACACCCGCCCTCCGCACCAACACCAACACCCGCCCTCCGCACCAACACCAACACCCGCCCTCCGCACCAACACCAACACCCGCCCTCCGCACCAACACCAACACCAACACCCGCCCTCCGCACCAACACCAACACCCGCCCTCCGCACCAACACCAACACCCGCCCTCCGCACCAACACCAACACCCGCCCTCGGCACCAACACTAACACCCGCCCTCCACACCAACACCCGCCCTCGGCACAGGCGCTGTGTTGACGGTGACATCCAGTGGCAGCGTCCTTCACGAGCCTCCTGCCTCCAGTCGTCGGCAAGTCCACTCAGCTACACATCCACCCGTACCGCATCAGCTCCATCTCTTCTCCAGCCGATGTGGTGCCCGTTTAGCTCCCTCTATGCGGCCAAACAGAAGCTGCTTGGGCATGCGGTGGCTGGGCATGCGGGCTACGTGACCCAGTCAACGCAGCCTCGCCTGCCGCAGGAGCTCACCGATGGGAATGTGTCCAGATCTCTCAAGGATTTGTGAGCTCCTCACACAATCCAGCCTGCAGGTTAAACCCGGGATGGATTGTAGGCATGCCAGCACGCACGCGAGCATCAGCATCAGTGTCCGTGCACTCACGCGTCGGGGTCATCGCTGCGATGATCACTGTGCGCTGCAGCTGAGGAATAGCTGCAAAGCAATTAATCGCGATGCGATGTCATAATTAGTATTTGCTGTTAAACCAAAGAGGCATGTTTTCCTTCGCACGGCTCCTCATCTATGACTACATTAACCTTTAGGACACTGCAAAGGCTAAAAGTGAATAAATAAGTAGAACCAACTGTTTGCTGATAGAAAAAAGGCAGCTATATATTATTATTTTTTACCAGATTTCCATATTCCAATTATCAAGGCATTTGGACCAAAATATCAAACATCGCTTTCAATAAAAAGTATAATTTTACCTTTGTGTGTTATCTACATTCTTTTTTTCAATCCTCACTGTTACGTCGACACCAGGTCACGAGATAAAGATTCCGTTTGAAAGTCTCGCAGGGTAGGTGCTCACGTGAGAGAATGGCCCACTGAAGCAGATATCACAGAACTGCATCTGAGGTCAACTTAAGTGACCTCGAATTCCACACTCGGCAGCGGCAGTTTGCCTGCACGCTCCACTTCACAACATGTTCCGTCAGATGATTGTCAAATTTAAATATCCATTTTTATAATCACAGCTGAAATTTCGCAAAATCACTGGGGCAATGTTTTTTCGCTTTTTTAACTGAAACAAAATCTTCGTCTTCTTTATCATCCTCCTTGCCATCACTATGTACAATGTGCGACTCACAACACGGGTCTCAATGCACGCATCTTTGCACAAACCAACCAAATAACGGGCGTCGCAGTTTGACACTACCCTCACGTTACTTGTGCCAGGCTAGGTGCACTGCGAGGCCACGTGGAGTGCGCGAAGGCGCACAGACCCAGGCGTTAGGGGTTAACAGACCGGGATGGACAATCGACGCTCCACCTGAGCTCCCCACCGCACCCACTGGCCGCGTGGCACCACGTGACACCGCGTGACGGCTACGCTGCGTGAGGGGTGATCCATCGACAGATGAGCCACTGATACCCGATGGCCCCCCTCTTGTTCTCAACGGGCGACTGAATGTCGTGAAGGCGACGGCTGTGGTGTGACAAGGCGTATCGGGTGAGTGTTAAGCGATGTAATGAGTGCTTTGAGAGTGCTGGGAGAACGCGCAGAGGGCTTGGAATTAAAATGCTTTGTCCTCGATACATTTATCCGCGATTATGTTAATGTTATCTATAAATCGATGACCCTGTGCAGTATTTGAGAGCGTCCGATGTCAATTCCAAATTGAAAATCAAGTTCTTAGGTTATTTTGGTAAAGTTACGTAGGTAAAAAAAATATTTAATAAAATATTAATACATTCTTTAATTTAGTTATTTTCGATTTAAAGCTTTCGTACCTAAGTGGCTTTACCGAAAAAAACAAAGAGTATGAATCCTTGCAGTCACGAAAGCTTCAGATCTAGAATGAAAATTCAAGCTTCGTATGAGTCTCATCAGAGTGCAGTAACACTGCACTTTGACCCATGCCATGCAAGAATGAACGAGCGCTGTGAACAGCCTCCGGGCAGAGGAACCGATTTAAGAGCAGCGCTGCAATTTATGCAGCGCTGCACTTTAGCAGCTGGCAGACGGGCCTCCAGAGAGCATCTCTAAAATTGAAAAAAATATTGGGATTTTCTTCCACGATGGCCGGATGTCTCGGAAGCGGTGGCGTTGATTCCAGAAGACAGCCGCCATCGCTCTCGGGACCTCCCTTTATTGCTCCCGAGAGGCGTGGCCTCGCTCCGCCTTCGGACACGCCCCCTTCTGCATCTCACCAGAAGGTTCTCGACCAAGCATCACGTGTCCCTCAAGCCACCCTCGCTACCCTGTGCCGGTCACGTGCCCTCTCGGGGTCACCCAGACTGTCACGTCCTCACTTGCCCTCTCTCTCTGGCCGTCACCAGGACCATGCCCCCTAGGGCACACTTCCATGCCATACCCACTCTGGTGCCAGAGAGAGAGGCCCAAGACGCACAGTCCCCCTCTTGTGACAGCAGCTGGCGAGATACGATGTCCTGCTACCACGCACTCCACGAAGTGAGATGGTGGGACAAATAACTGAGGGTATGGAGCCGTGTTACTCAATCATTCTGTGTACTCTATCACTGTACCATTCAGCCGCGCAGCTTAAGAAAGTAGTTGGTCGTAGACCGCTCAGAAACCGCGTTATAACGGGCGCGTTCCATGTTATAACGGGCGCGTTTTACGTTATAACGGGCGCGTTTTACGTTCTGCGAAAAGTGTTCCCTCATGGAAAAACCGCGTTATAGCGAAAACGCGTTGTAGTGTGAACACGCGTTAAGCGAGGACTTACCGTCTACCAGCTCACATTGTTAATATTTCACGAACGTTTCTGCTCATTTCTTCGTCGCACATTTTCAAAAGTGGCAAAACAAACAGCTCGATGCCCAACAATTCCCTCCAAGTGCCGAGAGCTTATTCAGAAACTTTCATCTGAAGAAGCTCCCAGCGGACAAGCCGTACAGCAGCAGCAGGAGCTCAACAGGCTCAACACTCGCAGGCCGTGCTCAATAAAAGCCCGTCAAGCGGAGCGCGTCCACTCGAGTTATCCCAATTTAACGGGTGGATTCGAACGGAGCTCATTTGCATATCTTTCCAATTAAGCGAGCAGAGCGCGGGACGCTCGCGGTTCGGCGTCACCTCGGCGTGTCCCTCTCGCGGGAATCGCCACTTTTATTTTAGTGCCACAAACAAGAGCGCTCCCACCCCATCCACCCCCCGCCCCCAGACAAAGATCCTCTGTATAGCCTTCGCAGGCTGTTAGGGCAAGTGCTGTTAGCGAGCACCTGTAAAGGCCGGCATGGAGGGGGGGGGTGAACAGCACCACGCCCGGCCATTTTTGTCTCCTTAGTAGCGATGCTTACAGACCGGACCAGCTACTCATTTGAGACTGAGTTGACCTAGGGGAGGCCCATAACCGGTTCAGATAATCGTGACTGGTGTTGGGCGTGAGCGGGAATCGAACTCGGGTCCACTGGGCTCGTAGAGCAGGGCACTAACCACTACACCCCCCCCCCCCCCCATCGACACCCATCCACCCTCACCCCCACACCCCCACACCTTCACCACCCCCACCCCCATCCATCCACCCTCACCACCCCCATCCACCCTCACCACCACCACCACCCTCACCACCAACACCACCACCCTCACCACCCCCATCCACCACCACCACCCTCACCACCATCCTCACCACCACCATCCACCCCCATACCCCACCACCACCCCCATCCACCCACCACACCCCACCCCCAACCACCCTAACCACCACCACCCTCACCCCCACCCACCCCGACCCCTGCCGGAGTTTGACGCTGTGTGGTGATTGGCAGCCCCGCACCATCATTTGGAAGTGAAGCACTTAAATTGAGCAATCCTGGGACACGGCTTGATTTTCGCGCGCGCATGTCATTCCCTTGCAACGCATATTGCATGACAGTGACAAGTCGGTGCTAGTTATATTGGGGTGCTGGTAAAAGCGCAGCCCTGAAAGTGCTTGCTCATGCCACTGCTGGTGGAACGGCATCCACCAGAGTGAGCTTTAGAGTCCTACTCTACCATGCTGAATCGTGACTTAAAGCTTTCGTGACTGCAGGAATTCTTATTCTTTGGGTCTTTCGGTAAAGTCACGTTGATAGGTTCAAATGAATAAAAAATAATGCTGGCCAGACATCTTGGAAGAGGTCAGAGTACCCACACTTTACCCCACCATACGCGAACTGCCGATTCATGAACTTTTGTGTCCACAGGGGTTGTTGTTTTTGTAAGAGACATGCCCATTGTTTACACTGCCGCGCTGGGAGACTAAATCGACCCATTGCGATGACACGGCGCAGTGCAGACCATCACCCCTCGCTCGGACTTCTCGCCAGATTGAGCACACATGTGAAGTTCATTTTTTCTAATCGATTTTTTTTGCGGAAATGCAATGCTTAGCTTATTGGATAACAGAGTAATTTTTTCCTGCCTCAGCAGTCCGCCTGCTGTATTTTTTCACCTGAAGACGATTCCTTGTGTTGCGATTGAAACGTCGTGATTTTTCATTTTATTTTACTTTTTTTCTATCTAGTGACTTTACCGAAAGACCCAAAGAGTGGGAAGACAATGTACACCCACTGCTGCATGAAGGCTTCCCCACACCGTGTCGGCCATCACAGTTGTTTGACCATACCTCCCCGCGCTGGTCAGCGTGAGCGAGTGAAGTTGATGCCCGGGACCGGTTCAGATATCGACGCTGACGTCATCGGTGGCCACCACTCCTGGCTCACAGCGCAATGCGCTATGAGCCACTGGGCCACCACTCCACCCCATGTGGCAAATGTGAATACTGTATTCGCATGTGGGACAGCCGTGAACAATGTTGGATATTCAAGAGGCGAATATGTCCAAGCCTCGCAAGGCAAATCAATTTTGTTCTGCGTAGTGATGTGGGGCTCTCTGATATAAGTCTGGGCTGTTACCGAGTGTTGTTTGGCGCAATGTCGAACGTTTCAGTTTCTGAAAAGGCTCCCGGAACGTGGAAAAAAACGTCGGACACGATGCCAAAAACCACGCGGTACAACCCCGACAATGCATCCTCTAGAAGCTAGCGTATCGGATTTAAGCGACTGAAGGGGAGTTCGATTTGAATTATGCATCACAGATTTCTGACATGAGATGGACCAAGGGGAGCTGCTGTACTTACTGTTGCCACCTCTGAAGTACAAAAAATAAACTCGGCACCTATCGTGAGAAGAAGGACATCTCCCAGTTCCCGAGGTGGGGGCGGACTGCGTGCCAATTCGCAATGTCCGGCGTGGGGCATCGCGCTGCAACTGATAAAAAAAAAAACCCCGGGACATAATGTCCCAGGAAGACATGGATTTACAAGGATGGCAGCAGCTACCTCAACAAGAGAACAGACCGGGAATTACCGTGACAGGTGGCAAGCGAAGCTGTACTTGAGAGGCTAATTCTTTAATAAATTCAGTATTATATGCCGAGTGCCAATATTGGCCATTCCTGCTGGCAGGAAATTGCAAATCACCGTCAACCCCAACCCCCACAGGCGCAGCGATTTCCATTGGAACGGGCCATCCAAGACGACACTTGAACACATCCAACGAGCACCATGTGGGGAAATTATATTTGAGTGTTCCCAAGGTCATTCATTCGGCCATCATGGTGAGCCAGAATGAATGTTCGTCTACCTCGCACGAGAAAACCAGAACACGATTATCCTGCCGTGTGTAATAACATGACATAAGCAAAGGCTTCGTATATTAAATAATGTACTTGATGGAGCGATAACACGGAAAGACATGACAGAATATGTAGCACCTCGGGCAATGAAGCCGGGTGACGGTTGGTGGCTATGATGCTGCACGTGACCAGCACCGTGAGAGGCAGCAGCAGCGAGGGTTGGTGGCTCACACACAGATGGGGCGTGACACTCCCTTCCCGTGACCGCCGCGGAGGAGCCGTACCCCGGCTCGCCGGGAGAAGGCGGCAGAGCGAGGTATCGATCCCACCTGTCCCAGCTCGACGGGATCGAGTGTTGCCGCCTCGCACTCCTGGGTGTTCTCCAGGTGCTCCGGTTTCCTCATACTCATAATCACGGGGTCGGTGACGCCTCACTATACAGAGGACCGCAAAGCTTGGGCAATTGTTGGCACCGGCTAACCGCTGTGGTTCCTGGCGTCTCTCTGCGGTTCTGTTTCTTCGAGAGCGAGTAGACACTGGAGCTGCGGTGGTCCGAGCAAGTAATTGGAGGGCTGCAACTTAACCACCTCACGCGCGCGTTCTTTGCTGCCAACGATGAAGCGTCGCACCGTTGCACGAATTTCGCCGAGATCCACCCTTGACCATCCGTCGCCTCCCGAATCGACTCTCGGTGTCGCGCTCCAACGCTGAAGCCACCACGGCCACGCGACGGCTTCTCGGGCTGCCGAGAGCGGGGCCTGGCCGGGTCACCCCCCCCCCCCGCGCGCCTCACGCCTCGCCCCCCCCGGCACGATCGAGCGCAAGACGGCGGCAGCCTGCGCGCCGCCACACTCTGTGAATTGAGAAAACCCCACGACAAATGCCGTCAGCGCGGCGACCGAACGTCGACCGTCGATCTCCCGGTCTCCAGAGCAACAACCGCGCGAGCCACGGCAACGGGGCCCTGAACAGCGACGTGCCACATTGGTGCCGGGACGAGGATCCTCCCGGTGAACACCGAGGGACTCTCACCCGGGCGAAGTGAGACTATCACGTGATCGTGATGAACACCCACGCCACACTGATGTCCTGGCGCGCCAAGAAACCCACGTCTCGGATGTGCCCCCGACATTGCCAGTCGCCGCCACATCCGTGGATAGCAGCCTAACGACGAGCCACGACTAGCACGCGACATCCGGCTTGCCCACGCGCACGCGAAGAACGCCAGCGCAGAGTTCCTCCGCCTTCCCACGAGCCGAAGAGAGGCGCGCGGAGGAGGAGGAAGCCAACAACTGCGCCCCTGCGGCCTCCTCCACGCACCTCGACTCGTGGCCGTGCCGCCCTCGTGGTGTCGGCATGACCCCGCGTCGTGGGGTGTTGTTCGAGGTTTCATAGAAACTACATCGTCGTTGTCAGCCATGGTCAAGCCACTGCTGGATGAAAGTCTCCCCGTGCGTGCAGTTGTCGGTCATCGGTGTCGTTTTTGTTTAGAGTGGATTTGGTGGATGGAAACAAAATTGTGAATGATTACGTTCATTAAATGTTGACTTAAAACTTTCCAGACTGCAGGAATTAATAGTCTATGGTTCTTTCGGTAAAGTCACGTAGATAGAAAAAAGTAACAATACAATAATAAAAATGAAAATAATGATCCATGAATTCACTTTATTTTAATTTTTATTCTTTTGTTGTTATTATTTTTTGTTCTATCTCCGCGACTTTACCGAAAGAACCATCTTCGGGGAGATTATCCAATTACACAAATCAAAAGCGAATTCTAAAGAGTTATAATCAGGAAAGCATGGGTTATCTTAAAAACACATACACAATACGTGTGTGGCTTTTCAACTTGTTCCAAGACACCCCATGATAGTGCATGCATGCAAAAATATTACATTGGAATGACATTTTGTCATCAATGGGGTGATGTGACCCCCACAGACACTTAGAGGGGTTATGTTCACCACGGTTCGTTTATAAAGTGATTCTTACACCGAATCGCAACCCTGAATCGTGACAATTCGTATTGTGTTTCGAGGGGGGTTAGAATCGCTGCGTGCCCCTTCATGGATCATAAATGGCTCACAAGCTCAAGGTGGCATCGTCCTGGGCATGTCAGATGTGATACTCGCACATTTCATACAGAGGTTGTGCCTCCATTAGCCAAAGTCTTGACCTCATCGTGGCCCCTTAATTTAAATGTTCGGGGTATTTCTACTGCAGTGTGTATGTTGATAAAGCTAGCCTGCATGGACGAGTGTATGCAACATATTCTAAAATTATCAAGTATTCATGGTGCCAACGAAGAATCTCGAAATATTTTATTCAAAGTATTGATGATGGATTTGCCTTGCAGGTCACGTAGAGAATAACAGAAACATTATTACAATAAAAATTTACATTTGCAAGGCGCATTTCATCCGGAGATGCCAAAATCCTGCACCTGATCTCATTGTAGCTCGGAAGCTAAGCAGGTCTGAAGCTGGTCAGTGTACGGAAGAGTGACCACGAGGTGTCGTACCCGCGGGGCTTTGAGATGGCCAGGAGGCGGCAGTGCTGAGTGTCACCCCCGTGTACGCTTGGGTGTTCTCTGGCTTCTACAGTTGTTCCCCCCCCCCCCCACTTGCCAATCACTCATTCATGGCATCGGTCAAACATCCCAATGCAGAAGCCTCCTGAAAAATAATTACGTGGCTCCTGCATTCCTGGAATAATAATAATAATGATAAAGGGCATTATTATATTGCTGCTGTTGTTGTTGTTAAAGATGCATGCTACCAGGGCAGCGTGGCGGTTGGCGACGCGCTGCTCTTCCAGAAGTCGCCGGATCGATCTCGGGGCGCAGAAACCGAGACGGTGGAGCAGCGAGTCTCTTCAACACCCCGCCCCCTCCTCGACCTGCGTCTGCACCCAGCCGTGTGAGTTCGCCACAGTCGCGTGGCACACGTGTGGTGCTGTACAATGGGGGTTCTAATACCGAAGACGTCTGGCCACCGTGGAAGAGAAGGCCAAAGTACCCTCTAGCGCAGGCCCTTCTGCCGTGAGTGGCGTGAGCGAGCATTACGCAGGGCTGAAGCTTTTACGTTTTCCGAATTTTAAACTATTTTTTTCGCACAATATACGGGATCTCTAAAGTACTCCTAAAACCACGTTTCACGCTCCGACTGCCACGCGTGGCATAGCCACGTGACCTTTGCCACAGTGCAGACGCTGCTTTAGCCGAGCAGTGAGCAAATCCGTGCGCTAATTACGTACCGCTTATCATTTCCTGGCTTCGCGGTACTTCGATGCGCGATGGTGGAGGCTAAAATGTCGTCACTCCACGTCCAAGAGAGAACTTTCGACTTTATTCAAATCCACAGTTTGCGTGACCACGTTGACCTCCGCGACGAAGCCGCAGCCTTAATGATCGCACCACGCGGCGCTCTCACGAACCGCGCACGCTGAGCACCATTGACATTGGGAGTTTATAACCCCCGTTCTCTTACATTTATTTCACACCTAATGTTGGCGTCTAAAAATGGTTTAATATTTAGCCTTCTTTTTTTTGGACGGTCAAATCAAGGCGATCCTTCACCACAACGCCGGGCTGCATCGTGTAATAATTGCCCTAATTACCAGCTCGATTCTGTCCCATCGAGTGTTGAAGCGAGCACGCGCCAAGCACCAACTCCCAGGTCAATTCAGGAGCAACGAAGCCTCTCATTGGCTGCCGCGTCCGTCTCCCCGTCTCTCGTCGTCCTGGCAAGAAGGACTTCACTGCGGTGCCGTGCCGTGGCTTAGAGAAATGCATTTCGCGACCGCAATACGACTTGACGGTGGAGGCTGAATGTACGCACAGCTTACGAAGACAAAGATCCACATTAAATGCCTCGATTCCCGCTCACGGCCAACACCAGTTAAGATATCTTGAACCTGTCTTGGGTCTCTCCTAGGTCGACTCAGCCTAAAATGAGTACCGAGTACGGTGTGTAAACATCGTCACATACTGTTGGGGCAGGTGCTGTTAGCGGCACACGAGGTGGTGGGTGGCCAGCATTACGCCCGGCCGCCTTCGTCTCCCCAGTGACGATGTTTACACACCGCACCAGGTACTCATTTGAGGCTGAGTCGACCTAGGGGAGTAGGCCCAGGACCAGTTCAGATAATCGCCACTGGTGTTGGCCGTGAGCGAGAATCGAACCCGGGTCGCCAGGTTGGTAGCGCAGCGTAGCGCTAACCGCTACACCACCGCTCCCCACACACACACACACGTGCGCATAGCACTATTTACACAGTTGCCAAACACAGCCCCTAAGACCTAAAATACCAATGGCAAGCAACAAATCGGGCCATCAATAGCAACAGAAGGTGTATATCGGATCAATTGCTTATGCGGTAAATGCTATATTGGACAGACGGGACGTAACATTAGCGTAAGACTAAAAGAACACCAAAAGAACATTAAATTCTCTCAAACACAGCTGGAAGCGTATTATTGAGGAATACACCAAACATTGCAATTCCTTATAGAGGAATCGCTACTAATTAACTGACTACTAATCTATTGTGAATACCCCCCCCCCCACCTCCGCCTTTGATTTCAAAACTTGGTGGGGTTCAACAACGATGACGTCATCCTGCACTAGTTAAGACCAGAAGCAGGCGGATGGCTTCACTCTTCTGGCAAATCGCCCGAAGATGCTGGATGTAATTACGAGTGAAACGTCGTACAACTCAAATTCTCAATGTTGTGGATTCACTCTTCAAAAACCGGCGGGCTGAAGAAGTAACTAATTGGCGTTTTGTCAACGTGACACTTTTTTACTGATTGGCCGTGTCGGGTGGTGGAGGGTTGCCACACATTGTATAATAACGAGATCTAACCCAAAAACCTTTATTATGATTAATGTAATGCTGTTGGACCTGCCGGCTTGGCGGAGTGAACAACTCAAAGCTGTCTCATGGCACGCACGGCGGCCGTCTGGGGCCACCTGCATCCACGTCTGGGGCCTCCTGGATCCACGCCTGGGGTCACGTCTGGGGTCACGTCTGAATCTACGTCTGGGGCCTCCTGGATCCACGTCTGGGGCCTCCTGGATCCACGTCTGGGGCCTCCTGGATCCACGTCTGGGGCCTCCTGGATCCACGCCTGGGGTCACGTCTGGGTGCTGCGCGATGCCTCGCTCATTCGCGAGCCCAGAACCGCCAGAGGAGAGTGGAGGCGTCACAGACCAACCGCGCCAGCAGCTCCTGAGGGCCGCTTCCAGGGTGGATGGCCCAAGGCCCGGAGTAAATGTGGTCAGTCATTTCACGAATGTTGCCCCCTTGATGTTTTGTTCAAAAGGAAATAGTAAAGTTGTTGTCCAATTACCGGTGCCGAGGCGAAGGCAAGATGCTCCACACACTGCAGTGCCTGCACATGAAATCATCATCTAGATGTGCACTGCTGTAGACAGGGTTCATTCCAAAACAAAACAAATATTCTCCACCGCTGGATGAACTCTCCACCCAAACTGCTGCCATCTCTTGCGATTCTACGATGTAACATTCTGCACATCGCGTGCACACGAGAGCCGATTTCATCACTCCATCTCCCCGGGTAGACTGTCGTTCCATCCCTCGGCTGTGGCTCAATTATTGTTGCTGTCCATCAGCCATCATCCCGTCTCGTGATGAGTCTTGTCCAAGTCCACTGCGTTTGTCTTGACAGTTTGAGAATGATCGGGTCCCACGTCTTTTACTCCGGGAATGTCCTCCAGCCCGCGTCTTCCTGCGTCTGTCTCTCGGCGTAATTACAAGACGTTGTATCTGTCCTCGCGTCTTTGTGATGAACAATATTGTAAGATTGTAAAATGTCAGATATTAATTGTTGGTTAAAAAGCCAGCAAGGTGGATTATACGTAAAAGGCACCTTAATTCGAGTCTATGCACTGATTATTTGAGAGCCCGTATTGAGAAGGTTAATGCGTATTTATCGTGTGACCTTTTCCATGAATGTTCCCTTTTAATCGTCGCGTAACAAATTGCTGGAGTCATTGTGTTGCACACTCGCAATGAAAGACGTGGGCAGGGGCGCCAAATCGAGGGCAGACACATTGATTGTGGTCAACCTGTAAGATGCAACAGCAGCACGTGTGTCACACGCAGCAATCCTCAACCAGTCGCCATTAACCACGTGACTGGTTAATCAATAACCTTGCCAGCCACCCACAGGCCCATCTCAGTCATCGCATGCTGGTGTACACACGTGCATTTATGTACTGCACAGCACATCAGGACTTTCACAAAACCACACTTTACTCCCTTGCTGCAGGAGGAAATCATTAAAAGAGTGATCCATTCCTAATGTGCCACAATTGCGGCTTGGAGAACATTCATGTGGAGGGCAAACCACAGCGCACTGGCGCCGTTATCATATCACGATGATGACGCTTCTGGTAATCCGCGAGGGTGGTTGCGTGTCTGCAATCGGACGCCTTCGTTCGCTCGAACCCGGCGCTGCTGCTGCGCCGGCTTCGGCTGTCCCACGGCAATCACGCGGTGGAGCGATCGCCGCTCGTTACGGGAGGTTGGCGGTTCGAATCCGACAGGGCGCCCTGGTTATTGCTGCGCAGGTACTAACAGTATTGTTATTATTGCTATACGTACCCTCTGCTTCACAGCGGGCGTTTAAGATCTCCCTGAAGTCATCCGTGAGTGTGGGCCATTGTGTGCTCGCGTCATGGTACGTAATCTTTCAAATTGTAATTGTGTTTTGTGTTTGTAATGTGATGCAAGTCGCTTGTCGCGTGGACAGCGCTCTGGGACGCCCTCGCCTAAGAGACGCTCCATGAACAAGACATTTGTATAATAATAATAATAATACTCACTACCATCAGTGGCACGCTTCGTGTTCGAGAAGGGCCCACGGAAGCAGACTTCACAGAGCTACCTCGGAGATCACTTCAAGTGACCTCTGGCTTATTTTACGCGTCGGCTTTAGCGACCGAAATTGTGATTCTTAATTGCGTTTCATACCCCGCACCGGCTGTCTGGATGTCATGAACGCGGAGGTGTTCACCACGGCCCACGAGTGATGGCCATGATAAGCTCTTCGCCAAGCTTCGTTATTAAAATGTTTCACAAGCACAGCGGTGCAGGACAGGACGTAAACTTACACGGTAATACGTTTCATTATTATTATATATCGCCCTGCAAATGTGTCGCCTCGCATCGACATATATATTAAACATATTAAGTTACTGCCGTAGTCAAACGCTCGTTTACTATCTGGGAGACATTAATTTTTTCGTCAACTTTCCAGTGGGCGAGCGCGCTTTAGCAGAACCATCGCTCACTCCCAAGCGGCGCCTCGTGCCGCCCCTTCACTGGAGGGCACTCGACAGCAGCGGGCGTGATCAGCGCGTCCTCACCAAGTTGCTCCCAGGTAGCGTTTTCAACCTTAGTGATCGCTTCCCAAGGTCGTGGCGCCAGAACAAGGCGTGCTCAATAGCGCTTCCATCGAAGCCGTGTCCTCGGTGTCGAACTAGAACCAACGGGGGAGGGGGAGGGGAAGTGTCTTGTTGACTGCATAGTTACGGAACGTAATCGACCATTGACAGCATTTCAAGAGGCATTGGACGAATAGATTTGGGCACGTCTGCAATAGAGGTGCAGAAATTGATGGTGAATTGAACACGAGGATGTGTTCATCCAGCAGTAGACAGAATGGTCGCAGGCACATTTTACGAAATGTGGTTCAAAAGTACCTCCTTGTTATTGAACGGATAATAAAAGTCAGTAGTCAGTCGAATTTCAAGAACATTTGGCTGTATTTCAACATTATTAAATCACAGATTGTTTTTATGCTGTGGCGCCAATCTGGAACTGGGGCCAGCATTCCGTCGGTGCGATGATTAATCAATACCACGTGACCAGTTTCAGACAGCATCCTGTACAACGATGTAATTTATTTGTATGTTGCCCATGTATGCCATCCTCCGAAAGGGGTTAAACCGACGGATAACGTTTCGTGGGTACCAGATATACGTGGAGCAGCAGCGGCACGGGCTGCCCTCGGTATGCAATGGCCTCGGGTGTGTTGAGTTGCCTGTGGTCTGGCCCTGCCGTGGTCTGGCATTGTTTTTGTTTTGGAGAAAAGCTTCTGCTACCTGACAAACATTGGACATTTGTGACAGTGCTATAAATACAAATTGACAATCTTCTCCGGTTCAATCCGCATTAATATCATCGTCATTTAACATAATTAATGTGCTTCCCATGCGGTAAATGATTTAACAAAACAGGAGACATTATTTATGGAGTGTCTTTCGTCCTCCAGCAACTAAGTAATAGCCAGCAATTGAACACACCGCGGTTGGAAAACGACGCTTCGTGGCATTGTAATGACTCACCTCTGGAACCCAGTGGCCATGGGATCACCTGCACTGAGGCCCCCAGAAGGTTCATGGTTTTGCAGGAGCATTGCACTTTCCCAGGAGGTAAAACCCGCCTTGTAACAAGCTACTCCCATTCGCCCCACGGAAACCTGGCTCCCTCATTTGTCGTGCTCCGACTCTCGCGGCCCGTGTAACCTCGGCCATTTATCACGCCTCAATTACGAGACTCGCGATCACCTCGAGACCCCGAGAAGGCGCTTTCACGTAACCCAGCCCAAGGTGTTCACTTTCCGCAAATCGCGCGGCAGTCCGCGGCCGCATGACACATTAGCGTCTCTCGTATCAGGCGACCATGAGACTGTGAGCAGGCTACGCGGCGGCCGTTATCACCGGAGCGCGCCGTCACTTCTCAGTCTCTCACTGGGAGAGAGGAAGCACGTTCTGTTCGAGGGACCCCAATCTGGAGAGTTACCGAGAGAGAGAGAGAAGAGACATGGCGATGTATTGAGATGAGAGACGAGAGGTACCGATGAGACCGAAGTGGAAGAGATGAATTCGCTCGCCCGTGAGAGCACCTCGCCAAGCCGAGCTCGTAACCCGGTGCTCTTCATTGCGACGCCCGCGGACCATGTGTGGCACATTAGGAATGGACCACTCTTTTAATTATGTCCTTGTGCAGCAAGGGAGTAAAGTGTGGTTCTGTGAAAGTCCTGATGTGCTGTGCAGTGCATCAATGCATGTGTGTACAGCAGCATGTGATGACTGAGTCGGGCCTGTAGGTGGCTGGCAGGGTTATTGAATGACCGCGCGGATATACCAGTCACATGGTTAATGGCGACTCGGGAGAAATGCTGTTCGTGACACGTGCTGTTGCATTTGACAGAGTGACGGTGCTGTTCTTCACAAGATTGCTATTAACACAATAAATGTGTCTGCCCTCGATTGGAGCACCTGCCCAGGTCCTTCATTTCGAGTGTGCAACACACGGAGGCCTTTAGTGCGGCCCCGACAATACACAAATGTGAAAACACCCCCTCCCCATCTCCCCCATCATCATCGTGCTGCTGTCAAACCCCAACAATGGTCATCAAATCTGTGGCGGCCCTCTCACTGATGATGTCTTTTCGGCGAAAGTGCCCCCCACCCCCACCCCCCCACGATGGAGCTGAGTGAAGAACGCTGCCGTAGACAACGAGGACGACCTCCATTTAGACAACCACCGCCACCATCGTACATGACCACGGCAGCACCAGCGTCTCTCCACACCTCACACCGCGCCCCGCGCTCGCCTCGTAGCGCCCCAGCCCTCGGCTCTTTGCAAATTCTCCAATCCACCCGTCAGCTCCACAGCACGCGCCCTGTCGCCCATTGTGCGTGCGGGTACAGACACCCCCCCACCTCCCAGCCCCATCATTGCACAGGTACCTTTGACACGACATCTCTACAGGTGCGTTGGCCTCGTTACGTTTCTCGTGGCTTGGAATCTGAGACGACGGTTGGTGCCGCCGCCGCCGCCGTGCTGCTGCTGCTGCTGCGGCCGCTTCCGTTGCCCGGGCCCCGAGGAGGCGCCTTCTCGGCTCGCTCGGAGCCACCGCTGCATGGAGCGAGCGAGCGAGCGAGGGGCAGAGGAGAGCGTGGCAGGCGCACTCAGCCGCAGTGGGTTATCACGGCACCACGCATGCCTCATTCTATCACCAGCCTCCCCTGTTTGCCGACAATAAGCAAACGCAAACACAACTCCCCTGCGACTCACGGTTATTGTTTTAGACGAAGCCGGCTGCCGTTAAATCGATGACTCATTGTATCATTCATACACCGCGAGGAAAACGCCGTTTGCATGTCTGGTTGATAGCTGCGGCGTAATTTGGGCTCTTAAATTACTAAACATAAATTAACAAAGCAGCCGCTACGGTGCAAGGTCTTGCACCCGGCATATTACAGATTGAACAATGTCATTCTCCGCACCACATCCGATGAAACAAAGATCACGATGCTGGATTGTTATTCCATTCATCAGCAACAACAACATCATCGTCAGCCACGATCAATCCACTGCTGGATGAAGGCCTCCATCAAGCCATCGCCGTCTCTGCCAATGCTGTGATTTAACTACCCACGTGAGCTAATGAGCTCATTAAATTGCTCCATCTCCTCTGTCAGTCATGGAGGTGGAGAGGGGGTGGCTTTGTCATACTTCACCACAATGGTCAGTGCGGCCCAGTGAAGAGGGGACGTATTGTCTCGACTCCTACTGAATACCGGAGTGCTACGGGAGGTCGCACTCAGTCGAGAGCAGCGTCTTCATCACAAGGCCCGTAGGCGCCAGGCAGCCTCTCATGCGGCCCCTGGCGATGCACACATCTGAAAACAACCCCCGTGCTGTCAAAACGCCGATGGTTTCAAATGCGTGGCGGCTCTCACACTGATGATGTCTTATCGGCGAAAGTGACCCCCCTCTGAAACTGAGTGAAGATAACTGCCGTTGGAGTCTGAAGTCTCCAAGGCTCCCACTGCATTGCTACATCAAGGCGCTGCTAAATGGATTTAAGGACACCTCTCAATTTTACTATCTAATTATCATTGTTTTTGTTGTTTGCTCCTTCTAATTGATACTATATTGTTCGCTCAGTTACATTAAATTGAACATTAGCATCCAGTTTACATAACACCATGTTACTTACATAACACTATGTTATTTACATAACACCATGTTATTTACATACCACAATGGTATTTACATACCACAATGTTATTTACATAACACCGTGTTATTTACATACCACAATGTTATTTACATAACACAGTGTTATTTACATAACACAGTGTTATTTACATAGCACCATTTCTGACACACCTGATTCGACGCTTGCGTCTTGAGAATGAGAATCGATTCTAATCGGCGCACACAGGAGGCACCCTCCGAGCTAGCGACGGCGTGAAGTCGCATCTTTACATTCTGATTCTTAACCACACGAAATTGTTTTTCTTTTTTTTCTGGCGACTGATCCAAACAATCGAGGCAGCAGCTACAGTCGCCACAATGTGAAACAAAAAAACAAATCTGTTGTGAAATAATCACGACCCTAAACTCGCAAAAACTCATTTAAGGAGGGTGAATTGTTACCACAGTGTGGATGTGGATCTGCTCTTTGTGTTCATATGAAGATGTGGATCTTTTAGAGCTACCTCTGAGATCGCTTCAAGTGACCTCTGATCCCACACCGTTGTGGCAAGATTGATGCCTGCCATAGGAATGTGACATTTACACAATTTACTTCGGAATAGCGGAAAATTTCAACTCACTGACGATTCTATGATTGGTCATAATTCAGTGTCGCGGTTCGATTCCGAATCAGTGCTTAGGCCATCTCATTTGCCATATGTCTCAGCTGTTCTCAGGCCTTTGCCGTCAAATTTCAAAATGTTGTGACAATACATTCGCTCGAATACATCATGAGAATATCATTTGAATATTTAGGACTTGTATAGAGATACCGATAAATAATATATTTTCACATTCACCATCGATGCATGTATTTCGAGCGTGGAAATGACTCAATAACTGCGTTCACTATCGAGTGCCAAACACCTCCACACGGGGCCTAATATCCAGATATTCGCCAGAGCATCAGCTGACATCAATGCCTCACCTGAATACCTTCAGTCATCTCGCGCTAATCGAACGTTCTTCGAATACTTTAACATCCCCTTTAATCCTCGCTCAGTAATCGGGACCCATTATTCAGAAACGGTCCTGCCTGGGACGTGGGGCCAATTCCCTGTTTGAGTGCAGCTCCATTCACACAGAGATTTGCATGCCGGAGAAATTGCCCTCACATGTTTCTATGAAAAGGAAATTGATGTAAAAAAAAGAGATTTACTTCCACAAAAACCCCGAAGCCACCACGGGACCTCTCATCGCACGGTTCAGCGACTGTTACAATCGGAAATGATAAGACGCGTCTGGTTATCGCATTTTCCCTCTTGAAATGAGACAATTTTCTCAGAAGCTATCGCCGGGCCTGATTTTTTCCCCCTCCTTATGAATGCGTGTCAGAGACCCCCATCCTAAATGGGTGTTCAATGGACACGGGGCTTCAAAGCCACGCGATCTCAATCCTCCAGCACCTTCGATCACAAAGGCTGAATATAAGTGCGCCTTTGAAGAGGCGTACAAATAAACAACTGCGGACCAATGCACTGCTCCTCATTTCCATTTGAACTCGAGGCTCAGCAGGAAGCAGGGCTGCCGCTGGCATTCGTTTGTAGTTATTGATCTCTGTGTGGTGACACCGCGGACACCGCAGCGGTGTGGGTGCAGTGCCGGCCCTGGAGGGGCACCACGCTAGTCACGTGGTAACTAGTGTAGTAACTAGTGTAGTAACTAGTGTAGTAACTAGTGTAGTAACTAGTGTAGTAACTAGTGTAGTAACTAGTGTAGTGACTAGTGTAGTAACTAGTGTAGTAACTAGTGTAGTAACTAGTGTAGTGACTAGTGTAGTAACTAGTGTAGTAACCAGTGTAGTGACTAGTGTAGTGACTAGTGTAGTAACTAGTGTAGTAACTAGTGTAGTGACTAGTGTAGTAACTAGTGTAGTAACCAGTGTAGTGACTAGTGTAGTAACTAGTGTAGTAACTAGTGTAGTAACTAGTGTAGTGACTAGTGTAGTAACTAGTGTAGTAACTAGTGTAGTAACTAGTGTAGTAACCAGTGTAGTGACTAGTGTAGTAACTAGTGTAGTAACTAGTGTAGTAACTAGTGTAGTAACTAGTGTAGTAACCAGTGTAGTGACTAGTGTAGTAACTAGTGTAGTAACTAGTGTAGTAACTAGTGTAGTGACTAGTGTAGTAACTAGTGTAGTAACTAGTGTAGTAACTAGTGTAGTGACTAGTGTAGTAACTAGTGTAGTAACTAGTGTAGTAACTAGTGTAGTAACTAGTGTAGTAACCAGTGTAGTGACTAGTGTAGTAACTAGTGTAGTGACTAGTGTAGTAACTAGTGTAGTGACTAGTGTAGTAACTAGTGTAGTAACTAGTGTAGTAACTAGTGTAGTAACCAGTGTAGTGACTAGTGTAGTAACTAGTGTAGTAACTAGTGTAGTAACTAGTGTAGTAACCAGTGTAGTGACTAGTGTAGTAACTAGTGTAGTAACTAGTGTAGTAACTAGTGTAGTAACTAGTGTAGTAACTAGTGTAGTGACTAGTGTAGTAACTAGTGTAGTAACTAGTGTAGTGACTAGTGTAGTAACTAGTGTAGTAACTAGTGTAGTAACTAGTGTAGTAACCAGTGTAGTGACTAGTGTATTAACTAGTGTAGTAACTAGTCTAGTAACTAGTGTAGTGACTAGTGTAGTAACTAGTGTAGTAACCAGTGTAGTGACTAGTGTAGTGACTAGTGTAGTGACTAGTGTAGTAACTAGTGTAGTTAGCCTGGTGGTCACTACCATAGGTTGTTATTTTGTGAAGGGGCAGTTACCCGGTGTGTTGGTGTTAAATAAATGTGTTGCCTCCACGAGTACGTCTGCGACTCAATTGAACTCACGACATCTGTAAGATAACGGGATAAAGGTGCAGCCCTGCAATTGCTTGCTCTCGCCACTGCTATCGGGAGAAGCTCCTCCAGTCGAGGGCGCGCTAGAGAGTCCCGTTAGGATGGAGTCGCTCTTTTCTAGGCGACAACTCCACACCGGCCAGGAGACTTGGAAGAGTCGGAAGGACCAACCCATCACTCCACCACACACGACCTGGTGTACCATCTACACCTGTGGTGTAACATCGATACCGCGGGGTGAACAGAGGTTACGGGGATACAACAATCTCGCCGATTGTTTCGACTGCCGCCCCGGGAGATCGAATCGAACGGGCGAGCTGCGGCCTTGCCCTGCGGACCCCCCCCCCCCCCCGCGCCACACGAACAGCCCCCCGCTTCTCCTCCTCCTCCTCCTCTTCATCCTTCGTCAGCAGCCTCTCTGCTGTTGTGTTTGACTGCCGGTGCACAATGTGTGCTCGCTGCACCATTGGACCGAAACCAAATGTTTACGACAACAACAACAACAAAACCCTGTTTTTAACTTCAAAAAAGGTCCTCTAAAGGGCAGGACCCCTTTACGATGACTCAAGGGCCACGACCGTCGGAGCCGGAATCCTGGCGAGCGCACAGCGAGGGTGCGAGACGTGGGGCGCACGGACACGGGACGCGTCTCCTCCCTGCGGTGACCCTTCACTGTTAGCCCCTCAGCCAGGCACATTGAATTGTAAATATGAAGACCTCGCCGCCAAAACGAAACACCGCAGGGGAAAGAAAGAGGGGGACCCCCCCCCCCCACTTTCACCTAGCCCCCACCCCCTCCCACACACCGATTGAAAATCTGATGCCCCGTCTGGAAGGCAATCATTAATAGACACGTCACTCATGAATGCTGAAATAAAATGTCTTGGTTACTAATGCATGCGTGTAGTGCCGTCACCTCTTGATGATGTCAAATGAAATCTAATCACAATCACTCTGGGGATAGCTTGGCGCAAACAAATAAAGCCGTGATGGTCGAGGGGCCAGCAGTTGAATCTGATCGTGCAGGGTTCTTAGATCATCACGCCCTGTGCTCAGCCAGCACGATACATGGGCGGAGTCTATCGCTGACTAGACTGAGTGGTGGGGGGGTGGTGTTGGCGGTGGTGGTGGGGGTGGTGGGGGGGGGGGTTCCTTCTCTACGCTTGCGAAACGTGGACCCTCCTAATGGAGCATCTTCGCCGGTTAGAAACATTTAGGCTGGCCTGCCTACGATCCATCCTGGGTTTAACCTGCAGGCTGGATTGTGTGAGGAGCTCACAAATCCTTGAAAGATCTGGGCAAAGTCCCATCGGTGAGCTCCTCCGGCAGGCAAGGCTGCGTTGGCTGGGTCATGGAGCCCGCATGCATCAGCCACCGCATGCCTAAACAGCTTTTGTTCGGCCGGATCGAGGGGGCTAAACGGGCGCGGCATGGGCTAGAGAAGCGATGGAGTGATGTGGTACAGGAGGACGTGGAGCTGAGTGGACTTGCCGATGACTGGTACCAGCGGTGTCAAGATCGGCCTCTGTGGAGGAGGCTCGTGAAGGACGCTGCTACTGGGCAGTTGGAGGCAGTCGCCCTTCAACAACAACGGAGGGCGGAGGAGCGACGCTCACAACAACGAGCGGAGCGCCGGGTGGCTAAAGCACAGCAAGTTGGCACAGTAGGGGGCACTGGTGGTGCATCAGGCAGTCATCTCGGTCATCTCGGTCCGTCGACCCGTGGCACCTGGGTCTGCCCCGTGACCTCCTGCCAGCGGGCGTTCGACACTTCACGTGGCCACAAGGTGCACATGGCCTGGCACGAGCGTCGTTGTGACGTCACCGCCACTTAGTGGCGAATGGCGGTTGGTGGTGGGGGGGTGGTGGTGTTGGCGGTGGTATGGTGGTGGTGGGGTGGTGGTGGTGGGGGGGGGGTGGTGGGGTGGTGGTGGGGGGGGTGGTAGGGGGGGTGTAAATGCTCACAATGATCTCCACCAATGTGCCCTGTGTATGATAGCAAGGTCACCGCGGTGGGAGCTTTATTTAATGTTATAAAAAAAAAAGACAAAAAGGTCATAAAATGAGGCCACCGCAGTATATTTGACGGAGAATATCGTTTTGGGAAGATTAAAAAATGTGTGTGTGTGTGCTATTAGACGTCTACGGAATACGAGAGGAGATGTGGAAGTGCGTAGGTGGAACTGGACACTGTCGTGGCACTGGCCACTGTCTCCCACCTCCTACCCCCTCCCCCCACGTGAGACTCACACAATTGCTATATTACTGATATTCACCAGAAAAATACGGACCATTTTTTTGTAATAATTAACGTAGGACCGTGTTTGTTTGTTTTTATCGCGCAAGCACCGTGGCAGTGCCGCCGACCTGCAGCGCCGTGATGCTGACCACGTGAATCAGCTGCCACCAACTTCCCATCAAAGTCAGAGCCGCAGCTGCGCGCGCTGATGAGACCCGCAACGTGTAGAGGGGCCGCCAGTCCAGACCCGCTGTTCTGAGGCACGCGTGTGTGTATGTGCGTGTGTGTGAGTGAGTGAGCGTGTATGAGTGTGTGTGTGAGCGTGTGTGTGTGCGTGTGTGAGTGTGTGTGTGTGAGTGTGTGTGTGAGCGTGTGTGTGAGTGAGCGTGTATGAGTGTGTGTGTGTGAGCGGGTGTGTGAGCGTGTGTGAGTGTGTGTGTGAGCGTGTGTGTGAGTGAGCGTGTGTGAGTGTGTGTGTGAGCGTGTGTGTGAGTGAGCGTGTGTGAGTGTGTGTATGTGAGCGTGTGTGTGTGTACGTGTGTGTGTGTACGTGTGTGCGTGTGTGTGAGCGTGTGTGTGAGCGTGTGTGAGTGTGTGTGTGAGCGTGTGTGCGCGTGTGTGTGAGCGTGTATGTATGTGAGCATGTGTATGTGCGTGAGCGTGTGTGTGTGTGAACGTTTGTGAACGTGTGTGTGTGAGCGTGTGTGAACGTGTGTGTGTGAACGTGTGAGTGTGTGTGAGCGTGTGTGAACGTGTGTGTGTGTGAACGTGTGTGTGAGCGTGTGTACGCGTGTGTGTGTGGCAGAGATGATCTCCCAAGCGAAATGCTGAGGGAGGGTGGCGTGTGCACAGACTGCCCTACATGACATCATAACAACAGTCTGGACCACTGGACGGGTTCCGCAGGATTGGAAGGATGCCCTTGGTGGTCCCCCTCTATAAGAAGGGGGACCGCACAGACTCTCACAACTACAGGGGCATCTCACTCCTCAGTGTGAGACCGGGAAAGGTCCTGGCAAGGATGATTCAATATCGTCTTGCTAGGCACGCTGAGGAGAGGCTTGCGGAGCCCCAATGCGGTTTCAGGAAAGGGCGGTCCTGCACAGATGCCATATATTCTGTCCGTCTGCTACAGCAGAAGTGTAGGGAATTCCAACACGACCTACATCTATGCTTTAATGACCTGGTCAAGGCCTATGATACCAGCAGTCGGCCTGGGCTCTGGGTTGTGCTTCGTGCTTTCGGAGTCCCTGACCCTCTGCTCACGCTCATTAAGGACCTTCATGATGGTGAGCGGGCCCGGGTAAAACTACGTAGCCGGGAGCCATTCCCTGTACACCTCGGGTGCGACAGGGATGTCCTCTGGCTCCCACATTATTTAACATCTATTTCGACCTCGTTCGTGAAGCCTTCAATAGCTCTACCGGAGGAATTTCCATCTGGTACAGACACAATAGGAGGCTGATCGATGTCCGGGTGCGGTCAAAGGATGGCTCCCTATTGTTCAACCACGTTACGATTCGAGCAATGTGCGTTTCCAATGGGAATGAACTTGAAACTGTTCCCTAGGTAAAACGACGCCACACAGCACGTGCGGACTGAGCTCGCCACGAGGCAAATCAACAGAACGGTGAAGGCGCAGCCCCTGCAATGCCTCGCTCACGCCACCGCTGACAGCGGCGCCTCCACTCGAGCGCGCTCTGGCGAGCCCCTCTGGAGTGCATTGTCCAGCTCTCCCGCGGTGACCAACAACTTGAAGGAAGTGGACGTGCCCACGCATTACCCCGCCACACGCACCGCTGGGTGGGCACACTACGTGGGTGGTGATTTAAAAATAAACTCGCACCACCGTTCCAAAGGTCACGTCCGGAGATCGAACCGGTGACCTCTGGGTTGCTCACCGTTGCACCACAGCAGCATACAAGCCCCAGCCAAGCCACTGGCAAATCCACTCCTTGGATCTGCTTGCCCAGCTGGTCCCAGATGTCGCCTTCATTTGGATCTGACGTTGGAACTAAAACATGTTCGGCGCCAAGCACACACTCCACAATGCCCCTTTACAATTAAAAGGCAGCTCACACGAATCAAACGGTGGCATTTTATTTGAAAATTAAAACAGACATTGAGCCAATTAACCAGGAAGGCCATGGCCGCCTCGGCCCATCACAACACTCGATGGCAGGCGCGGAAGGCAACGCCGTGCACGTTACTCACTGGGGATGACGGAAGGACTGTAAACTTGTACAAAACCGCGCACCCCCACACCGCACGACATTTAAAACAGCGAGTTCGCTTTATTGCACTTTTACAGTGCAGCCTGCTGGAGCCCTGCACGGGGCGGCCTCCTCCCTCGTGCCTCTCTCACTCCGCTCCAAGAGACCCACTCCGCTCCAAGAGACCCACTCCGCTCCAGCAGCCAAGGATCTCTGCCTGTCAAAGGCCCCAAATCATCCTCCGCTCGGTGGGAGGTCGCTCTCTCTCTTCTGCTGCGTCCGTGGGATGGAATTGCTTTCTCTCATCTACCCGTGCTGATGACTCGCTGCCTCATCTACCCGTGAAATAAATAACGAGATGTCTCCTTTCCAAAGGATGCCCTTGCCCCAGTGTTTTTTTTATACAGTGTATCAATATAAGGTTGCATTTCAATGACATTTAAATCCACATTGTATTGCATTGCGAATATTGTAGGAAATCGATGAGTTCTAGTTTAACTAGATCATCGTTCTAACAGTTTACCAAGCAAGTAACATCCTTACCATGATATGCTACGTGTACTGTGCACCCAGCCTGCCGCACATATAACCACTTCCATTGAGATGCTGTTGGAAATAATTTACAGCCCTCGGTCAATCCACTTCTGCATGAAGACCTGCCCATACCATGCCAGTCATGGATGGTTGTTGTTGTTGATTTGTCTTTGGCCATACTTCACCACGCTGGCCAGTGTGGGATGATGAAGGAGGGTGGGGGCCCAGGACCGGCTCAGATGGCACCCGCCCCTCATGGTCGCCGTGGCCGGGAATCGAACGCAGGTCGCCAGGTTCATGTTGCGATCGGTTAACCACCGCGTCACTGCTCCACAGGTGCTATTACGTAACTTAAACTATATATTAATCACGAATACAAATTCATATACTTATAGTAGGGTACGGAAGTGCTCATCTCAACGTGTGCTCCCAAGTTAGCGAGCATATCTTACACGTTCCTATGCCAAGGACCGACCTTCTCATCGGACAGCCGCTGTGTTGTATTTCCGCCCCGTTGGGCAGTCTCGCGAAGCGGTGGTACTTATTTTAGTGACTCGAGCTGCGGCAATGGCTGGATGGATGGTCATGGTAAAGATGATGCCGAGTGGGCCTCCGCAGGGATTTGAATTAACGGCCTCGTGATTGCTCTTACCAGGCACTGATCTTCCATTTATCCAGGCCATACATCGATGCGACCCGCATACAATTATCACACCCTTTCAACACCTAATTATACGGGTAAACTGCGGAGCCCGCATAATTACCAAAATTGGCAGTTTAGGGTGGCTATTGTAAAATCCCCTTTCGTACAGACTACGTCTCAATCACTTTGGACATAATCAGCACTTATGGGATTTAAAGCAATCGCAGCTGTTATTCTGCCAATTTTATTTTACCACCAGGATTGCCAAAAACTGTTTTCACGACAACCACTGCCAAATGAATGATTAATTAAAGCTCGCCCCTTGATTGGCTGGGTCTGGTGCGTTCTCATCAGCAAAGGTGATGATGTCACGTCGCCGTGCGATTGGCTGCGCCGAGCCAGGCCACCCTCTGGATTGAGTTTCCCTGCCCGCGGCTGCTGCGTTCGGATTTTTATCATCTTTGCTCAGTCTCAGGCCTCCAGGCTGACTCCAGGACACCGTTCCCAACTCTGACCCTGACCTTGACCTCGGTAGTGGAGCCGGGGTTGTCACTTCAGAGGTACAAAAAACGCCAGGACAAATTATTATCATTATTGGGAGGAAGAAGAATCTCTCACGATACCAAAAAAGAGGGCAGAGCTGTGGGTAAAGGCTTCACGTACAATTAAAAGTCTCCTTTTGGTCAACTGTTTAATAATAGACCCCACTGAAGACAATGCTTCAGAATTCACTTTCTAGTGAGACCATGCGATTGCCTGCCAACATGCGTGCCATTAAGACCGTCCACACTCCACGTGACCAGCAAGTTGTAATTGTTGCGTGGCCAAACATCTAACGATAATTACCAGACGACCATTGCTCCAGCTCACCGCCGAGTTGCAGCACGCTCCTCACAACCAGGCGTACTTCTCTCCTCTCCCGCTATTGTGAGACACGAGGAGGCCAAAGCGGAGGTCAAGACCAGGCGTAGGTTGATACCTCGAAGGTCCAAACTAATGGGACGCATCATGGCAAGAAGGATGACTCTTGGCCTTGAGTCTCCAGTGGGCAGGGCACGGCTGTGGAAGGGAACGCACCACCACCACCACGACGCTCACGGCAGTGATCGGGAAAGGTTACCCGTCTGGGTGTCTTAGATGAGAAATCAATAGAATCATCATCAGGGTGACAGCGTGGCGCAGTGGGAACGTCCAGCAGTGAGTAGAGAATGTCTGATGATGGTCATGACAGCATATAAATCCAACTGCATCTCCAGACACGAAAAAAACAAATCTGCCTTTTAACAACACCTTCCACAGAGTTATGAATGTTTTAAACCTCTGCGATTACAACAAAGACAAATATGTCCCGTATAGCCTCAGTAGACTGTAGTGGCAAGTGCCGTTAGCGAGCATCTATGAAGGCCGGAACAGCACACGAGGGGGTGGGTGGCCAACACCACGCCCAGCCGCCTTTGTCTCCCGAGTGGCGATGTTTACACATCGCACCAAATAATCATTTGAGGCTACGTCGACCTAGAGGAGGCCTGGGACCGGTTTAAACAATCGCCACTGGTGTTGGCCGTGAGCGGGAATCGAACCCGAGTCGCAAGGTTCATAGCGCAACGCGCTAACCACTACGCTACTGCTCCCAACACACAGACACACATCGCAATACAATGACATTGAGTGCGTGTATATCCAATAACCTTCACTCGAATCCTAGCGCTCGTTTTTAAGAGCATTAGACGTTGCTAAACCCAGCAGAACGTTGCATGTCGTGAACAAAAGCTAATTGCCGTTGGTATTGTGTTGGTATTGTGTTGGTGTTGTGTTGGTATTGTGTTGGTGTTGTGTTGGTATTGTGTTGGTGTTGGTATTGTGTTGGTGTTGTGTTGGTATTGTGTTGGTATTGTGTTGGTATTGTGTTGGTGTTGTGTTGGTATTGTGTTGGTGTTGGTATTGTGTTGGTATTGTGTTGGTATTGTGTTGGTATTGTGTTGGTGTTGTGTTGGTATTGTGTTGGTGTTGGTATTGTGTTGGTGTTGTGTTGGTATTGTGTTGGTATTGTGTTGGTGTTGTGTTGGTATTGTGTTGGTGTTGGTATTGTGTTGGTGTTGTGTTGGTAGTGTGTTGGTGTTGTGTTGGTATTGTGTTGGTATTGTGTTGGTATTGTGTTGCTTGTCACGTTTGGATCTGGTGGTGTTAGTGTTGGTGGTGCGTTGTCTCCATCACGGAGCACGAGGAGGCATTTACGAATCAAGCCCCCAACTCCCACAACGCGCGCAGAGAATTTAAACGTGACCCGTCCACCCCCTCCACCTCCTCCACCCCCTCCACCTCCACCCCCTCCACCTCGCTTCCTGAAGAAGTGAGCGCTCATCGAAGACGCGCTAACAGAGGTTTGCTGAACTTCTTTCGCACTGTACATAACCAGACGTGCGAATCGGATGTGCAGGGAAAGGACAACAAACTAACACTAGACTATATTCTAAAGAAATGGGATTGCAATCTAGATGATTTAAAGGTGCACAACTCCAGTGGCTTGCTAATAAATATCGGAAAGAAGAGCGTTCCAGACGGCCACAGAAGCGCGTCTGAAAGTGCGCGATGTGGTGACCGCGGTCTGGGTTCGATCCCCATCGATGGCTAACTTCTGTTGCTGGCGGTATCAAGGCCCCCGTTGACCAGCGTGGTGAAGTATGCACACACAACCCCCACGACCGACCCGCACCTCCGATGATCACGCTTGGCTACGTACGGCAGGAAAGAAGTTCCACGGACGTCACCGGCTCTCCGTTGCAGCCGGAACAATCCGGAACGGCGTTACGGGAATTATGTTGGCTGCTTCAATCTTCCCTTATTTAGCCCGACATCTGTTCGTATGATCATAGGAATAAATGGTACAATAATGTAGTATTATTATAATGGCAGGGCGTGCCTTGTACTCGAGTGGTAGCTCGTGTCTTACTCCAATCATCCCGACGTCCAGGCGAGCCGAGCAGCCTTCTGAAGAATATCGAGTGAGAAACTCCACCCGCGCTCTCTACATTAGTACGTTTCAACTATACAACTCAGCGCAGATGAGCCTAACGTATGACTAGCAAGCATATATAAAGCACAAGAAGACCGTAGCAATAGCCACGATGCTTTCTCTGGATTCCAGACCTGTTGGGTCCCATATGCCCGCAATCCATAAACGCTGATTGCGCTCGCGAGCAATCAAAGACCCTGGGAGCTCACCCGGCGATGCCTGTGCGGCTCCGCGTGGCTGCACTGGGCGGGCGAGTCACGGAGCTCTCTCCTTGGTCCCCAGAGAGAGTCGGTGTCAGCGTGCCCATGGGCTGGGCTGGAGCGGGGAGCGGTGGTGCAGCGGTTAGCGCGCCGCGCTACGAACCCGGACACCCAAGTTCGATTCTCGCTCACGGCCCACATCGGTGATGGTAATGATCTGAACCGCTCCTGGGCCTCTCGTCGGTCGTCCCTGGTGTGGTGTGTATACATCGGTACTGGGGAGACAAAGGCGGCCGGGCGTGGTGTTGGCCACCCACCCTGCGTGTACCATGACGGCCTTCATCGCACTTGCCCCAACAGTCTGTCCAAGTCTATATGGGGAATCTTTGTCTTTCGTTCTGTATGGTACATTATTGATACAGTACTTAGTTTAGAAATTATACTGTGTGATTAGCCCCGTCTTGACGACTGCATTGCCACATCCCCCGTGTAATCTTGTAAATGTGTAGTACGCTGTACAGGACTACAAGTCCACGCTCCCACTCGATACGTGCTTAGACAGTGATGTGCTTCTACTGTAGCCTGAGGAGGGTGTGATGCTTAGTATTTTTCAATCAGGAGAGGCACAGATTATTACAATAATTCATTCTCCATTAGATAGAAACCTGTGGATGTTTAAACTCCTTGTGTGAACATGTGCAATGTACTGGTAATAATTCTCGATGCATAATGCTATGCTGAGTTAATATTTTCCAAGGGTTTCTAAGGGAGCTGTTAGGTTATTTATTGGTGTCCATTACCCTGAAATTATGACGCATTTTCGAATTAACGACGCCCATTTCGCCTAAACTCCACGAACTCTCCCTCCCCCTGCTGGAGCCTCCCACTCGTCGTGGGGGCTGCTGCTGCTGCTGCCGCCGCGCGAATGGTCTCCAACTCCTCCTGAACGCCTTGCTGCTGCTGCTGCTGTACACTTAGCGTGGGATATAACTTTGCATCATGCACAAACAACTTCTAGACCGCTGAGCCGACTGCTGCTGTAAAACGTACAACACGATTTATACAATCTCATTTGCATCTCTATAGTTTTTTGTGTATAAAAAAACAAGTATGTACAAAAACGTGGGCTTTTTAAATATTCGGGCCAAGAAATTACATGAGGGCTTGACTTGAATGTGGAGAGGGGGTTGACAGCACGGACGGATGGGGAGAGGCAGTTTCAGACTCTGGGATCAGCAAAGGAGAATGAATGACCACCCACTGAGTGAAGATTGCCTGGGGGCTTCATTATAGTGGGGAGTGGAGTCGAGTGAGATGAGAGGGGAGAGGTAGGAGAGTGCGTGGAGGGGAGTCAAATGAGATGAGAGGAGAGAGGTAGGAGAGTGCGTGGAGGGGAGTAGAGTGAGATGAGAGGGGAGAGGTAGGAGAGTGCGTGGAGGGGAGTCGAATGAGATGAGAGGGAAGAGGTAGGAGAGTGCGAGGAGGGGAGTAGAGTGAGATGAGAGGGGAGAGGTAGGAGAGTGCGTGGAGGGGAGTGAAGTGAGATGAGAGGGGAGAGGTAGGAGAGTGCGTGGAGGGGAGTCGAGTGAGATGAGAGGGGAGAGGCAGGAGAGTGCGTGGAGGGGAGTGGAGTGAGATGAGAGGGGAGAGGTAGGAGAGTGCGTGGAGGGGAGTGGAGTGAGATGAGAGGGGAGAGGTAGGAGAGTGTGTGGAGGGGAGTGGAGTGAGATGAGAGGGGAGAGGTAGGAGAGTGTGTGGAGGGGAGTAGAGTGAGATGAGAGGGGAGAGGTAGGAGAGTGCGTGGAGGAGAGTGGAGTGAGATGAGAGGGGAGAGGTAGGAGAGTGCGTGGAGGGGAGTGGAGTGAGATGAGAGGGGAGAGGTAGGAGAGTGTGTGGAGGGGAGTGGAGTGAGATGAGAGGGGAGAGGTAGGAGAGTGTGTGGAGGGGAGTGGAGTGAGATGAGAGGGGAGAGGTAGGAGAGTGGTGGTAAGTCAATAGAGGATTAACTGTATAAGACGACGGTGAAAGCTTACTAATATGAATTCCAAGAGCTGTATAATGTGTTGCAATACTGGAAATGAAATAAGTCTCAAATAAACAGTTTGCATTATGTTGTTTGTTTCATAATATGCTGTGAGTCGGTCCTCGCAGCGTGCACAGATTGCTTTGTGCGGTCAAAACAACCCCCAATCAACTGAAGCTCCCTCATTGTCCCGCGGCTTGTCCCCTCGTTATTTAGCAAGCCGGAGGAATGTGACGTCTCACGGGAAATATATTTGTAATCGAATCACAAAAATGTATAACGGCATATTGATCACCACAGTCACTCTGGGGCGAGATTTACGGTGAAGAGTTTTCATTAAAATAATAATGATGTGGCCAAACACAATCGTTTAAAAAACTAAACTAAACATTATTTTTATTAATCTACCAGGCAAGGCCCACTGAGCTATATAGTTCTTGTTCTCAGAAGCGACCTGGCTACACCAATGACAGCCAGATGACGTGGCTCGTGTGGAAATGTCCACATAGACGCGTGATGTTGATTCGAAACGTGGAGGGGAAAACCGTAGGACCCGGAGAACAATCCACGCGACCACGGGGGGAGTGAGAGAGAGAGACACGAAACCTCAAACATACAGCAGCAGGCGTCAGGCTCGGGATCGAATCCACGACCTCCTGTAGACCAGGCGAGGGAGTCAACATCTCCCAGCCTTGAGAAAGCCACACACGAGGCGGCGAGATGGTGAGCCGACCTCGAGTGTGTGCCCGTGCGGCATTGCACTGTCATCACGTTCAGCCTGCCGCGCATCACTTAACACAATCCTTACGTGGGCATGGCTCGCTGTAAAGGAAAACTATGAATGTAAACTGCATTCTCTTATTGTTCTGCACACACGTAAACCGGATCAATACAACCCGCAAGTCGCAACAGTGAAATGTCGTGCGTCCGCGTGTCGGTTCGCTTCGAGGGTTTCCTGTCCCTTGCCCGAGTCGACTCGCGGTACCTCCACGACCCCCCAGACCGTGTCCACACACAGCGCGCAGCACGCAGACCACGCTCCCCCGCACGGCCTCCAACACGCAGGACAAGTACCGGCGCAGGCCGGCAAGGCACGCGAGGGGGCGGGTGGGGACAGGACCCCACCCAACCGCATTTGTCTCCCCAGTGCCAATGTCTACTACGCACCGCACCAGGTACTAATTTACGGCTGAGTCAACCTAAGGGAGGCCCAGGACCGCTTCAGGGAATCGAATTCGTGTCGCCGTTGCGCAGCACGCTAACCATTGCACCACCGCTCCTTAAAAGACAAATACAAAGATCCCCCTATAGCCTGCCACAGACGGTCACGGCAAGTGCAGTTAGTCAGCACCTTTGGAGGGCGGCCAGAGCCGCCCGCGGCCGCCTTCGTCCCGTGGCGACGTCTACGACGCATCGCGCCAGAGACCCATCCGCGGCTGAGTCAGCGCCGCTTCACATGATCCTCACCGGTCGCCCGTCGCCGTGGGCGCGGGTCACGGACTCGCGCGCGTGTCCGCAGCGCAGCGCCCCAACCGCTGCGCCACCGCCCCCCCCCCCCCCACGCGGGGCTATTTAAGCGGCGCGGAGCGCCGTCGCGCGCGCAGAGAGCGGCAGCGTCGTGGACTCGAAGCGGCGTCGTGGGTCTCCACCACCAGCAGCGCCTCTGTCGGTGCGATGGCTGCGCACGCCGTGGGGAGATATCGGCCAGTGCTGTTGAACTAGACGCGAGTGCTGTGCTGTGTGCATGCACACGCGTGAGCACACACGCACACGCGTGAGCACACACATGCACAGACTCTGACATCGCGACGACCGTGCAAGGAAATCCGAGGATGGAGGCATCACTGAGCGATGTGTCGGTGACACCGTTGCCTTCGAGACCGGCGTCGTTGCAACTTTGATGCTGCTGCTGCTGCTGGCGGTGATGCCGAAGATGATGACGAGAATGGCGATGATGATGATGATGATGAGAGTCCTGGATTCACCACTTACAAGTGAGTCCGTCGCTTCTAACCGCATCAACAACCCTCTCTCATCAACAACCCTCTCTCGTCAACAACCCTCTCTCATCAACAACCCTCTCTCGTCACTCATCTCCATCCTCCTCCTCCTCCTGGAACGGAGCACTCCGCAGCGCGCGAGTCTCATGGTGCAGATCGACTCACGCGGCGCGTCGAGACGCCAGATCGCTCGATAGGTACACACAGTGAGTGTACACACACACAGTGTACACACACACACACAGTGTACACACACAGTGAGAGTACACACACACACAGTGAGTGTACACACACAGTGGTATACTGTGTGAGTGTGTGTACACACACACAGTGTTATACTGTGTGTGAGTGTACACACACACAGTGTTATACACACACACAGTGTTATACTGTGAGTGTACACACACACACAGTGTTACACTGTGTGTGTGTGTGTACTGTGTGTGTGAGTGTGTGTACACACACACTCACACACACGGGGCTATTCTGCGTGTCTCCTGCATCGCCTTCTTCTTGAGAACGGCACGGGCCGTGGCTGCATCTCGCTCCCCCCGCGGTCTCCCACTCTGCCTCTTGTCACATCCACAGTCCACACGTCTCCTTCCACGCCACCACCATCCCACCACCACTACCACCACCACTACCACCATCCTATCACTACCACTACCACCACCACTACCACCATCCTATCACCACCACCACCACTACCACCACCACCACTACCACCACCACCACTACCACCACCACCACCATCTCACCCTCCCTCGGCCTCCCTCTGCTGATCCCTGCCCCGTCCCCGAGTAAGCTCGACAACCCGCAAAGTGGCTGCATCTTCATCACTTCTTCTAAAGTCCCGAAACCACATGCCGTAGCCCATCCTGTTGAAAGCAAGCTGCGCGTAAGATATGAAGAAACACATAACGCCGGCCAGCTGCCGGACTGGGTATAATGCACATCACTGGATGCCAGCTGATATCGCGGCATATGGTGGGCTCTGCGGACTCGCTATAGCGCGTCTGTCGAGGATGGCCAACGCGTCTCACCCGCATCGCTGTTGTCCCTCTTTGTGATTGCTCAGCCGCCGTCGTCAAGGACCCCGCGAGTTGCGTCACCCCGGGCGCTGGAGGCGCGCTCTGTCCGAGCTCCCGGGCGTCTCTACCCCGACGGCCGCGGTAGCCTCCGCCCCGAGGTCTGTGAGCAGCACGCTCCACCACTCGCCTGCGCGCTCGCTGAACACGCCCGCCGAGCGAGCCGCCGCCTGCCTGTCTGCCGGACGCGATGCTCCTGCTGCTGCTGCTGCCCAGCCTGGCCGCCGCGGTCGCTCTCCTCGCCGGCCGGGGCAGCCACGCGGCCGCCCCTCGCTCCTGCCCGGCTCCCTGCACGTGCGCGGGGGAGGTGGTGGATTGCAGTGGCCGAGCCATCGCCTCCTTGCGGCCGGGCAGCGTCTCCTTGCCTCGCTACGCCAGCGTGCTCGACCTGAGCCACAACCTGCTGCAGAAGCTGCAGCCTGGCTGGCTCTCGGGCTCGGCGGCTCTCAGCCGGCTCAGCGTGGCTCACTGCCGGCTCAACTTCATCGCGCAGGGCGCGTTCAGCGCGATGGGGCATCTGCAGCACCTGGACCTCTCCTCCAACCGGCTGGGCTCGCTGGAGGCGGACACGCTGGAGGGGCTGCCGGCGCTGGAGGTGCTGCTGCTCTACAACAACTCCATCTCGCGGCTCCACGCGGCGGCCTTCGCGCCCAGCCCGCTGCTGCGCGCCGTCTACCTGAGCCACAACGCGCTGCTCCGCGTGCCCGCGGACACCCTGGCGTCCATGCCGCGGCTGTCGCTCTTCGACGTCTCCTTCAACCGCGTCGCCTCCGTGCCCGTGCAGGAGCTCAACTCGCTGCCGGCTCCTCTGCGGGACGGGCTGCTCCTGCACGGCAACCCGCTCGAGTGCGAGTGCCAGCTCTACCTGCTGCTCGCCTCGTGGCGCAGGAGACGCTTCCGCTCGGTCACGGAGTTCGCGGACGGAGAGATGCGCTGCGCCAGGCGGCCCAACGGCACGGCGCCCGCCACGGCCGCCGTCGACCTCCTGCGAGCGCGCCCCGAGGAGCTGGGCTGCTCCCAGACCGGCGGCGACGTTTTCCGCGCCTCCTACAGAGCGCACCTCACCGACGTGCTCACCGTCCCGTGCGACGTCCTGGTCGTGGGCCAGAGCGGCACCGAGTACGAGTGGCTCACGCCCTCCCGCACCCTCGACTCGGTCCGCATTCTCCCGGGGGGAGCTCTGGAAATCCGCGCCCTGGAGCCCGACAAGCTGTCGGGCGAGTACACGTGCCGGGCGTGGAACGCGCGCCTCCGCATCAACGACTCGGTGACGGTGAACGTCACCGTGCTGGACACCCCGCCGCCCGAGAGCTTCAGCACGGGCCTCACCACCCTGATCGCGTGCAGCGCCACGCTGCTCATGGTGCTCCTCTACCTCTACCTGACGCCCTGCGGCTGCAGGCGACACGCGCAGCACCGCAGGCGCGAGCACGCACAGCCGCGGCCACGCTGCTGCTGCAGCTGCTGCTGCTACAGCTGCTACAGCTGCTTGCGCTGCTGCGGTCACAACGATGACGACGCTGCTGCTGCTGGCTGTTATGGTCCGTGCAGTCACGGTGGTGGCGGCGGTGACGGTGGTGACGGTGGCGGTGACTGTTGTCAATTTGGCCACTCGATGCACGCCGGTGGCAGCGGTGGTGGCGGCGCGCTCGCCGGTGGAGGCCGAATGCCGTCGCACGCCGCCAAGAGCCGGGCCCCCGGCCACTCGGCGTTGCTGGGGCCGGGGAGCTCGTGTCCCGGCACCGGGGCCAAGCACGTGGCCTTCCGGGAGCCGGCGGCCGCGTCGTCGCACAACGGGAGCGCGGGGGCGGCGCGCCTCGTGCGCACCAAACCCGACTCGGAGTCGGCGAGCTCCGAGCACTCGGACGCCGCCTCCGCCGCGCGCGACAGCTGAATCCTCCCGGGGCGCCGCCAGCTGCCGCCTGGCGCGCACGCGGCCCGCGCGTTCAACACGCGGTGACGTCGTCGTGGTGATGATGGTGGTGGTGGCAAGGCGGTGGTGGTGATGATGGCGGTGGCGGCAAGGCGTTGGTGGTGGTGGCAAGGCGTTGGTGGTGGTGGTGGTGGCAAGGCGTTGGTGGTGGTGGTGATGATGGCGGTGGTGGTGGCGGCAAGGCGTTGGTGGTGGTGGCAAGGCGTTGGTGGTGATGATGGTGGTGGTGGCAAGGCGTTGGTGGTGGTGGCGGTGGTGGCGGTGGTGGTGGCAAGGCGTTGGTAAATGGCGCGGCGAGGCGCGCATCGCGCATTCATCAGCGGCTGCCTCGTGATGGAGAATGCGCAGTCGAGTGCGTACACTGGAGTGTGTACACTGGAGTGCGTACACTGGAGTGCGTACACTGGAGTGCGTACACTGGATCGACTTGCGTGTTGGGCAATGGCCACTGATTGGGGCTGTCTCGAAACGTCAGCCTGCCGTGTAAACTCCTCTTCTGGCATACGGCTGTGTTCATGACGAATGTGACGAGTTTACGGTGTGTGTGTGAAGTGTGTGTGTGGTGTGGTGTGTGTGGTGTGTGTGGTGTGTGTGTGGTGTGTGGTGTATGTGTGGTGTGTATGTGTGGTGTGTATGTGTGGTGTGTGTGGTGAGTGTGTGGTGTGTATGTGTAGTGTGTGGTGTGTGTGTGTAGTGTGGGGTGTGTGTGTGGTGTGTGTGGTGTGTGTGTGGTGTGTATGTGTGGTGTGTGTGGTGTGTATGTGTGGTGTGTATGTGTGGTGTGTGGGGTGTTACGGAAGGCGCACGTGTGCTGGCGCACACGTGCCTGTAAATTCCGCGTCTTGAAGGCCAAGGGGTTGGTGGATCACCTCGGGATGTGAGGTGGGTAGGGGCTTGACAGGGAGCTGGCTGGACAGCCAGTGGCCTCGCGAGGCCGCCTGTGTGCAGCGGGTCACTGGAAGCGATTCCCCTTCGTGAGCGCAGTTTACAAACAACATTCATAATATCCATAAGAGTGTTTTGTTTGTTAGATCGCGTAAATATATAAATGCGTTGTTAAACCCGACACCGCCCGACACAGCTAACTAGTAAGGGTTGTCACGTCAACAGAACGTGGCAATTCGTCACCAGTACAGCATCACCGGTGTGTTGGAGAGCCAAGCCACGACATTTACAATCTGAGTACGACGTTTCGCCAGAAATTACAACCAGCTTCATCAGTTGGCATTTGCTCACCGCATTGGTCCCACCAGTCGACATCGGCTATACCGACATTGGGTGTTTGTCTATCGCCCCGAGTCAAGTCGAGTGTGTATGTATCAGAGAGCGCTAACTCGGAGTAAGCTCTCTCTCTCTACACATGGTATACACGTGTGAACTAGAGGTGTGTTTTGCAATCATCAGGTGCGTGCAGCGCGTAACGATGGGTTTCGATGAATCTTAATTTTAGAACTTTCGTGACTGCAGGAATTATTATTTGGTTCTTTCGGTTAAGTCACGTCTAAAGATAAAATAATAAATTTAATTAAATAATAGAATACGACGTTTCGATTGCGACTCGCGTTGATGCGGACAGCGCTGACAAGTCCTGCTCCCTCGCTGCCCCCTCCCAGTCCGCACTCACCGGGGCTTCATTCCTCACGGGTCGTCATACAGAGGAGGAGGGGTGCATTTACAGGGGCTCATGCTGAAATCAAGCCCTGGCATTAACCGCGCGGTTAGCATTGACAATCCGTTAGCGTGTAGCAGCGCAGCCCGCCAATTAGAGCGCCCGGGGACGGTCTGGTAATGGGGGAGCTCATCTCAATCAATACACCATTCCCTGCCATCTCATATTCATCTCATGGCCAAACAAAACACACACGCACACCGCGCGCGCCCGGACGTCCGGGCTCGCTGAACCCGCACCCTTCGCCACGGTTCGGCTCTCCGGGGCGACCAAACCAACCTCGCACCCTCCGGATGTGTGGAGGCCGCACCTCCGATGAGCATGGTTGGCTACGCACGGTGCGAAAGACGTTCAACGTGCACGCGCGCGTACTAAGCCACCCGGGGTTATTACAATCGAGTCACTTCATGTTACATTCCGCAAGGTGGGGCATCGTCATCATGATGGTGGTGCATGCCGGATGAGGGCTTCCCCACACCGTGCAGGTCGCGGCGGGAGGGGGGTCGTTTGACCATACTTCACCACGCTGGTCCTCGCGCAATCATGTTGCTGCACTGCCCCCTGCTGCCTGCAAAGTAGCCCGTCCGCTGCCTGCAACACCTCTGATGTTGCCCCCTTCCACTCCCCGTGGAATCAGTGGCAAGAGTGGACGGCGACCCAGTCTCTTCTTGTACGACACTCGCTCATGATGACATCACGTCACTATCCGTTGTCCCCGTGCAGTTAGCTCTCCTGTCTAAATACAAGCATCATGAATACGCAGCAATGTCCTATGTGGGCGCGTGCACTGCATGGAGGCACGGCGCGGGGAGAGAGATTCACGGGAAATGTCGAGCAACGTTTCGCTGTGAACTGCGTTCGGCCGTGGTCCGATCTACAGATTCATTGACACGAGCGAAGACAGGACAATTGCCTTGGAGAAGACAGACCGTGTCCAGAGCCTTAAGATACGATGTGGAGATTCATGGGACACCGTCGGAAACCAGGGAATCACCCTGGCAGTCCATTCTCTCGCGTCTGTCAAGTAGCGCGCGCACAGCCATGAAGGATGTTTGGTCAGTATATCTAATTATCGGATTCATGGGACGCAAACACAAGAAGGCAGAGCCGCTATCCCGGTGCGATGGGCATCGTCCGGAGCCTGCCTCGCCCTCTCGTGTCGAACATCACCGCCGTTATCTCACCACTGACGTTCCAATTCGAGTGTTCTCTTTGCAAATCGGCGGCGCATAATGCTCGATTGGTAAACGTGAAATAACGCGAATAGCTGGATGAGAGACGAGCTGTTAGGTTCTCAAAATCGCGAATATCCTCCCGTGCAAATGATAACATTGTACGTTGTGTGGCCGTGAGCGAGGTACGGTAGTCGCCAATGTGCGTTGTGTCGTAGCAGAGACATTGAGCAAGACGCATTAGTCACGCATTTGAAGAATGTTATTGATTACTTGTCTTTTCATGTGCCACGTGTTTGTGATTATGCTAATTTCGTAAGGAAGAGCAATTGACGAGAAACGCATCTCTAGCTCGTATATACCGAACAACGTTGGGATTGAGAACCAAACACACTTCATGACATTTGACACAATTCTTTATCAAGAGTGCCACGTCAGATACATTGTTCACATGGCCGCAAATTAAAATACAGCGAGTTCACAATTTAGTCACCATCCATTTTCAATGTGGCCATCTGTTCAAGACATTCGCAAGATTAACTACTTTTGTTAAAGTAACTACTTTATTAACTACTTTTATTAACTACTTTTATTGAAACTAGATTCGAAGCTTTTGCGACTGCAGGAATTACTCTTTGGTTATTTGGGTAAAGTCACGTAGAAAATAAAATCAAATAATAATAGATTACGACGTTTCGGTAGCAACACAAGCAACCATCATCAGGTAAGAATGAATGATAAACACAGACACGGGACAGCATAAGCAGACAACATGCAGAGAGAGAGACACACAAAGACACACCGAGCGAGACACACACCATGACACACAGAGAGAGACACACACCAAGACACAGAGAGAGACACACACCAAGACACACAGAGAGAGACACACACCAAGACATACAGAGAGAGACACACACAAAGACACACAGAGAGAGACACACACCAAGACACAGAGAGAGACACACACCAAGACATACAGAGAGAGACACACACCAAGACACACAGAGAGAGACACACACAAAGACACACAGAGAGAGACACACACCAAGACACACAGAGAGAGACACACACAAAGACACACAGAGAGAGACACACACCAAGACACAGAGAGAGACACACACAAAGACACACAGAGAGAGACACACACCAAGACACAGAGAGAGACACACACAAAGACACACAGAGAGAGACACACACCAAGACACAGAGAGAGACACACACCAAGACATACAGAGAGAGACACACACCAAGACACACAGAGAGAGACACACACAAAGACACACAGAGAGAGACACACACCAAGACACACAGAGAGAGACACACACAAAGACACACAGAGAGAGACACACACAAAGACACACAGAGAGAGACACACACCAAGACACAGAGAGAGACACACACCAAGACACACAGAGAGAGACACACACAAAGACACACAGAGAGAGACACACACCAAGACACACAGAGAGAGACACACACAAAGACACACAGAGCGAGACACACACCAAGACACACAGAGCGAGACACACACCAAGACAAACCGAAACGTCGTATTCTATTATGATTTGATTTGATTTTCTACGTGACTTTACCGAAAGAACCAAAGAGCACTTTTATTCATAATAACAATGGCACAGGGTCTTCACGTGGAATCCACAGTTGACAGTGCACTCTGATCATTTACTGAAGCGAGTAGCTGGCCTTTCTCACCAGGGTGCAATCCCATTGAGAGAGGTGCAATCCCATTGAGAGAGGTGCAATCCCATTGAGACCGGTGCAATCCCATTTTCAAGGGAGACCCAGGATCCAAAAGCCAAACAAAGGAGAAGGTACAGCAAATAAGCAGGATACCAATTGCCAAGCAATACAAATGCCATGAACTCTTCAGTTTTGTGTGATATCAGTTCTAACATACTACAGTGGAATGTACTGACACAAGTGTAGCCTTGACGAGGTAGAAGGAATACGATTTATAAGAAGCATCACCATTCGTCGCAGGCTTATAGCCAATGACCGCACAAAAATCCCATTAGATTCAATTTTGGTTTTCACTTAATTTGCCTTTTTGCAGCTCTGGGACTTAACCGCGCTGCTTCCATTGACATTGCGATGCACAATCTCAGCAGGACATTACGAGGCGCCGCGATGGGGCGTATTGCACATCAAGAGAATACTCCACAAGTCGTTTTGGAACGTCATATTTCGGACCAATTCTCTGACACAACGTGCTTATAAATTAATCATAATCTCTTCAAATGACGGCGATAAAGCAATCACACTATACAATGGGGAAACAACAAAAGAAAAAGAGCCTTTCAAAATGCATCACGTGAGAAAGTGCAGGGCGACCTTGCGAACCCAACCGAAGACTGCCAAGCAAACTGGCCGAGTCGTGAGCGTACACAGAGCAACAACAACAACAACCATATTTCATATGGAGCCAACATTTCTCTCATTCCCATGTCGCTCAGCCAGGGGGCTCGATTCAGTTGCTAACGGAATCATTTTAACACGTGGGCGAACTGCCTGTTGAATGTTGTTCGCAAGGTTGTTGTCTGATCTGTTGACGTGGAATGTTTGGAGTTTGAGGACTCGAAAAAGCGAATCCAATTGGGACGCGGCCAGTGGGCGGATTTATTTGTCAGAGCTGCGTGCATTGTTGCACTCACCTATCGGAGCGCTGCGTGCGTGTGTGTGTGTGCACATGTGTGTGTGTGCGTGTGTGTGTGTGTGCACGTGTGTGTGTGTGTGCACGTCTGTCTGCGTGTGTGTGTGCACGTCTGTCTGCGTGTGTGTGTGTGGCCAGTCATCTCAGTCAACCCATGGCACCACCTGGTCTATCCCGTGACCTCTTGCCAGCGGGCCTTCGACACTTTCACGTGGCCTCACAGTGCACATGGCCTGGCGGAGACGTCGCCATACTTCATCACGCTGGTCAACGCGGGATGTTTTTTTTTTTGGGGGGGGGGGGATATCACAGAGTTGGCCTCGGCTGGGAATTGAACTCAGGTCTCCGGGTTCACAGTAGGCTCCGCCACTGCTTTACACCCCAGTCAGTGAAGAGCAACATGCAGAGCCGTCCCCAGAGTGCACGGCGAATCGGGGCGGCCGCCCCGGGCCCCGCGTTTTGCGGGGCCCGGCGCTTCGACGTCACGGTGGTGTCAGATGTGAGACTCGCGGTTTTAGTTTGAAGGCGCCGGGGGGGCCCACACGGTGGGGGGTTGCCCCCCCTCCCCCATGGACGGCCCTGCCGGCAGTATTCTGAACCCCTTTGACTGGCTCTTCGTATTCAGCACGAAGGATGACCGCGTGCTCAACATCCTGTAATGAGCACACCGCTGCAATGTGCACATTGATCGAATGCGCATCGGTGCACGTCCGCACCTTGTGTGCGACGCGAGTCAGCGCAGCGCACACCACATCCACGCGCAGGGTTTGTGTGCGGTCAAGAAGCATCTCTCGCCTCGATGTGAATATGCAGGCCGAGCCAAATAATACAATGCACACACCAACGGTAGCATATACATGGTGCACCAGTCTGTGTATGGTTATATCATCATCACGACTTAGGGCGCGTTGTCGATCTGTGGCTGGATGAAGGCTTCCCCACGCGCCGCCTGTCGTGTGCGGGGCTTGTTTGACCATTCTTCACCATTCCGTTCAGCAACGGGTCGGTGTCGAGGGTTTAGATGTCACTCGCCACTGATGTGAGTCGTGGCTGGGGATCGAGCTCAGGTCGCCGGGTTCGTAGCGCGGTGCGCTAACTACTGCGCCACTACTCCCACCCATATCTGTGTATATGTGTGAATATATACCCACAATGTAACAATGACAATGTCCACACGAAATAAATCAGTGATATACATCAGTCTGGCCTTGAACGTTTTTCTATTAAAGTCACAATGCTCACGCGTTTGGCTCTTGACGTCTGTACCTCCGTGTCCACTCACGGCACGCGTGCGGCTCGCTCGTTAACCCACGACGGGCGGTGAGCACTGCGCACTGCTCGGCCATTCTTCACCACACGGGTCCCGTGCGGGCCGCCTCGCACGCCGCTCGCCCCTGACCATCGCCGTTGCCTGGGGATCGAACACCGGAGTGTGGCTAACCGCTGCGCCACCGCTCCCTACACTCACACACACAATGTGCTAACCGCTGCACCACCGCTCCCCACACTCACAAACACAATGTGCTAACCACTGCGCTACCGCTCTACGATGATGTCCCGATTCGTTTAATGTGAGTCCAAGGGGATTCCATGCTTAAGGTGGCGCTAACGTCTTGTCGTCAATCAAATCCGCTGCTAGATGAGAACCACCCCCACCCCGCCCCACGCCGTGTAAGCAGCGAGGGTCGTTTGACCATACTTCACCCCGCTGGTCAATGCGGGCTCGTGGTGGTGGGGCTGGGCGACTGCACCGGGAGGGTCCCCGTGGTGGCCTCCACGCCGCCTGTGGCTGCCGAGGTGGGGGCGGGGGGCGGGGCGGGGGGCGGGGGGCGGGGGCGGGGGGCGGTGGCGGGGGGCGGGGGGCGGGGGGCGGGGGCGGGGGGTGGGGGCGGCATTCCGTGCGAGCTGTTTGCAGGCTTCCTCTGTTCTCACGGGGGGTCACCTGGCGATGCTGTTTGTCCAGCGTATCGCTCGGCATCTCTTGCAGGCCAGGTGCGGTTATAATTGTGACACCTGAGCGTGCTACTGCTGCTGCTGCCACCTGACAGTGTGGCGCCTTCTCAGCTGGCGCGCATTTCTCACCACGCTCGCTCCCCCTCGCCGACACAGCGGCGTCTCCCTCACGCGACACTGGGACACGAAGCCATCGGTGGCGACAACTCAGAGAGAGAGCGCGCACGTGGGGCCTTGAAGCCCGTCACAGCGTCTGTGAACGTGTTCCGAGTTGATGGTGAAGGCGCAGCCTCGCAACTGCTCGCCTGTGGCACAGCTGGCGGAATGGCCTCGCTAGAGGGAGCCAGAGAGGTTCTCTCTCTCGCGGACATTCTTCTTCTTCGTTGGCCAAGGCGTCTTGGGAGAAGTGGGAGTCGCCACATTTTACCCCACTATAACCAGCACCTATCAATCGACTAACCCCATTAGGACTGCCGGGTGACCAGAGGCGGAGGGGGGTTAAGAAGACGACCCCCATTGTCGAGCAGCGAGAGCCACGTGCCCATGGCGGCAGTCGTCACGAGTCGGTGTGCGCCTCAACTCACTCGCTGGGCCCCGTGGGTCAATCACTAGCAACATCCTGCAGCGCTTTGGAAGTCGGCGGTGACGTCTGGACGAGGCTTCAGCTGGAATCCGGCGACACGCGCCTGCTGATCGTGCTCAAGTGCACAGACGAGCCGGTGAGTCGGCGATGCTCATTAAAAACAGATCCCGCCGATGAGTGAAGTGTGCTGACAGACGCGCGTTCTCTGTGTGCACTTAGATGAGTTCCCGGTGCGATGTTGTAAACATCAACAAACAGCGGAGAGACACAGGGGGCCGGGCAGGGTGCGAGTCGCACCAAGCCCTCGTGTGCCATGCCGGCCTGCATAGGTAGGCGCTCGCCCACAGCACTTGCCCTGCACGAACTGCGCGGGGGACATTTGTCTTTGCTTTGCAATGTGCGACATTCCGTAGTGGCACTGGCTACGTGTGCACGTGTTTACCCATTTTCATAAGGACATATTTAGGTTTGTCGATATCAGAAAGATCATTTTTTTGTCGGCCTTAAATAACCCCGTTAAGCTGGGCGCAATGGCCAGAGGCTTTGTAGTCCAGCGTCTCGCGGACGAGGGTTTGTCGATCTTCAGAGATGGGCAGTACAACCAGCGTCCTTACACGTTCTAAATCCATCTGTGCGCAGCCTCTCAGTGTCGATACGAGCTTGCATGCGTGGGTTCTCTCTGGGTATTTAGAGTTCCTGCAACAAGCCAAACACTCGTTAATGGAATTGGCCGCAGAATCCGAATGCGGAACCCTCCAGACAGAGTCTTGCGATGCAGCCAGCCCTTCTCCTGGATAAACAAGCGAGTTACTTATTTATATTATCCCCGCCGCTAGTTGCGAGCCAATTAGTGTGTTTGTAAAGTCAACAGATGGGCAAAGAGCACATTATGCAATTAGCATATGGATGTGGAAGACTGGTACGAAACAATCGCAGATGTTGAACTTGGGTGAGATATGGAATGTGAAACGGCGCACTTTAGACGGTATTTCATGTTGACTTTTGACAGTCGCCAACAGATGTAACAAATGTATGTTGGTTGGTGGAAAACAGAAAGCCGATACTTGCATGAGAAAATAAATTTAGTTCAAATCCTGGTTGAGAGTTTACTCGGGCGATCATCCACCCGAGGTCGATAAAGTCAAGAGTACCACTTTGCGTTGAAGTCAACAGTGGTTGTCCTGTGGATATACTTTCCCCTGTCATATTAATGTGGAATTTCCACCACTGCCTCAGGGCTGTAAATGGAAGATGAGCACTGTCTCAATACTCTATTGGAGCGAGAGATCACGTTTGACTCTGCTGCATCCTTTATGAACACAGAACAATCCTCAGATGGACCTCCACGAGTGGGGCTCGCGTGGGTGTGTGGGCTCACTCGCCATCTCGAGACTCGCGGTGTCGCATCCGATCGGTAATTATGCCCCATTAATTGCACGGTCGTGAGTGTGTTCGAGCAAGTATCTGCATCGTGACCGCCACACAGTGGTTACCACGGGGTAATGCGAATACCAACATCACGTGGACGCGACAAAAGACTGATCCACAATTGGAGAGTGAGGACACTCGCTACTCCACCGGTACGAATGTGGCGAACAACATCAAACAGTGGAACATCCAGGGAGAAATCTCTCGGAGATTCACGCCACGTGTGGAGAAGCTCCTTGACTTGAGATCAAAACCCGATGCCAGGCTGCAACAAGTTGCAGCCGTCCGCCCCTCTCCGCCATCCACGCCTCTCTCTTCCACAGCGAGGCGCCCCCATCACGACACCCAGAGCCGCACTCCTCTTGCTACCCACACCTCCTCGGCTACCCACGGCGCTTGCCAGGCACGTGGTGCAAATAACAACCGCGTGCTGGTGGAGTAACCTTCACTACGACAACTATCAGCATGCGCCCGTGTTCATAATAATCATCAAGATGACATTCACAGATATCTGTGGATGATAAAACCTTCACCATGCTTAGGTGGACATAGGTGGCCGGGGGGGGGGGGTGACCATACTTCACCTCGCTGTTAACGCTGGTTAGTAAAGGGGCGGTCATGGAGGGGCTGGGGGGGTGCAGGGCTGGTTGAGATGTCAGTCGCCACGGTTAGCCGGTCACTGGGTAACCCATTGCATCGCACACTAACCACCGCTCCACTGTACATCATCATCATTGACTGCTGCCATGCGATCACGGACATTCACAGACATTCACAGGCTGAGGACGAGCACCCAAGGTTGGTGGGTAGGCGTCTGGCTCATTTCTCATGGACAGCCCCAACGGGGCTGCTGCTGCTGCTGCTGCTGCTTCTTCCCCGCGTGGTCAGCTCTAATCCAACAAATGGCTTCCAATTGCTCGTAAATATTTGTCTCAGTACGATGAAGAAAACAAAAACACCGAGAGTAATTTATATCGTGTCGTGTCTAAATGCAATTGCATCTCAACGTGAGTGCCGGTGAGACTCCAATGGTGTCGCGTGGGAGAGGGGGCTGAGAGTCTCACTCTGGATGAGAGGCTCTCACTTGAGAATGGCGACTCGTTTCCCGAGGTCGCCTTTGAGAGTTTCTTCTCGATTTGAAGAGTCGAGATCGCCGTCCTTCCTCCGCGCACCTCCAATTGGCGCGGCGAAATAAGTTCAACAGGAGTGGAGCACATTCCCAAAGGCGCAAAGACAAAAACAAACCGCCAGTAACAAACGGCACTCTGAAAGATGTAACAGATGAGAGTTGTGGCGCGTGTCTTGCGTTGGGCACGGTGTGTGGGAGCTTGCGGGAGGGACAGGGGCTGTGCATGCGCTCGGACAAAGCACTCCGCATGACGCGCTGGGGTGTCAGGGTGCCAGTGAAGAGGGTGGCAGTGAATAGAGTGTAAATTAGCTCTCATCTGATTGAATGATAATAAATCACCGATTCAACCGCTCACACAGTCGTACTGCAGTGCACGGTTTTTATATTAGTTAAAATTCTCCACCACCGCCAGCATAGCCAAGAAGGTCATTATGATGATGATTATGCTCACTGTGTGGGCTATCATCAACATAATTGAGTTGCATTCCACGCCGGTGCCATTAAAATGCATTAGCCTACTTCGCCAGTGATATACCCCGAGTGAACCCAACGGTAATGCGCTCCACACAGCAGTGGAATCATCGCCAGCATCACTGCCTTGATCATCAATAACAAATCCTGTGTGGACTACTAAATGAAAGTACAGCATCAGCATCCACTTCTTCACTAAAGAATGAAGGCCACACACCCATCATCACCACCACCATCATTATCAAATTCATTGTCTGCTATTGCTTGAAACCTCATCATTATCATCATCCAATCCCCTACTGGTGAAAGATCATGGTCGTGAGGGTTTCATTTCAGTCCGGTTTGTCTGGATCAGCGACCCAGAAACATATTCCCGCGACCGGCACACCACATCTAGTATCACTCTCACGATGGTTTAGGCTTCAACGAGTCACGTGCTCCGAGTTACCTCTCGCCCTGAGTCCAGCGGGTCGCTGTGTGACAGGAGTGTGGTGACTTCCATGCCACGCCTCCCACTGGAATATTCTAGAGCTGGGGACAATTAGTCTATCGAGTTGATTTACCGACCCAAAAATGTCATCGATTCAATCTTGATTTGAAGCTTTCGTGACTGCAGGAATCCATACTATTTGGTTCTTTCGGTAAAGTCACGTGGGTAGACAAAATAATAGATCACAACGTTTCGATCGCAACACAAGCAATCGTCCTCAGGTGTGCTTCAGCAGTGTTCTTGCTGTGGTTGTCTCACCTGATGAAGATTGCTTGTGTTGCGATTGAAACGTCGTGATCTATTACTTTGTTTTCTACCTACGTGACTTTACCGAAAGAACCAAAGAATATAGTTTAATCGATTTTTTTTTGGTCGATAGGACTAATTTTATAAACGTTGGACACGCCCACATTCCGCCTCCCGAAGGCAGGAAACCCCTACAAGCCACGCCCAGCGTGACGTGGGATGATGATACCGATGACATCAGCAAGCACTGCCCATCGACCGCCCATCCAGCGGCACGTCGATGACGCAGCAAAACTAAAATAAAACGAGAGGTTTCATTTTCCCCTCCGATTAGAATCGATCGAGTAATGGAAGTGGAGCCTTCCGAGTTGGGCTGCGTGTTGAGGAGCGGCCTTCTGCCAGGGGCACAGCGCAGGCCTGCACACAAAGTCCACGTATTCACTTTAAGATGTATTTTGTTCATGTTTTTGTTTTTTGTTTGTTGCGGTTGCACCCGATTCAAGAGCCGAATGGCTCACAGGGCTATACCTAATAAATGAACTTGAACTTGCTTGGCGGCTGTGAAGACTGGCGCGGTAAATCGGTGGAGTCGCCAATTACTCTAATTCATTATCCGAGAGGCCAGCGCTGGGATCATTGCTGCTGAAAGTGATAAGTGCGCGTCGGGAGAGCGCCTGCGTCACGACCCCAGCTGGAGATTCAGCCCCGCAAAGATGACGATCTTGCTGCTTTGGGCGCCGCCGTTTTCAATAACCTCTCTGGCACGGGACGTTTTGTCCGGCAATAAAATGTCACCGCGCATTTGCTATCAACTCAAATAAGATGCCACGTGAAATGTATCGCTCGTGCGTCAAAAGGAAACATTTGCCTAGAATTGATTCATTTGATACGCATTTGAGAGTGATGGCGTCCGCCCAAAAACACGCTGAAAGACCTTGGTTTCAAATAGCTCATCTGTTATCTCTGACATATATACATATATCTGTGTGTATGTATTTACGTATAAAACCTCTACATTAACCTTTTAAAAACGTCACACTCGTTTACTGACTTCCACGGTCGGACCAGGTTGATGAACATCGATATTCAGGATATCTCTGGGACACGCATTCACGGCACTCGTACCTTTGAGATGCGATGAACACGTAGAGCTCGGTGATGACACGGCACATGCTCATCATTTACAATGTTCAACAAGGCTAGGTGTGTTGAACAGAAGGATTGTATATATGTTGACCTTCTTTCGCACCGTAAGTAGCCAACCGTGCTAATCGGAGGTGCGGGGGAAGGACAACAACTCAACACAAAATGCAGTTCTCAAGAAATGAGCTTTCAATATAGATGTAAAAGTGCATAGCTCCAGTAGCTTGCTAACATCGGAAGGCAGAGCGTTCCAGACGGGCGCATGAATTGAGTTGTGCAGCAGCGCTTTGCGTGGTGCAGCAGTGAATCACGTGGTGCAGCAGCGCTTTGCGTGGTGCAGCAGTGAACCACGTGGTGCAGCAGTGAACCACGTGGTGCAGCAGCGCTTTGCGTGGTGCAGCAGTGAACCACGTGGTGCAGCAGCGCTTTGGGTGGTGCAGCAGTGAACCACGTGGTGCAGCAGTGAATCACGTGGTGCAACAGCGCTTTGCGTGGTGCAGCAGTGAACCACGTGGTGCAGCAGCGCTTTGCGTGGTGCAGCAGTGAACCACGTGGTGCAGCAGCGCTTTGCGTGGTGCAGCAGTGAACCACGTGGTGCAGCAGCGCTTTGCGTGGTGCAGCAGCGCTTTGCGTGGTGCAGCAGCGCTTTGCGTGGTGCAGCAGCGCTTTGCGTGGTGCAGCAGCGCTTTGCGTGGTGCAGCAGCGCTTTGCTTTGCGCGCTGCGTTGTGAACCAGGCGACCGAGTTCCGTAGACTCCCAGCCACGGTGAACATCAGTAGCAAGTGGTCACGGCTGACCCGGTTCTGCATGCCATCTGCACTAAATCGCGTTGACCAGTGTGGTGAAGTATGGTCAGACAACCCCCGCGACTGACTCCGCATGGGGAAGACTTTAATCGAGCAGTGGATTGACAAGGTTGTGTAAACGATCTTTGTTATAAATCAACTCGTCACCGTTAGCAGGCTTGTTCTGCTTCATGGCATTAATGTAACACTTCACGGGAGGAAAATGACGCCCTTCACGAATAATGGGGGACCTGTGCTTGCAAGTGCTGGGCGTGGGGCTCGAGGTGACACTCCTCGGGGCTCTGAGCCTGCAACGCGGTGACCAACACCGACAGCGGCGGAGCTACGGAGGAGGAGGGGGCGGGGGGGCATTGGACCCCCTCCCCACGCCAAGCCACGAGGAATCAATCTCTGCGCTCTCCATTTGAGAGGGCCTCATTATTTGTGTAATGTATTTCGCTGGTAAGAACCATCAACTCGATGATATTGTGCTAATGTCATCTCTCTCTGGCCCTTTTAGAAGCTTGCCAACATGGACACGACTCGGCTAAATAGCACTTATAGAACATTGACAGAATGTGTGCACATCGCCGACTCACGAGTTCGTACCCTTACGATCACCGGCCCCTTGGATGACAATGGCACAGGGCCGCACCCCGAGATAACGCCACGATCATCGTCACGAGCACAGCGGCACGACACCGCGCAGTGAAGCTCTCGGCATCCGCGCTCGTGCGTTGAGCGTCTTTCGCACCGTACGTAGCCAAACGCGCTAATCGGAGATGCGGGGGAAGGAACGTGTGGGAATACGTTCCAGTACGTTCCAGTAAAACTGACTGTGTGCGCACCACGAAACAACGACCGCGTGCACCAACAGTCCCCAACAAGCCGGTGCCTGTTGCTCGTTGAACCCCGGAGATCCCAGGAGACGAAGCGACGTGAAAACAAAGGTTGCTCGCGTCTCTGTGCTCGCGTCTCTGTGCTCGCGTCTCTGTGCTCGCGTCTCTGTGCTCGCGTCTCTGTGCTCGCGTCTCTGTGCTCGCGTCTCTGTGCTCGCGTCTCTGTGCTCGCGTCTCTGTGCTCGCGTCTCTGTGCTCGCGTCTCTGTGCTCGCGTCTCTGTGCTCGCGTCTCTGTGCTCGCGTCTCTGTGCTCGCGTCTCTGTGCTCGCGTCTCTGTGCTCGCGTCTCTGTGCTCGCGTCTCTGTGCTCGCGTCTCTGTGCTCGCGTCTCTGTGCTCGCGTCTCTGTGCTCGCGTCTCTGTGCTCGCGTCTCTGTGCTCGCGTCTCTGTGCTCGCGTCTCTGTGCTCGCGTCTCTGTGCTCGCGTCTCTGTGCTCGCGTCTCTGTGCTCGCGTCTCTGTGCTCGCGTCTCTGTGCTCGCGTCTCTGTGCTCGCGTCTCTGTGCTCGCGTCTCTGTGCTCGCGTCTCTGTGCTCGCGTCTCTGTGCTCGCGTCTCTGTGCTCGCGTCTCTGTGCTCGCGTCTCTGTGCTCGCGTCTCTGTGCTCGCGTCTCTGTGCTCGCGTCTCTGTGCTCGCGTCTCTGTGCTCGCGTCTCTGTGCTCGCGTCTCTGTGCTCGCGTCTCTGTGCTCGCGTCTCTGTGCTCGCGTCTCTGTGCTCGCGTCTCTGTGCTCGCGTCTCTGTGCTCGCGTCTCTGTGCTCGCGTCTCTGTGCTCGCGTCTCTGTGCTCGCGTCTCTGTGCTCGCGTCTCTGTGCTCGCGTCTCTGTGCTCGCGTCTCTGTGCTCGCGTCTCTGTGCTCGCGTCTCTGTGCTCGCGTCTCTGTGCTCGCGTCTCTGTGCTCGCGTCTCTGTGCTCGCGTCTCTGTGCTCGCGTCTCTGTGCTCGCGTCTCTGTGCTCGCGTCTCTGTGCTCGCGTCTCTGTGCTCGCGTCTCTGTGCTCGCGTTCTTCATCCTGCAACTCGCTGCCTTCCATTGGGCTCCCACCTCGTCCTTGGGCCGGTGTCGCCAGACGGACAAATGACGCACTGCACCGAGTGACAATATGTTGCACAACGCGGTTTATTCTCTACAGCCGCGGGGATGGAGACATCGCTCCTGCCTGTTAACACATGCATAAGTGGGCTTAGGGAGGGAAACGTCGCACTTCCGATGAGCGGGGTTGGTTACGTACGGTACAAAAGAAATTCAATTTACGTACAGAAGAGGTGATGACCGGCGGTCGAGACTAATTAAGGAGTGGCAGCCAAAGGAGGGGAACACGCCTGAGAGGCAATGAGATTATCTCGTGTGCAGACGATAGGATGGTTGTATCAAGAGACGATCAGCGATGGTGATGGCTTTTGGGAGGCCTTCATTCACAAGTAGATAGAACATGACTAACAACGCTGCTGATCATTAGGGGATGGAAAAATGTATCCTCCCACCTCTGTCCCATCGGCGATTCATTGCCACGATTCAGGGTTCGTAATTGAATTCAATAACACAATTATATTAAACGAATGTAGCGCCACGAGGGCTGGCTGCAGGGGTGACACGAACTCCTTGCAACGGCTACAAAGCCCAACATCAAAAGTCACATATGATGCGCAAATTCATGCACGCATCACGGGTTCAAGGATGTATATGCATTGATGCTCTGTTCCACCACATCTGTTGGCCGATTACCGTCTACAATTGCATGATGCAGAATAAGCAGTCGGCGCATGCGTGCAGCTGATTAAGCAATCACGCACGAGACAGCTGCCTTCGCTTTTGCCTGCTCAAAATCCCACTCGTTTCATTTCCCGCATCGATTTTCATGACTGGTCCAATCAATTGTCCATTCAAAAAAATCGTTGCCTAGAAATAAATCTCGAGCGTGGGGGCATCGGTGGCACAATGGTTATCGCGCGTATCCTATAAACCTGGTCCTCGAGTTCGATTCCCGGCCACAGCTGGCATCGGTGGGGATCGATATCTGAACCGGTCCTGGGACCCCCACTTCACCAACCCGCACTGTCCAATGTGTGGGGGAGTATGGCCAGAGAACCCGTGCCCACCGGCACAGTATGAGGGTCTCATTCAGTCGTGGACTGACAAAGGGACTTTGCTTGTGCAAGCAGACCATGCAACAGGGTTTTGAGAATGATGTGCTTTTTTTCCTGGAAGATCTATTATTAAAAGGATTTTTTTAAACATTCCTTTCATTCTCCAACATTCTGTGTGTGTGCCTCTGGCAGGGTTAAATTGTAGGCCTGAACCCGCACTGTCAGATAAGCCTTTGCCTTTAGGAGGAGCTAATTTAAATTCCACGTGAATACAGGTGCGGTATATACAGGCCCTTCAGGTTAATGGCGGTCACGTCCACCCTGTTGCGAATTCTTCGTGGAAGGACGTTGCACGTGTGAACGTGTCGATGAGCAAAGATTTAAAAAATTCAAACCAACAAAAGTGAAACTATATCCCGCTCAAGCAAACACTGAGGCGGCGTTCCTCTCTTGTTTACAGCCCAAGGCCGGTGGTGGACATTCCATATTTCTTTGGCAGGGGCAAGTCAATCCATAGGCCAACCACTGTCGACTTCCCCATGAGGCGGTGCTCAAGGAGACTTGTCTGAATTCTAGACCCAATACGAGGCAAAGGTGTAGCCCTGAAAGAGCCTTGCTCGCTCCGCTGCTGGCGGAAGGGCATCTTCGTCGCGATGATTTTGGTGAAAATTACGGAGCGATTGGGGCCTGGTAGCCGCTGCTGCTGCTATTTGTGCCACTTCTGATTTTGTTTGTTCTCCAGTGGACGGCAGACGCATCATGTGTCCAGATAGCAGCCCCCTTACACAACTGTGTCAACGTAGTAGTGTAGTAGACATGGACAGCCCACTTGTTTAGTCCACTGCTGGATGAGGCCGTCCCTCCGCCGTGCGGCTCGTCAGGGCGATTGGACGAAGGACGGCCACCGATGTTGTACTGTACTGCCCCTTGCTGAACACCGCGTCGCTTGGTGCGTACAGCTCGGCCCCACAGCTGCCTGTGGCAGCCTGGCGTGCACTCTGGTCACCCATCAGACGCGTGAGTTGTGCTGGAGGAGTCAGATGAGCTCCGAAGCTCTTCTTCACAGATGTCCACGCACCACGCAGACTCCGTCGTGCTCAACTCGCGAGATCTCCTCGTGACACCAGATTGACCACATCGCGGGCGATCCTGCCCAGAGGCCGACACGGATTGTGTCAATCCCTGCTGCTTGACAGTCTCCCCACGCTACCATCGGTCATGGTGGTTGTTTGGCCGTGTTTTGTTATTTTCTTTGAACATATCTACGTGACTTTACCAAAAGACCCAGAGAATATGTTTGACCGTACTTTAACCTGGCCACCCGCTATGGCGTGGATCAAACACGTGAACGCAGACAGCACGATGAACAAATACTGAAAAAACACAGAGCAACGTGGAGAGAGATACGTGTTGAGAATTTACGTTGAGAAAAAGCATGAATTTCAGAACGGACACAAACCAAGAGGCAATGGTATCTGCTAGTAAAGTTTGCTCGCTGGCGAGACAGATGGCTGGCGGGGAGGGCTGATCGTCGATGGACGAGGCTGGTGACGGAATAGCAGCGCAATGAGGGCTCATGTCTGACAGATTGTCTGCCATTGACATGGAGTGGTGATGGTAGGCGATGCACGAAGTCCGCAGTGAGACGGCGATGGTGCGTGGTTCGCATCCAGTCGCGGGTGATGATGATGGCTCTTGATTGCACGTGTGCACACATACTGTGCACAGCAAGATGAATGTAAACATGCATTATGTAATATCGTCGTCACGTGGTCATCACGCCATACGGTTGTGACGAGTTTCTAATTTCATGGTAATCTAGACATGCCAAGATATGTCAAGAAAATTGCTGTCTTATGCAAAAACACCGCAACACTTTGTCAGCACATTTCAGACGTTATTACAAATCACGCCACGCTCGCGTTCCCATTCCTCATCAACGGGAACACGCGCTCGGTCCCTTGGCTGGCAATACCCACTATAACCACCCAGGAATGTCCTTAACGCTCGTGACGTCACTCCACATCGAACAGCCTCCTCATTAATACTCATGAGCAGGTGACTGTGTTACATTGCGTTATATTGCCAAGTTTACTAGGTTTGTTTTCTCATTCATTTGTACCTGATGATGGTTGCTTGTGTTGCAATCGAAACGTCGTATTCTATTATTATTTAATTTCTTTCTACGTGACATTACCGAAAGAACCAAAGAGTAATTCCTGCAGTCACGGAAGCTTCGAATCAGTTGTATCCGTGTTGCTGACGTGTGGACAGATGAAGCTGATGGCCCGGCTCTCGGACCATGTCCGTGACGCAGTCACGTCGAGCCTGTTGATGGTGGCCGACGCGGCAGTCGACTCGTGTGGACGAGCTGTGCACCACGATGCTGCACCACCACCACCACGTGGTGTACACGATGCACCACCACCACCACCACCGTGGTGTACACGATGCACCACCACCACGTGGTGTACACGATGCACCACCACCACCACCGTGGTGTACACGATGCACCACCACCACCTCTCAGCGCAGTCGTCGTCCTCGCTGCGTGTCGACATCGCGGAGTGGCACCGATGTCGGAGCGAAGTAAACCCCTGGACAAAATTAGTGTCTCAGAAATAAAGTATTTAATTGCCTCGGTCATTTAGCATTATGTGGTACCCCGGGGTAACGCCATGAGGATCAAATGTGAAAAAAGAGCTTAATCACTCATCTGATTCCTCCAGTATAAATACATTCTGATTCTGACATGCATGTTTGTGCTCTATGTAGCATGCACGGAACGTCCATTTCATGAACCTAGAAAGACTTCACATCCCAGTGGCGTAGTACAGCAAGCGTGGCGTGGCTAGCGTGAGTGGGATGGTGGGTGGGGGGGATGGTGGGGGATGGTGGGGGATGGTGGGTGGGAGGGATGGAGTGGGATGGTGGGTGGGAGGGATGGAGTGGGATGGAGGGGGATGGTGGGTGGGAGGGATGGAGTGGGTGGGAGGGATGGATGGAGGGGGATGGAGTGGGATGTTGGGTGGGAGGGATGGAGGGTAGACCGTCCACTCACGGCTCATTAGAATCATTATCCGACCTGATTACTGCCATTTAATCGCCTCTTGAGAAAGGGTGTGGGTGGAAAGGCATTCGCGGTGGCTAATTATAAAAACACAGAGAGGAAGCTCGCAAGCAAACGCACCACCACCACTATCCCCTCCTCGCCAGTGAATGCAAAATATCTCTGGGGTTCACGTCTACTCTCTCGCACATTTCCATCAATTTGTGTTCCATTCTACGATATGTTCTAAAACTTGTGGTCGTCTTTTGGTATTCGTTCCTTGTGACATATGAGATGTGCTCACCGATGGGCAGATACGATTGCGTGTGGTGGGGTACAGTGTGCGTACTCCCGTTCTTCCGAGATGTCTTACCAGCGTGGAAGAGTAGACCAATACAGTACAGTGCACCTTTTACAGGAGCTCTCCAGAGCTCCCTCCCGTGGAGGCCCTTCCACCAGCAGTGGCGTGAGCCAGCTATTGCAGGGACTGCGCCTTCACCTTCATCGAGTTCACATCTTCCAAGTTGTAAATCCCCAGCACGCCATCCAGCAGTAGAGACGTTCATGCGAAAGCCAAGAGAAGCTAAGTGCCTGGGAGGGATGTCGACTGCGGAGACGGTGGAATTCTCCCTAAATATTAACGCCTCCGAAATCTCGCTACATAAGGTGTTGCAATTTGCACTGTGAAACTATCAAGGGAGCTTAGTGTTCACATCCCTCACTGGTTTATCCGTAAAATCGACTGAGTAATTCAAATATCATTATTTATGTTTATTATTATTTGTACAAACCTGAAGTTAGCTTTGCACGTGAATTGGCAGCATTTGCTCATCTGTTGCACAAACGAAATCAAGCGACTTGAGACCCAGAGGCGAACAGCAGCTCTCTGCTGCTGCCACCTGCCTATCGCGAGCGGAGCAACGTGGAAGTTAAACGCGCAATGCAACACCCGGGGTGCTGTCATGCTCTATGATGAGAATAATTCACTGGTCAACACACTTTTTCTGGCATAAGGTATTCCAACGGTTTTAAGGTAATTTTGGGGTACTGATTCCAAATCTGGCATCAATTTTTGTCTATCACATTAGGTTTTTGAGATATCAAATATTGCATTTTCAATAACTGCAGAAGAAAAATATTAAATAAATGTGGATATCTACATAAAATGATATTATAAACACACTATCCTAAAAATACAGCACCATATTTTAACACTAAAGAAGTCACTGACTCGCAACAACTTGCAATCATAAGTGACAGAGTTAATTTCGGGTAAAATCAATGAAAATGTGGTATGCCGATAGCATAAAAATGAGATGTGATAGAGCAAATCTGAGATCAGATTTGGAATCAGCACCATTAAATTAGTCTAAAACAGCTGCAAAAGTCCAGGCCAGAAAAAAAGTTTTATTGTTGACCAAATAATCTGTCTTGAATGTCATAAAAAGCACGACTTCCCACCAGCGGTGACGTCACCGCCACTTAGTGGTGAACGGCGGTTGATGTTGTTGTGAAACTCATCTCTGTCATGATCTGTACATCATGTTACAAACAAGTTGTTAGTCACGCACACTAAGCAATCCACAGACCTTCCTATTATCCGTACATTACATTCCTAATTATCCGAGCCATCGCACGGACACGCGGGAGAGACGTGGAAGTGACGACATCTTCCCACGTTTGTTGCGCTTCGCCGCATTATATTGCTGTTCACTTTCACACATCTTGCCCAATCCCCTACCGATGTTCTCAAGAGGTGCACTCGGGGGAGAGGAGGGAAGCCTTTGGCCCCCTCCATACGTCTTGAGAAGGCCGTTGTTATGCAATAGGCCATTTTTAAGACAATTCACAAATGTGAAAATTGCAAAGACACAATGAATAATTCTTCACGTGCATTTAATTTTAGATGCATTTTGTACAACATTTTAAAAATGCTTACGCCATCAATTTCTCTTCCCAAATTTTTAAATCGCCTTCTCGGAAATTTTAAAATTGATACGCCACCACCGAAATTTACGGGCTTCTGAAAAAATTGACCCCCTCTGAATTGCCACTGCGCCAGAGCGCGTGCCAACCGGCCACACGCCCCACGAGCGCCGGCCCCGCCGCCCCGCCGGCCCCGCCGCCCCGCCTACATCATGCTGTTGCCCTCAAAGGGCTTGCAGCGCTCGGAGCGAAAGTAGGCGGCGAGGCGAGGGCGCGCCGACACGCGCGCCTGGAACGCTCGCAGCAGCGCCGTGACCTCCGCCGCCGCCGCCCACTCCTCGGGGAACTGCGCCGCGGTGGCACGCAGGGCGTGCAGCAGCGCCAGGTCCACGTACGTCAGCGAGTCGCCCACCAGGAACCTGCAGCGCGACAACGACAACGATGGCGGGTGAAGGTGTCGCCATCACTTGATCGCACGGCTGCTGGCGCAAGGAACTCCACTTGGGGGAGCTCCAAAGAGCCCCTGTGGAGGGTATTTGACCTCCTCTTTCATGCTGGCTAGACATCTTTGACGAGGTGGGAGTAGCCCACACGAGACGTGCCCACCGACTACCTGGGGTGTACACATTTACACCGCGAGGTGGACAGAGGTGAAGGAGATTCTAAAAAACACTTGCACCATTGTTTCAAGTGTCGACCTCGGGATTGAAAGTCTAGTGTGCTAACCTTAAGCCATGGCAGCATTCCAAATTATTTTTGAAAATGCCAACAGTCGCACAGCCTCATTTGTACAACCTGTGCACAGCCGAGGTGCAACGCCTGGCACTTTCATCGTGTGCTGGACAGGTCAGTCTAGCTTACCCACCTGGTTTGGCCACGCTGGAATCCAGCGGGTAGCGTCAATACGGCTACCGAGTCTCAAGATTCGTTCTCATGAGGGGCCTGCATTGGGATGCTTTGCCAGTTCCACCAATGGCAGGAAACCAAAGTACCCGGAGAAAACGCTCGCACACGAAGAGGGTGACAATCAGCGCTGCCATCTCCCGGCCACGACGTCGCCCCACCCATACAACACCTCACGGTCTAGGCCGTGGTCGCCCAGGTTTAAGCCTGCTTAGCTTCCCACACCTCACGAGGTGCACTCACAGTGCAGTGCGCTAATCGCTGCACCACTGTGCAGTGCGCTAATCGCTGCACCGCCATTCACCATATGTGAACACAAAAAAATAATTCTTGCACCACTTGATGAATGCACATCGAGCAGAAGGCTCAATTTCAATCAATGCAACAATATACCGTGACATGCCTAACGGCTAAATCACACGCCCCTATTATTGTCGCAGATTGTCAACGAGTACTCGTTGACAATCTGGCGAGACAAAAGGTGACCAGGTCGAGCATAATTCTATCCTTGCCATCCCACCGTCATGTTCCTCGGGACGTACTTAATAAATGGTCACGAACTGCGCTTGCATAGGCAGTCTGTAGCACAGAACGGCTTGTCTCTGTGTACACATATGACCAGGAATGTGCCCAATCTCACCACATCTCAGAAGTTGAGCAGATTTCAACTTGCACAGTGCTGGGATGGGTGACCACCATGCACAAAAGACGGTGCAGCATGCAGCGGGCAGTGCCGCAAAATCCGTTCTTCCGCCCTTATCCCCGCTTCGCCAACCTGCGCGAACCAGCGTGGTGAAGTATGGTCAAATACCCGCCACGGCTTGCCGGGCGTGGGGAGGTGTCCTCCTCCGGCACGCACACGTTGACAGTGACAAGTCAAATACACACCCTTGGCCTCCATCGTTGGCCTTGAGGGTGGCCTCAAAGTGTCCGAGAAAGCGGAGCAGCCGTTCCTTCACGAATTTCTCGATGTACGGCTTCGTCTCCTCCTGCTGCGTGAAGTACGACGCATGGAAGTCCTTTCCGTGGAAAGCCAGACGCCCTGTGTGAGACACGGAGGGGTAAAAAATTAAACGAGAAAAAAGCCTTCAAATGACACCTGCAAATTATGGGTTGACCTTAAAAAAATACTTGCACAGCGTGCATGTTTAGGTACATTGTAACCTGGCGTAATGAGTGGGGCACACTCTAGAGAGTCTTTAATCGGTTACCTTCTGGCTATTTAATTAGACCAAGCCGTGCAGTTTCTCTTGCTTGCGCATCAGTTGGGTTTTTTTTATTTTGCAATCACAAAACTGCATCGGTTTCTTATCGTCGAATTTTAACGGACAATCACTGGAAAAATGTAACGATTATATCCCACGGCACACATCTCGCGACATCATTACGTGGCCTCACCCCAAGAAATCTTTAACAAATCATATTGGCCGTGAACCTCCACGCTAAGTGTAACGATTGTCACATCGTCACACGATCCCCGCAGCCCCACCGAGGCACGGCTCTCGTGAAGACAGAGACGGCCGTGGCGACGCTGCCGGTGCCAGCGTTGGTGGTGTTGCGGGAGGACGCACCCTCTGCGATGAAGTCGTGGATCGTGGCGTTGACCTGATCCGCGTGCCACTCGTCCTCCTCGCTCTGCGGCCACAGGCCCAGGCGTCGGCCCAGGTAGCGGCAGATGACGGGCGTCTGCGACAGCGTGAACGATCCTGTGGGACAGCAGGTGCGAGGACACCCATTGACAAGATACAGTACTGCGTTCATATCTACTTTAGATCGCGTAAGAAGGGCTCACAAGTGATGTCATCACATCTATCCCTCTAATATAAGGAACGATACAGGAGGATTTCTTCAAAAATCTGGCTATCGCCTGATGAAGCTAGTTGTAATTACTGGTGAACGTCGTACTCAGATGGTAAATGTTGTGGCTTTACCCTCCAACACACAACCGGTGTGCTGTACTAGTGACGAATTGGCCACGTTCTGTTTACGTGACAACCCTTACTAGTTGGCTGTGTCGGGTGGTGGCGGGTTTAACGACACATTTATATATTTACGCGATCTAACCAAAAAAAACCTCCATTATGGATAAACCATTTAAACTAAACCCAGTTTCCAAAGTTCAATTCTTGGCCACAGCTAACGTGGCAGTGTCACTGAAATCTGTACCGATCTTGGTTCCCATCGCATCTTGATCAACCTGCACTGACCTGTACCGTAGGTCAAACAACCTCCATCGCCGTCACGGCAAGGGGAGGCCTTCACTTAACAGCGGGTTGGCAATGCGCCGTGCGCACAGCGCTGTACTGCGTCCACTCGAAGGGTCGGGGAGGTGAGCGCTGCGGGTTTGATGACCACCGGACCTTTGCGGATGAGCGGGGGCGCAAGCGCGGGGTATTCTTGGTGCTTGCCCTGAAAGAACATGGCCTCAATGCCATCGTTGACCTCGGTGTAAGGTTCACCGGCCTCCTCCAGCACAAGGCGAACGAACTCGGCACGGCCCGCCAGCTTGGGCCAGTAGTAGAGCACCCATCCCTCGTCCTGTGCAGCCATGGCAGTGCAGACAACGATGGAGTTCCCCCTAGGGCACGGGTCGACAGCCAAAACCACAAGAGACGTTTTTCTTCTCGAAATACGTGAAAAACGAGTCTTCTTCAAGAGCCCCAATGCACTGCGTGGTGAATACGAGACGGCGCATCACCACCACCACCTAATGCAGTGCTGCTCATCATCATCATCATGCAGTCATGCTGCATCACCGCATGCGGCATACAGTCTACATGGCCAACGCACTGGCTGGACTATCGTCTCTGACTTGAAAAGCTAAGCCGGCTTCGGCCTGGATAGGTGTCTGGATAACGAGTGAACAGGTGCTATAGGCGTTGTTGGCTGTGCTGTGTTGTGTTGGGGCCCTTGGGGGTGAGGCACCGCGTGAGGTCAGACGCTGCAGGATGTTGGACTCTGCACGGCGCCGTAACTCGAGTGTCCAGCGACACGGAACACGCGACAATACGATCATTAACCCACGTGACGAGTTGAGGCGAGGCCTGGCGAGTTGGAGACTCTGCAGCAGCCGCGTGAACCTTCCTGCTGCTGCTCTTACAGTCTAAACCGTGGCGGGCAGACAACCACCGACACCCCCGTGGCATGCGGCAGTGTTGCTGCTGCTGCTGGGGCAAGTGCTGTTGGCGAGCCGACACGGCACACGAGGGAGTGGGTGGTCAGCACCACGCCCGGCCGCCTTTGTCTCCCCAGTGGCGATGTTTACACTGCACCGGGTACTCAATTGAGGCCGAGTCGACCTAGGGGTAGACGGAGCCCTGCCTGCCGTGCTCGCAGACTCTGTCGGGACAGCGACACGATGCACGCGAGAGACAGCCAAGAAGCACTAAACTCTGTACTCATACAAACATCGTCGTGTTTTGCCTTTTGTTTCATAATAAGTGTTATTTATACAACCCTTTTGCTGACTTGTAAAGTGTTACATCAACAGGACAGGTGTTAACATGTAAAGCAACCACAAACACAAGACCTCGGTTTACAATCTGTGAGTAAAACTATCCACGCAATATGCACAGACGTGGACTGTAAAAACTTCACTATCTTAGGAACAGTAGCAATCAGCACATTTCATCTCTGAAGCGGACGACGACTAAAACATCGTGGAGCTGCGTGGTCGGCAACGGGAATCGAACCCAGGTTCGTAGCGCACACACACACACACGTGTACTCACACACACACACGTGTACACACTCACACACACGTGTACACACACACACGTGTACTCACACACACACACACGTGTACTCACACACACACACGTGTACACACTCACACACACGTGTACACACTCACACACACGTGTACTCACACACACACACGTGTACTCACACACACACACGTGTACTCACACACACACACGTGTACACACTCACACACACGTGTACACACACACACGTGTACTCACACACACACACACGTGTACTCACACACACACACGTGTACACACTCACACACACGTGTACACACTCACACACACGTGTACACACTCACACACACGTGTACTCACACACACGTGTACTCACACACACGTGTACTCACACACACGTGTACTCACACACACGTGTACTCACACACACACACACGTGTACTCACACACACACACGTGTACACACACACACACGTGTACACACTCACACACACGTGTACTCACACACACGTGTACTCACACACACACACGTGTACACACTCACACACACGTGTACACACACACACGTGTACTCACACACACACGTGTACTCACACGCTACTACTGCTCGATGCCAATGAGGCTCAGTTGACGCAGCACGAGAGAGCAGGAGACCTCCTTCTCCTACTACTACACTACTACTACACTACTACTACTACACTACTACTCCTACTACTACACTACTCCTACTAGACTACTACTACACTACTACTCCTACTACTACACTACTCCTACTAGACTACTACTACCCCTACTACTACACTACTACTACTACACTACTACTCCTACTACTACACTACTACTACTACACTACTACTACTACACTACTACTACACCAATACTACTACTGCCCCTACTACTCCTACTACTACTAGTACTCCTCCTTGCCGCGCTCCTCGCGACTCCTCCACTCGGCACGGGCGGCGTGTGGTGGTGGTGATGGTGGTCACCGTGTGTGGTGGTGGAAAACATGGTGGTGGTGGTCACGGCAGGGGCGGGCTGCCAGCTCACGCCCAGCCCCCTCGCACTGCCCACACAAACTCTTCTGGACACGCACACACACACAACACACACCACACACACACCACAAACACACACCACAAACCACACACACACTATGTACACACACACACACAACACACACCACACACACACCACACACACACACTATGTACACACACACACACCACACACTATGTACACACAAACCACACACACACACCACACACTATGCACACACTCACTATGTACACACAACACACACACCATACACTATGTACACACTCACTATGTACACACACAACACACACACTATGTACACACACAACACACACACTATGTACACACACAACACACACACTATGTACACACACAACACACACACTATGTACACACACAACACGTGCGTTTGCTATGGACAGCTCATAATTCGTGTGACCGTCGCCCCGTGCAGAGCTCGCGTCCCTCGTCATGCGAAGAAGAAGAGGGCTCTTTGGTGAATGTGGCTCCCCTGGGCTTCACGAGACGTGCCGCTGCTGCTGCTACCGCTGCATTTACAGCGGAGACGATATCAGCCGCGGTGTGGCGAGCGCGCACGTGGCTCCCTGGTGGTCTAGTGGTTAGGATTCGGCGCTCTCACCGCCGCGGCCCGGGTTCGATTCCCGGTCAGGGAACTCGGTTTTTTTTTTTATAAATTTCAGTTTGGATAATGATGAACCAGGACAAAACTGACACCTTTATTCAAGGCATCATGTTTGCAATAACCACAACACAAGTAGTCAAAAAAGCAAACAAAAAGAAGCAACTCTGATAATGATAATAATATGCACTGTCCTTGAAGTTGATTGGTCCACACCCGAGACGGCTTTCTTTAGAGCCTAGTCCCCATTGGTGTTGGACCAGATGACACCAGAAGGCGTACAACTCAAACACAGTGCAATATCAGAGTATTGAGAGCTCAGGGTAAGCATTTACACTATCAGTTTTGTACCAGTTTAAAAGGGTAAAAACCTACTACTAGATGAACCAGGAGTCGCACTGAGGTTGCCCCGGTTCATGGTGCTATTTGCGTAATCGCTTTGGCGCATAGAAACCACTTTGTATGCATGGTAATGTATTACTCATTGAGGGAAAACGTGCTTTGATGTTATTGCTCGCGTGTTCGTTTTAGTTGGGTTATTCATTTTTTTTACCCAAGTGTTATGAAGAAGGTCCACTTGAACGAAACGTCGCCTATTGCATATACTGTTTTCATTTAAGGGACAGTCTTATTGATGAATGCGATTAGTTTATTTTCATTTCACTGGGGGTTTAGCTTCGTAATGATAATTGCAGGCATTAGAGGCCGCTATTTTTACGATATTGTATTGACAGTACTATACTGTAGTCGTTTTTTGTAACATTTTAATAAAAACTTGACATTTGTGAACTTGCGGGAAGATTGGGTGACTCGTGACGCAGATGGCTTCGTTTTCCATTGAATATTTTCCGGTTAAAACGAGGCCCTGCCGTCTCCTCACCGAAGCATTGTTAGACGGTAGATTGTGTCTATAGTTCATAAGGAAGATGTTTTATGAACTAGACCTGTTCATCATCTTTACTCAGAGTTCAGTATTTCCACTTCCAGGAGAAAAGTAGCGAACCAAAGAAGAGGGGGACAAAAATCAAACTTTTAAATAGAACAGCCACCTTCTTGCTGTACTGCCTCCATGCGGGCAGCCCTCTGCTGGCCCTGCGTGTGGAGGTGATTCTCTTGCGTGATCTGATACCCAACCAACACCTCTGCCAAGTTGCTTTATCACAGATGTGCAAACATGTTTAGCTCCACGATTAATGTGTGTACGTTGACAGTATGAATGAAGCACGTCCACTCGTTCTGCTGACGGAGGCTTCCCCACATCATGCCCGTCACGGAAGCCCTTTGACCATACTTCACCATACTTCACCATATTTCACCATACTTCCCCATATTTCACCATACTTCACCATCATCAGCGTCGACGATAGCAGCTGTTGTGTGGCGACTGCGCACGTGGCTCCCTGGTGGTCTAGTGGTTAGGATTCGGCGCTCTCACCGCCGCGGCCCGGGTTCGATTCCCGGTCAGGGAACTCAATTTTTTTTATTTTTTTTTCAGTTGGGTTAATGGTGAACCAGAAATCGAACTGAGGTCGCCCCGGTTCATGGTGCTATTTGCTTTATCGCTTTGCACATAGAAAGCACTTTTAATCATGGATAATGTATTACTCATTGAGGGTCTCTGCAGTTTACAGAGATGGCACGGCTACCCTCTCTATCAACAAAGGGTTTGAACCCTCGGTTGCTGGCTTGGGGTTGAGAATACAGGACAGTAAATCATTGTATTGGTGCCACAACAGTGTGAAACGTGAGCCCTGCTGGGCGAAAGGCGGCCAAAGGCGCGGCCATGCAATGTGTTGCTCCCACCACTGCTGGCGGAAGGGCCACCACTGGAGGGCGCTCTGGAGACCCCCCAGACTCCTAGAGGACGCGTTGACTCTTCTCGCACGCGGGCCAGATGGCTTGAAGCCGCGCTCTACCCCCACCACACACGCCACCTGCCGATCGAAGGTGGAGTTACACGCCGTTCACGATGCTGTGTGGACAAGGAGCTTTCCGATCATTCTCAGAAAACGTTTCCATGGCCCTGAACAGAACCGGCGACCTCTGAACTTGCGATTCTATTTGCGCAATATTCGGAGTGTGAAAGTGGCTCCTGCTGGGGATTTCAACGAAACCAAAAAGAATGCAGCACTGTGCTCTTACTGGTACATTGGGAATTTTATCATTTGATATTATACACCACTCGATATGTGCACACTCCCTGTAGATTGTATCATCTGTGTAAATATCGTGCTCAATGTTGCATTTTTACATGTTTGCCTTCCGCTAGAACTTGAAACCTATTTTGGGGTTTTAAGAGACAAATATTTAAACCAAGAACACTGGCATCATTAGTCGACGTCGCCTTTTCACATTTGCGAACTTGTCCTGACATATCGGTTGGATGTGTCAAGCATCATACATGTTGTCATTTGCCGATTTCACGTTCATGACTGTTGCCTGCTTTCCATGGGCAGTGCAAAGCATGCCGACCCCCAGTGCCTGCCTCAGGCTGCATGTCGAGCTGATGATGTCTCCACACACCAACCCAGTGGGCTACACCAACCTCTTTGCGTTCCAAAACGAGCTCCCCAAGGCAATGCCGTGGTTTGTGTTCCCACGACCTTCACTCACCCACGCACCCACGTCTCCACCCATGGTGATTACTGTCGACGAGACCGGCACGCTAATAGTGGCACGTGTTCCCTTTTAGCAACAGGCAAACGGTTAAGACGATTCTATAACAAATTTAAATACGAAATGCTTCGACAAGCTTAACACACCAACCATAAATAAGTTTACAAAGTACTTATATACGATGAATTATGGACAAGAATCGATATTAATCCCATAATTGACGCATCGTTAGGTGCCTAAAATATACATGGTAACTATATAAATACATGGGATGCTGCCACAATGTAATGGTTAGCACGCTGAATTGCATTACAGAGGTTGCTCCTTCAATATCCTGGCAGAGCATTTAAAACAATGAATACGTTTCTTAAATCCTCCCGCCTCGATCCACCGAGCACTATAAATAGGCCCATGAGTCCAGTGGTTGTATGTTGGGTCCACTCATCTCTTCTGAGACACCAGGCCAGTGTGAGGTAGGGCAACGTACCCGATAGAGCAACTCTCTACAGATCCCTTTGCACATCCGATTACACGCTTGGCTACGTACGGTGCGAAAGAAAGTCAACATACAGTGGAGGCCCTTCTGCCAGCAGTGGCGTGAGCAAGCAATTGCAAGGCTCCACCTTTACCTAGCTTTTACAATGTAACACGTAAGCATGTTTGAGCTGAAATAAATGTTCATGGTGCATCCACTGCAGTGTTTTCTTTGAAACTTTACCTGAAAGCCAGCGATTAAATCGTCAACCATGTTATATTACCACCGATGTTATATTTTCCAGCACCAGAGAGTAATTTAAAACTTCAATGAACATAACTTGAGCTGCAGTACAAAGTAACCGTAGCTTAATAGAATATACAAAATGCACATTTAAAAGACCCCTGGTGCTATGTCACGCAGTTTAAAAATCACGATATACAGTCTGAATTAAATGCATTTATTAATGGATTTGGATATGCTTACAGAACATCACCAGCGCTAGTGCTAAATGTGTTAGATAATAGGCAAACAGTAATGGCTACAGCAAACACAGCAACGTACATGTGAAATAAAACTTCTAAAAATAGACAATACATTGCATTAATTATACTGCAATAGACAATACATTGCATTATTTTTAAACTTTGTCCCATCAAATGCATTGCAAATGGAATTGATGACCACTTTGTGCTAATGAAATTCATAAAATACCATGTTTTCTTTTTCTACATACACGTTCAAAAGTATACATTAGAATCTGCATTTTTACATATGATACAATCACATCAGACTTGCCCATTCAGCTCGGTGCCTTTGGGAATTTAAATGCTACTCCATCACAGTATACGATTATTGTTTTTCTCAATATGTACAATGGTGACGGATATTTTGAACTATATTTAAATGGGGCCGTCTAATTTATCAACAAATTGAAATGTTCACAAGTTTGCTGAATTTGTTGAAATGGTGACACATTTGAATTTTAACTCCAGTGTATAACACGAGTTATACTATTTATGTAAGTGATGTTTTCACTGGAAAATTAGCTTGCATGCCAGTTTCCCACATTCACAATCTCGAGTGACAAGGCAGGAAGTAAACAGGCAATCATTTGTGCATTATACAGATCGTAATTGATACTCCAACCAGTTACTCGATGTCCATTCCTTAAATCCCTCCGTAGAGTCCAACACTTGTTAATGGCTTGCGGTTGAGGAACCAATTGCTTAAATATTGCAAACTTACAACACAAGACTTGTGATTTTTTAAGCTTTTAAACTGTGTTCAGTGCTCACTACACCAACCGATAAAACACTTGATAAATTGTATTTAATAAATAACAAACGTGATAACTTGTGTTTTAAGTGCACAAAGCTTGAAGTGAACTAGTGGATTTGAACTTTGGGATCCGGTAGTTAGTGGCTGCATGTGACAATGTTGTTGTCACCAGAGCTGACTGCAGTGCAAAATTCCAAGAAACTTTGTGCATTGTTGTTGTCAGTGGCATGTCTGATATCTAAGCACACATCCATAGACCAGCAATGGTTCAGTGGGATAAAAATACATTACTGCAAATATATTTATATGTATATACACACATATACATATAAAACACAAAACACACACATCAGCGATTACATATTTTATATATTCAAATCAATGCCAGCACACTGAAATACACAAGATATGTTCTGCATAAACAACACGCTTGTATAGGCCACAAATGTGCAGTAAAATATTCTGGGGTTTACCATCAGTGTGTAAATAGACGAGAGAAATTAAGGAAGATTTATTATCAGATTAATCAAGGGCTACATATGCTGTATGTACCTATAGCTAAAGGAAGTGAAATTAGCTACTGCATGTTTTAAACTATGCAGATATTTTACAAGTGTTACAATTAATTGCAAGGTTAACCCCAATAATGTGATACACTTCTTAGGGTTGAAAATGCTGATAATTTGCTTTCGTCTTACAGGAAGTGTAACAATATGTAACAATGCACTTAATGTTTTTAGATCGTAAAGTATGTTGTAGGCAACACTTGTTTCGTAACACGAGTGCAAAATGATCATGTATATAAACCACACCAGTCAAAACGAGAGCCATTAAGAGTAACGAGTCAACGGGAAGAGAAGAGAATAAAAGCATTCCACAGCTCGATATTTGTAGATTGGTCCTTGCGTGGCCCCCCTCTGAGGGGCTCTGACATGAAGCCAAGACGACGCGGCACGCTCACGAGAAGAGTCTCAACACGGAGGGCTCGGACACTACGCCACGTGACGTCCGGCTGGATTGGCCTCGATTTACGATTCACAATCGCTTCAACAGTAATTGACAATCAATTTCTACAACCAATATACATCGAGCGAAACATATCAAAGTAACACTATTTCATAAATCATACACATCTAAAATTGTTTTTACCAAAAGCATAAAAAAACACGTATATACTTTCTTAATTTCCGTCATTCAATAATCATTCGAGAAATGCTCCTTAGAATGAATTGCATTTGTATAGTACACCCCAGCAGCTAAGACAACATCCACGTCTGCTGATACTTTGAATGCGACAGATCCGTTTCGACTTTCGGGGCTATTTCTAGAGAATGAAATGTCCAACGAAGCCACGAATTCAAGTGAACGCATCTATTTCGAAAGGGAGAGTGAAGAAATTACACGCACAAAAGTAATCAATTGCAAAATGTAAGCGTAACAACTCAGACTCAAGAGACAGGACCGTTTGGTGAAATGAATGCTGTGCCTCCATGTTGACACGCCCATGAGACAGACGCTCATCTTCCAGCATTCTCAAGTCATTCAATAAAATGTAGAATATGAATAAGTGTACTCTCCTTAGTCTCCCGACAGACTTTGAGCGTTTTCTCCAGGTCGTGAAGAAAGCTGCACCATTGTAGAACACGTTAGATATATATACGGATGTAGTTTCCTTGGTCCATTACATTTTTCCCCACCCAACTTGTCCTCTGAGTGATATAAATATTGCGCATTCCGTACGATGATGTAGGCTCTGAGTGGTGCCAAGAAGCGCGTTGGAAATATACATAACCACTAAACACTTACAGTTACTGTATTCTTAAGTTGCAACACTGCATACGTTTCACTTCAGTTGAAGACGTCCGCCAAAAAAATATTCAAAGCATTGTCGTCATTCTTCTCGCGTTTTAAAATTAAATCAACTCAATGGTGTCTGGCAGTACAATGATTCAAATGCCCTTTGAATTATGATCAAAATATATAAATTACCCATTACAGGATAAACAGGTTCCTTCTACACTGATGTTCTTGAATATTTTGAAACTCAAGAGTAGGCATTTAATAGTGCATAACATTTTAACGTAAAGCTCAACAGCACATATTGGCCTGGAAAAAAAGCATAAAAACTACTTAAAAGACCTCTTAATAAAACCCAACAGTTAACGCTTAGCAGTTTATATATTTAATCCAATGAACATTTCACCTTTTCAACGATGATATAAAAATGATTGATTTACCAGGAAATGTGGCACACAAAACATTTCCATACTTTGGACCGTAAAGAAAAAAATCCCTTGTAAACGGGGAATTTTTTTAGCAAAAAGTTCAGCTTAATCTTAATACATAATTATTTTTAGAAACTTACAAGTGATGTCACACGTAGCTAAAGCAAAACTACATGACAGTGCGTGTTATAAGAAAATAATCCAGTGAAGCACTTGAACGAAACTAGTCAATCAATTAACAAGCCTGCAAGAGGACACGTGGCCCACCTGCTATTGGCCACATGTACAATGCACTCCACGAAAACTTTGCCAATCAAATTACCAGGTCACCATTGTGTCAACCATTCGCCGACTTACACAAACGCCTTCAATGCGAGCTGAAATTGACTTATACGCGTTTTAGATTCGTCAGCACCGCAGAAGATATTCTAAACACAATGGACGCGTTATCCTTATGGCCAGTTAGGATGTATGGATGTTGAACTTATTTCGCACCGTACGTAGGCAACCGAGCAAATCGGAGATAATACATTTCATATTTACCAGGCGCAATACATGTTGGGTCAATTACAGTAGAGTACGTGCCAATAATATAGTTTAATAATCGCACAAACTAACTGGGTTAATGAGAATGCAGGGGAATCTTGACTACAATCGTGATGTTTCATTAATCAACACATTGTGGCATACAGCATGACGTGGAAAAGTCCCCAAGAGGAAAAGTTAACAGCCAAATTTCAAATCAGCTTATTCATTGACCGAAAAAATTGTAAATTTTTGGCCGGGAGTGGCAGTCAAACCATAAGAGGGGGGTGTAGTACACCAAGGACATTCCGTTCTAGGTTGAAGTGTGAGATGCTTGCAACTCAGCTATTGAACTTTACACTCAGGGTTAATTGAGATCTATATACGGTAATATCTCTGTTAAAGGGAAGCAGAATGGGCTAACCCAGGCACCACGTTCTAATGCCATTATTTAGGCATTTCAAAGAACGTGTGTCATCTTATTGGTGGCTCCAAAGCAATAATTGTTTGTGTGCCAGTCTCTGGGTGAACCGTCAGACACAATCCGTGTGCCACTGGATCATTTAGAACTCAATGGTTTAGAGAACATAACGACCCTACACACTAAACCCGTGATGTCATCATGAAATGCACTCCCTACAGGTGAGCTTGAAGTATAAAAAAACAGCTATGCACTTGCTTTTCACAAACACTGCACACTTAAACATTAACATTGTCATGCAGACATTCTCATTTGTATTCCGATTGTCTAAATGCTTTTCTAATAGGTGCATGATCAAAGTAAAACGTTTAAACAATTGTGAAATACTATACGAGTGCAGGTGAACGAGAGCTTGTGCATTGGCACGTGCAAAGTGCCTTGCAAATACTCTCAAGCATCGCAGTTCTGAACACACACAGGAACTAATCACTCCTCACTTCGAATAACAGACTGGGTATTCAAATGCTTGCATCATTCCTACATCAAAATAAACCACTTCAATATGAACTACCCCACACATTGTACAGCCACTCCAACATCTGCATATTAGCATTTCAGTGAAAAAGTGCATATGAACCAGAACATTTACAACATATGGCCATAGCACAATCTGTATTTATACAGATGCCTATTTTTTATTCAAACAACACCCATCCAGAGTGAAATTGTGAATTTGCAATGATCAAGGTGGACAATGATCAAGGTACCTTCAGATTTTAACTAAGGTCCAGCAATGTCATAAAAAGTAAATTAATACCTGAACCTCCATCTACCTACCACCAATGGGCAGGTGCTTAAAGCTGTCATTCAGATACACTTATTATGACTTGTTATTCCTGAGCATGACAATTGTGTTGCACTGCTAGTTCACAAGAACAGCTAATATGATATTGCTTACAATAACCACATCACCCACACCGGTGCATACTCTTATACTTGCCAAGTACAGTACTAGACAACGCAAAATGTGTGCGGTGACATGACGCTCCGTGAAGATGCTCAACACTTTTACCAGTGGGTTGAGACTTCCATAACAATCAGAAAAGAGCATCTGTTGCCTAAAACAAATATGCGAAACAGTTAATGAGGGGTTGGCTGCATACATTTAGAAACGGTGTCAATAATTGCATTAAAATAAACTTGACTATGATGGCAGTGGTGTATACGTACACGCAGAGAGCACACACAATTAACACTGCCTTGCAACTGAAAGTAAAAACACACAGCTCATAATTCGGGCAACAGCCCTCAAGAAGGAACAATGCCAGAAACTTTACAATTAAAAAGCAGTGTTTATGACAATGGTGAGATTAATTGTTTTAAACGCCTATCAACGTTCTAATCTGTAAAGCGAAACTAATGTTTGAAGCAATCTGCCAGAATAACACTTGGGCTGCGGTTGACAACTGCTATAAAAAATGTCTTGGAGAAGTCATGCATTGCCAAAGCAGATGTTCTTTTGGGAACCATTACATTTACACAAGCCAGATATGTCAGCTAAATACGTTTTGAGCCACACAGCCCATCTTCACAATGTGACTTAACCAGTGCGCAAAGCTCGTCAATCCCAATGTATAAAAACTTCTGTTATGTCCATAGCTGGTACAAAGGAAACAATGTTTGGTAAACCTCATCTGTAGTGACGATCAACACGTTTTGACATCAGACACCTTCTTCTAGTGCTTTGATTGATAACAGGGAGGTAAATGTTTACAGATGAGTTTCAATACAGTTTGCTTGTGTTGCGAACGAAACGTAGTGATATTGTTATTATTTAGAAAAAAGATTATATCTACGTGGCTTTACCGAAAGACCCAAAGAATAGTTTATAAGATGTATTTTATGAAATTGGCCAGGGCTAAAACACTGCCATTTTTGCAGCTGAATAATTATTTGGCAGTAAAAAAGAAGACATGCCTTCAAATAGAAATAACCTTTTGGGTAAAGGTTACTGAAACTCTTCAGTTAATTTAAAGTAAAGTTTATTACTTTAAATTGCTTGGCAGATAACACAACCGAGAATTCGAAGGTCATTCCCATCCGTGCTGCAAATATTGGGGGGAAATGCAACAAATATTGTTTTTATGCCAAGTGGAAAGGTACTCACATGGAAAAACATTTTTGCGAGTGTTGTCCATGGTAGTTATTATGGATATGCATATTGAGGATGTGCTTACCATTTTAGAATATGAAAAAACCCGAGATTTTTAGGGGCATACATAGCAAATGTCAGGTGATTGAGTTTTTATTCTGATTCCAAAACGTAAAGTGATGACACCAAGGTGCCACTTCTGCCAACTGCCACCAGCGTTGAGTGAAATCACTTTGTGTGGCTGTGAAGATACACATACAAAACAAGGTATATGATCCAGAAAAGCCAAAGAGATCAGAGAATGTCCTTAAAAATCCAGACATTTATATCCTAAACGCATCCCGAATGCATATGGCCGGCATGTTCACAAAAATGTAATTCAATGGGAAAGCTGGTCAAGAACTACAGAAAATCCTGTTGCCTGCTTACCCAAATATCGTGTAGCATTTCAGCCAAAGTTGTGCAGACTCGACATCAAAAATAATGAAATACATCTTATACTAATGATTTCAATAATGAATGTAAAATCAAGATTGATATGTATGCAAATCTAATGCTCATATAATTTTAGGATAACAAAATAACCAAGAACAGGCAGATCACAAAAACGAGTGGGTCCACGAGAATCATTACATGCAAAGGACAGCGGGGGGGCAGCACGAATCACAAGCAATACTGCAGCGCTGACCTTTGTGGGAACAAAGCACAGACCAATAGCTGCATAGCAATACTTTGCCCTATTGTATCCAATTAGGACTGTGTTGTAATTTCCATTTTGTACGGTTCACAATTCTCACAGCATTGAATGTGTGTATCTTCAGAGATCACAAATGCATGAATTTTGTTTATACTTAGCCTTGTATTGAGGACATTTTTGGATGGTTCATACTTTCTTGTAAATTACACAAACATGTACACAGATCAATAAAAGGTCCTGTGAATGACTTGATTAAAATAGGCTTGTTATTAAATTCCTTGTAATCATGTCTAGGTACGCAATAATTTTGAAAACATTTGGCAATTTAAAGGTATTTTTATTGCAGACCGACCAATTTTACAATATTAACACTTTGCTGTGCCAATGTTATAGTTATTATGTCGTTATATTTTGCCTCCTAATTCTTTTCAGAAAACCCATTGGGGCTTTTGATGATGTAAGTTCTCTTGGTAACGATTCCAGTCAATTCCAGAAAGCTCCACCAGTCCTTACCCTTGTACTTGCCGTTTAATATTGGTACGCTGGCAAATAATCTTTAGCAAAATGTTGTAGTATTAAAATGCATGGCTAGTGAAGTGATTTGTTCCTGTCTCCAAAATAGTAGTTCGTACCTATCCAGCATTCTTGCAGCATATATCCAAGGATGTTCCACATTGAAAAATGACCAAGTGAATTAACATTTTATATCCAAACCTAACTTTAAAAAAACAAAGTTGGTATTGTAATTCTGCCAATTTCTATTACACAATTAATTGGGTAATAAAGTTGGTGATGAAGTCCCCTGCTTGCTGGCCTGCAAGGATTGTTACAGCCTTCTAACACACATTGTTTCTGGCCTTTCAAACATGTCAAAAATACTTTCACACGCATTCAGCTATATATGTATGTTGAACTTCTTTCGCACCGTACGTAGCCAACCGTGCTAATCGGAGGTCCTGAGTGAAAATTTCCTGAAACACATTTGCTTCAGTGAGACAAAGTGAAAAAATTGTCAACTTGGAATCCATAAATGCCAGCATTTCAAGTGTCTGGGCACACATAAAATCAAAGATGTGGGCATCACAATAAACATCTAGGCATTACAAACAGCAAATCAAAGATATTTTTTTATGACGTGAATAGATGGAATATTTTTAATATTTTAACATTTTGTTTCATTTTTCTCTTTTTTAGTCACCTGTCTGTAGCTATTGAAACCCTGTTGATACCTAATGACAAACTCAACGTGCTAAAATTTCAACTGAAGACATCTTGCGGAAAGAAAATAACCATCCCCCACGGGAGTCCTTACGCTGCCATCGCACAAGTGCTCAACGTGCAAACACTCACTCAGGGTGGTCGAGGGTGACGATTACAGAGCTACTGTGCGCCCGCCTGCTTGACAAAGACAGCGTTCGGCAGACAGGGCCGTGGCGCAGACTGACAAAACGTACAATTGCTTCGCGTGCTCAAGACGACTGCCGTTGGCTCTGCCAAGACGACAGACGAAGCGCTGTCCCCCGCCCCAGCGGACAAGGGGAGGGGGGGAGTCGAGGTTCTCGGCCCATCAGGCGTTCTCATCCCGGATCTCCGTCAGGATCTTGAGCAGGCTCTCCAGGCCAAACACGTAGCCGCGGTCGTGCCCGTCGTGGATGGTCTGGTCGTCGCGGAAACCCTTGAAGGTGGAGTGCGCAAAGTCGATCATGCGAACGTCCACCTTGGTGTTGAGGCCGCCTCCGTTCCCGCCGGCGCCGCCTCCGCCCGCGGCGGTGGTCGCGACGGCGACGTCCTGCTGGTTGCCCTGCCCTGTCGCCTCCAAAAGCTGGCGCCGCAACTCGACCTTGCGCTCCTTTCCGTCGTAGATGATGAGCAGCGAACTGGAGTAGAAGCGGTAGGACACCTGCCGCTCCAGCACGGCCTTGAGCGTGCGCAGCTTGCCGATTATGGGATCAAGGAGGTCGCGACGGAGGTGGCGCCCGTTAAACAGGAACTGGAAGAGGGTTTCGCGGAAGCCCTCCTCGGACAGCCCCCGTCCGTAGTACTTGTTCCGGCACAGAAAGTGCCCCGTGTCCGTGTGGTACACCTGCAGCGTACGCAGCGGGAGAGATTCACGCAAAGACCAAACTGTTCCTGCGTTCGCAACACAGCCAGTCCGCACGCAGCGATTTGATTCCTGAAGGTGCCCAGCGTGAAAGTGTTCTCCAAGGATAATGCGAGTGACTCGCTGATGCCATTATAAAATAGAGTCATAAGTGCATTTCTACTGCATGATAAATATCACCTTCAATTCTATTATAAAATGTTTACAACTTTGTACAAAATAATCATTTCACTTTAAATATATATTTAAAAATAATTGTAACTAAAGTATCAAAATCTGGCTCTCATAACACTAGCCCTGAATGTGCCACGAGTTACAACGCTGTTATGCTGTTGATATCAAAACCAAGACCTCTGAAATCACACACTAGTGTAACAACTGCTACCAATGCGTCTGCTCATCGATTAATCTTGAACCCTCAGGCTCATGATACATGTGTTGAGTGTAATAAGTCATGTTTTTCAATTGGTATATGTAGACGGTGTATGTAATGGGTTCAGGTCACCCCCACCGATACAATCACCACAATGTTAATAAAAAATAATCTATTCTCAAACCATGGACCAGAATTACAAAATTCAGCAGTGGGGACGTAAGAAGTCTGAATCGTTCCACTCGCAAACCACCAAAGCAATGTGCAAATGACGATCCAGAAGCCCTGCCAGTGTAACACATCATCCCTACAACAATCACCCTCTGTAGTTTTTCAAACAAGGTTAGGCTCACAAGTTTGAGTCATTAAACATATCTATATACAATTGTGACACCAAATAGCTGACCCTGGAAGAATGACGATATGAGGTTTCAGATTCTCCTTATTTGATCAATTTCACAATTGACTACTGCAAGACAAAAATGACACACCAATAGCTTATGTTTATTCTGCACATTGGCCACCACCAGAGGATGAACTTAAACAAAGCCAACGAGAAGGACGTTGCCACTAACAGTTTAATGCCAAGCGACGTGACGCACAACTGCAATCCAGCTACTTGGAGGTGCTGCTAGTGGCTCATCTACTGATGAGAATTGCGTGACACGTGCAGCTGAAAGGCAAATAATGCCTACAGGATAATTCATTGACATGTACAAACGTAGACAGCCACTGGCCAAATGATTTGTTGAATCGCCACGATTCAGTGTCACAATTCTTGTCTCGTGACTTGTTTTTTGTCTGAATAGTACATTCTTGTTCACTCCATTTTCCTAAATATTGCATGAGCATATCAAGAGGACATTTGGCATGAGGGCAATTATTAATCACACAAATCGTGGCATATGATCCTTATAGTGTTACCCCGGGGTACCAAATAATACAAAATGGCTGAGGCAATTAAATACTTTATTTCTGGAACACTATTTTTTCCAGGAGTGTACTTCATTCCGCGACTGGGGTACCAATCAATCCGAAATCAGTGCTACTCCGCGATGTTGAAACACCAAAAATCAGCATAAAAAAATCCGTTATCAAAAAATTCAACTTTAAATAGTGCATCATGTACATTATTTTTGGCGACTCTGTCCCACCGCGCACATAAACGCCACGATCCACCTGGCGCGGATCATTCTGTTGTCATGTCGTTCAAGCGCAGCGAGGACGAATGAGCAGAAGAGCTCAACAAGCGAATGCACTCCATGTCCGGATATGGGCAGGATCATAAGTCTTATCCAAAGCTGCTCAACCTGCCTACATGACTTAAGTCCTTAATTTGTCATAACAGTATGCACAATGCAGTGAAACTGCTCTTATCTTCATTATTGTGACCTACCAATGTCTGCAGCCAGGATCAATCGATGACAATCCTATTACCTGCAGATATTTAAGAGATGAGATGCGTTGCACCGCTAATTCCTCCTGTTTGATAATACTTCTCTTGTCCGTATGCATCTGTGTAGATAGGCTTTTTTTGCGGTTAAGCCATAGTCCCCACATACCGCTCGTATCAATGTGGATAAGAGCAGCGGCGACCGACTACTCTGTCATGTAACCTTGGTATAAACGCTTGTTGCAATAAAAACAGCGCATTGAAAACGCATACTATTTTATGTACTGTTTACAAAGTGTGTTCACAAATCCACACTATAAGAAACACGATGATTAACAGAGGGGTGTAAATAATTTTTTCGATAGTGGATTTAAATACATGTACTACAGGTAAGTAGTTTTCAGTTTTAAAGGCATAGTTTAACAAGACAACACTTGCCACCATCATTCAAACCCGTTGGTGAAAAAGAGCTAAGTTTTTGTTCACATTATAATATGTTTATGCGAGTGCTGGTGGCTTATGGGACCCCGGGGTCTCCCCCGCCATAAGGTTCAAATGTACAAACGACGTGACGATTCTACAGGCACCGTTGCTTCTGCCTCTGCGGCGGGAGCGCACGTGAGACCACCTGCCTGCATGCCGCACACACGCACGCCCAGCTGGGCGGACGTGCTCTGCTGGCACTTGCGTGTCTGCCGGGCCGCCTTCTCCTCGGACGCGTCATCGCCGTGCTGCCGCGTGCCCATCTTGAGGTCCAGGATGCAGGGCAGCTTGAACTGGGACACGACGTTCTCCAGCAGCAGGAACTCTGCGAGTGCCGCCGTCAAAGGAACCAGCCGCCTTCAGCGCAATTTACACGGGACGGTTATTCCTCGCACCGTCTCAAGTCTCATGTTGGTGGAAAAACCGTTTGCGCCCAATTTTTAAGTCACTGTGCCAATCGCTTTTTAGGAAACAAGGGTTTCATTCGTAAGTTTCATTCCAATATTAAGTGCTTTTTATATTTGTTTGCTTATTGCAATACCTTTAAAACCTTAAACCTCTACATCCACTGAATCAAAACGACTTAAAAAATCACACCAGGCTCAAAAGAAAGCTGTCTCTGGTGTGGACCAATCAGTTTCAAAGCCAATGCATATATTGCTTTGAAGCTTTCGTGACTGCAGGAATGCGTACTCTTTGGTTCTTCCGGTAAAGTCACGTGGGTAGAAAATAAAATAAATCACGACGTTTCGGGAGCAGCACAAGCGTCTACCCAAGGACGACCGATTGTGTTGCGATTTATTTTATTTTATAAATATGTGACTTTACCGAAAGAACCAAATACAATGCATATATTATCAGAATAAGTTTTTTATTTGCATTCTGACCGCAAGTATTGTGGTTAATGCAGACATGATTCCTTGTAAAAAGGTTTAAGTTTGGTGTTTTAACATCTTAACACCTGTGTTGTTGACAGAAAAAAAGGGGAAAATCTATTCTCATATGTTAGTACTGGCAAAGGAGGTCCCATAGATAGCTGCTTGTGATTTAACTGGGATCTGCACAAGAAAAACATCACCTAACATTTTGTTCCGGACTCATTTGGCTAAATTCCAGCTCTGATAATGAAAATATCAGTTTGACTGCCCTACGATGAAAATGATCTCATATGGCCGAGCAGCGGAGAAAGTGCTGCCCCTACTATACGGTTCATAGGTCACTTGAGGAGAACTTAAGAGGTAACTCTGCAATATCCGCGTCCATAAGCCATTCGCGAATGCTCAGGTTTGCACTGCTCTACGAGAGAGACCCCCCAATGGATACTCCGTCTCATGAAAGCATAACGGGGATCCAATTGGGACGTTCATAAAATGAACACCGATGACACATTCTGCACGGCTGCATAGGGGAGGATACTGAACATCTTGCGGTCCTTGGACTCGGAGCGCATGCGGTTCAGCTGCTTCTTGTGGCAGCGCAGGCTCCACGGGTTGAAGCTGATCTTCTCGGAAGAGGAGCTGCACCCTCCATCGAGCATTTGGAAGGGAGCCTCCGACTGGATGTGCAGCTCAACCTTTGGGCTCTTGAGGTCTTGCATTCTGTATATACGCGCATATACAAACACGGCATGAACTTGGGATCATTTATTTCAATTCATTTGTAAGTGGCAGGAAGAAAGGGAACTGACACAGTGGTTAGTGTACTGCATTCTAAACCCGGTGAACTGAGTTCAATTCTCAGCCATGGCTGATATCAGTGATGAGTGATGTGTGAACAGCTCCTAGGGCCTCCACAACCCTGCACTCGCCAGCATGATGAAGTATCGTAAAAAAAACAGACGGCTGATAGCCATGAAGAGGCCTTCATCCAGCAGTGGAGTGACAAAGCACCATAGTTATTACGCACATGAAGCCCTACAAGAATCCTATTGGTAATAATTAGTAATTGTTGACAATTTCTGACTCAAACTCGGATAAAAATGCCAGTAATGATGCATGCAGTATTGCTGCTGCAAACTGCAATATGTATACTGCCACCACAAACTTGGCTCCCTAATTCAATCGCACTAGGGTCCAATTTTTTGGGAACGATAACAGAAGGGGACTGCTGATCAACGTTAATATGGCCAAGTAAAAAAACTGCAATTAATTTGCAGCCAACTCAGTATTGAGCCAAAACAATCTAAAACTTAGAAAATGCAGAGCAACGCAGTTACTTTTCCAATGCAGCAAAATTTATTGAATTGGTAAAAAAACGAATTGCTGCATTAGTATTAAATATAAAGGCAATGCCATCACCTGGATATGGTAAAGAACTCCACAATGCACATTAGATATGGCAGGAAAAGGGCGATACAAAAAAATCGGGTTACGTTTCCATGAGACAACTATGCACTGGATCAACGCAAGCCACCCACACACAGCGTGGCTGACGAAGCAAGATATTGTACAGGAGAGACGTGGACCCTATTAATAACACATTCTCAGGAAGGTCAAAACAATGTTAACAATAAACGACGCTTAAAATAAACTCAGTCGACTGGTTTAACTTACAGGGCTGCTGAAATGATGCAAGTATTCTGGAAACAAGTTGGCATGCTCGCGATGTGTGGAATGGCACCCCCTCCGTTTCATTTGATTCATTGGCAAGAATTTTCTTGAATGTTCTGAAGCCTACAAATGTGGGTGGTGTACCTGCGGGACTCGGTGGGAAACGATTCACATCCCAGCGATTCAATTGTTATCATGGTCCAGGGTAATGGTAAAAACTAGTTTTATTTAATTCGTTCCATCTAATTTTTGCCGTCTCTTTCATCTGTAAAGTTTGTTGTTTCTCATCTGATGCTGGCTCATTTGTTCGGTCTCATTTGTTTTGTCTGTCTCCCTTGCGTTGTCTATTTTACATTGCTTGCCTTGTTTAAATTGTCAATCTCCATTGTCGGGTCTTGCTTGCAGTGAATGTCTGTCATGTTTAGGCTCACTTGTGATATCTAAACAGCTTGCACTGCGTCTGATTTGTAATGTCCGGCTCATTTGTTTTATATTTGCACGGTGGTAATTAACACATTAGCATATCATTTGAATATACATTTTATACATAAATGAGTCAATGCATGTATTGCAAACAAAAGTACAGTAAAACCTTGGATTGCACGTAACTTGGTCTGCGAGTGTTTTGCAAGACGAGCTAATTTTTTTAATACATTTTTACTTGATAAACGAGCGAGGTCTTGAATTACGAGTAGTACGTACAGTATACGCTTTGTCTGCCGAGCGTCACGTGATCACAACTGAGCCGATTGTTCTTCTCTCTCTCTCGCTGCGGGATTGTGGGTAATCGTCCCCCATGCTCAATCTCAGTCGGCGTGCCTCGCTCGTATAGTCAACATCCGTGCGAGCGTAGACTGTTTACTATAGTGTTGTGACCACGTGTGTGTGCGTAAAGCATTGTTTTTATTTTGTGTCCAAGTGGAGTGACTGTTCTTTAGTAACTGTACTGGAACAATGGCCCCCTCCTCCTCTCCTCTCTCTCGTCTCCCTCACATCAGCCACGATTAAATGTATTTATAAATTTGATTACTTTATATTAAATTGAAATAATAAAAATATAAAAAGGTATTTTGTATTAAACATTTTTACATGAATATTTTTGGGTTGTGGAACGAATAATCTGAATTTCCACTATTTCTTACGGGGAAATTCGCTTTGATATACGAGTGCTTTGGATTACAAGCACGTTTCTGGAACGAATTATGCTCGCAATCCAAGGTTTTACTGTATTCGTTTTAAAGAACAAATCTATGCACAGTAACTTGCTACAGTAGATTTGCTACAAAAGTAGCTGATATCCCATTAAGTGACATCTCACACTGAAATGCATAGTGAAGAAGCCACCTTTAACCAACAGTGCAACTCCTGGGGAAATAATAGCAGCCTATTTTTATAAATATCTCGACAAGGCATTACAAAGACTGAGTAAATATTGCCACAGCACTAATTTTAATCCTTAAATATGTAAAACCGTACGTGAACACAAATTAAACGCACACAAACACATGCCATGAATACCAATGAGATACAGGGGCACACTTGTAAGCAGTATTTCCTTCATCGCTGAACATGTAAATGTATTTGTGAAGGCACACAGCTCGAAAGTGGAATTCCAATAGAGCTCCATGGACGTGAAACGGTGCATTGAATGTATTTGTTTAAGCGTCAACAGGTTGCTCAATTCACCATAACTGTTTTTATATATCTATACTTATATATAGACACACAATGGAATATAATAACCAAAATCTAACTACCACAATATCGGAACTGTTCAATAAAAAAACAAGGGATTTGCAAGTTACGTTCTGCTTAATAAGAACATCTGTGTGTAATCCAGAGGGCTTAAGGACCCCACAGACAAAGCATTGCATTGCCCAATCAAAATAAAATGTTGTCCAAGAAGAAGCTTGCAAAAACAGATATCGTTTGTAGACCATTTCGAAATAAAGTTACAGGGTTGAATCTGACACGCGAGGGATAAGATCCCGGTGCACTCGCCTGCCCAAAAATGTAAAACTCTCCAGTAGTGCGCGCCTGTGGTGATCCAGAAGAGACCACACAACGTATAACGGCGCAAGGTTCGAAGGAGACATCACAGCGACACACTCCTCCCGCTGCTCTCGACGCGGTCGTCCTACTGCCTGAATGTGAAATTGTAGTTGTTTGCTCTGCATCGACATCAGCCGTACGACAAGAAGAAGACTCACCCGCTAGTGGTGAACACGGAGCATTCGCTCGTGTCGCTGCCGTCGGGCGCCGACGAGGCCCTGTCGGAGCCGTGCTCGCTGCCGCTGGTCGAGCGCCGCAAGCTACGGCGCGAGTGCTTGCGGCGCGGCTGCTCGCTGGTGGCGCCGGCGTCGGCCTCGCCCGCGGGCTCCGACTCGGCACACAGGTGGGCGACGAGCGTGAAGTAGCCGTCGCTGTCCTCCTCAAAGTGCACCGACACCACGCCTGCGGGAACGCGAGATGGCGGGGGGAGGAGATGTTTAGCGGTGCTGAGCAAACGGGTCGGCAACCTGCTTAGGTTTGGCAATTTGGGTCCCACCTGCATCGCTCCTATTTCTCAGGAGTAAGGCATCGTGGACAGGCGTTATGAATGTTAATTTGTTTTACTTTTTTGGCTTGCAGAACTGTAATGGTGACTTGCATATTAAAATTATTAGTTTGTGTTATTTGCATTATTTTACTTCCTTTGATGCTTTCTCTGCACTGCCAATCTCAATAATACTAAAACCCAACACCTCAATTATCCCATTGAAAGTTCATTACTCCATCTAATATTCCCTCATTAGAACATAAGGGTACAATCCATGGAATTGACTAAGTGTCTCGTGCACATCAGAGGCAAACATTTTAACATTTAAAGTGCAGGAGTAGATATCAGGCAAAACAGCTGCATTCGTGTGCTTCATTCTCACGTTTATAATGAACATTGAAATTGCAAGATGTGTGGAAAACAAAGAATGATTCATCAGCCTCTCCTCTTGCTCACAAATGTATTTGAATGACTATCCAAGCAGGTAGGGAGTAACATTGCTGATACATACTTTATGAAGTATTCTGTACTGTGACAGTCAATATCCACTCGCTCTGAAAAATAACAATCGTTCAAGAGACTTCTTGTTCCTTCAACGTCACCAGAACAATTGTCAAAATGCCAAATATTTACAGAATAAAAGTCTTGAAAGCGAATGACCTGTGAAGGACAATGCCCGATGACTGAGGCACTATATTTCTACCTGCATAATGGAAGACGCAACCCGAAAGCAAACAGTGGTGATTGATGAATCCCGAGGCTGTGTGTCCCAGACAAACACAAGCTTCAAACTTCATGAGACAAAGGACATGAATATCAGGGTCAAGTTCAGTGCTATATCGCTCTGGCGAAGCCTCTGCATTCACGATGTATTTAGACTCATCGGTGACATCATTCATGTGCGCAACAATTCATGTAAACTGAAGAGAATTAAAAGCTTGCAATGTGTGACACAAGTGCCATAATGACACTCTAAACTCTAAATTAAAAGTCATTTTTTTCCATTAACAAATCCAGCCAAAGTATGTTCGAGATTTTTATTTTTGGTTTTGCGTTTCTTGCGTGAAGGAACACAGCCTTCGAAGGACTAACCACATTCCAGCAGGACTCCATTTGTTAAATAAAGGACCTCAGGTTATCAACCAATGACCAAAACTGTTGAAGGCATCACTTAAAATAAGGACCACCTTCACATTCTTATAACTGCTCCCCTCAAAAGTCTGTCCAACACGCTTAGTGCACAAGCCACACTGAGCTCGTAAAATAATTTGACTCGCTCTTAATCAGTACGCGCAGTGCTATGTGCGATTTAATCACGTACATGCTGTTCAGCTTCACCCTTTCGACACTGTTCCCTGGGGGCAGTAGGTGTTGTATTTAAAAGACAACTATTACCTGAACATTCAGAACTGAATTTGAAAAACGAAAAACCTTCTGTTTCCTGTAGTTCAAAGAAATAATTGGGAACAAATTCAAAGTTTGGTTCGCGCATCCAGAGCATGTTTCACTCGTTGGTAGCACATATTTTGCAATGCGCATAGAAAATAAATCACAAGACACAGCAGCTCAAGTGTCCATCTCAGGTATGTACCAAAAGCCTATACACTGTATTTAAAAACCGAAGAAAATGAAAAGCTTGCGATTCTGTTGTTCTCAGCTCGTGTAACCATTGAGAGGAAATCGGGGACCATTTAAACTACAAAATGTGTTTTTTGAGTCGGCAACGATTTTACAAAGCCCCGTTAATGAACCGCATTCCACTCGTAACAATTGATGGAGCAAAATACACTAACCATGCGGTATTTTGCTAAATGGATTGGTCCCCCCCCCCCCATTATTTGGTGCTGTAGACAAGCACCATGGCCTGGCGTCTCAGTGAAATCACAAGCATCATTTAACAGAAATCAACCTCGAGAGAACATAACTCAACGTGAATTTCAAATATTCATGTTGACATTCAAGTCCTCCTCCAAGAGTAACTGTATCAAACATTTACGAACGGCAGGTTATATTACCCCACAAATATTCCCACAAACACGGCATGTCATTTTAATAGTAAACATACAAAATGCACATAGGACACATTATTCGCGGCCTAATACCATATTGCATACAGCTGGAAATCAAATGCAGTAGAATTTACTGCATCAAATTTCACTTTAATCGGAGTAGCATTCAAACGCATAATAAATCTTACGATAAATTAAAAACATTTATTTTTTCCCCCAATTAGCTTATGGAAAAGCACATACTGCACATACCTGTCAAATGTTGAAGTTTTGTTTTGGTACTAAATATTTTATACAAAGCAATTTAGATTTATTTTTTCATGTTGTGTACAGTAATGATTGCTGGGTATTCATAAAGGGAGTGAATCGAAGTTCTCGCCGATATGATTTTTTTTTACAAAGTGTCCCACCGCAATTTATCTGGATTAGCGAGTCTCCACTGGATTGCGTGCTATGGCACTAACTGGGAATTGCTGGCCCTCAGCAAATGAAAAGATTAACGTTTCTAAAAATATGCCACACTGTAACTGCATTACACAAAGCATAGCTTAATCCTGGTTAAACGAAATCTGTGATTCTCTTCAATAAACAGATGATGTTTAAAAGTGTGCTGATTTGTTAGCCTGTGACCTGAAATGCAACACAGTCAGCAAAGCCATTTTTATTCAAGCCAAAGTAGTTTTTTAATCAAACAACTTGGCAATGTGCATCACATAGGATGATAATTAAGCATAGCAAACATACAAGTATACTTATAAACATATATACACGCAGAATGACGGTGAATTTAACAATGGCTCAGTCGACCATTGTACGAAGAGAAACATTTCACTGCCTGGTTCTCTTCACGGTTCACAGCATGAGCAGCCGGTGCAGCGAAGTAAATGATTCAGTCGTAACCCTCCACCACCCCACACAGCCAGTCAGGTTCGTCACGTAAACAAAACGTGCAAGTTAGTTACTACTTCAGCCCACCAGTGTGTTGGAGAGTAAATCCACCTTAATGACATTGATAATTACGTGATCTAACCCAAAAACCTTCATTATGAATAATATTGGTCGCGAAACCCCATGTGGTAAACTAAATTACGGTGTTTCCCCACAATTGATAAGTATATTGTAAATGTGGGACTGGTGATCTATAAAATGTGAGCATTCCTTTAGATACAAAATTTGATCCAGAAGGTAGTGTACGTGGAATATAGGCGGGGGAGCAAAGTACAGCACAACAGTGGATTGCGCTGCACTACCCTCAGCCATTCACCACGTAGCCCCGCAACCCGTAACAGCTGCATGGCGGCCGCACCGTCCAAGCACTATCCACAGGCTCAAACCCGCTGAGCTTCCCACATCTGCGATGACGAGGAGCCCCGTTACCTTTGTATAGCGGCGTGAACTCATTCATCTCCTGCGGCAGCGACTCGTAGAAGCGTTGCTCGCGCGCGATCAGCGGCTTGCAGATGGTGTCGTCGTCAAACTTCATCATGCTTGAGTGGCCGCCCACCTGGTGCACGAAGGGCTCCAGCAGCACTTCCCTGCGCGTGCTCCCCGTGCCCGACATGGCCCCCGGCGCCGCCCCCCCCCGGCACATCGCGCTCTACGCCGCCATGCGCCGCCCGGGAGCATGGGCCGGTGTCCCGGGCGACCGGCACTAGTCGCGGTGGCACGCCCGGCGCAAGGGCACCGGATCGTGTTCCGGCTCGCGGTGGCGGCGTTGGGACGACGATAAACGCCTCCAAACCGGTGTGCACTGCCGGCCTCGAGCACCACGCCACGCACATCAAAACCGCAGCGGCGACACTTCACGCTCCGGCGGGCTGCGAGTTAAGCGCCTGCGTGCCCCGCCGGCGCCCTGCACGTAACGGGAAAGCGGAGAGCGATGTTATTGCCGTGCCCGTCCGCGACGGCTGGTAAATCTTATGTGTTGTACTTTATCCAGTGCCTGTGATCAACAATAACAAGCACCGGTGCATAGGTGTTTTTGCGGTTGTGCATATGGCCCTCCAATGTGTTTTTAGGTTGTACCACGTATTGGTCGGCATGGTGTCTGACGGCTCACTCCACGTGCGAAAGATGTTCCCAGCACGTGAAGAAACTCCAGTTATAAACCACAAACACAACACATATCTTACCTAGACTTGTCACGATTACTTGGAATGCCTTTCTTTCAAATGACATGAGTTTTGTTTAAATGGACACACATGCTAAATGACCATAAATTCGGAGATTAAAGTGAACAAAACATACCCCGTCTAAACGCCAAGCAGTTACCTTAAACGCCTAATGCATGTCCTCTTTAAATGCTACAACTCAGTTAAGACCCACAAGTAATCCGTTTAAATCACCCAGGCAGAGAGCTTTTTAAATGACCTCCATTTAGCACCGTTAAAGGGACAGACTGTCATTTTTAAGGGTACCAACTTACATTTTTAACGACGGTGCGTTGTCAAAACACTCATGTAGAGAAACACCTACCGAAGGTTAACGTGTAGAGCGTTTACCACGGAGTCAATATTATGAGACAAAAAAACCTCCTTGAAAGGCACACGTGATTGCTGATGAGGATCTGAAAGTTAAAACCGGCCCGTAGTTGTCCTGCTTTGACAGTTGCTGCTGGAAAACGTACACACACATAGGGCAATGACTAATACTGCCGTCATAATTGTATACACTGGATGTTGACGCGATTAGCAGCAGAGGGTAGTGCAGCAAAATGTCAATGTTGTACCGACCTCCTATGCTCCCACTTCTATGCTCCCCTGCTTAACTAACCCAAACTGCTCAGTGTGGTGAAGTATCGTAAAATAGAAATAACTCAATCCGGTTGCAGCAACGTTTAATTATATACTTGTGGTTTATAAGTTTGAAACAATGCATTTAAAATCAAACCTTTGCCGTTTAAAAAGATTCTACATCCTGTGGTTCATCACGTGATGAACCATAGCGTAAACACTCAACAATAGCGTGTCTCCTAAAGTACCATCTAACTTCAACCAAAATTTAATAACTAAATAACTCGTTAGATTACCCTACAGTGAATTGTAATATTTAACCCAGTAATATCACCAATAAGTGAAAACTTTGACTAAATAGAATTGCAATTTGGTACAAGTGAACTACACTATTTAATAACCATAACACTGTAATAACAGTGAACTGCAAGAATGTTTAGAACAAATAACACCATAAACAATTGATTAGAATAAGTTAATTGCAGTAACGTTGATGTCATTTAATCAAAATCACCTTTGCTGCAAGACGTTTGGTCAGCGTGAGAGTCGGCCAAACCACCGCCTAGAGCCCCCCCTCTTGTGGAGCCCTTCCACCACGAGAGGCGAGCGAGCCCTTGCAGGGCTGCGCCTTTACATCGTCCCCGTAATCACATTGCGTAATCAGCGAGGTGTTATAATACACATCACGTGACCCAGTCGGCACAGTGATGCACTGTGTAGCAGACAACAGCTCGTCACTGCCAGAGAATAAAGCCGGAAAACTCGCGTTATGCTCCTTAACTCTGCAAGGAATTCCTATATGTAACTACAATAACGCTATAAATGCAGGCATAATGCATATTTCACATAGTTGTATATCCACGTAATAACAATATCGTGTACACATTCCATCAGCCACACCGCCCACACGTCACTGCTGGGGAGCGAATCTTATCAGCAGGATTTGGCTCAACATGTACAGGCAGTCAGTCTCTTAATCAGTATCGCCATTCGCTGTCTGTTTGGCTGCCGCCGCCGTGAGGAGCCGGGCCCCGGGTCACGGCACGCAGTGGGCGCGCAGGAGCGGGCCGGCCTACACGGACTCAAACGGCTGAAATAATGACGACGACGATGATGATGATGATTTACAAACCGAACAAAACTGTCAACACACACCGACATGACTACAGGAAACTGTAAATGGAATTGAAACTTGATGGACGTGGGCAAAGAGTTCATTATAAACCGCTAGGCCTCGGCCAATGCGAACCCACCTCGTTACTCCAGCCGGGGGCGGGGGGGCAATGGCATTGACAAACTGCTGCTGCTGCGGCTGCGGCTGCTGCTGCTGCGGCTGTCGTCGTCGTCGTCGTTGTGGCACAACGGGCGAGTGTCGTGGCTGGGGTCGCGAGGCGGCGCCGCCTCCTGCTGCTGCTGCTGCTCGTGAGTTGGGGCACGGCAAAACAACATGGCGTAAACAAGCCCCGCGGCGCCACGTCATCGCGTGGTGACGTCATCGCGTGCTGACGTCACCGGCACGCCGCATTTGCATAGCGACACAACAAAGATGCCCCCCCCCCACCCCCGTGTCGCCTGTGACAGAGAGCAGCGCCTGTGAATGCCGGCACGGCACACGAGGGGTGGGTGAGCAACACCACGCCCGGCCGCCTTTGTCCCCCCCTCCCCCCCCAGTGAGGATGTTCACGCACCGCGCGCCAGGTGCTCGTTTGAGGCCTCAAGTCCACCTGGCCTGGCACTGGCGACGTGGTGACGTCACCGTCACTCGGTGGCTAATGACGGTTGTATTGATATTGGGAGGCCCATGTGACCGGTTCAGATAACGGTCACTGGTGTGGGCCTGTGAGCGGGAATCGAACTCGGGTGGCCAGGTTCGTGGCGCTACCGCTCCCCACCGACACATTTTGCATCCACTCGCATTTACGGCCGCGCGTGCGCGATGACGTCATCGGCGAGTGTTTGCGTCTTGTGCAGCGGAGCGGCGCGCGAGGCGTGCGCGGTGACGTCATCGAGCGGCATCAAGCTCCGTCCGTCTGGATTGTTACGTCATGTCCTCACGGGGCACGTCTTTACTTTGTGACGTCACGAGGCCGTTGCGTCACTGTTATGTAATTAGCACACCTGCTTTGATGTCTTGCTGACTAATTAAAGAGGACTGTAAACCACTCTTTCGGGTCTTTAGACAACGCGGCCTGATGGGAATTAAGTTTTCTTTTATCTCTGAAGATCAGCTTAAATAGGCATTGAATAGTTACACACACAGTGGCCATTGCAGGCCATACACGTGATATGTCTGCTGGTGTTTAGTGCTATCTCGTGGCAAAATGTAGAAAATAAAAATATTAGAGACACGTATTCGGGTTTATTTTTACAGAAAATAAAACTGATCAAGTTTACAAAATTAACAAATAAAATGGTGTCTTGCTGCATGCAGGGTGATGTACAGTTGAGAACATGCAAGCTGTGAGAGTTCAAAAGTCATCCACCCACAGCACGTGCCTGGACTCACACGCTGTTTTATTGTTGCGCGTGTGTGAAATGTACTTGAATCCATTAATCAATGTCTCGTTACAGTTGTCGGTTTGGATTATAAGCACGTTAATCTACAAGCGTCTACTGAGTATCAGATACGCCTCTAGCCCTTTCACAGCCAGGTGTTTTTCAACAGTACATGCCCTTGCAGCTAGCCACTTTATTTTTTTATTAATTGTGTAAACTTGGCCAGCTTGATTTTTGGTTCAAAGTTTCAGAAATTACCCTGGTGCTGTGAAATATTTTTTTATTTTCAAAAATGTGCCACAAGATGGCAGCAGACACATCACGTATCGTCTGTGTGGCTCTCAAACTAAGCATGCGTTTGGTTTCCAGCCTGCACGGTCATAATCCTCTTCTCATCGCTTACAGATTTGAATACATTTGGTCAAGTGGAATATCAAATTCACCCGAGAGTAGATGGGACGAGCTGCGAAAGAGTGAATTTGAAAAATCGAGTTCATGACATCGAGGCCCACTCAAAACTGCAGGTGGGGGGGGGCTCTCACGGTGGAAGATCGAGAGCCCTGGAGAGGGCATTTGGTCGAATCTTCCACACACCTCGGAACAGGGAGGAGTTCTCACACCTTACCCCGCCACGCATGATCTACGGATTTAGTAATTGTGGTCTACCCATTTATACTGCTGAGTGGACAGAGGTGTGGGATTTAAGAAGCGTCCGTCTCTCATAGAACCAGCAACCTCTGAAATGCGAGTCCAGCATGCAAACCACTCCACCGCAGAGTGTCCCATCATGCATCAGCGTAGAATTTGTTTAAATTGTAAATTCGTCATACGCACGATTTTATACATCTAATGTGAGCTGAAGAATTGCTATTAGTTGAATCGATATATCCTTACGTCGTGATGAATGTGGACGTACGTGTTTGCGAGTGTGTCTGTGTTAGCGCTGGGGGGGAGCGGTAGTGTCGTTGTTAGCGCTTCGCTGCGCTATGAACCCGGCGGCCCCAGTTCGACTCCCGCTCACGGCCAACACCAGTGGCGATTGTTTGAACCGGTACTTGGCCTCCCCTAGGTCGACTCGGCCTTAAGTGAGTACCTGGTGAGGTGTATAAACATCGTTACGCGGGAGACAAAGGCGGTCGTGAGTGGTGCTGTCTACCCACCTACTTCGTGTATCGCCCGGCCTTCATAGTTGCTTGCTAACAGCACTTGCCCCAAAATTCTGTTATGGCTATAAGGTGGATGTTTGTTTTTGTTGGCAGGTACTATACTCTGTATTATTCGCCAAACCCGCAGGTTATGCTTGCAGCATATCACAAAGCACCCTGCCTCACCATCTCCAACCCCTTAATAACATCCCAGGTGTAATTGTATTTCTGCATTGACGCCTAACGCTTACACTCGTTCTCATGGAGAAATCTATCTTTTTGTAAACCGTAGCTCTTAGGCCAGATGTAAACCTCCCATTTTTAGCATGGAAACGCACGCAAGTAATTGCCCCTGAACCCTCATCACTAGCCCTAGCACCTCATCCTGCATTCATGATTGGCATTTCCATGATGAGGGGGCCATGAATGTTCGCTACTTCTCGTTGCAACAGTCGATGCACGGGTGCTGTTAATGAAACAAATATGTTTAATCTCAGCAAATTATTTGCAGATAAGATAATGAGATGTATTTTTTGGCATATAAAACCAGCACATGCTGACATCTTACTCTTGCCAATTATGTAACTTGGGTTTTAAAGTTCACTCTGCAATTTAAAACAAGGTTTTTCTAGTGAAATTTACTTATTTGAATATTGTTACTGAATCATCCCTTCAGATGGATTATCTAGCTTTTAACGGTGTCCAGCAGGCTTTGGTAATTGCATTTTAAAATACACGCTCCTTATCATTGTGTTACATAAAGTATATTTAAATAAGGTTTACAGAAACAGTGATGGCTTTAGGAGGTTGCCAACATTTCAGAGTACATCACAGCCGAAGCGGAATGCTGTATTGTTTTCTATATATAAACAAAATGTAATAACTTAATGACGCACCACAGACTTATGGGCGTATGTTAATCTGCAGGTTGAGAGATGAACACCCAGCAGTGAGTGATTTAATTAAGATCTGGATAGCCTCACCGCTGCCGATGAACACAGAGGCGACATAGCGACACGTGGCAGAAATATCTTTATCATAAGCGGCTAATGCACGGGCCAGACCAGTGGAGCTATTATTAAACTTAACGTGAGAATGAGCGTTCCGGTCACAGTTAGGGATTTAAAAACACAGCTCACGCTAAAGTATAATTTCTGAACGAACCATGCGTGCTTCAAAATGGAACTATCATCACGATCCATCTCCAGCCAGAAATATAGACCATGAAAAGACATTTGACTTGGTGATGGAAAGTGATTCAGCCATACATGCCGCATTGAGACGACAGATCTAGCGGGGGTGGAAGGGGGAGATTTGGGGGGGAGGAGATTGAGGAGGGAGGTGGAGGGGAGAGGTGGAGGAGGAGGTGGAGGGGAGAGGTGGAGGAGGAGGTGGAGGGAAGAGGTGGAGGAGGAGGTAGAGGGGAGAGGTGGAGGAGGAGGTGGAGGGGAGAGGTGGAGGAGGAGGTGGAGGGAAGAGGTGGAGGAGGTGGAGGGGGAAGGTGGAGGGGAGAGGTGGAGGAGGGAAGGCGGAGGTGGAGGGAGGTGTCTGGAGAAGGTGGAGGAGGGGAGAGGTGGAGGAGGTGGAGGGGGAAGTTGGAGGAGGGAGGTGTAGGGGGAAGGTGGAGGGGAGAGGTGGAGGGAGGTGGAGGGGAGAGGTAGAGGAGGAGGTGGAGGGGAGAGGTGGAGGAGGAGGAGGGAAGGTGTACTGTTGAAAAACACCTGGCATTGAGACGACAGATCTAGCGGGGGTGAAAGGGGGAGATTTGGGGGGGGGAGATTGAGGAGGGAGGTGGAGGGGAGAGGTGGAGGAGGAGGTGGAGGGGAGAGGTGGAGGAGGAGGTGGAGGGAAGAGGTGGAGGAGGAGGTAGAGGGGAGAGGTGGAGGAGGAGGTGGAGGGGAGAGGTGGAGGAGGAGGTGGAGGGAAGAGGTGGAGGAGGTGGAGGGGGAAGGTGGAGGGGAGAGGTGGAGGAGGGAAGGCGGAGGTGGAGGGAGGTGTCTGGAGAAGGTGGAGGAGGGGAGAGGTGGAGGAGGTGGAGGGGGAAGTTGGAGGAGGGAGGTGTAGGGGGAAGGTGGAGGGGAGAGGTGGAGGGAGGTGGAGGGGAGAGGTAGAGGAGGAGGTGGAGGGGAGAGGTGGAGGAGGAGGAGGGAAGGTGGAGGAGGGAGATGGAGGGGGAAGGTGGAGGAGGTGTAGGGGGGAGGTGGAGGGGGAAGGTGGAGGAGGTGGAGGGGGGAGGTGGAGGGGGAAAGTGGAGGGGGGAGGTGGAGGAGGAGGTGGAGGAGGAAGGTGGAGGAGGAGGTGGAGGGGAGAGGTGGAGGTGGAGGGGAGAGGTGGAGGGGAGAGGTGGAGGGGGAGGAGGTTTCTGATTTCCTTCCCCCAGTAATTTCTTCACATTTCCAGCCCTGACGCTGATCCCCTCTCCACACGGATGCCTCTCTGAATCTCATTTATTTTCAGGAAAGGGGTACATTGTGTTTTGTTCTTGAACATACTGTGTAATTGAAACTTTATATTTGCAAAAAAATCCTATTTTTCTGGAAAAAAAACCCTATTGTGTATTTTCTAGCCTTCGTCCATTGTGATGTTTACCTTTGCTATACTCTGCACTCGTGTTCTTATTTTGTTTGTTCTTGCACCCTTCTGAGCCGCCCCTCGTTGGACATCTGTGAAAAAGAGCTTCATATCTCACCGGATTCCTCCTCCTCCTGCAGCTGTTGCTGCAGTCTCAATACAGAATCTCATCCTGTCAATCAACTCCGTGCTGGCGGGCGGGTGGGCGGGGTGTGGTGGTGGTGACGTCACGGGGAGTGGGCGGGTCCCAGCGCGAGCCGCTCTTAGGCGTGAGCGCCCAACCGAGCATCCCACACAGCATCTCGCAACTGCACACACACGCGCACCGCCAGCGCAGCTGGTTGGCGTGTCTTCTTTTGTTTAGCCTTTGGGAGGGTGGGGGTTTTGTTGTTGTTGTTGTTTATTGTTTAGACTGAAGACAATTCTATTTAGATTCGCCTGCTTGAGAAGACAGTATGGCTGGCCGGTGGTGCTGGTTGTGGCTGCTGCTGCTGCTGCTGGTGACTGTGCAAGTCCAATGCCAGCGCATGTGTGTGGAGGTAGGTGTCTGTGTGTGTGGAGGTAGGTGTCTGTGTGTGTGTGGAGGTAGGTGTCTGTGTGTGTGTGGAGGTAGGTGTCTGTGTGTGTGTGGAGGTAGGTGTGTGTGTGGAGGTAGGTGTGTGTGTGTTTGGAGGTAGGTGTGTGTGTGTGTTTGGAGGTAGAGGTAGGTGTGTGTGTGTGTAGAGGTAGGTGTGTGTGTGTGGAGGTAGGTGTGTGTGTGTGTGGAGGTAGGTGTGTGTGTGTGTAGGTAGGTGTGTGTGTGTGTGGAGGTAGGTGTGTGTGTGTGTGGAGGTAGGTGTGTGTGTGTGTTTGGAGGTAGAGGTAGGTGTGTGTGTGTTTGGAGGTAGAGGTAGGTGTGTGTGTGTGGAGGTAGGTGTCTGTGTGTGAAGGTAGGTGTCACTGTGGGTGTGTGGGTCCACTCGTACACACGGCTGTGCACTGCCCGCTACCATATGGCAAGGCAGTCCCTGCTGCCGGCAGGCGATGGTGGTATGATGGTGATGGTGACTCACCATCACTATCACGCTGTGATGGCGATAGTGATAGTAAGTCACCATCACGGTGTGCAGCTGCTGCTGCTGCTGCACTGACTGCGTCGATGTCGTCTTGCGACGTTTCGGCGTCTGTCCTACGCATGGACACCACGCGCACACGTGATGATTACACACACAAATCGCCCGTCTCGAATGGCAATGCATCACGTAATCAATGGAAAGTTGCCGTATTGAGGGTTTCATATATTAGAATATCAGTGCGGTGTTTGTAGCTCCACTTGGCACGACCCCGACACAGTCCGTGGCGATGTGCACATAGCAGGGGTAGAGGGGGTGCAGGGGTAGAGGGGGTGCAGGGGTAGAGGGGGTGCAGGGATAGAGGGGGTGCAGGGGTAGAGGGGGGTGCAGGGGTAGAGGGGGTGCAGGGGTAGAGGGGGTGCAGGGGTAGAGGGGGTGCAGGGGTAGAGGGGGTGCAGGGGTAGAGGGGGTGCAGGGGTAGAGGGGGTGCAGGGGTAGAGGGGGTGCAGGGGTAGAGGGGGTGCAGGGGTAGAGGGGGTGCAGGAGTAGAGGGGGTGCAGGGGTAGAGGGGGTGCAGGGGTAGAGGGGGGTGCAGGGGTAGAGGGGGGTGCAGGGGTAGAGGGGGGTGCAGGGGTAGAGGGGGGTGCAGGGGTAGATGGGGGTGCAGAGGTAGAGGGGGTGCAGGAGTAGAGGGGGGTAGAGGGGATGCAGGGGTATAGGGGGGTGCAGGGGTAGAGGGGGGTGCAGGGGTAGAGGGGGTGCAGGGGTAGAGGGGGTAGAGGGGGTGCAGGGGTAGAGGGGGTGCAGGGGTAGAGGGGGGTGCAGAGGTAGAGGGGGGTGCAGGGGTAGAGGTGGTGCAGGGGTAGAGGGGGTGCAGGGGTAGAGGTGGTGCAGGAGTAGAGGGGGTGCAGGGGTAGAGGGGGGTGCAGGGGTAGAGGGGGTGCAGGGGTAGAGGGGGTGCAGGGGTAGAGGGGGTGCAGGGGTAGAGGGGGTGCAGGGGTAGAGGGGGTGCAGGGGTAGAGGGGGTGCAGGGGTAGAGGGGGTGCAGGGGTAGAGGGGGTGCAGGGGTAGAGGGGGTGCAGGGGTAGAGGGGGGTGCAGCAAGACGACGTCACGTGTGAGTCGTGTGCTGGTCCTGCACGTCGCAGACTACCGCTGTGTCGACTGTCGGCACTTATTTGGCGAGTACGTACTCTGTGTGTTTATATATGAAGACTGTATTTGATGTGTACATATAAGCACACCTGTTGATTGTTACACGTTGCAGCAGTACTGTGTAGTATTATCAGCTGCGTGTGTGTGTGGAGGTAGGTGGTTTGCATACGAATGTATGGAAATCCGTAGCAGCGATATGCAAATGTGTAAAGGTATCACTACTATCGATACCTGTCAACCCATACGGTTTAGCCGTATTCTTGTGCAGGGAAATCGAGTTCTCAGGCCCATGCGGCGTACAGGCGTTTCGTTCCGAGCAAACACAATTTGTCAATGTGTTTGTGTTGCTCCCTCGATGGGACTTTGTAGCATGTGTGTCGAGATGTATCAGGGGGCACGCGGTGCCCCCATGACGGTCTGACTTGGTCTGTTATAAGGCAAGGCAGCACTGATAAGGGGGTGGCAGGTATGTATTATATCGTGTATATGTTTGTAATTTGTGCACATTATCAAACTCTTGGCCATGTTTGGTCGTGCTGTTGAACGCCTAACGGCAAGGGTGATGATCGTGATACTGTTACGCAGTCGAATGGTAGAGAAACCTTTCCCAAAAGAGACCGTGATGATGACGATGGAAAGCGACGGCCTGGCAGGCAGCTCGAGGTGACAGTGCGCACGAGGCTTGGGGAAGCCTTCATCCAGCAGTGGATACATCATCGTTTGGGATTTGGTAATCCGAGGTGCGGGAAGGCAGACACAGCCGGCGCTAACGAATGCCCATGCTCTGCGATCCTGTAGCTGGATGTTGGACAAACTCCAAGACCCGAGCGTGTGGGTGTGTTGCCCACGTGGGAAGAAACCGGAATACTCAGAGACAACTCGCCCGCGAGAAGAGGGCAACACGATATGTGATAAATGTAATTGTTACCTGGCTGTGCTGCCATCCCAGACAACCACGGCGAGGGAGCTTCACGAATGTGTGAGCTCCACCATCCCTCGCCCCCCACAAGTGCTGGGTCACAGCGTGCCCACGTAGCCACCGAGACGAGCAAGGCGGCGCATTACATTTCGATTGCAGAGTTACCATACACTGGCCTAAGTTGGGGTTTACTACATTTACTCTATTGCCATTCAATACTAAAATGCACTACTGCGTGTTGTTGCACGGTGTTTCCCTGCGTACGTGGCAGAAACACACAGTCTTTGCCATCTCCAGTGATCAATACATCGTCAGTGAGTAACCTGTGCTTAAATGACAATGCACAAACAGCAGGAGATAATAATGATGGCCCGTGGCTGTGTATTAAATGGCACACGGGACTGGAGCCAGTTTGTAGGGAGAGTCACACCCACTGGCTTAACGCCGGCACACCGTGCCTCGCCGTGTCCACGTGTCCAAGCAGGAGCACGCCGTGAAGCCCCCCACACCTTCTCCACCTGGGTGTGCACGCCGGGCTATCTCTGCTGTCTCTGTGGCCGAGTGGTTCACTGTGTCCTGCTTCAAACGAGGCGCCAATGTTTGGCACTGCGAGCATTCACGTGAGAGATGTTCTTGTTTTGGGGAGCGGTGGCGCAGCGATTCGGTTACTACGCCAAGAACCCCAGAGGCCGCAGTTCGATTCCAGTCCGTGGCCAACATTAGCGGTGAGTTGGTCCTGGACTTCTCCACTTCACCAACTCGCACTGACCAGCGTGGTTGAAGTTGGTCAAACAATCCAGCAGTGGATCAACAAAAAGACATTTTATTTTCTGGTTGGAGTATATCTCCACCTGGCCTCGACCATGGCAATGTCATGTGGCTTGGCACTGCTGCCACGACGCTCAATTGAGTGGGAAGACACTTGGCTTCAATATCACTTCTGATTGGGTTTTATATACTGCATTGTCTAATAGACTGTATTTTTTATAGACTGTATTGTTTTATAGACTGTATTGTACCGTACACATCTTACATTATGGTTGGCACTCATACGTATTGATAAAGTACGAGTTTATGTCAGATTGTCTACACGAGTTTGATCTATGTTGAATTTGCGCTAAGAAAAACCAAAACACCCAGTATAGCTTTCCACATTTGTAAACCTTACATGGAATTGTATATCTATATATTTTAGCTCCTACTATATACAGTACATGTATTTTTATGCCTAAAACGATTGCACTGCAAAATACAGGACTGCAAGGTAGCTGTGAACTGCTAAACTAAACGATATCACTGGCTATTTAAGTGTTGTGTTGTCAACATCAAAGCCAGGCCGTGATTGTAAAGGTCACCCCGTAGTTCATAGAGGCTTGTAAGTTTAGTATTGCACAGAGGTGGGAGCTTTCTGGCAATTTTTTGTTTAATCCGATTAAAGTTCTGGCATTCTATTTCAAACAACCAGGTGGATACCGAGCGACTGATAGACACATCAAATGTAGAACTGTGAATTCAAATAAATATTAAATGATAAAAAATATAATTGCAGTCCTTGGTCCAACGGCTACTGCTGGGTGAAAGAGTCGGCACTCTCTGCAGGCCGCGTGGGTTGTTTGACCATCGTTGACCACGCTGGTCAGTGTGGGTTGGTCACTCCTGGCCATGTCCAACATCATCATTGATGTTCACCAAGGCCAGGAGTCAAACTCGGACCACCGGGTTCCCATGTGTAGTGAGCTAATCACTGCTCCATGCCACAGCAGTATTAATTGGGTATAAGTTAATTGCGGTTATGAGTCATCGCTTGTACACGTTTCAACTTATTTTGCTCAGTATCGTCATCATCAGCTATTTTCTGTTCTTTGTTGGATGAAATTTCCATGGGTGGGAAACCATTTCCTATTGTTGACGCCCAAAGGTTTCATTTTACTGTAAAAATTCTGTACGTTCACAAATGGGCAAATCACACAACCATCTCCAGTCGCTCTCCAGTGTTTTCCGCGTGCACTCGTTGGCATGATGTTTGACATGTCGATGCTCGTGCCGTGAGCTTGTTCAGAAGCTGAATTCATTTCATGAAATCAACTCAATTGGACAATATGAGATAACTTAAAGCACAAACCTACGGAGTAAAATCATCTACAAAGGTTCATAAGACAAACGAGCAGCCACTGTAACAATATAATATCTGGTATTCACCTTAGAAATCTTCGCTGTCCCTAGACATTTTCAGGAATGTCCTGCTTGGGATGTGTGGTCACATGTTTACTTGTATGTGTGCTTGTGGGAGGAACACTGGAGTGCCCAGAGAAATCACACACATACGATGGGATTACACTAAAATGATCCACGTTCTATTGATAGTTCAGCAGCTTATTTGCTGTATTGTTTTCTACAGGACACCTGTGAGCATAGCAGCTGTGTTGTGCACTCAAAAATCCACAAGCCCTGCCTCCTGCAAATAAATGAATTGGAGGCGTATACCACCACCACTGCTACACCACGATCACCGCTACACCACAACCACCGCTACACCACAACCACCGCTACACCACAATCACCGCTACACCACCACCACTGCTACACCACCATCACCGCTACACCACAACCACCGCTACACCACCACCACCGCTACACCACCACCACCACCACTGCTGCACCACCACCCCGCTGCTACGCCTGGCACAATGTCACTGTGCCCTACATCCTCTGCACCCGGCGGTGTCGTGGGGTTTACGCTAAATCCCGTCTAGTCCTGCGTGCACCGCCCTGCAAGTGTTTCCATGGGCACAACACTCCTGTTGCAATTCGTGAGTGGCAGAGAATGAAGGATAAATGGTAATTTGGGAGCTTTCTGTACGTGCTTTCGTCCGGTGCGAGTTCATAAAACACCCAACGAGGACACACTCTCACATCAAGAAGGCAATTTTCAGCGATGGGTTTTGTCATGTCCTTATATCTTTGGGTGCATGTTGAGAATTTTAAAATTGAAGGCTTGGAGGCTAGACATTGGTATTAGATTGTACAGATATTCAGCCATCCATCCATTCACTCGAATCTCTAAATTGATCTTTGTTTGAGATGGTGTATTGTGAATCCATCGCAGCATAATACATGTTTTAGTCATGATAACACATGTTTTAGTCATGATAATACATGTTTTAGTCAGGATAACAGCTTACTGGAGCAGTGATAATAAACAGCAAATTAATGGACTGCGTAGGCAGCGTTGTCCATCTACACATTTAAAAAAAGAGTATCACATTTGCATTGCTCTGAAACAGTTGTCAAGCATTATTGAAGATGATGATACACTCATCTGATAATGTTCTTGTTGGAGTAAACAGCTGTACAACAATGCTCGTAAATTGGAATCAAGGCATTTATCTTCGTCATGAATTTACAGGGTCCATGCACAGTCCTTAGGCCAATCAATGGTTGGATGAAGGCCTCCTTCATGGCTTGTGTATCCAGGGACGTTATTTGACCATACTTCACAATGGATGTTTCTGCCCACCACGTAGGCCCACAGCCTATAACACTTTATTTGTTTTGTATTTATGGTTGCCACCCATCCAATCGCTGTTTAGCTTTTCAGTTCTGACGAGAGTGTGTGCATTAGGGATGCTTTAGTCATAGGCGAAATAGTCAATATCATGTATCATATGTACTCGTGTAGAGAATTGCATGGTACACTTGTTATATCAATTATATAGCGGAATTCTTGAGCTCATGAGGTTGTCATCATCATCCCTCTTAGTAAATTGTGCCCCAACTGGTGAGGTTGCATTACACGGAAGAGAGTTCGCTCTGGGTTTTAACTGGAGAGGCTCGTGGCTGCCATCGGAGTGTGGAATATAGAACCCTGGCACAAGATTCCCGACAAAGGTGAGCACCACCCAACGATCAATGTCACATTGGTAGGCATCACTGAGATTGACTGTGTAAGGTGCAGAGCATCTTCATGAAAGAGCAATGGCGCAGTGCACCTCACACTGGCCTTGAGCTGCCAGTGGAAATTCCTCATTCCTATGGCAGGGGCGAGTTTTTTTTATCATTGATCGTCCACTGTTGACTTACATCAAAGTAATGCAGTACATATTCATAATGTTGGCCCGAGAGGGATGGTCGTAGTGGAAATGTTTTTATATATAGAAACTGAACACGTATTAAGTCGTGTGTATGTCCTGCTGTTACGCATAGACACCGACAGAGAAAATAAAAGAAAATCTGTAAAATGCACAAAGAAGCAAAGCAAGATCCATGCTTGTTATAACACACCCGTGAGGCCGAATGAGGAATGTGGATCAGAAGGCACGGGCAAATTAGACACAATATTGACAGTTAAACAAAGTAAGTGGGCTTAGAAGGACCCATGCCCCTAAGGGATGATGGTTGAGAGCAATGACGTTGGCAGCAAAAGGATGGACCACGCTCGAGAGGAGACCACAGCGGAGATGGAGCAATGAGATTGGCTCATGTGCAAATGGATTGTCACATCACGAAATGGGGGAGGGATGGCAGATGGCTCGGGGGGAGACCGTAGTGCTCAGTGACTAGAGCGTGGTTGATGATAACGATGAAGAAGTACAGTATGTAAACGTATGCTTTAAACAAATGTGTAAATTTAGCCCCTACCACTGGGCTTTACCGAACAAGTAAGGTGTGGGTTCGGTGCATGTAAAGTGGGAATTGGCAATGGAAATGATCCTTTAAATAAATGTAGTGCTGCCACCTTCGCAGCCCTTCTGGGGGCACACAGGTGTCCTGTTGAGCAAGCTCCCTTCTGCCACGTGTCGCAACCAGCAGCCACTCCGATGAGCCTGCGAAGCAGCATTCGTGTGCTTGCGTCATGTTCTTACGCGCGGCTTGCGGTGAGTTCTCGGCGTTGCCAATTGTGACTCGTCTACACACGCCGCTTCAGGCAGCGTGTGTAGAATGCAGCGTTTATGTCCGTGAAGTCATAAATAATGAATGCAAACTAACTGGCGGCCAATTTTATATGTGCCACATTAAATCTTGCCTGCAACTTAACGTCCTTTCCAAAGGGCGCTTATTATCTCATTGAAACTGAAGCACACTGGAAAAAATGGGGAAATTAAACAATAGCAGGTGATTTAAACTGATTAATACGTTTAGGATCAGTGTTTATTATTGCCATACTTTATCCTTAATTTAACCAGGAAATGAAATAGACCCCTTGAGACGCATGAAGCACTGCCTCTTGCGAGGGCGACCTTGTTGACATTGATTGCTCTCACACAAGGACCAGAAAACGTGGACATTGACAAAGCGAATGGAACAAAGGCTGAAAAGTGTCCCAGCTGTTGTAGCGTGGAGAGGTGCATGTGAAGAATTACGCTGAGAAACAGAAAATGTGATGTGTGGAGTAGAGAAGACGTGCAAGTTAGAGCCATCGGATTCACTGTTCGGTGAAGAACACACAGTGGACTTGGACAAGGCGTGTGTCGCTAGAAGGGTTCATGATCAGTGCTCGAGACTTATGCCAGTGGAAGACAAAGGAGGGAACACGTGTGGGAGATGACCACCGTGGACACGGAGAGACATAATCGGCGCTGGCTCTGGAGTTAGACGGGTGGTATCTCAAGACCGTGAGTGATGGTGATGACTGGGAGGCCTTCATCCAGCAGCGGATTGACAAAAGGGCAGTACAAAATAATACAACTATATTGTACAGTATTGCACAAATGGATATCTTAGTAATTCGAGTCACCCATGGTTTAGTTACTGTAAAAGATAGAGGTGCAGCCCTGCAATTTCTTGCTCGTGCCACTGCTGGTGGAAGGTCCACTGCTAGAAGGAGCTCTCAAAAGAGCTCCTCGAATTGGTACCTGGCCTTCTCCTGCCAGACACCTTGGAAGAGGTGGGACGACTTTTACTGTCGCGTGGACAGAGGGGTCAGGGATTCAAGCAACCTGCTCCATTGTTTCAACTACCACACCGAGGGATTGAACCGCGACCTGTGGATTCTAAGTCCAGTGCGCACACTGTTACAACTCCTGTGTCTGACACAAATGGATTTTTACAATTTATAAAACAAAAATCCACATCCTTAGAAAAACACCTAAAATTGTTAGTGGGGAGCGGACTCGGTTCAAGGCAGCAAATCCATGTTGCACCTTTCGCCATGGCATGACTCTGTGTAGTGTTCAACAGAAGGGTATGTTGAGAAAAAATGTCCACGATCATAACCAGTTAATCTGCTGTATACCCATGATTAAAACGTATAGTTGCATCAGCTACATAAGCTTTGTCTTTCACAAGCCCCCTTCATTATCTTAAGTCAATATGATACCTGCAATTTTCTATTGTTCTCTGATTCATATGTTTTTCTTTCAGTGGCATTCCAACCACGCTCCTCTCCACGGTTATTTGCACAGGGTTAATATTTTGGTACATTGCAATTGCCCATGTCCTTGTTTGCTATGCATATGTCATAGCAGGTAACATACACCCTTGAAACTTTTGTATTACTCAGCACATTGATATGTTGTTGATTTTCGTGGTCAAGTGAAGTTTCCCCGAATCGCTGAAACCTCCTCTGTGCTACTGCTCTCGGCCAGCTCGCCACGGGCCGTGAAGTACTCTGCTCCACCTTTTGATCTCCATCATTCGAATGTGGAATTTCCACTCCTGGCTCAGAAGCCAGTACAGAATGAGTGCGTCCCCCAACTCTGGCTCGAGCAGGAAGACCCTGACTTGGGTCCTGTTTATGTTTACACAGTTGTGCTGCATATCAGCTCTCCGATATGTTTTTGGATTGCGCCGTGTGTCGTTGGCGATGATTTCTGATATTTCGCTCGCGTGCACTGTTAGCTTCTTTGGGAACTGAGTAACAATACCGTGAAGAAGCATTGGCACTGATTTGTTCATTTGCTTAAGGAGCCCCCAACACATGGAGCGTAATGTTGGGCATGGTGCCGAACAAACACGCGGTACATCCCAAACACAGTAGAGGGAAGAGACGCGTTCACTTCAGTCTCAACGCACATATCTGCTCCGGTGTTTAATTTAGAAACGTTCCGTTTGACCAAAACGCAGCTGAATAACCGATGAACAACCTGGGGCAGGTGTCTGGTTGCTGTTCCGAGTTGAAAATATTCATACATTCAGGAGTTCAGACGCACTGCCCTCGAATGAAATACAATACAGGTGTTTAAAATGTTTTTTATTTGAATGTCTGAATCGAGAATAGCACTGCTACATCGCACAAAACCTGTTCATGGTAGAACACAGTGTCAGAGAATAGCATTTAAATACTGACTTTGGTAGAGGGGTCCTGGTTTCAGCCATACATGCTGGAACTGTGCTCTCAAGCGGAGCAAGTTTATGGTATCAGCCCAATCACCTCTTATACATGTATTTTTATTTACATTTTATTTTACTCCCGAAAGCCTCGCTGAGTCTCATGATTCGTTTTCAGGAGAGTCCTGCCAAGTTTTCACAGGACGGGGCGACATTGCTGCAGTGTGTAATCCCAGTGGAGTAATTGCATGTCATATTTCAGCATTAATTTGTATGGCTAATACCAGGTACATTTTTATGGGGGGAGGAGGTTTAGTTATGGGAGGAAACTGGAGAACCTGGAGGCAACCCATACAGAACCGGGGGAGAACATACAAACTCCACGCAGAAAGACTCCAGAATCAGGACTCGAACCCAGGCCCTTCTTGCTGCGAGGCACGAGTGTCACCACGTGGCCACCCTGCCGCCCAATCACGACAAGCACGCACATTACAACAAAATTGGTATTAACTGTTTGGAAAATTCTGTCTTTTGACGATGACAAATTCTGGTTTGACACGTGACTATTTTTATGGCAATGAAGAGGGGTGCCCCGACTGTGGATTTAGGGGCCTCGGTGAAGCGACTTCACAAGTAGAATCGGCTGGTGCCGTCAACTTAGCTCATTCATAAGCCAGGCCTTCTTATATTTTATATATCTTCTTTAAAATAGCGTGACCATAGTAACAAATGTGAGTGTAATTTTAAGTAACTTAATATTGTTACACCTTTCCTGTTTGCCAAATTTAACATCACCAGATTTGCGTTTCAGCTTCATCACTATCCTGACGTTTTTTTCCACAAATGTACGACGGGAAACAGACAAACATGTCGAAGACAATAGTAATTTAGTCGTTTGTCTGCTCGATATTGATGGGAATTTCATGTTTGCCAACGCATGTAGCATGTTTGCATTTCTTTTAGTTGCCTTCTGATTTGACATTTATACACCTAAAAAAGTTGTACCCTCTTCCCCTGTTTTATATATTTGTACCAAGGAATTAACTTTCCAGATATTAATTCTAGATTTGAAGCTTTCGTCACTGCAAGGATTCATACTCTTAAGTTTTTTTTTCGGTAAAGTCACGATATTCCTTTATAAACACACAAATGGCCCGATCATACGGTGGCAGATGGGCATTTGCCACCAATTTTCGGGAGACAATTTTCCAAGTTAATGTAAATGTAAGCAATGTTGTCATGATCCCACGGGGTCTCCGGGTTTTCCCTCCAGATTTAGAAACATGCATTGAGATTATTTCGGCGTTACAATGGGCCACTTTGTTGCTATCATCTGTGGCCAGGTTGCTTCTGAAAAATAAGTGAATTCCTCCGTGGGCTTTGCCTGGTAGGATAGGGTTGGTTGAGTGTTGTATTTGTTTGTGTGATTTATTTACCTTTCTTGTACTTTGCACTATTGTGTTTTAGTATTGATTGTTCTAACGTTATTACCCTCCCCGACTGGACATCTGTGAAAAGAGCTTCATAGCTCATGGGATTCCTCCAGTAGAAATACATATTTTGATTCTGAAGTATCAGCAGAAACGGTAATTCCACTTGGCCTGTGAAGGTGATTTTTTGCGCACAGCGTTGGTGTACGGTGCTTTTTCTGGAAGACTTTGCAGTTTTTTTCTGGATTTTTCTGTTGGCGCAGTCACTTTAAAATGTTTTATTGTTCATGTTTTTGTTTTTTGTTTTGTTGCGGTTGCACCCGATTCAAGGGCCGAATGGCTCACAGGGCTATACCTAATAAACTGGAGAAAAAAAAACTTGCGAAATTTCGGCTGCTTCTGTGACAGCTGCTTTGACAGCAGGAGTCTGCCACAGGCACCTTCGTGTGCATGCAGAGGCCTGTTGTTTTATAAACATTTTTCAAGAAACTTGTCAGCTCTAACTTTACTTACTCTTACTTTGCATTATAGGCCTTTTAACCTCTGCTTAACAAACTGTGATGAAAATAATGACACATCCCAAATGGTTGATTCAGCAAGAGCGCAGGCGTCGATACCGTCTTTCTAACAAATGCCATGTTGAGTACGTTTAACATGTTGAGTATGTCATGGATATGCAAGCATGCACAGGGCAGATGGTTTAGCCACTCCTTGCTAATGCAATTGGTGGAAAGGACATACCCAGCGCATTATAATCATGAACCTCCATCACGACTCTGGGGATTACATGTACAGCTTGCTGGAAAGTGATTGTCTCGCGGGTAAATAAATGTGGGGAAAACAATCAACGTATGACCAGGTTCGTTCGACTAATGCCGATCATGTTGCTCGGCATTACCATGAACCTCGCTTGCTCCCCCGTCCGCGGTAATCTCCAGTTGTATATTCCATCTGCCGTGCCTAGGTCATTTGGAATATCATCGTTGTGTTTGTGTTGCACGAGCGTAATCATGTTATGGATGGACTGGCCCCCACCATGCTAATGTGGTATTTACAAAATTACCTCCAGTCCACGGATGCAAATGAGCATTGCTCCAATACTCGTTTGAGCACTGAGATAATTTGATGTCGGCATTAATTGTATCGCTGCACTGTATTTGGAATTCCATTGAGAGACAGATAGAGGATTAGATAGATCTGAGAACATCATCATCATCAGCCATGATCAGTCCACTGCTGGAAGATGGCCTGCCAAGATACGGCCATCCATTCGATACAATCCACCCAGTACGGAAGCCAGTGGGTGTCCGTTGGCTGCCATACTTCTCACGCAATACTTCCAAAGACTTTTTGGAAAGAACATCTATCCACATGCATGATTTTTCCTAAAAAAATGTTTTACGCCACTACAGCTCCCCTGTGCTTTAAATCAAGTTCGTGTTTTCCTGACGTAATCATAAAGGATCTAACATTATTGAGACTCAGGGATCTGAGCCTGCCCTGGAAAATATGATTGCCTCTTAATTGTCTTATTAAGGGATTCATATGCAATAAATCACTGGCTTTTAAAACGTATCCTATAATTAAAAACATTGAAAGGACAAACGAGATATGTAATTCCCTTTGTGTGCATAAAGCAGTTCCATTGATGGCCACACAAGATTTGACATTAATTCAGGAAGGGCCAGTTTATATTTGCAGGTCGTATATTGTATTGACCCGAAGCGGGCTTTCAGCCAGGGTGCCCTCATAGTCCTGTGGTTGAGATGCTTTGTGTATGCCTATCATTGGATCTGCAATAATAGCTGCAAGCAAATACTTTGTTTTATATTTACTGTTCTGAGTCAATCCAATTCTGGATGAAGGCCTTGACATGCTCCTTGAAGTGACGTGCGTTGCCTGACCATACTTCAGAATCTATATTTGTACTGGAGGAATCCGATGAGTTATAAGGCTTTTTTTTACAGATATTCAGTAGTACTTCAGGTTGGTCATTTTTGTATTGTGAAACAGAGAGGGGCAGGACCAGTTCAGACATCACTCGCCGCGGATGATACCTGTGGCCAGGAATCGAATTCCAGGTGTATGATTTTTCTATTAACTCAATCTTAAGCACCTCACTGTTGATGTTAGTCACCAGCCAATAAGCTAATCAAATCCAATTTCGCTTATCTTCCAAGATATGACAAGATCAATCTCGGAGTTGTTGCGAGACATTCTTATTTTTACGTCCAAATAGTAGTATGAGTGATTATAATCAATTATTATTAATTTAATATAATTATAATCAATCAGTATAATCAATGATTACAGTTGCTCACGGTCCACGGATCAAATTGTGCATTCCAGATTTTATTTTTTAAGATCCATGCAAGTTATCCTGTATGTTATATGCTAATGTTATATTTAGGCTAATGGAGCAAACTAATCTACGGATAAGAAATGGGGAATTTTCGTTAGAAACGATACAATACAAATTATCCTGTAAACAATGAATGTCACTGTGAGTTTGCGAATTGAGCCAAGACAATGTGGCCCGTCACGGGGAGAGCGAATAATTACATGCTTCGCAGAAAGCGACGATGAAATATCTCAACGGAGCCTTTTTCCTCCAAACTAATCCTACTGATTGGTACATTTAGCTGTGCAAACTCGCGTGACTCATCTGCGGTTGATGACGTTGACAGTTGCAAGGAGGTTAAATGCGCTGTTGCTCAGCCGGACCATTACATGAGCTATGGGTTCTGCTTCATGGCCGGTTTTGAAATTTCCTCTTTTCATAAAATAGAGAGAGATTTCACTAGACGCTTAGAGAAGTAGCCGGCCAATTTAAATGTCATGATGGCATAAGGGAGAATTTATGTGTTAAAGATGCTGGTCCATTAAGAAGCCCCTGTTGTGGACCCCGCACTGCTGGATGAGGGCCTCCCCACGCCGTGGCGTGCTGGTTTGTCGAGCCTTCGCTTCACCGTGCCGCTCCGTGTCGGCTGAAGGTGGGAAGCATACACGTGGGAGTCGATAAGAAGCAGGAGAGAGATGTATTTCACTGCCCTATGTTGCCTCCAACATATACCCCCTTAGCCTATAATACCTGTTGTGCATGATGGTTGCTCATCGGAGTACCGTTCAGGCTCAGCTGTGCTGAGTTTCTAAGATCTGTTGAGGTCAGATAATTCTTAGATTTATTTTACGAAAGATGACCATTTGGAGAGGGGGGGGGGGGGAGCACCCCCACCTTGTTCCAACGCAGCCTCTCCCCACCTTGTGTTTCACATTTGGCTGCACGCGCTGGCTTCGCGTAGAGGTTGCGTCCCCGCTAATCTTGAGACGGGCCGAGAGGGGGGGGGGGTGCCCTCTTTCCCTGCAGTGCTTGTGCAGCCGTGGTGGCGACACGTGTCGGGCCCACTCGCCGCCACCCTGGCCTCGCGTGTGCGTGAGAGCTAGAGACGTCGCTGGATCGATGGGGAATAAGACGGTAATTTTCTGCTCAAATGAGCAATGAGGCATTGGCGTTCAGCCGATGTTTGCTGACCGCCCCGAGCCATTGTTGGACATTCCTCATTCCTATGGCGGGGCGGATTTCTCTATAGGACACAATCAGTGTTGACCTCCCCGCAGAGTGGTATGAATTTGATTGACCCCGGAGAGATGATCGGCTGGGTAAACTCAACCAGGATTTAAACTCAACCTTCTGATTGCCGCCCGCTTGCTGTATCACGGAGCCACAGCGTAGGTCAATGCGTCTCCTGCCCTGTCGCCGTGTATATACTTGTAGCCATCCTCTTGCTTGTAAATTAAATAAGTCGCCATCCTTTTCCCCATATTGATGAGCGCCAGAGTCCAGAGTGCGCGTTGTTTTAACAAATACTGCTGCTTGTAAGCTAATAGGAAACCGATCATAATGTGTTATGTCTGTGGGGATAAAGAACGTAAAGTTATTTATTTAAACTACTACTATACCCACAGGGCTCAGTGAGGATTACACTTTTGTTAATGGTCAAACTTCGTTTATTTAGCGGTGTTTGCGGGCGTGCTTGTCCTCGCCGCACTAGAAAGACTTGGGTTGCTTAAGGAAAGGGACTGTCAGATTTAATGGCAGTGCTCAATAGCTGTGCTTAAAAGTGGCCTTTGGGAAGTCAAGAATAATGGTGGGTGCAAGGTTCGCAATTCAATTTTGTTTCTTCATTTGAAGTGCTGTGATGGCAGTGTCAAATAGAACACTGGCATGTGTACACGCGGGGTGTATGCGCCATGCGGGGTGGTGTGTGTATATCTGTGTATAATCTGTGGTGTGTATAATCTGTGGTGTGTGTATAATCTGTGGTGTGTGTATTTGTGTATCATCTGCGTCGTGTCCCGCCGCTGTTCCGCCCGGCTCGCCGTGGTGCGCCTCTCTGCTTGTGCCACGTGGCTCGGCGGGGTGGTGGCTATTGAGATGTGCGTGGTCCACATAAGATGCTCTGATTTGATTTTAACGACTGTTTATACCTGCCTGTTTAGCTGTGGGAACATTGCTTATCAACTCTAACCGTTAATGGATCTGTATATGCGGGAGTGCAGGTCGCTTTACACTATAACAGCCTTAATTTAACTCCCACAAACAGTCATTACGAAATAGCGCCATTGTTACCCTCCTCAATGGCTCCACAGTAACCTCCACAATAACGTTGGCGACATTTAAAGTGAGTAGACGTCTCGCGCTTAGATAACATCTCTCTCTCTCCCGCTACCTGCCACGCTGCGGTGACCCCACAGGTGTTCCCCCAAGTCAGCCCCGTCCCCAGCGAGTGGTACACTGACAACAGCAGCAGCAGCAGCCTCTGTTCTGTACAACATTCAAGAGCCCCTCCAGTGCACCAAATCGTCATTTCTGAAGAAGGGAAACCGATTTTGAGACATTGCAGTCTTTTTTCCTTCTCGTTGATGCAAAAAGACAACCATGTACACACCGTGATTAGTGTTGACCAGAGGAGCCTGTATGTGTGCTCCCTTCTGCAGGGTTGAGCACACGAGAGTGCTTGCCAGGTGTTGTAGGAACGAGGCTGCGAGGTGGCCCAGGGTTTGCCTTGTTGAGTATCCCCCTCACCCCCCGTGCGTGTGGCTTGTCTCTGCGTACTCCGGTTTCCTACCACTTGGCATCTCCTCGTGAATGGTTCTGGCCAAATTGCCCAATTAAAGACCCTCCTGAAAAACAGCCTTGGGACTCGGAAAAGTGCTCCTGAGGAAACAATAGCACTTTATCTTATTAATCTCTTTATCTTATTAATCTCGCTTTGCGTAAGGTATCTGCAACGTCAACAGTAATTCAATGCTGTGCTTCTAATATTACTTATTTCATGTAATTTCGACCCTAAAATACGACCCTTGCAAAGTACATGGCAGTACGTGAGTAACATTATCTGCTGTCTTTGTGTTGCTTTATTTTGCTGGGTTGCTTTAAATATTGAGCGCCAATTGTTTTGACACAACAGTTTGTATGCAGCACATTTTTTATTTACCTTTACAGTTTTGAGATCACATTTCTGTTTGTAATTGCAATTATAATCAAATCTTATTTATTTACCCTGAACCACATTTATTTTGTTTCTCCGTTTATTTGTTTCCTTGTTGCATCTCATTCTACATCTTAAGCTGGGCATTGTTGCTCACTTACAGCTGCGATTATTGTTTTTAAACAATTTTCGACCTGAAACGAATCCTGAGTTTTTTCTTGTATGTCGCCTGTGTTTTTGTCTTCTACAAGTGGCCCATCGCAACTTACTCGGTTGTGTCAGCATGGGAAGTTCTTCATCCATCTGTGGTTTGAAACTTTTATGAGCCCACGATGACGATGGCGTCTCCAAGCTGAATCGCATCACTTAGTAATACTCATGCATGCTAGGAAGTACTGTTCGGATCACAGCAACAAAATCCCACAAGTAAACACTGGGGTCCGTGGGGAACAGCGGTGCAGCGATTCGTTCTATGCGCTACGAACCCGACCACCCGAGTTCGATTCCCGCTCACGGCCAACACCAGTTACGATTATCTGCGCAAGTCCTAGGCCTCCCCTAGGTCAATGCAGCCTCAAATGAGTGCCCGGTGCGGTGTGTGGTGCTGGCCACCCACCCCCCTTCATGTGCCGTGCCTTTCAAAGGTGCTCGCTAATGGCACTTTCCCAGAAAAGTAAAAGGCTATAAGGGGAATTTTTGTCTCTGTTAATCTCATTATGCCTTGCATGTCATGCGATTTCACTACTCTGCGTGTTTAACGTACACAGCTTTGTATTAGACGACCAATTCTAAGTGTTGAGTCAAAATTGTGGCCACCTTTCCCAAGCCAGCGGTGTTAGCTGGCTGGCCAGCTACGTCTCTGCCGTGTGTCGTTCACCGCTTCGCCAGTTTGCAATGGGCCATCTGGCTCGCTTCTCACAGCCCCCCCACTCATTCATGTCTGAACAACATCATCGGGGCGTTGTGAGCATTAACAACTGTTTCACAAGAGGGGAGGCTGTTGTCTTCCATGATATCGTCATCCCAATCCCTGTTGCTAAATAGCCAAGGCAAGAGACGGGTCCCACTGTTGTTACACAGCTCTCCGAGGTGTAACACAAATGCCCGGTGGGCTTTTGGCTGATTAACGAAAGGACTGTACAGTAAATCCGTCCGTAATATTCGCGGAGAAATGTTCCTGGAGAACGGCTTGGATATTAAATTCGCAAATATTAACAATTAAAGCTTAGGGTTAGGGGGCATAAACATAGAATCCGTTTTATAATTAAAAACATATTGTACATTATTATGTTTATTTAACTTACCCTCAATAGTGATGAACAGAAACATTTAAAAGTGAAAATATCAAATTATTAATACATTTATATGACACGTTTTCGTAATTCCAAAAACCGGTGAAAGAGAGCGCTGGCGTGAAAACGGTGCGGCGGGAGGAGGAGTGGGCGAGGGGGGGGGCAGGAGGGGGAGCAGGAGGGGGGGGAGCAGGAGGGGGGGGAGCAGGAGGGGGGGGAGCAGGAGGGGGGGGAGCAGGAGGGGGGGAGCAGGAGGGGGGGGGAGCAGGAGGGGGGGGGAGCAGGAGGGGGGGGAGCAGGAGGGGGGGGGGAACGGCGGCGTCACGTGGGAACCTCCTCGCTCTCTCGCGGCCCATGCCGCTCCCATGCCGCTCCCATGACTCGCTCATTCTTGTCGGGGAGCAGCACACTCTGCCCAGCTGTGAAAAAGAGCTTTATAGTTCATCGGATTCTTCCAGTATATAATACATATTCTGATTCTGAATACTACAAATACAACTGCGCGAATTTCAAATTGCGCTGAAATAAATGTGTCGCCAGCGTGCAATACCGCGATTGTAATCCCCGTGAACATTCCGGGTTCATGGGGTTCCTTTCTGACTCCCATTACTCGGGGCCCCTTTCAAAAAAGTGGCAGCCCCAACAATCCCTGCCCGGCGTGATGCGCTAATGATGTCATCTAGCCCCGCCCATCACCTCCCGTCCAACGGCACAAGTGAGAACAGGTGGTGACTTTTCTTTGTCTGTGGCCCAGAAATGATTGATTGCAGTACAATAATCAGATAACTCAGTTTCATTGCTGTGGTCAAAATAACGTTTTTGCACGTTAGTCTATTTCATTTGGCAAAACCGTTGTAAACTAAGCAGTAGATAAACCAACATCTACGGCCAATTAAATTTTTAGTGTAGAATTTTCAGAGCTGTAAAATGGCACCACCCAATCCCAACTAATTTCGCTTATTGACAGAGTGGCGGTCTTCTTTTTCTTTACAAACATGACCACCGGGCCCTGCGCGGTGAGAATGAGCCATCTGTCGCTGCTGCTGCTGCTGCACTTGTCCTGTACGCCCGGCTAATTCCGGGCCACGCTAATTCCGTGCCTCGCTATCGGCTCACAGGGATTTGAAACGCGCCTCGACACGACGACACATTTATTCAAGATGAATGGCTCAATTACAGCAGAAAAAGTTGTGCAAGACACATTTCTTTTGTTTAGGATACTCAATCATGTGTGATTAAAAATAAAATGAGAGACAGGTTGGTGTTTGAATTCATTACAGCGGAGTGCATTTCCATTAATGACTCTGAACCCACCCTGAGCCCGTGGTGGATCCCGGGGTCAGCAGAAGTCCGAGGCATTGGCAGGAACACGGTGTGACCGTTCTGACGATTCCACAGTCCACCATGCCACAAGCACTGTTGAATTGTTATTCCATCTGTCCACCCGGAGCGATAATCGGCCACCTTGACTTTACACCGCGACTGGTAATTGCGACCCTTCCGATTCCGACATGAAGCCGAACGGCAAGTGTAACGAGACAAGCTGACATCACAACGGAGCCATAGAGCACAACCGCATGGTGGCACTTGCGGTTGCGAGTCACGCACTCTGCAAGCACTGCAAGTCCATGACCCGTGGGAATCGAAACGAGAACCGTGACTCTTAAAAGACAGGTCCGAACGGTGGTGTCTTTTAGATCGTGTGCTGCTTGATGGTAATCGTCTGTGGCGGTCGCCTGCGGGGCTGCTGTGGCGGCTCGCTCGCCCGCGCGCCCGTGCGCTGGTGACGCTTGGTGCAGGTGTCTGTGAGCGCTCGCCACGACAGATGTGATGGCCGCAAGCTGCTATGCCTGCCTGGCTTGCGAATCTTATCAGCTGCTGGTGTTCTGGGCGAACGCTAAACAGAGCCCGGCACAGTGTATGTATAATGCATGACTCATTAGGCTGTCAGAGGTAGGGGTGCTTCTTATAGGGGCTGTTGTTGTTGCTGCAAATGATTGGTCAGGTGTGCGGATTGATGCCTGGAATCTATCGATTTAGATGTGGAGTCGGTGGATTCTGTTGTTAGTGAGTCTGTGTCATTGCTCAGCTGCAGGGACATGTTAAAAACACATCATGACATGTTAAAAACACATCATGACGTGTTGTTACGACACATTGTGAGCTATGAAATAAACAAACCCTATATCTATGGGATCTTGATGTGAGTATCAAAAGGATGATAAAATAAGAATAGGCTTGACTCTCTGGCAATAAAACAGGAGGTGTTAAGATGTTCAAACACCAAATAATGACATATTGCTAGGCATCATGTCTCTGCAAATGATGTGCATGGTCCGGAATCGAACCCAGACGTCCAGGAACGTAAAAGAGACATGCTGTATTATTTACATCCTTTATTTTCTTAAACGTTGTCGTGAAACTTTTTCAATGCCATTATTCTCATGCCTCATTTAAAGCATGGCACGTGACCTTAATTTACACACTCCTCTTTCGGCTGGAGGCAAGGCCAGTCGTCGCACAGGATGAAAGGAAATCTCTTCGCGTACGTTGCATCGTTAAGATGGAGCTGTTTTTACACTTGTAGTTAAGATGCAAAACTTTGCATGCATTTCAACGTTACAGGTGGCCGTTACATTAGGGGTCCGGACACTCAACATAAATGCGTCTGCTATTGCTCGTGGCTAAATTGAGCAGCGGGTGAGCGAGACGAAGGGCAATGCATCACAGCCACGTGGCTTTGTCTTGCTTTGTTGCTGGTTATGTGTATGAACAACTCGAAATAAAGCAGCCTTATCTCTGCTTAGGGGGCAGTCTCGTCCACAATGGTATGATTATTAAGCCTTGCTATTTACCCTGAAACGGAGATAAGGTAATGAATGTTCTGGTTTTAAGTCAAATTTACACCCAAGGCAAGCCCTAAGGTCCACAACGGATTGTGAGATTAATTTCAAATCCAGTAGAGCATCGTGGACATGGTGTAAGTTTGACTTTGGCTTTCCCAAAAACCTTTTGGTGATTTTCTAATTTCTGTTGTGGTGGGTGCTGGGGGTAAAGTCGCCCGCAGTTCTCTCCGTGAAACGGTAACATCGTGGCCTCGGGGCCCCGAGCAGGCCGCGCGCGTGAATCGAAGGACACGGCTGACCGCTCCGTGCGATGGGAATACGAGAGCGGCGACGCCGCACAACCTCGCGATGCACTGCGAGTTTCGGCGGTGGCCATGCGAGCGCTCAAATGAAGCAGCCTGCGGTCCACGCTGACGCCGTACAGTGACACGTTCAGACACCTTCAGAGCGCGGTCGTGTAGAGAGAGTGTGTGTGTGTGTGCAGTACGTTGTACCATCGCAGTGACCCAGGTTTAATTTCTGGCCATGTTCAGTACAAGTAGAAAATTGGTGTGTGAACCTGTTCCTGGCCTCATCGCTGTCAAAATCAATAACTATCTTCCATACCATTTCGTATGTATGTATGTTGGACTTATTTCGCACCCGTACGTAGCCAACCTAACGGTTAGGGTTGGGGTAGGGGAGCGTTAGGGTTGGGTAGAGTTGGGGGTAGGGTTAAGTTAGTCTTTTAACCATTCCTAAGCCTTGTGGTCAATGCGGGTTGGTGAAGGGGGGGGGGACAGAACTGGCTCTGATATTACTTACCGCCACGTTGGCTGTGGCCGTAAATCAAGCGATGGGTCGCCATTGCTTGACTTATTCGACCACTTTGGCCGACCCTCACCATGCTGGTCAGTGGAGGCGAGTGCACTCGGCAGGCACAGACCTGCTTAGCTTCTGACTAGAGAGGCTCAGCTGCATTCCGTGTGATTTGATCAGTGTCGATGTATCAGTGTAGGTATTCAAAATAAAGCCATTTTACAATAAACCCAAACCAAGACAAGCATCTGCTGAGTGTATAATAAGCATGCTGTGCTAGCCTCAGTATACAGAGTGTTTCAGAAAAATGGACCAGATTTGAAATCGCTATATCTCTGCAACCACGAACCGCCCGTGAATGCAACTCTTACCACTTGAAAGTGCGGGGCATAGAGTTTCAAATGAGTACCGCTCGATGCCTCTCGCAGCGCACAAACAGCCCCTAGCCTCAGTCATTCGCAAGACGGTGACCCCGCCAACACAAGGGGCGTTTTGCGTTCTGCAGTTCAGCGAGACTGAATCCGTAATTGCGGTGCAGCGTGCGCTTCAACGGCGTTTTGGCATTGATCCGCCGATGTCAAAGAGCATTTGTCGTTGATACCGACAATTTGAGGAAGCGGGCTGCTGTTGATGTAAGGGGAAGAGCACATGGCGACCACGCACCTCAGAGGAAAACGTGAGAAGAGAGGCGTTTGGGACGAATTCAACTATCGTCTCGATGTTGTCTGTACAGCAGGTGGAGGGCACATAGAGCATTTATAAAATGGTTAGTAAAACTTGATAACTCATGAAACCGTTTGTAACTTTTTGTGTAATTGTAATATGTTGCCATCGTGATATATACTGCTTTGAAATTGGGTCCATCTTTATTAAACACCTTGTGTATAGCTGCTGCCAGCACACTTTCCCCTGTGGTGTGTGTGTGTGTGTCTAAATGGGGAATGTGTATGTGTGTTCCCGCAGTCTGACTACCGATACCAGTACACGGAGTGCGATGTGACGGGCGGGCGTTGGCGCGTCGCCGTGCCGCACTCCCCGGGCGCCTGCACGGGGCTCCCCGAGCCCGTCAAGGGGACCGAGTGCTGTAAGTCTTGAAGAGCGTTCGCACCGCCATTGAGCCTGCGTGCGCATCGGAGTCGGTCATTGCGTGTGGCAAGTTCATTCGCCTGCAAGGGATGACATAAATTCATTTACGTCGTTTTTTTATGAGAATGTTCCTATTGTTGCTTCTCCACACCCTCTCTCTTCTTTCTCTCGCCCTCTTGTCATCTCCCGTCTCCTTTGTCTCCTCCTCAATCTCCTATCTCTGAATTGAGCTCCTGTCTCTCGCATCCACCACCTCTTTGCTCAACTCTAATTTGTTTAACGCTTCCTCTTCTCGCTCTTCGATGTTCCTATTGCTGTGCTGTGCCTCTCCTATCCTCCATCTCCTACCTGTCTTCATTTCCTATTCTTCTATTTTCACCAATTCTTTGTCTTTTTCCCCTCTTGCCACTCCTCGTTCTCCTTCTCTTAATAATGCCTCTCCTATTCATCCTTCCCACTCATTCTCATCCTTTCTCCTCTTCCCCCACATCTCGTGCTCCTATTTAACGCTCTTCCTCCAACTTTTTCCTGCTCGTCTCCTTCAAAGCTTTCTCCACCCGTTTTTCTTTCTTTTTGTATCAATTGGTCGGAACACTTCACTCCCCCCCCTCTCGCCCCCATGCCTCGCCAGCATTCTCGTGCGGGCCGGGCGAGTTCTTGCAGATGCTGCAGCAGGCGTGCGAGCGGTGCCGCGCGGGCTCCTACTCGCTGGGCGACGGCGTCCTCTTCGACGAATGGGACGCCGTGCCGCCAGACTTCCTCAACATGGCCGCCATGGCCTCCGTGGAGGACGGGCCCGACACCCCCGTCGAGAACTGCACACAGTGAGCCGCTAGCCAGGGTCTCCTCCACACCTGGATTAGGCCTACGCTCTTCAACGCCTGGGTTAGGCTGGGAGCTACGAGGTCTGGGTTGGGCTTAGCGCTACTCGGGGCTACTAGGCCAGGGTTAGGGCTACTAGGGGCTACTAGGTCTCGTTTAGGCTTAGGGCTACTAGCACGTTGTACTGCTATAATATGGTATGCGAGACCCTTGCAAATCGCAAGTTTATACTGGTAGAAACGAAGTGGACCAGACCACCAATAGATTAATGTGTCCGTCCGTCCGTCCGCGTCCGTCCGTCCGTCCGCGTTTGTCCGTCTGTCCGTCCGTCCGCGTCCGTCCGTCCGCGTTTGTCCGTCCGTCCGTCCGCGTTTGTCCGTCCGTCCGTCCGTGTATCAACATCGCCCCCTACTGCAAACACTTGGCATGACCCTGTCCGACAAGATGGCCGCCCGCTCCCCCTGCAATCTGTGAATTAAACAAGATGGCCGTCGCTTCCGGCGCATCATGGCAAAACTTCGCTTCAAAATTACTTTACTGAAACGCAGCACGTTTATTTAAAAAATTACTTTACTGAAACGCAGCACGTTTTTTTTAACACAGAGACAAGAAACATTTATTAACACAGAGACGAGATACATTTAATCGCCTTATTTGTGCACGAAAAGCACGGCGCGAGGCCTAGTGCGGCAGGCTTCGCGAGGCCTAGTGCGGCAGGCTTCGCGAGGCCTAGTGCAGAAGGTGGTGGTGGGTGGTGGTGGTGGGGGGTGGTGGTGGGGGGTGGTGGTGGGGGGTGGTGAGGGGTGGTGGGGGGTGGTGAGGGCTGGTGGGAGGGCTGGTGGGAGGGGTGGTGTTAAGGGTGGTGTTGGGGGGTCTTTAAATCTCACAGCGTTTCTTGTCAAAACAAACACTTTTAATTAACGTTACACTAGAATACAGTAATTTTTTCTTTAACTCCTCTATACCCGGTCGATATCTCTGTACCGGTACTAAGTATTATTCCTACCAGCCCACCCCGCAGGGTCCTGTTCTTCCGCGGTTTCGACTGATCGCGGGCAACTTCTTTGTGCTCCAAGTTAACTATTTCAGGAGCTTTGGCCATTCGTGGGTATACTGTACCCAGAAGTCCTGTATCATTGGTTGACCCCGTGGTGTGGGGCGGGCGAGGAACGCGAGGCAGTCGGTGGCACCTCAACCTTAGCCGCCGGCCTTCATAGGTGCCACTCGCTAACAGCACTTGCCTCAACGGTATGTTAAGGCTGTCTGGGGGGGATCTTTGTGCTTGTGTGGCCCGCAGCTCTGGCTGGACTCCCAATGGCGCCGCGATCGTGTCCAACCAGGACGAGTGCACCGCGTCGCTCGTCTACGCCGTCAACCTCAAGAAGCCTGGCGAGTTGGTCTTCGAGTACCAGTACCCAGATGCCGGCCTCTTCTTTGAGTTCTTCGTGAGTACCCGGTTCCGTGCCCTCCCAGTCTCCCACAAGGCTCGCACAGGGAGAGTGTCACATGAATACACAGTTTTGTTTAGTATCGTATGATGTGTCTATTGCCCATACTGCGTTGTTTTGTACATTGTATTTGGACTCACGCATTGTCATCTCTTGTCTGCAGGTTTCTTGTCATCTCTGTTTCTTATTTGTCTCTGATCTCACTGAGCGGTAACTCTTTGTGCCCCAGTGAGCCATAGCTCCCAAGTGGTCCATAGCTCCATGCCAGTTTCATGTCCCTCGGGCCACTCTTCATAACGAGCACCGGGCGTAGTACACATCATAGCAAGGCCGTAATTATAATATATATTGGGGAGGACACATCCCCCCCAATATTAAAATATGCTCAAAATGTCTCCCCCAATATATTGCTATCAAAAATATTTAAAAATCATCATTGCTATGTTATGTAAATAAATACAACTATTTGCTAAACCTTGACCACAATATCTGGACTTGTCTTCATATAACAATGGATAGATTTATGTTTATATTATTGTGGTTATGGTTGTACTTTATTAATCCCTAATCTCTTCCATTCCATGCAATGAAACAAGAAAGGTAAAAAAAGATAAAACAGAGCAATGTAATAGAATACACTATTAGACATTGTAAAAAATAAATAAAAAGCCCATGCCACGTGTTAGTGCATTTTTTTTATATTTTAGGCAGGAAATGAGTTTTCAAATTTAGATATTTTTTCTGCGTTGGGACTCCCAGACCCCCTGGAAGATTTGGTCCCCCCCAATGTTGACTCCATGGCTACAGCTTTGTATCATAGCAATGGTACAACTGACAAGAATGGTATTTGGTACGTGCTCCAGTGTGCTTGTGATAGCTAAATAAACACGTGCTCAATGCAAGGCCAGAGAAGCATGTTGTTAACAGTTAATAATGATTGTCTTGGTACTCCATCAGGGTCATGTGTTGGGTAATCTTAGAGCTTGCCACACTGGACCGGTTTGGTCATGACAGGTGACAATGCTGTCTGGAGCAGCTGTGCTGGGAAAGTGTGCCCAGGTTTGTTTACAGTTCCCCATGAGTTAAAACAAATGTGTAGGGCTCAATCGGATAGGCAACCTGCCTTGGCTCCTTTGTGTAATAGAAGGCAAACAATCACAGATGCTTAGTTAAGTAAAGATAAGAGACATTCCAGGGAGGATGGTGGGGGGAAGGTTATTTACATGAAGTTTGCAATTGTTTTTCCTACATTCAAATCTTTTTAGAATTGTAAATTAAATATACAGTTTTGGATCTGGCTGTGCTGTGGTTAGTGTTCTTGAATCTTAATTGGGAAACGTTGTGAGTCCAAAATCGGGCTCAGGCTCAGTTCATTGCCTCCACCGTCTGTCTGTGGGATGAGGACCCCGCTGTGGGAAGTCCGCAGCAGTTGTCCTATGGAGAGCACGACACCTGTCATGGGAATGTGGAATTTTGGTATTCGCTCGCCATCCTCCAAAAGCCAGCAGTTAAATCGCTCGTCGGTCAAATCCATACAAAAGAAGATCAGTGACGATGCCTCCTTAGGCTTTAGAATCTATTCGTTGATGAATCCATGCATTGTTTCACCCCACTGAGGATGGTGAGCAGTGAAGCTCCGTAGACTCTCACCTGCTTGACTAAAGGGGCCACTGCATTGATGCTCGCTGACAAAGCAGCTGCCGCCGCTGCGCCGTGCCCAGCGCCGCCGCCACCGCCACTAATGGTGTTTTGACAAAAACAAAGTGCTTCTGAGTGCGGCGCTCTCTTAGGAACAAGCGTGCGGTGCGTCGGCACCATCGCGTCCCAGTCGGAGTGCACTTCTGTCTCTGCAGCGATCGCGGTCCCAGCTCTCTGAGATGACTTGCCTGCAGCTCGGGGTGGTCACGTGACCATAACACAGCAAGACGAGGTTGTCCGCTGCTCTTTTTGGTGCATTTTTAAGCTTTTACTGTTGATCGTTTTGGTTTATGAATCAAGCTTTTGCACAAACCGTTTTATCATTTGTTACATGTCCTTAGAGGAGCTGCATTTTGTATTTCTGTGTGGGACGAGGGTGCTGTGTTTCAGAACCATCATATCGAAGATCGCATTGCAGGTATTTTCTGCAGTGTCAGCATTTTGTGCTCTCAGTGGGATAACATCCCTCGAGTTGAGTGTGGCCGTGTAATACAAAACTCATGAGCAGAGAAAAATCCCAATATATACGTTCAATAACCAAACAGTGATGTCAGTGTAGATGCTTACTTATGTTCTCTGAGCACTCCATCACAGGTTGGAAGCCCTGGTAGCCACACGCGTTCTTGCAGAGGAGGATTACAGTGTTAGAGACTCTCCATCTAGCCACGCGAGTTACCACACGCGTTCTTGCAGAGGAGGATTACAGTGTTAGAGACTCTCCATGTAGCCCCACAAACTCGCGTGGCCGTTTGGCCGTCACTTGGTGAACAATCTCCGAGCACAGTGTGAGGGAGTGCCGCCCTGCTGTGTAAAGGATTAAAAGGCCACTTGAAGGATATTTCAGGAGAAGTTCTGTGAAGAAAATCTTCCACCGGCCATTCTCCGACACGTGGGTCACTCCCGCTCTGTGAGATTTCCGAATGGCCAAAAGCAATTTTTGGACATGAAAAATAAATGGCAAAAAATCAACGTCCACACGCGCGCTTGCACGTATGCACAGATGAGCATATTACACGCTGCCCTGGTGGGAAGGACACATGTTCTTGTGGTGGCAGCCAGAGCCTGTGCTGGTGGTGGCAACATGCTGCACTTTCTTTGCGGGTGCACTTCCACTGAGCAAAGAATGTCAGCAAGCCGAACAAGCATCGACTATCTCCCCGTTCTATCGTCTGCCACCTGCAGGCCATGCGGAGGCATATAAATGACGTGATCCGGCCCGTGTTCACAACACAATCCAATTTCTATTTTTAAAGTGTCCGAATGCAAACAAAAAAACCACAGCTCGTGATTGTATCTACACAGTGTGGTTCTTACTCTGAAGCTTCACATTCAATCTACCCTTCATGTAGAATGCGGGTTTGGAGATGAGGGTTATATTGGTGCGCGAAGCGGAACCTTCGACGCTCGCACTGATTGTTGCAAGTTCCAAATCGGCTCGGCTGCTCACCGACTCGTCCCCTCGTTGGGGTTGTCCTGCACCACATTATGGGAAATCGACCATTTTTGTCCTTGGGAGAGAACGGTATCTTCAGGAGCAAACCGGCAGATGTCTTGCAGAACAACCACTTGGTCCGATCTGAAAACACGTTGGGCAGATATCTATATTTGCAGTATACATATACACAGCACAATCGTGAAAACACGGAGCGGTCACTAAAGAACGCTGTGGACACCCAATGGGTGAACGGGAGGCCGCCGTCCCGGGGTGCGCTGGCGACGCAACATGCCGAGGGGGCCTTTCTCCGCGGTGTTGGCGAGTTGGCGCTTCGGCCGCGCTCTCCAGACGGACGTCAAGACGCGGGGCGGAGTGTGACGAGAAGAAATTCTCTCTCCCTTCCTGCCCCCATCGCCGGGAGCCTCGAGAACGCGACGCTGCTTACAGGGGGGCCGACATCGTGGGGGGGGGGGGGGGCTATTTACTTCGCCATCGCTCGCCAGTGTCACCGCAGGGCTGTCGGTGACTTTGCCTGCGAGATTTGTGGATGGATCTCCATTCGGGGCAGTCAGCAGCTCGTCACCTTGCCGTCAGAGTCGGTCCCCGAATACTGTATGGCGTTGGAGCTCCTACATCCGAAGCCACTTTTATAAGACGTCTTTATTCACACGAGGGGAAGACCTTTCATATGACCTGCAAGCAATGCTCATCACGTCAATCAAACTGAAACTTGTCTTACTCTGTAAACCTTTATTGAGTCAAAAACTCACACTGTCGCTGTGTTTTTGTGTTGTGGTGAGCTGAGAGCCTCAACTCACTGTACCTGACAGCCCAGTTTTTGTCTGGAGGCCGCCGTTCGTCTTGGAGATTATTTAGATTATTTTTCTGCTAAAAATGTCCAAATGATAAGACACTTTCTTGAGATATCATTTGTGATGGCCTGGTCACTTCTGAAAAATAAGTTAATACCTCGGTGGCCTCTGCCTTGTAGGATGGGGATGGTTTAATTTTATTTGTTTGTGTTTGGGTGATTTGTTTACTTATCTTGTACTTGGCACTCCTATCGTGTTGTAATGTTGTTGTTGTATTGTTGTTGTTGTTGTATTGTTGTTGTTGTATTGTTGTTGTTGTATTGTTGTTGTTGTAATGTTGTTGTTGTATTGTTGTTGTTGTATTGTTGTTGTTGTATTGTTGTTGTTGTATTGTTGTTGTTGTATTGTTGTTGTTGTATTGTTGTTGTTGTATTGTTGTTGTTGTAACGTTCCTATCCAGCCCTACTGGACATCTGTGAAAAAGAGCTTTATAGCTCATAGGATCTCTCCGGTATAAATAAATATGTAGATTCTGATTCTTTGTACGCTGGGTAACAGTAGCGCTGTCTTGGTGCTCTGGCTCAGTGTTAGCAGCCAGAGGCGTCCAGGGACATAACGCGCACACCCAACACTCATAGATAGCTGCACCAATAGCCTCCTTAACAATAAGGCTTACAGCCAAAAATGGGGCAACCGAGAGAGCTAATGCTGCATATCTACCGTCGGAAATATGTATTGCTTTGTCTTAATAGGCCAGTTTATGACTGTTCCCTATAAATTTGGAGCCACATTGTAGCCAATAAATGAGCTTTAACAGCAGGCAAAGGTGTGATCGCAGGCAGCAGGAAATCACGACTCTTATTGCTCATCATACCGCTCCTGTTGTGATGTGTTTTCTCATCTTTTACAGAAAGTGTTGGGTTTAAATGGGCTATTAAAGCACGGCATTAACAGACTTTCTATACTGTAGAGACTCGCCGCAGGTCCTTTAGGCTCTTTCAGGAGGGGACTGCATTTGGAGACTCTCTTCGATGAGTGCTATGCATGTGGGAGGAAAGTTGGCTACCCGGAGAAAACCGATGTGCACACGGGGAGAACGTTCAAACGCTTATAAAGAGCCACTCGCTAAGCCACCTTGCAACCAGACTGGGTTTGAGAGATCCACAGCACGCGATGGAATTTTCATGGCTCGCCACCCCCGACTCCAAAGCACCGGGTTGAGTAACCACATCTTCCGAGTGGACTTTAACCGCATTTTGGTTAAACCCAGTTTCACCGCGTGTGGTTACACCACCGCGTGCGGCTTCGCGGTGGTGCCGTACGGCGCGCCGCTGCGTCTCGCACTGCACCCGTGGGGTGCCGTTTGCCGTCGTGTTCCGACGTTGCGCTCTGCCTGCTGGGAGCTCCTTGAGGAGGCCACGTGGCTCGGTGCCAAAACCACACGCGGTGCGGCGTGGAGCCGCTCATCCAGATTCTCAGCTGTAGGGAGTTGATGGAATCAGCCTGGCTACCGCTGACTGTATGGAAATACAATATTGGCTTTGTATCTTTGTTTACAAAACCAAGTGTTGTACACTCACAGCCCCTGGTCATACCAAGTGTTGTACACTCACAGCCCCTGGTCATACCAAGTGTTGTACACTCACAGACCCTGGTCATACCAAGTGTTGTACACTCACAGACCCTGGTCATACCAAGTGTTGTGCACTCACAGCCCCTGGTCATACCAAGTGTTGTACACTCACAGCCCCTGGTCATACCAAGTGTTGTACACTCACAGACCCTGGTCATACCAAGTGTTGTACACTCACAGACCTTGGTCATACCAAGTGTTGTACACTCACAGACCCTGGTCATCGACTGCTGGATGAGTGCCTCCCGAACCCGTGCAGGTCGTGGCGGTTATTTGACCATACTTCACCACGCTTGGGTCAGTGCCGATTGGTGAAGATGGGCAACATAGATGTGTGAGCATAGAAGTACAGCACAACAACCTATGTTTCTGCACTCCCGTCTGCTGCCCCCAACACAGCGCTGCATCCTATAATACCTGTGACACCTGGCGGTCGCGACACGTGGCACAGCACGGGGTCACTTGGCGATGGGCTTCGTTGTAGAAGACAACACGCGTCAGATTTCTCAAGGGCTTGTATGCGACTGCAAGTCAAGACGCAAGTGGGGTTGGTGGGGGGGGGGCGACTCGCGTGCGAAGATGCGGCGACTTGCATATCGGGAGCGACGACGTTTACCACAGCGAGAGTCTTGCGTGCCCGTGCCCACAGATGCAGAACGACCAGTGCCAGTCGCTCACGGAGGAGCAGGAGCAGAAGTGGATGCCTCGCACGGACCGGGGCCAGTGGCTGGAGCACCGGGTGCGTGCGTGTGTGTGTGCGTGTGTGTGTGCGTGCGTGCACGTGTGCGTGCGTGCGTGTGTGTGTGCGTGCGTGCGTGTGTGCGTGCATGTGTGTGCGTGCGTGCACGTGTGCGTGCGTGCACGTGTGTGTGCGTGCACGTGTGTGTGTGTGCGTGCGTGTGTGCGTGCGTGTGTGCGTGCGTGCGTGTGTGCGTGCGTGTGTGTGTGTGTGTGTGCGTGCGTGTGTGTGTGCGTGCGTGTGCGCACGTGGGTGCAGCCCGCATTGGTACCAGCGACAGCGACAGCACCCGCGACGTCGTCATCCGGCATCGCTGCTGCTGTTACTATCATCATCACCGTCGTCATCAATACCATCGTCTTTATTGTCGTCAACACCATCATCATCGCACTTACCACTCATTATCACCCATTAGTATCACCATCGTCAACAAGCATAAACACACTTACCAATGTCAATATCTTCATCACCACTGTGAGCACCAACACCATCACCATCACACTTGCCACTCTCAGTATGTAAGTATGAATTTATTATAACAATAACTGGCTCTTCGTGCAAGAGTTTCCCCTCGAACACGATGTATAACACAATGGGCTCCTGTCCGCACGATTCACTATAATCCATGGGCACCTCCGTGTCACGTGGTAGCGGTGGTGCAGCGCGCTAAGCGTGAACCCGGCGACCCGAGTTCTATTCCTGCTCATGGCCACCAACCCCAGTGACGAATATCTGTACCCGCCCTGGGCCTCCCGTAGGTCGACTCGGCCTCAAATGAGTACCCAGTGCGGTGTGAAATTGACCATTGCCACTAGGGAGACAAAGACCTGTGGTTGTGGTTCTAGCCACCCAACCCCTCGTGTGCCGTGCCAGGCTTCTCTAGGTGCTGCTCGCTAACAGCTCCACGGGGCGTCTCTGTCTCCACGGTGCAGGTGGCCCTGCAAGTGGGGAACAACGTCGTCTACTGGCGCACCACCGGCTACCTCCTGGAGAAGGTCCCCAAGCCGGTGATGATTCGACGCATCTACATCACGGGTAACTCAAGCCTCGACCTCCCCTCCGCACACATGGTCCCACGGTGCGTCGTCGGCAGAGCGGCCCCCGGCTCTTCGGGAATGCCGTGCGGCTCCGCTGTCGTGCTGTGGCCAGCCTGGTGCCACGGCTGCAGGAGAGCCGTCGCCCCGCACTCGGAAGGGTGCAAGTTCCAACCTGGTCACGGGGAGACTCGCTCCATTATCCCAATTGGGTCAATAAAGTGAACATTGGTTGTATTAAAAAAACATTGGCCCTGACATAGCAATGTGGAATTTCAATGACTTGCTCAGGGCTGCCAATGGAAATGAGTAGAGTCGTGTTGCCGATGTTATTTCTGTTAGAGTGGTTGGTTTGTCGTCCTTCCACTGCACCTCCAGTGAGCACGGTTGACCACGTACGGTGTGAAAGAAGTTCTGCTCACATTACATGTTTCAGTCATCGACTACCCTTGCGGTTATCTGTTCAATTACTCGCTTAGTCGGAGCACACGCGAATAGTTGGGAATAAATCGTTCCCTACCTCCAGTGTCTTATTCTATAGCCTCAAGAGGCAGCAACATCTGTGTTGAATACCTACTCGCATGTACCATCCTCAGCAGTTGTATGCCATGTTCATATTGAGTGCGCTTCTTTAACATAATCAAAACAAAGGTGTGCTTTAGGTGTTACTGGTCCCAGTTTAGTGTATACAAGGCACATAAACAGTAAATATTTTAAGTACAGTATGTTGAGGATGGAAAGCTTAAGAGTCTTATTTAACCGCGTCTCTTTATGGACTGGACAAAAAATATTAAAACTATTTACCGCTGAAATGGATTTGACCCAACACTGATCTGTTTACAGCCCAGAGCCAGCGGTGGAAGTTCCACATTCCTACTTGAAAGAGTGATTCTTTGAAAAGGAAATGTACCAACTTGATAAAAAAAAACATACATTTCCATTTACAGTATATGCAAAATGCCCACATTTTTAAAGAGATACTGTGTTGTCAACTATTTGAATAGTAAATTCTACCAGATATCTGCTTTGGCACCTGCTGGCCAAGCCAAACTATTTATGCATATAAAATATGTTCATGGCATATGCAAAATATGTAAACCAAGTTATTTAAAAAAATTGCCATTTTATTTAAAGTTACAAGGCATTCCAACTTTTCAGAGTAAATGCCACGAGGTCTGTGTTGCATTACTCGCTGGTGAAGCCACTGCGTCGATCAGGATCCCGGTTCTTTTGTCAAGTTTAACTTTTTAGGGTTCCTTTTTTCGTGTTCGTTTGACAGAACCGTCCCAAAGTCTCTCGTGACCAAGAACGAGCCGCGTTGCCAACGCGCTCCGTTTCACTTGTTTCCTCCCAGATGTGAATCTGCACCGAGAGCTTTTGTGTGGAATGAATGAATGTGGCTCGTCACGCTCGGGAACATTTCGCCGATCGGCAGGTCACACGTGGTGGGGTAGAAGTGTTACAAGATGTCTGGCCAGCGTGAAAGAGTAGGCCAAAACTCTCTCGAGGGGTTCTCTAGAGCTCCCGCTAGAGGGAATTGTGGCCTCTAAAGCTCCCTTCCCAGGGAATGTCAGCCGACGATGAAAGCCTTCAACAGAGCTCCCTCTGGACGGTGTCTTGGCCTACCGTTGTGGAGGCGTTTCTGCCAGCAGTGGCATGAGCCTTTCATACAGGGCTGTACCCTTGCCTACACTCAGGTCCATTGCGTTGCTTGTTGCATCTGTCCCAAGTGTGTGCGCCTGTCCGTGTGGGCAGCGGTCACGTTGTGGTTAGCGCACTGCGCCCCGAACACGACGGTCCACGTTTGATTCCCGCTCACGACTAACATCAGTGGAGATTATCCGAACGGGTCCCGGGCCTAGCCTAGCCTCCACAGGTGCTGCCCGCTCGCAGCACGTTGCCCCGACAACCGTGCTTAGGCTGCGCGTGGGATCGATGTCTTTGTGGCTGCCGCCCGCCCGCGCGCAGGAGTGGCGTACACCTCGCAGTGCTTCCCCTGCCGCCCGGGCACGTTCAGCGAGGCGACGGGCGCGGCGTCCTGCAAGTCCTGCCCCCGCAACACCTTCTCCAGCAAGGGGGCCGTGTCGTGCACCGCCTGCAACGCCACCACACACTACGCAGGTACGGGGGGTGGCGTGGGGGGGGGCACGGAGACTCGTGGCAGTGAGGTCAGGGGGGCGCTGTCCCTACTCCGGGGGCTCACTTGTAACATGCCCCCAATGTTATTGTCATCGTTGCCATCGCGGTAGCTCTGTAGTGTCTGCTTCCGTGGGTATTTCTCGAGCACAAATGGACGCACTGCTCTGAGAGGTGCGATTTTAAACTTTGGTTTCATTGCATTACAACGGCAGCTGAGTGGGGATAAAAATGTGGAAAAACCACTTTTAGTTACGTAAAGTAAAACAAAGGGTCCCAAGAGGTGAGACGTGTGGCACATATCACATCACCGTTGGTGGTGATCACCGTGGGTGATGTGTGTGTCTCAGGAAAGTTTCCATTGCTGTTATACTATATTTTAATGTTTTTAGATTTGCGCCAATTAAAAATCTGGAAATTGCGGGTGTGTGAGGAGTGGTGATGTAGTGGTTAGCGCGCATGCGCTACGAACCAGATGACCCAAGTTCGATTCCCGCTGACGGCCAACACCAGTGACGATTATCTTAACCAGTTCTGGGAACCCCCTAGGTCGACTCAGCCTCAAATGAGTACCTGGCGCGGTGTGTAAACATCGGCACTGGCCTGGTGCTGGCCACCCACCCCCTCGTGTGCCATACCGGCCTTCATAGGTGCTACTCGCTAACAGCACTTGCCCCAATAGTCTGTTAAGGCTATACGGGCGATCTTTGTGTTTAAATGTGCGCATGCCTCCATGTGTCCCACAGAGCCCGGCTCGTCCGAATGCAAACTGCGGCCTCCTTGCACTACGCGGGACTACTTTGAAGTGCACAGCCCCTGTGACATCAACCACAAGGTGAGTGGGCTCGAGGATTTCTCCGGTGCCTCCACGCATCATACAAATAAACTAATGACAACAACAATCCTTTGATCAACTACAATACTTCTTCTCACTTGATTAAAGATCGTCCTTGCGTTTGCTCCTACCTACATTTCTCATGTGATGAACACGCAAACGTAACCCCCCCGTCCCCCGCGCCCCCGTCCGGCACAGACGCAGCTCACGTACGAGTGGGTGGAGCCCAAGAGGTGCCGTGAGGACCTGGCGGGCGCCGTGCCGCTGCCGGCGTCGGGGGACATGAGGCCGTGCCCGCCCTGCAACCCGGGCTTCCAGAGCCTCAACGCGTCGCTCTGCACCGCCTGCCCCCAGGGAAACTTCTCCAACGGCACTGACGGTAGTGCAGCTCCCACCACGCGCTGCTGCTGCTGCTGCGTGGGCTGCTGCTGCTGCGTGGGCTGCTGCTGCTGCTGCGTGGGCTGCTGCTGCTGCTTTAGTGGGAGAGATGTTATCTCCTTCGCTTGGTGCGCGAGAAGTCATGGGTTCGATCCCGGATCTTGAAGGTGGTCGTGTGGATATCTCTCCGGGTCCTCCGGTTTTGCCATCCTCTTCATTTAGAAACAACACGCGTTTAGATGATTTGGCTGCTGCTATAAATTGCAACATGTGACGATGTCAATGACCTATCGCGTGTTGCCAAGTCGCCTCTGAAAAAGAGCTGATAGCTCCGTAAGCTTCACCTGGTCAAATAATACAGTTACATTTATTTCAGTTGTGGTGGTTCAGACAAGGCTGAGCATTGTGCACGCAATGTGGTCATCACATGACACGCATGCAAGGCATGGTGGGAGTTGTGCCTCGCTGCGGATGGTGAGCATGCCGGCGTGCGTTGTTAAATCCTCACCATTGCCCCTCTCGACGTGCCCCACTACGCTGCGGCTCGATGAAAGGTGCTTTGTCCGGCGCAGGGGAGAGACACCGGACCTCGTGCGTGTTGCGTTTGTCCCCCGTGCCCCGATACTCGCGGACCACTCAGCGTGCAAGAGCTGCCCCGTGGGGACGGAGTCCGTGGCCGGGCTGGAGTACAAGTGGTGGAACAGCCTTCCCGACACCATGAGCAGCGCGTGTTACAGCATTCACTACATCAAGTGCGAGGGCAAGGAAGGTGAGCGGTCCCCATTCACCTGCCCCAGTGTCAAGCTCTGACTCGCTCGGCCATCGCATTCATCATCGCGTTCACCAACTCCCTTATCAGTCAATATGATGTCTCTAACTTATCTATATTTTCTCATAACCATTATCATCATTATCATCCTTCCTCGGTTCATAAAATTAGATACATTTTGAACAGTTCTTATTCGTGGTTTTCTAAATTTCATGGTCCCTGCCATAGGAATGTGGAATTTTCTCCACTTACTCAGGACTGCCAATGAATTTTAGCATTGTCCAATGCTTTCTTAAATGAATGGTCATTTTGGGATACATTTCCGTCTTTACCAATACAAGCTGTTTGTCCATTGTGCCCCATTGATGGCAATGAAAACTCTTGACACATTTTAATCAAGGTAACCGTGGCATTGATTTGATTTTGACTGGACCAGGTGTGCTCAAGTGTGCAAAAAACGTTTAGATTTAATTAGATTTAGCTGTGAATGTGGGCTGACCGGCATTCTGATCTTAGAGGCTTCCCGCTGCGCACTGTCAAGCACAGCGCCTTCCAGCCCGGCACGCTCCCTTTGCTGGAGCAGGTTTCACTCGCAGCGCTCCGCATGCAGATTGTCAATGTCTCTTTGCAGCCTGGACAGTGGGTGGAGACCACATCAAGAGCGGAATTGGTAACTCGGATGAGGACTACCTCGTCCTGTCTCTGCAGGTTCCCTTCTTCAGGTGAGTAGTTGGTGCACGGGATGTTACGTTGAGTCCCCTTCATTTGAACCAAGTGAGATCTCATCAGACCTCTCTTTTGCAAGAGTGGCCTTGGAAAATGCATGGAGAATTACAGATGTGAGCACGCAAGGTGACAAAGAAATGCTAAAGTGTAAAATAACAAGTATAGCAGGTACAGACCGATACATTTCTCTCGTACATTTGCAGGTAAATTATCTTGCTGCATTATAAGAAGCGTCACTTCTACGACTGACTCAGTCTCTCGGTCACAGCTCATAATTCAGTAATTTTCATCATAATGTTGAGTGAGGGCTCATTCTAACTATAGACGAAGCCAGGGTGTTGATGATGAAGTAACGTTTAACATTGGTCAACAAAACCATGAACAAAATTTTTTACTGGATTTTAGTAAGTTCACAATGCTTTCCCTATAATGTTCGTTCATTCATTGGCTTAGCTTGTTGAGGTCGAAAGTGACGAGGTGCAGTAAAGCACAGCCTACCGAGGGGTCGGGTCACTAAGTAGTGAGGTCTAGAAAAAAGAGTCGCCTTGTCTGCAGGATCGGCTGTTGCTGGCTTGTTTACTGTACGAGATAGCTGTTGTACAGTCCTTTGTCAGTCCGCTGCTGGATGAGGGCCGCTCCGCTTCGTATCGGCCATGAGTCGGTGCGGTGGGGGTCAGTGGACTGGCTTTGACATCGCTCGCCACTCATGTTCGCCACGGCCGGGAACCGAACTCGGATTTCTGGATTCGTAGTACAGTGCGGTAACCACTGCTTCACTGCTCTGCCACTTAAGTAAGGGCTAACTCTTCAGGAACATTAAAACCTTATATTATCAAAGATATCGAGCACATGCTATCATCTCGGCAGTCTCGTTTAGATTGCTGGCCACAATTACATTGCCGCTTGCAATTGCTCTTTCATGCTGGCTTTAACCTCCCGTAGAGTTGCCGGGCCTCTTGCAGTGTGATCAACATTGTAGCTTAGGGGACAAAAGCACCCAGGCTTTGGTCTCAACCACAGCAATAATCTGCCTTGTGCTGACCCTAATAGGCGCTCGCTAACACCGTCAATCCTTGTGCAGGTTGATGAGCTGCTGTGTGTGCGTCCCTGTCCCAGGCCTTCGCTTGTGGGCTACGGAGAAGGAGGTGAGGTGGGAACAATCAACTTTGTGTTTGAGACCATCTGCTCCTCAAACTGCGAGTTCCACTTCATGGTGGTGAGTGCCGTTATATATATATATGTGTGTGTGTGTGCGTATGTGTGTGTGTGTACATATGCACAGCCCTTTGATCAATCCTCTGCTTGATGAACTCTTCCCCCACGCCATGTATGCATGTTGAACTTCTTTCGCACCGTACGTAGCCAACCGCACTTACCGGAGGTGCCATGAAAGTGATGGTGGTTGTTTGACCCATACCTCACCGCGCCGGTCAGTACGGATTGCTGAATGCGGAGAGCGTAGATGTTGGGACACGGCCTATGATCAGGTCACCCAGATGTTGAGCGTGGATAGTGCTCGGTTGGGTGATGACCAGGCATGAGACAGCTGTTGTAGGCAGCTGCGAGGCGATGTTATCCGCAGGAGACAGTGCAGCAACATGTATTTTGATAGTACTTCTATGCGCCCCACGTTCACAGACCCGTACTGACCAGCGTGGTGAAGTATAGTCAAATGCTGCCCATGGGCCCACATGGCATGGGGAAGGAGGCCCTCATCCAGCAGTGGATTTAAATTATCAAAATAATTATGAGTCCTACAAAACACAGCTGAGAAGTCGGTTTATTTAATGGTCAGAATTTATGAAAAAAATTGTCACTTAATTCTAGATTTAAAGCTTTCGTGACTGCAAGGATTCATACTCTTTGGTTTTTTTCGGTAAAGTCACGTAGGTAAAAAAACATTTCTTTTCATTTTTGTCACCTGACAACTCACTTGATTGTTTAAAAAAATAATCCAGTAAAATGTTTGTTTAAAAAAAGACACACTCGAAGGGTCATTGAGCATCATCAGCAGGAAGTGTCCCTTTAAATGAACGCCACTGCGTATGACATGCTGCTGAGCCCTAATGAGGGTGAAACACCTCTGCTGAGCAGAGTGGTGAAGTGGGTATAGTTATAGAAAATGCTGGCAATGATAGTGGCTATGGTAGTCATGGTAATGGTTGGTCATAACAATGGTGGTGATGCACCTGCTGATGGTGGTGGTGGTGGTGATGCATCTGCTGACGACGGTGGTGGTGGTGGTGGTGGTGCATCTGCTGACGGTGGTGGTGGTAGTGGTGCAACAGCACCATGGGCTGGCGGGGCCCAGGCCACAAAGAGGAGGGACATTGGACAGGGGGCCCCGTTGCATTCCTTGTATCCAAGCCCATGCCACCCATGCTGCGCCACTGCTGATAACGGTGGATAATCCTGGTGGGGGTTGTGGTGCCGGTGCTGATGCTGCTGCTGCTACTGATGTAGCTAACGGTGGTGATGCTGCTGACGGTAGTTGTCATGACAATGGACAATTGTGCTGCCGCTGCTGCCACTGGGTGCATCTGGTGCTCGTGACGTTGCTGGTTGGTGATGGCAACGTTGGCTTTGGTTGTTGTTCAGGACAAGGAGAAGCAGCGGTCGCACGTGGTGGAGACGTGGCGGGGCCCGCACGACAAGCAGTCTTACACATTCTCCGTGGCCACCAACGGCTCCTTCACGTTCAGCTGGGTCTTCCAAGCGAACATTGATGCCGCCAAGGTACGGATAAAAATTCGTCTTGCATTTAGGTGGATTGATCATGGCTGGTGATGACCTCTGAACTGCCAGGCCACTGCCACCTTACAAAACCACAAAGGGGACAAAGCAAGTGATAGAATAAATTGATGAAAAAATGTTGCTATTTACGACCCCAAATCGTGATCATTTAGCTAATCACGAGAAGGGTAAATCATTACCTCTCTACTAGGCAAGGCTTCTTCACGGTAGTTGAGATGTGAAGTTTAATAAATGTGCCCGCATGTTTCTGCACAGCGTCTCGACTTATGATCACAACATGGGACGCCGTATAAATCCACATTGAAACGTTAACAAGTCGGACCTGGGGTCGGTGATCATTACCATTACAGCGGCGTCATTTGCTGAAATGACAATTGCAATGTGAATGTTAAGTCATCATGAATGACACAATTACTTGAAACAATTGACCCCACGTCCGATACAAGTTGTGGAATGTCCTCCACCGGGCCCGGGGCTAGCAATGGAGATGCGAGCGCCGCTGCCCCCGTCGGTCGCTTGAGCAGGGAGACGCTTCGCCCCTTCGCCCCTTCAATGTCCAGGACCATCGACAGACGGGCAGCTCCGCCCGCATCTACTCCATCAACGTGACCAACGCCGCTGGAGGGGGTGCCTCGTACTGTCGGCCGTGCGCGGTGGGGGCCGGCGTGGCGGGCTGCGTGCCGTGCCCCCCGGGGCACTACGTGGACGCGGCGTCGCGCGAGTGCGTGCCTTGCCGCGACGGCACGCGGCTCGCGGCACGCAAGCCCTACGGACGCGAGGCCTGCCTGGCGTGCGGGCCCGGCACCCGCAGCAGCAAGGTGAGCGCGACGTCGTCGTCGTCGTCCTGACAATAGCGCAGAACGATGATCGCTGGACACCTAAGATTGCTGACGATACTGACACAGCTGCCACTGCTGCTGCTGACTACTGATAACCCCCCGCCCCCCACAGGACCATGCGTCTTGCTTCAGCGACTGCACGTACTCGCACACCTCCGGCGAGCGAACCTACTTCTTCAACTACACGGGGCTGGGCGGCCAGCATGACAGGCGATTTGGGCCCAGCTTCAGCCCTAAGGGAACCAAGTACTTCTACGCTTTCAACTTCAGCCTGTGCGGAAACGAGGTACCGGCTCTCGTCACGTCTCTCGCCGCCGCGCGCCGTCAGGAACAATGTGCGGAGTTGCGTGCCTCCCCCCGGGTCCTCGCGCGTGGCCGGCTGCTCACAAATCTCAAAAGCTTCCTTGACCCAGAGCCCTGTGACCATTTTTTTGACCGGACCCAAATGTCCAAGTGCGCTGTTGACCGTGCGTCGTAATCGACTACATTGCTTTTGCTTTTTAGATGCTGCCGTCGTGTTTTGTAATGAAGTGTTTCTCGTAGTCGGCCTGTAACGATTTCACCCTCGTCACCAGCCCAGCCACACTCATCATGCAATGAATTGTCGTTATTTGCGGTCATGACAACAGAATGTTTGTTTAACCAAGTGGTAGTGCATTGTAGCATCACTTGTGGCTGTCGGGCTCATCTTAAAGTAACTTGATCATTTTACTACATTAAGGTAGTCGACTTTTGTGAGCAAATAAACATTCTTGTGAGTACCGGTCTTCCAGACGTGGTCAGGTGATTGATGGTTTGAGTGTCCCACTCGCGCTCAGCTGAGTAAGACATAATGTAACATTAGCTGTAGTAAAAAATGTTTTTACGACATTTAAACGATGTTACCGAGTACTTGTAGTGGCAGGTGTAAGTGAAAACAGGAAATGGCACTGAAATCACTGACATTGGCACCTTTATCACTCAGACAGATAACAAAACCACCAATCAATTCACAAGTAAATCTAATTTACTTCCAATTAAGATCACTTTGTAATTAATGAACAGGATCTATAGCTTGACTTAAAGCTTTCATGACTGCAGGAATTCATATTATTTGGGTCTTTTGGTAAAGTCACATAGATGGTTAAAAGAAAATAACAAAAAACTACGATGTTTCGATCACAACACAAGCGGTCGTCATCAGGAGGGAAGAGGAGGAAAGTTTTACCGAAAGACCCTAAGCATAGGATCTATAGCTATTCGTTTGTCTGAGAATTCACAGATGTTGCTAACCTTGGCAGGTGATCGATTGACTAATGCATGCATTATGTTCACTCGATTTTGCCTGTGGGATATTTTTTCAAGCAATCCAGCCAAGTGGTGTTGTCGTGAGGGCACTCGGCTCTCCATCGTGGGAAGGTGACGAGTTCAAATCCTAATCGTGGATCAAATTGGCCGATTAATCCCACTGGCATTTGCAAGTCAATGGTTGTGGTTTTTTTTCAAGAACCGGCTGCCATCCATAGGATTGTGGATGGAGGATTTAAATGATTAAGTTCGTTATGTGACAGTCTGCGGGAGAAGAGGCAATAAAACTATCAATTTGATTGTGAAGTGTTTCGTGGGTTATCTAGAACAAGTCAATGTGTGGCTTAGCAGCTCTTTCTAGAACACCCCTCCATGTTGTTTCCTGCGCTGCGGCCCGCCATGACTCGTGCACTTCGCCGTCAGGGCCAGAAGATGGCGGAGTGCGTGGACAACGTCACGGCAGAAGCAGAGGAGACGGAGGGGCCCGCTCGCGCGCTGCCGGCCGGCGTGCGGGCGCTGGCGTGCCGCGCCACCATCGTGCCGTCGGACGTGCGCTCCACCACGCTCTCCTCCCAGCCCATCGGCCTCGCCGACAGCATCATCGGTAACGACGCTGTTGAACCCCCCAATTAGCGCGGTTGGCTACGTAGGGTGCGAAAGAAGTTCGATGAACACACGTAGAACGCGCTCCGCTCACGGCCATCGGTCTCGCAACCTCTCCGTTACCGAGCGCCGAGTTGGACTTTAAATACCTTTTGGCAAGACGTGGATTAGTCCGTACCGACCTTTGGTCAAGCCAGGACCGTGTGTGTTGACCGTGTGCTCGGCACTGCTGGGGACACCCATTGCAAATGAGACCATCCTCGTCTCGAGTTGTCACCTGGTTCATCAACTTGAGAGACCACGGGTGACAGAGTATTAGAAACAGTGTTGCCAGGCTGATAATAGCTCCCTCTCCTCTGCTTGGGTAGAGCTGCTAAGATGCTTGTAGTGATGGATAGATATCCTTTGTGGGCTGTTTCAAACTATTAGGTCTCATGTGGCCGTGGGAAAGGACATCGCTGGCCATTTACGGCTTGTGGGCCTTCATTTCAGTACCCTGGATTAAAGGCCGGGGCTGGTCCGCACTCAAAGCCAAGTGGAAATATCTCCTTGTCTGCTGAATGTATTGTCTAATTCGGCTGTTAGGAGGTAGGGTTGGTGACTCATTCTGTTGTCATGATGGCAGTATAGCATGTATGTTGACGACATATCTTTACGGTTTTTTGTGTTAATAGCTGTCATGTTTTCTGTGAGCTCTCCAGTTTATATGTAGTCACAACTTACATCAAGTAATATATCCTTGACTTGAGATAGCAAACCTAACCTATGTTGCACCTTGTTAAAAAAATGTTCAAGATCGCAACTCTGCGGTAGAGACGGAGCGGGAATGGGCTTAGCCCACAGAGCTGTGTGATTCTTGACGTAGCGCAACACGAAGCAAGCTCTTGCACACCGCGCGTGAAACCGCCCGGCCTGGCTGGGACCTGCCTTCTGAAGGCTGTGGGGGGGGGACGTGTCACTCGTCCGTGTCCAAGGCGACGCGAGCGGTGACCTCACAACGTGGTTCTCTGTGCCGACTCGCCCCGCGCCGGTGTTGCCGTTGCAGGCGTCACTACTCGGGAATCGATGGATAACATCTCGGCCCCCGTGGGATACTTCCCCGAGTCCACGGTGCCTGACATCCCTGACATCATTCACTTCTACAGGTGATGCCCTGCTCGCCCGCCAGCTGTCTGCAGTCCTTGCTAGGGGATGATGCCAAGCACAGACGCAACAGAGAGTTACCTGTCCCTGCCATGTGCCCACACTCGGATCCGTTTCGTTGTCTCCTTGAGCCTTAGTTCTTTGCTCTGGTTGCCAGTTTAGCTTCATGCTTTTGTATATATATATAGATCTGTGTCATCCAGCAGTGTAATGACAAAGGGCTGAATATAATTGTTTTATCAATGAGGTGTATGTGGTTTGAGAGATTGGATGTGATCGTGGTTTGTGCACGGGGCTCCTATCCCGGTTACCCCGGCACGACTCTTGGCCACTCGCACCACTGGTGGTCATCGCGAACTGAACCCGCGCCGAGTATCCGCTGGGCGTGTGTGGCACATCAACAATAGCACCAGGGGAAGAAAGGCAGCCGGGCGGAGTGATGGCCACAGCACACAGGTGATATTACAGAAGAGAAAATTCTTCTGTAGTTGACATTAACGACTCCCTAATGCCATTGACGACAAGCCAATAATTCTAAATGGAAAATTACACTCAAGCTCACCCTAAATAATGAATAACCGTCTCTGCTGAACTACGGCCACCCAGGTCTCTACAACGGAAAAACGCACCTGCGTGGATCCCCGCGTGGCTAAATAAACGATGAGCACACGCCGAGTGGCACCGTGCACGCTGCTGCGCAGGCGCTCCCCGTCGCGCTCCCGGGTTTGTCCCGCTCGTTGTTCGGCATGGTGTCCGACGTTTCGCTCCTGGCAGCCAGAGGTCGTGCTGGGAGCTGGACATCGAGCCCAACGTGGACACTTATTTTCCTGCAGATCGTCGGACAGAACTGTGGCCTGTCCGCAGGGCCGCGCCTCCACCGTGCGTCTTCGCTGCAACTCGGACGGCCCCCCCAACGGGGAGATTGTCCTGCCCAGGTACCGCACCGGGGGGGGAGGGGGGGGCACCATGGGGAAGAGTTGGGCGGCAGTGGGGAGAAGTGGGCAGCTGCTCTGAGCAAAACGTAACTGACTCGCATGTACACGTGCGGCCTGCATGTGGGAGTTCTCGGAGATAACTTTCACAAGTGAGTTCAAGTGGTGCTCCACTGGTCGGTGCGCAGCCTACTTGCTCTACTGCCATCTGGCATGTCATGGCACTGATAGTAGTGAATCTCAGATGCACGTGATCTCTGCGTGGTCCGCAAACTCCCTGCCTCCAAGTGCTCTGCCGCACGTTGTATCGAATGACGGAGCCGCTTCGAGCAGTCGGCTCGCGATCGGACCGTTGCGAGGTTGAGGTTTGACTCGGCCCATCATCTCTCCGGGATCAACCAAAACAGGTGCTACCTCATGGCAGGTCTGCAGTGGTTGTTCCCTATGGAGACTGCTGACATAGTAACGTGAAATTTCCCCCACTGGCTTAGGGGCAGTAATAGGGATGATGAGCACTGCCGATGCTTCCTTCAGCGTGTCGGCTCTCCGACCTTGGCTTGAGTGGATCGCTGGAGGTTTGTGCTTGGAGCTGCTGACGCGCCGACGCGTGGCTGTGCAGGCAGTGCCCCGCCGGCACCTGTGACGGCTGCACGTTCCACTTCCTGTGGCTGAGCCCGCTGGCCTGCCCGCTCTGCACGCACCGCGACTACCAGCTCATCACGGAGACCTGCAGCGGCGGCTCGGAGGTCGGTCCCGTCACGCCATCGCACTAACCCAGGCGTGCACTGCGAGCACCGGGGGTGGCGGTCGGCTGGCCACCGTCCACCCTCTCGTCCCGCACGAAGCTAGCAGATTCTCAATGCATCCCGCACTGAAAACAAGTTGCACCCCCTCTGTGTACCAAGCTGTGCGGCCAGTCTGCCATCCTTCCCACACACCGTCCTGCAAAACCAACGTGGCAGACTAACTAACCAAACCATACTATCGAACTCTACCACACGATTGAACTATACCACTCAACCATACTACCCGACCACACACATCGCGCGAACATGCGACTCGACAACTCGGTAATTGTGCGTGGCATCGGCGGCACTGCTCGGCATCTGCAGTGGAAAACAATGCGGTGCCTCCTGAGCCGCGCCAGGCCGGCTCGGCACGGCGCCGGCATGGACTGGCTGTCCCATGGACAGGAGGTGTAGCGAATAGCGCTACGCTGCGCCTCGAACCCGGCGACCCGAGTTCGATTCCCGCTCACGGCCAACACCGGTGACGATTATCTGAACCGATCCTGGGCCTCCTCTAGGTCGACTCGGCCTCAAATGAGTACCTGGTGCGGTGTGTAAACATCGCCACCGGGGAGACAAAGGCGACCGGGGTGTGGTGTTGACCACCGAACCCATCGTGTGCCGTGCAGGCCTTCGTAGACGCTCGCTAAAAGCACTTTCCCCAACAGACTTGTACAGGCAACATGAGGATCTTCGTCTCTGTGTGTGCGTGCGCAGAAGCTGCGCTACATGTGGCGGCGCCCGCGCGTGTGCCACGGCGGGGAGGCGCTGCCCCCCGACGGGCACCGCAAATGCGAGCTGCTGGGCTTCTGGCTGCGCGTGGGCATCGGCGCGGGCTCCTTCCTCGCGTGCCTGCTCTGCTCGCTCACCTGCTACTTCTGGAAGAAGAATCGCAAGTAGGGGACGAGGAGGCACAGGCCGCTCCCCGCCGCACGCGGTGACATGGCCACAGGGCCTCCAACGCAGCGGCGTCCGTCCAGACTGGGCGTCCGCTGCAGGCCGCGTGTGAACCCGGCCCCTGTTGGATGCATTGCGCGATGGCAGTTTGACCCAAAGGATCCACTTTCCTAAAGGCGGCGCTGTTCAACTCCAGTAAATCGCTGCCAATCAGTCGTGTTCACCACGAAGTGAAAGCCGCCCGCTGCTTCGTGGACGGCGGGGTAGTTATTCGGTATGCAGGCGGTGCAACTGCACCGGGAGTGACAGCTGGAGGGGGGGGGGCCCAGGTGCCGGGCTACGAAGAGGAAGGAAATTAGACGCTGTGCGGATTACGGGTCTTCTTTGACCGTGCTTCACCATGCTGTTCAGTGTGTGTTGGTTGAGGCAGTAGCATACGAGTACAGTACTGTACATGGATATTGCTGCACCGATCCTCTGCTGCCCACGACGTGACCTGACGTGATCTGAATCGCGTCTCGCTTTGAAGAAACAACCGCCCCCCTCCCGTCCCCGCGACGCGCAGCGTCACGCTTCCTTGTACAGAGCCGAGAAATGTGGCAGCGCGTCATCAACACGCGTGTCGCGACGTGTCGCGTCATCAACACGCGTGTCGCGCCGTGTCGAGTCATCAACACGCGTGCCGTGCCGTGTCGAGTCATCAACACGCGTGTCGCGCCGTGTCGTGCCGTGTCGAGTCATTAACACGCGTGTCGCGCCGTGTCGTGCCGTGTCGAGTCATCAACACGCGTGTCGCGCCGTGTCGTGCCGTGTCGAGTCATCAACACGCGTGTCGCGTCGTGTCGAGTCATCAACACGCGTGTCGCGCCGTGTCGTGCCGTGTCGAGTCATCAACATGCGTGCCGTGTCGTGCGCTCCTCCCAGGCTCGCCTACAAGTACTCGCGGCTGGTGCAGAGCGCTTCATCGCGGGAGAGCGAGCTCCCTGCGGCCGACAGCTGTGCCATCATGGAGGGGGAGGAGGAGGACGTCATCTACACCAACAAGGACAAGTCCCTCTTCCACAAGCTCATGAACATGAAGGTGAGGACTCCCCCAGTAACTCCTCTGGAAAGTTGCCCGTTCCCCGCTGCTGCCCCACATTCTGCAGGGCAGCTCCTCCATAGTGGCGACCTGTGCAATAAACTAACATTTCCTGGTTAACTAACAAATCGCCCTTCTCTTTCCATATTTGCGGAGATCAATTGAGAATAATTGCTTGAAGCAAAAAAGAGGGGGTGTGAATTACGTTGATGTGCGGCCCACGTAGCTAAAGCAGACAGCCGAGGACTTAACACATTTGTAGTTTACTTCCAATGTTCCACTTAGAAGGGCCACCCTGCAGAGCTCCGTTCCCACAGTCGTCCGAGCTGTCGACTCCCTGCCCCAAGGTTAGGCTCAAGATCCTCCTTGTCTCTCTGCCTATGGGTATGTGGATCAAATAAATATGCCCACCACCGCCTAGAGATGTTGGTCATATTTAGAGGCGATGTCCATATAAGTGGTATTGTTCTTGTGATGCACACCACCTGGAGGGCGTCTTTCAACCTGATCTCGGTCAGAGGGCCAGGTCGCACAGAGGGTCGCACAGAGGGCTGTGTCTGAGACACTAACCTACAACTGCTGGGATGCTGGGCCTATCTCCACACATTTGTACTTCAACCGTGTTCGTTAATGTAGCACTGCTGCGTCGCTAACGGTGCGCTGGTGCATCACTAACGGTGCGACAGGCCACGTCTCCGTACGAGGGCAACCGCGAGGAACGGCTGGCGCTGGGCAAGACGGAGCTCAACTGACCGCCGTGTCTGCCGGCCTCCTCGGGTAGGAGACGGCACTCCAAGCGCCGCTCGTTAGCGCGCACCGCCCCACCCCCTTCGCTCACCGCACTCACTCACGTTACACTCATCTCTCGCCCACACCTCACCATCTTACACTGTAACGCACACGACAGTTTAAACAGTCTTCACCATGACCCACACCACCACACGCTACAGACAACTTCACCATGACTCACACCACCACACGCTACAGACAGCAGTCTTCACCATGACCCACACCACCACACGCTACAGACAACTTCACCATGACTCACACCACCACACGCTACAGACAACTTCACCATGACTCACACCACCACACTACAGACAGCTTCACCATGACTCACACCACCACACGCTACAGACAGCAGACTTCACCATAACCCACACCACCACACTACAGACAGCTTCACCATGACCCACACCACCACACTACAGACAGCTTCACCATGACCCACACCACCACACACTACAGACAGCAGCACGCATCACTATAGCTCAAACGGTTCACTCTGCATTTTAACTATCACCATGTCCCTGTGAACTATAGCCTCCACCACACGAGGGCATGGTTTAGTCTCCATTGTTGTAATAACCAAGTGAGTTAGTGCAAAGACTCTTCGTAAACCGGCTCTCAACTCGTTTAAAAGGGGCCACTCACAACTGCTTCCTGGTGTAGCGGTGAGCACACCGGACTCGAAATCCAGAGGGGGCCGGTTCCAACTCGTGGCGCGGCAGCAGTGGAAGCAGCGGTGCCGGTGTCGCGAAGCCACTTCTGGCCTCTGTCCACCCAGCAGAATACCGGAGCGCACTACGGTCAGTCAATCGATAGGTTGGGTGTGGTGTCTGGCTAGCTTGCAAGAGCAGGCCATATACCCTCCGCAGGGGCTCTCCAGTACTCCCGCAAGCGGGTGGGCCCTTCCGCCACCAGGAGCGCGAGCAAGGGATTTGAGGGCAGCACCTTTACCTGTTTTATGGCAATCCTATCCTCAGACCCCCGAATCATGAATGCATCCACCTGCCCAGCATCCAGAGCCATCCCCAGGGTTCGGTGAACCAGGGCGAGCGCCCCGGGCCCCGTGCTCTGACATCACGGTGGACTCCGATGCAATACTCCCGCTTTAGTTTGAAGGTGTGGCGGGGGGGGGGGGGTGATTCTCCCCGCGCCCCCCCCCCCCCCGTGGACGACCCTGCCAGCGTCCCACTGCCACCGCCGCTCACGTGGCGTGCGTTGTCCCTGTGTGCAGTTGACGGTGGGAAGCGACCAACGCAGCGACACCCGCGGAGCTGCAGGGAAGGGGGGGGGGCCCTGCCGCTGTGCTCCTCCCGCAAGCTCGCGAGCGTGCGGCCGATGGCGCCTATTGCGTTGAGCATTCGTACAGATTTCACCGTAACGGTTTTTGAACTACTGCGATAGTATTTTTATACGTCCGGTCATCGCGCACGTCCACAGCAGTGTCGTAAGAGCCGAGTCGCATGAGCCAGGCAGAGACGGGGGCCGCAAGCTGTGGGTTCAGAAACTCTCTTATCCGTGTGTTTGTTGGGGCTAAGCAGGTGATCCACATTTACCTTTGATTTGTAAATTGCTTGTGTTTTTTTTAAGTTATCCTCATGGTAAAAATGGTTAAGATGAATGCCAGGAAGGTGATTCTTGACAAGGCAAGTTCCGCAGATCCAGGGATTAGTCCACATGTTGTACCTGCGAGATAAGACACGGGTTACAAACTTCCTGTGATCACCAATTCTGTAGTCGCTCGATCCAGTACCAACAAACTGGATCGGCCGTCCCTTTGACAAGTAATTTGCATTCAGTAGCAGATGACGGTCGATGTGCTGTGCTGAGTCACTGCTTACTGGCTTGTGTGATGTCCGTGGGAGATGTGTGTATTTAATTTGTGAGCGTGCGTGTGTGCGTGTGCGTGTGCGTGCGTGCTATCGTATCGAGCCAACAATTGCAGCAATTCAAACCACAAAGCAAAAACTTTCAAGTGTATTTTTTATGGGGGGAAAATATTCACAATTCAATCATCTCTCTGGACTTTCTCTTCATGGTTTGTCATGTTCACAGTTTTCCTTTGGCTCGCACCGCCTTAATAACGCGCACAGGCAAATCTGTGAAGCGAATAATTATCAAAGTGTTGCCAAAGTTGCAAATGTTTTATTTAATTTATAAAGCATTACTTTTTCTGTTTTTGATGTTTAACCGGCACATCTTTTATAATTAATATTTTGTTTGATTTCAGCCCAAGGTAAATGAATAAAGCAAATGTTAAAACTAACTCGGTGTGCTTACTGTATATCCTATAGAGCAGTGTGGCTTCGAGAAGTTCCAAACGTTGTCTCGAGAGAGACTGGGTAATGCTATGCGTTGGCCATGTTTGTGTACAACAAATGTAACATTTGGACTCATTAACATCATAGTCAACCCAAATCAATAAAAACCCATCAACTCGCCTAAATTTGGCTGAATTCACATTTGGATGAACGCTGAATTTCTGGCAATTTTGTTGGGGATTTTTTTAATTTTAAGGCTCATCGGTAATATAATTGTTAGCAGGCTCTGAAAACACCCATCGTCATTTCTGTTAGGCATGACATTGATGCCTCGTGGCCTGGCCTGAAAGTCGGCGCACAGCTCTGCTATGAGCAGTTGGCCAAACGGATAGTACCAACATTCCACTCCACTGGGTGGGGGGGGGCCTTGCACCATCCTGGGCAAGCGTCCCACCGAGGACAACGGCCCACCTTGGGACGTGCGTGGGGCTGCCACCGGGGCCATGCCACGCACCTTGCTTGGTAGGCTGCAAGTTTTCCACTCCCCAACATGAATCTGTGAGTTGGAGTATCCATTGGGATCCCTCCCGACGCATTACAACCCCTCTCGTTCTGTTGGAGAGCGGCTCACAGAGGCTGGAGCTCTCGCTCACAGCCTCACCGACGGCCCTCGCCGTCGGTGAGGCTGTGATGGCGTTGGCAGAGGTGGCAACAATGTCGTACTTTACTGAACACATTTATGGGCCCCAAATGACTTTAGCCTGTACCTGGAGTGTTCTGCTCATCACACACAGCCGTTGTCAGACGCCTGTAACCTGTTAAAACAGTCGTGCATCTTCACGTTTATGTTGGCTGCGCCATATCATTTTGAGTGCTGATGTTATTTACTGTAATGTGAAGAAGCTACCTTGTGCATTGATTTTAGTGCCAGCCGAAGTTTGTTTACTTGTCTACATCGACGTTGTTTCTAAGTGCCTGTGATTTCGTAATAATTCGTGGTAACGTTCGTCAATGCAGGGGTGCTCAACAAAGGGTGTGCAGATCCCAAGAGGGGTCTGAGACATGGTTGAGGGATCTGCGGATGGCCATCTACACGTGCCGGGTTTGCTTGGTGCAGTTCTAAATTCCGTTGACGATAAACCAACAACCGCCATTCGCCACAAAGTAGCGGTGATGTCACCACGGCGATTGGACTCGGCGACCTGCACTTTTAGGTCAACGATATTACACTGCTGACACTCACTGTAACAAAACTATTCCAAGCAGAATGAAATCCAGGAAGTCATCCAGAATTCTGATTGTTATTCTGGCTTTCTGGATTTTTACAAAAATTGTTGGTGCGGTTTGAAGTTAAATCTCTTTTCATATTGCTAAATTTGTTTGAATTATTCTTAAACTTTCCAGCGAGCTGAAAGAAAAATTTGCGGATTAAACACTTCCACTTGTGAGTTTTATTTATTTCGCTATTGTCGGGTGGTGGAGGGTGAAAGGACAAACGTAGCCAGATCATTATTGCCTGGCCTAACCCAACAATTATAAATCAAATTTCGATTTAAAGCTTTCGTGACTGCAGGGATTCATCTTCTTGGTTCTTTCGGTAAAGTCACGTAGAATGGAAATAATAAAATAATAAAAATAAAACATAATAAAATAATTTTCACGACGTTTCAGCCACAACGCAAGCAGCCGTCCTACGTGATTTTACCGAAAGAACCAAGAAGGATTATAAATCAATTTGATGGTTTTCAGTTGAAGTGCTGGTCGGGGTTCAACTCCGCCTGTGATAAAATGAGTGCCGCTGTGTGTGACATTTAACGGTGGATGTTCTATTGATATCCCGTGCCCCTTGTGAACTTTCCACCACTGGCTTCGGGCCACTGATGCTGAACGCTGTGTGACGCTTACCTGAGCAGGGAGACACTGACTTGTGAGATGTGGGGAGCTGCCATTTATAGAGGGGCGCCTTGCACGATCGGGTTGAGGACCTCTGCACTCAAGACATTCCCTGCGCTCTGTCACCCTCTGTCATACCGGTCACGCAAGTCTCAACGCGCCTTTTGTCGATCACAATTGAGACTTGCTTCATGCGGGACACCGTGGCCTTGGGAGTGTTTGCTGTGCACCGAGCGTTGTCTGTGTGGCCGTTAATGGGACGTCGACAGCGGTTCCCTGTGGAGTACATTTTCGTCGAAAGAACGTGGAATTTGCACCAACGGGGATGAGCACAGCTAGGAACTCCGTATGAGCAGGGAGACCCTGGTGGAACGCGTTGGGGTGGGTGGGTGTGTGTGTGTGTTACTTGGGATCTGACCTCGGGTTTTCTCTGTGCAGGGCTTTTGTCTTTGGTTACCAAAACCAGTAGAGTAGCTGCAGTAAAAAAAATATAAACCAAAAAGTAACGTGTGAATTCGCTGTTCGGACGACGGTGCCTCTGTACCTTGTCGGCTCATGGAAGTCTTTTGACCATACTTCACGGTGCGGTCACTGTCAACTGAATAAAACCGAGTTGACCCAAGAATTCTTCAACTTGTTTTATGTAGAACTACTTTTGCAAACCCATAGCATGTCGGCACAGAGGCACACCGATAATGCTGTTCCATTTGTCATGTTTTTCCGTGTTCTTTCTTTTTCATTATTATTGGAAACCGCTTCTGTGTCAATATTTAGACAAAAAAATAAAATTGCGGATACAATTTTCATTTGGTCATTCCTTGTGAGAAATTATGCCAAAAACTGCCTTGCCGCCACAAGTTGCGCACGTGAGACATATATATTTGTATTTCATTCAGTAGAACTTGGAAGACTGTGGTCCTTAAGGCTCAATGGCTTTTCACTGAAATTATTTTCATTGATTTCTTCAAGCACCTTACTTGAATTTTGACAATTTAACATTCGGTTTATTGCACAAACATTAACTCTTTAAAAACATAGCGAGTCACATTTCTGCTGCACTGCTGATTTTGTTAACTCTTTACGTAAGCCATGATAGAATAATTTTTTGTGCTGTATTTTCTTGTCTTTAATTCATCGTAAACGTATACAAAAACAACTGTATGCTACATGTTCAGAAATTGTTGTGACTGCGTTCACTGGATTATATGACATGCACCTTTTCCCTTATTATTTTAAATAAAATGTAGTGTGTGAATCTTATAACCCAGGAGGTGTGTGCAAGGCCACACTTGTGCAACTTTATTGACACCAGCACAAGTTTGAGGTGCATATTCATTTCCAAAGCACTTTATAATCCAGAGAAGATGGTGTATGTTGTGTAAGATCCTTATGAATGTCGTTTATCAAATCAGAAAGCCATTGACAGCAGCTCGGTAAGTATACGTTTCAAGGGGCATATGGGTCAACATTTGTTTTTACATTTGTAACTTCACGTTCTTTTTTGTAGATTCATTACTTTTTGACTTTCAATAAAAAGTGCTTTTCTGAAAAAGTGAAAAAAAAATTTACATGTAAAACAAAATACTTCTGCCAACTCTCTGGAGTGCGATTCCGTTGGGCGTGTGGCCCCTATCAGGTGGATGTCTTCGGGAACAACGATCAGCAGTGTCCACCCAGCCACCCACAATGCACCCCATCCGGTCTCATCTCAGAATCTAATGCGAGACGGGGCCCATGTGAACGTGAACGCGCACTGCGCAATGGGAGTGGCGGGCAGCAGAGGGCAGCAGAGGGCAGGGCAGCGAAAGTCGCGGCCCTGCACCCCCTTGGCGACCCGCACCGAGCAGCAGGGCGAGGTGTGGCCACGTCAGGTTTCCCTGACGAGCCACAAGGCATGGGGAGGGGGCCCTCATCCAGCAGTGGATTGACAATGAGCTGTACACAGATATGGATAGACAGCAAATGTCTACAGGGCTGTGTACACTACCAACCTCTGGTTACCCTTACATCACAAGAGCGCAGTTCGTAGATCACGTGCAGCCATTTACTAGCCACCTGGCAAGAAAGAGGTGGACAATGGGTGCCAGTACAGCAAGTAGGTTGCCGATTTGTGCGTGTGCAACATGAGTGGCAGGTCGCATCTGAACTTGTCCGGGACCTACCATAGGTAAACTCGGCCTTAAATGAGTGTGGAAATTGTGTACCGGTGGTGACGTTAACCCTTGGGTTGGTGACCGCGCTGACCGTGGTGGTGGTGCTGGTGGTAGTGCTGGTGGTGGTGCTGGTGGTGCTGACCGCGCTGACCGTGGTGGTGGTGCTGGTGGTGCTGGTGGTAGTGCTGGTGGTGCTGGTGGTAGTGCTGGTGGTGGTGCTGGTCGTGCTGGTGGTGCTGGTGGTGCTGGTGGTAGTGCTGGTGGTAGTGGTGGTGCTGGTGGTAGTGCTGGTGGTGCTGGTGGTAGTGCTGGTGGTAGTGCTGGTGGTGCTGGTGGTAGTGCTGGTGGTGCTGGTGGTGCTGCTGGTAGTGCTGGTGGTGGTGCTGGTGGTGCTGCTGGTGGTGCTGGTGGTAGTGCTGCTGGTGGTGCTGGTGGTAGTGCTGGTGGTGCTGGTGGTAGTGCTGGTGGTGCTGGTGGTGCTGGTGGTAGTGCTGGTGGTGCTGGTGGTGCTGGTGGTGGTGCTGGTGGTGCTGGTGGTGGTGCTGCTGGTAGTGCTGGTGGTGGTGCTGGTGGTGCTGGTGGTGGTGCTGGTGGTGGTGCTGGTGGTGGTGCTGGTGGTAGTGCTGGTGGTGCTGGTGGTAGTGCTGGTGGTGCTGGTGGTGCTGGTGGTAGTGCTGGTGTTGCTGGTGGTGCTGGTGGTGGTGCTGGTGGTGCTGCTGGTGGTGCTGCTGGTAGTGCTGGTGGTGGTGCTGGTGGTGCTGCTGGTGGTGCTGGTGGTAGTGCTGGTGGTGCTGGTGGTGGTGCTGGTGGTAGTGCTGGTGGTGGTGCTGGTGGTGGTGCTGGTGCTGGTGGTAGTGCTGGTGGTGGTGCTGGTGGTGCTGGTGGTGCTGGTGGTGCTGACCTTCATAGGCGCTCAGTGACGGGGCTTTCCCCGACAACTTCGTGGACAAACAGCGGATCGCTGTCCGTGTTCCCCAGCGTGTGCAGCTCTTCTCTCTAACACTTAACTCGAATTTGGGGAACATTGGCCACATTAATCTGACAACGTTGCTACAAATGACAGCCATTACGTATCATTCACAGCCTCCACAGAGCTGCTGAATCAAAGGGACAGTACTAGTATCGTGTTTCCCCGTCCCGCGGTCTCGTGTTCTCGCTCTCCGATGATCTCTCTCCTGTCTCTCTGCCCCCCTCCCCCCGTCTCTGTCTCTCACTCTCAAAGTGTTTCTGGGGTTTCTGTGGCCGCCTCACATTGTGCTTTAAATTCATTTTCAAAATAAATAAATGACAAGGTTCTAATAACGATTCACAATCACCAGGTTATTTAAAGAATATAATTGGCTTTCCAGTGACTAGACATGAAAACCAGCCCATACTAATTAAAATGGGAAGATATTTCATGTTTTGGTAGTTACCGGCACATGTCTGTGCAGCGTGCACATTCAACACGGGATCGTGCGTTGCGCAATTGTTTTATGCGCTCACGCACTTTTCCCCCAGTTTATGGGACATCTGGTCAAGTCGAATGTGAAGGTGCCAGTGGTAGAAATTCCACGTTGCCATGGTGGGAACTACACCCGCGGACACTGCAAAATGTAACCTGTTGGAGATGACAAGTCGAGTTTCCTCTCAACCATATTAAACGGTGCAGCTGGTTATGTATTTCCTCTTCTGTTTACAACAATATTTATACCTTCAAATCGTGCATCTATTTCCCATTTTTATTCCGAATTATTTGCGTTTTGTCCCCGTTCTCCCTTGAAGCAGAGACTTTCTTTCTCAACGGGCTTGCAGCTGCTAAATGAAGGACATTGCGACCATATCACTTGAGTGTTGTCCCTGTGCATCGCTCCACGGCCTCGAAGCTATGGTCACATTGCACTCTTCACAAATCTTGCGACATACATCTGGCCACCATCTTCAGTTTTCTCCGCTGCCATTCTTATTCTTCTTCTTGCTTCCCCGTCTCATCAATTCCTTCACCAAGCCGGGCGACGTGAAATCCATCCCAGCAGATAAGGACACCCTCACCCCCCTCCCCCACCACATCAGCTCCATCGCATCGCATTAAAAATGTACCGTGGCACAACCGCGCGGATCATCTCGGGGAAGCGTCGCATACCCCCCCAGCGTTCGTGTCGCTACCTAATTAGTCTAATTAACCCGAATCCCCTGGTCGTCGGACGCCTCGAAGTGTCGCTCGGGCTGCCTGCGCCTCTCGACGGCCGTGGCTGTCGCCTTCAAGGGCCTCGCCGCCCGGAGCTGCCGGTGGCCTCGTCGTGAGTGTGGCCTGGCGGCCTGCGGCGGCAGCGACAGCAGCAGGAGGAGGAGCAGCAGCAGCAGGAGCAGCAGGAGCAGCAGGAGCAGCAGCAGCAGGAGCAGCAGGAGCAGCAGGAGCAGCAGGAGGAGCAGCAGCAGCAGGAGCAGCAGCAGGAGCAGCAGCAGCAGGAGCAGCAGGAGCAGCAGGAGCAGCAGGAGCAGCAGCAGGAGCAGCAGCAGCAGGAGCAGCAGGAGCAGCAGGAGCAGCAGCAGCAGGAGGAGCAGGAACAGCAGCAGCAGGAGGAGGAGGGCCTCGACTCGCATGCCGGTTCCAGCGCCGCCTTCTCTCGAATCGTTTTCTTTCCAGTGAAGTTTGTCAGTGCAACTCGGTGTTATTATTATTATTATTTGACCTCCGCCGAGAGAAATGTACAGAAGCAGCTGATCCAGCGTGGACTTGTCATCTGGTACATTCGTATGTGGACCGCGTCTTCATGCTGCTTGCCGAAAATGCTCCTTCAAGCGAGTCTTGAAGAGTTGACTGGAGGCTGGCGCGCTGCTTCCCCGCTCTCGGTGCGCGGCCCCCGCTGGCTCCGTCCGTCTCCAAGCGAGCCGAGTGCCGCCGGCTGATCCCACGGCGCAGCGGGGAGAGGCGTCGATGCTGGGCCGCCCACGCCGGCACGCCCCGGAGGCAGAGTCGCGGTGGGGCGCCCGCAGCGATGGGCGCCTACCACGGCAAGAAGGGCCAGGAGCGTAAGGGGAGAGAGGCGTCTGCGAGGAGGAGGGGCGGCTTCACTGCCGACCTTCTCACCCTGCAGATCTCCGCGTTCCACCACGGTGGAGCCGCAGGGCCTCGGATAGCCCCCAGGAAACCTCTGCGGAAGGAAATCTCCAAAATGCCAATCATCGCCGAGGAAGATGAGAACAAGGTAACTTAATGTATACAAATACAATTTCCATAATATTGATTTCAAATATGCCAGATTATAGTCCAGCGTCGTTAGTTTTGCTCGGCATGCAGAGGTAGATGTGCAGCAGTGTCCCTGAGCTTCCTCCGTCAGCTGAGGAGCCACCTGCCACTATGGAGAAGAATCCAGCAGTGATGTCACAGGCCAGACATACTTTGTAAGGGCTGTCTTACCACACACACACACTGCTAGGACTGTGTACCGCAGCTGAGTATGTCTTTTATTGTGGTTCACTCTTCATGTCCGCCAACATTTTCCTAAACTCTGCTCATCTCACTCAAACGCAGCACGGGAGTGAATTTGCTTAGAGGCTGTGCATGTGAGTGAGGGCTTCCATCTCATCTAAAGTCACACATCAAGGTTTAAGACTCGGGATTCGTAGAATAAAATCCAAATATAAGTTGACGGTGTTTTGTGCAGTAGTCGGTCACTGGCCTGGCCCCTCCGAACTGTGCCACCGCTGAGACCCAAAGGCCTCCCCGCATTCTCCTGAACACGACTCGTCGGCATCTGAGAGCTTTGAGTCGGCTGCTGATGGTTCAGTTGGTGATGATGGTTCAGTTGGTGATGATGGTTCAGTGGTGATGATGATTCAGTCGGTGATGATGGTTCAGTTGGTGATGATGGTTCAGTTGGTGATGATGGTTAAATGCAGAGGACATCAGCCCCTCGGTCCACCCGATAACATTCACACCGACTCTGAGCCTCAGGAATTAACAGATGCCTAATAATTCTACAGATGGCTTAGTCTGGCCTAGCCTCAGGAATTATTATTATTCAAAGGTGCCTTTGTATGGTTTCGAACCTTAACCATTAACACCGAAGCCTAAGAATCCTACAGGTGTCTTAGTCTGACTCGATGTTCTGTTGCGTAGCTTGATGTATGCGATAATTATGCAAATGGTAAGTATACAAAAACCGGTTACAAACTGGTTACCGGTTTGCCGCACTTCGACAAATGTCGACCAACGATCTCCCGTGGTGTCAATGTCTCGCTCGCTAAACTTGCAAATCACCCAGGGGTGTGAGAACCCATGACCCCGCACGGCATTTGAAACAATTCTGTTCCAATCTTTATTCTGTTCCAATCTTGATTCTGTTACATTTCTTAAATCGGTGCTGTCATTTTACTCCTCAAAAACCAAATGGAAACGGTGAACGGTTCCCGAGCGTCGGAACCTGTAAACTATTCTAGAAACGGTTACCGGTTATCACTGATCAACTCCCTCCCGGCCTCGTGCGGTGACTCTCCGTCCGGCACGAGGTTGTCGCCGAATCGTCGCGTGAGGGTCGCCGGGCGGGTTGTTCACGGCCGCGTGTGTCCACGAGAGGGCAGCAGAACTACAACACCAACATCGCGCTCGCCAAGCTTGTGCTGCGGTCGTTACGGTCGAAACGTCGTGGGTTTTTGTCTTTCTTAAAAAAATATATTTTATTTTTATTACCGAAAGAGCCAGAATAAGTCTACCTTATAGACTGCCATATCGCTCACTCAGTTTAATAACCATTGCTACAGTCTACATTATAGACTGCCAGTACACTCACCATACTTAGTAACCAGGCTACAGTCTACATTATAGACTGCCAGTACACTCACTCCGATTAAGAACCAAGCAAGTCTACATTATTTTATTTTTTTATTCACTTTATTATTTGTATTATTATGTTTCTATCTACGTGGCTTTACTGAAAGAACCAAGAACAGGGTGAGGGGCCTTCCACGTTCTGGGGAAGGCCTCTGTGTGACGAGGCGTCACTGAGTGAGTGGGGTCACGGATCCCTGGGTCTGATCACCATTAAAACAAAAGTTGGTCACATTCTTTGTCGATTCATTACAAAGCTTCCAAAAACATTAATTCAACAAAAACACGCTTTGTAAGTTCAAATGTTGCAACGCATGCTTGTTATGGCAGTCGCTGTACAGCAATAGGGTGCACAGCTTAAATTAATGCATAAAAAACAGCATTCCAAATATGAATATTGCAAAGCGTTACTGTGCTCAACTAAGCATGGGGCAGTGCTCGTCTTCGTTGCTGGCCCTGGTACAACAGAGGAAATTCCACATTCTCATGGCGGGGTCTGGTCGTTTTTCCATATGAACCTTTTGGCGGGACCCGGGGTCCCGCCATAAGCTTCAATTATAACCACTTCATAATTATGATAACCACTTCATAATTACGATAACCACTTTATAATTATGATAACCACTTCATAATTATGATAACCACTTCATAATTACGATAACCACTTTATAATTATGATAACCACTTCATAATTATGATAACCACTTCATAATTACGATAACCACTTCATAATATTCCTCATTTGATTGAATCTAGAAAAATGTTAATCGCCTCCAGAAAGATGTGCCTGAGGTAATATTATTGAGAATATAAACTTCTCTACACAAGAATGATACTGCACCGTACTGTATATCTTGCACACACACACACATCAGCGGCCTTTTGGGAGTGTATAATTGCAACAGCATCGCTTCAGTTCCAAGCAGACAACTCTGGACCAGGATCGGTTTCGACACACAGTGTCTCATCAGCAGAGTCGCGCCCGCTTGAATCAATGCTGGTGAACTAGCAGCTGTTGCAGTCAAGGGGCCCAGTGTTTAAGACCGTGGGTCCCAGTCTGACGTACAATGGTATAACCCAAACAAATCCCATCGCCTCAGCGGGCTGTCAGCCGGCGAAGAATCAAAGACACTTCGACAAACGTGTGAACAGAAACGCCACGAGAACAGCAAACGTGGGTCCGTCGGGGATTCGCCCAATCGTTTCTGCGGGCTGGATGGACGAGCAACGTCCCTGCAGGTGCACAGAGCCCGGCAGTGAAGCCACACAGAGGAGGAGGGCTTCAATGACAACCAACAGTGCTGCAGCCACAGCCGTCGCCATGGGACGGCATCCGGACGCTCGTCGACGGAGTCGCTGTGAGTCGCTGCGGCTCCCCTCGAGAGATTTTACAGCACAAATCTCTGGCGCCAGCTTTGCCTTTTTGGACATAAATCTGTCCGCACAGAAGAGGCAGATAAGCCCCCATCGATTCGACACAAATCAGCATAATTTACAGAGCCATCTCATGCACAACTCGAAACACGCTCCCTCACCATGTCTCCACCTGTGCAGGCGATGCAATGTCGCCACTCCTATCTCCCGGCGTGGCGGTTGAAACAAAGAGAAACTCGGGGGGGGGGGTCTTTTACCCCCCCCCCCCACCCCCGTCTCTGTCTACCCAGCAGGTAGACGCTACACCAGTGAGTTTATCGGCAGGTTGTGTGTGTGTAGTGGGGTGAATAGTGGATATTCTCACCTCTTTCAAGACGTCTGGCCGCGTGTAAGAACTCGGCCACGTCGCCTCGAGAGGGGCTTGCGAGTGGAAGCCGCTGACCAGCAGCGGCGTGGGGTGATTGGTTGCTCGGCTCCACGTCCATCTGTCATACTGGATGCAGACGGCACCTGGGCCGGAATGAAACATGTGGCCAATTGCCTATAGGCTGGGAGTTCCCATGACTGGCTGTGGATTCCCTGTATATATGCACGTGTGTGTGTGATGACGAGCCGTGCCGTGTGGTCACACTTGGGGGGGTCCATGCGTGTATGCGTCTCTACAGATTTGGCACTAATAAACAACAGCAAAATCCACACACAGCCCCACTCAAACATGCAGGAGTACAGGATTAAATAACTCTTGCGTGACCTTGTTTAAGGCCTGTTCCCATTCCAGTCTTCTTAAACAGTTACGTTGGACCAGCTGCCTTAGCCCTCCGAATGTCTGTTCACACAATGAGAAGACAGACGCGTTCACATTTTAGTCAGACACTCTGCATGATAAATCCTGGAATGCATTCAAAAATGTTCAAACGTTGATTACTCATTGCACGCACAGTGAATGGTTGTCTGACCCTCGCCCACCAACACTACCTCTGTAAACCTCAACATTTTTTTCTAAGAAAGCCATTCAGCTCAAATGTTGAGATCTTACTTTCCCTCTGATGAAGGAAAAGAAAACACAATTGTTGTTTTTAATTTTAAAATAATATTTCTGGTGATATATAGACAACTTCTTCCCCCCCCCCCCTCTGTGTTGTTTATCGCATCCTCTGTCTATGTTCTCAATTGGCTGCTTCTTAAAAGCCATAATGTGCATGGCGCACATGTCTGTGAGTAGGTCAAGGGACGTGTTAGGGCAACATAAACCACTTTACAGAGCAGGCGTATGCATTAGCGTCAGCAGACGGCGGTTTAAGGCGGCAGTAATGTCAGAGTCGGAGCCGGAGCGAGCAACTAGAAAAAACACAACAACTTACTGCTGTTCTGAGAATCCACGTGTGTTTGGAAGATGATAATTAATTTGTGTATCGCATCATTCCTCCAAAATTGCATCTCGCAACGCTCTGCGAGAGAGAAGTAATAAAAATAACTAAATATTGCGTTTCGCAAGCCACAGCGCACCCAAACTAAGGTTCGTTAAATGAATGGCCGTACTTGAATGAGACTTTAATAGTGTAAGGGACTTAATACGAAGCCAGGCATGGCATGAACACATCGGGTACACGACTTGGAAGTCAGGAAGAGACGAGAGCTGAGTTTAAGACGGAACCAGGAGGCGGCGTTCCCAACGGGCAGGGCGACTGAGACGGGGACATTGCAGCCGCACCCACAGGCGGGTGGCCAAGCTGGTGGGACACCTCCAGTCACGTGGTGGGACATCGTGAGAGGCGTTGCGGGTCAGGTGTCGACTGTCCACAACAGTTGTGAGATCGGGCAGCAGGAAGGAAGTGACGGCCAGGGTGTTGGTGGCATCAACAGCGCTGACCGTGATGCCCCCTTCCCTGGGTCGCATTGCTTTAATATTGCGCCGTGTCACCTTGCGAGATGTTAAATGGCTGCGTTAAACTTTGATGGCCGCGACAAAAGGCGGCTATCCATCATGGGCCTGCACACGCGGATGCCAGAGCAATGGAAGAGGCAAAACAAGAACCCTGCGCCTCTATTAATGGCTGCATTATTGAAGGGGGCCGAGTGGACATTTGATGCCGGTGTGAAATTTAGCTGCACACAGCGTCCGTTATGAGTGCTGCTGCCCCCCCCCCCACCGTGACGCAGAGGCGGACACAGGCGGCGCAATTAGCAATCATCTTACACGCGCCAAGTCTGTGTCTCAATGGGTCACCCTCTCGCTGTGTGTGTGTGTGTGCTTCAGGGCTTGTTTGGCGATCTGTTTGTCCGCCGTCTGCCTGCGCGGCACCGCAGGCGCTGGGGGGGGGGCTCCGTGTTTGTCTTCGCGTGCGCAGTCGGTGTCCCTGCCAGGACGTGGGTGCTGAACAAGCAGACAGACAGACACCCACGCTTCGACGTCACGGTGGTGTCAGATGTCATACTCCCGGTTTAGTTTGAAGGCGTCGGGAGACCAACAATTGTGTTTGCCCCGTGTCCCGCATCCCTCCCATTGATGGGCCTAGGCACAGCTGTCTTCTGCATTGGTGGCTGAACCCAGCGGTGTAAATTCCACTCTTGTACGGCAGCGGCGAACCTCTCAAAAGGATGACGACTGTTGATGATTTCACACAAAGTGGCTCTTATTTGATCAGCCCCTGAGGGATGGCGGGGTGAGTCGACCCCATCTCCAAGTTGAATGCGCAGCAGTCCTCGCTGCGAGCCCAAGTGCCCTGACCCCGCAGCCGCCGCCGCCGCCGCCGTCAGTCTGGGATCTAAGAAACTCGAACTCGACAAAACGAGAGATTCCTCCAAGTGGGAGATTGTGCGCGTTTCCAGCACCGTGGTCCCGAAACATGTTGTCTGCCGCTTGCCCTCGGATTGGCGGCACGGGGGGAGCGAACAAGCAGGCCAGCGGTCTCCAGATTTGTTTACATTGAGTGGCCTTGCCGAGCTAAAGTTTGTCTCACCGATGCAATAAAAGTCATAAATGGTGCTGAAACATGGATAGCTAACAGAGCGCTGAATAATGCATGCCGCGCTCGTGAATATGATCCGCGCTGGCACAGACTTGGCTCCCGCTGACCCGGACAGATATTGTGTCCATTGTGGCGTCTGGCAAAAAGCGCTGGCTCACGTTTCACATCCCAGAAATTAAAAGAGTCTGGAAAGATAAAAACAAACGGCAGCGTTTCTCCAGAGCTCTCGCAGGCGCCGGCAGCGTGTGAGCCTGTCGCTATGGAGGGGTTCCACTCTCATTGCGCCCACACGCGACACACGAAGACGTAGCGTTGTAGACGTGGTCAGTGTGGTTCAAGTATTTATTTGACTTTGATTCATGCGACTTCAACAACACAGGTAAGACTGAGATAAGCCCATCATTCGTTTGCATGTACCTACGTACATGCACGTTGTATATCTTGTATGTATGAATGCTGAACTTCTTTCGCACCGTACGTAGCCAACCGTGCTAATCGCAGGTGTGTATGGAACATTATTAAAATATGTTATTTTAATGGTTACCCTCATCATCATCATCATTGGCCATGATTCATCAACTGCTCATGGGGTGTATGTGCGTCTTTAAGCATTCGACCAAATCACCCTGAATGCACCTGATTCTGAACAGATTCTGGACGTGAGCCTGGTTATTACTTGGATGGGTGGCCGCCGGGGCTTGCCAGGTGTCGTAGGTGCGAGGGTGCGCGGTGGCCAGAGGGCGGTGTTTAGTGTCCCCTCGTCGCACGCGGGCCGGGTTCTCGCTCCCGGTAATTCGGCAATCGTCAAGTGGCAGTCTGCAGACCCAGTGAGGCCCTCCTGGGTAAACACTTTGTGTTCATGATATTTGGTGTGAAGTATGGTTTTATACGCTCGTGTGTGTACGAATGCATGTATGGTTGTTTGCTTGTTTGTTCTTATATTCTTTGACGTATAGAACAGAGCCCTTTGGGTTCTTAAAGGGTTTGCAAGACTAAAAAAAACACGTGATATGTATTCCTGGAGAACGGAATAAACAATTCACCTGACCAGCAATTGCATTTTAATATGCATGTATGTATGTATACATGATGTGTTTAGGTGAATGCTATGTATGATAAACATTGTAATAATATACACCGAGCCACTGCTCGCAGTAAGTACATCGCTGTTCTCGTTGGCTCGGAAGCGCTCTTGTTGAGCGGCACGAACTGTGTCCTTCATTCGGGTGTCACGACTCCCGTGACCCGAGTCGAGTCCCTGTGCACATCGACTCGGAGCCATCGCGTCTCCCTTTCCCCACGGGGAATGTGGCAGCACTTCGCCTTGGTTCATGGCCCTGATCCAGTGGTGGATATGCTGCATTCCCATGGCAAGGGCCAGTTTGTTTGTGAGACAACCTTAGTTGACTTCCGACAGAGCGGTACGTATTTTCTCAAGCTCCGGAGGAATGATGCGCTAAGTTGAACCCCAACGGCTCACGACCTTCCAGATGCCCGTCAAGCGCCCATAGCCACGGCACCAGCTTGTTATCGAATGCTTGAGCCGAAGATCACCATTTAATGTTAAGAGAGGGATTTTCTTTTTGTTCACTAATTTTTTTGATAAGTCAGACTTTGATTAAATGTTTTGCGAATAGACGTATTTGCTGCGCTTGATGGATCGGATGGTGAAACAAACAAATATGTAATAAATCAGCGAGTTTGTGTGCGGATGATATTTGGTTAATGGTTAACGCATTCCTCGACTTGCTGCACATAACAATGTGCGCGCTCTGCTCGTGCTTGAAAGAGTCGAGACCACGGCCCCCTTCAACTCCAACTAGCAGGAGAGAACCGTGGTCTTAGACAACACGAATTGAGAGGAAACAGCTCAGAGCAGTTTAATACGGAGGCTTTCGCGACCAATATCCATAATACAGGTTTTTTGGGTTACGCGATCTCAACCGAGAAGATGGCTACAGACTGAGCAATCATTGGAAGGACGTTATTAACCAGTTTAAGTCATAACTGGCTGTGATGTTTCCATCCTACCTTCCGATGTTAGTAGTTATTGTCAACTCTCTGGTGTTACATTAACAGGTTAAATGTATTTACATTAACAGGTTAAACGCCTTTTGGTGTCATCTGGTCCAACACCAATGGAGACTAGGCTCTAAAGAAAGCTGTCTCGGGTGTGGACCAATCAACTTCAAGGACAGTGCACATCATTATCATCATCAGAGTTGTTTCTTTTTGTTTGCATTTTGACTACTTGTGTTGTGGTTATTGCAAACATGATGCCTTGTATAAAGGTGTCAGTTTTGTACCAGTTTAAAGGGTAAAAACCTACTACTACTAGGTTAAGTGTCTTTACATTAACAGGTTAAATGTCTTTACATTAACAGGTTAAATGTCTCATTAACACACCCACCATTGCTCGTTTTCTTCCATGTGGCGGTGGCTCTGCGATCTGACATTGACATGCAAATGTCTCACTTTACCATCACTAGCCCCGCTCGCTTCGCTTATGACCCTTGGGCTACACCCATCTTGCTTGTGTTGCGATCGAAACGTCGTAGTTTTTTGTTATTTTTTTGTTATTTTCTTGGAATCTATTTACGTGACTTTACCGAAAGACCAAAGAATATGATATCCCCTTGTTTGATTTAAAGAAAAATGAAAATTGACATGACTAAATCTGCATGTTCTTCCAAAATATGTATCCAACTCTTGAAGGCGATACATACTTATGTCCTGTACATATGGTCAAACACAACGGTGAAACAAAGTTTAAGACGAAATCATCTACACGTGAGTACGTCCTGTATAGTTATACCGAGAAGACCAGGGGCTTTGAGATGAGCAGCTGCTACGTGGATCGCTACTCCGATCACAGAACCTTGAGTTGGTGGCCGCTTTGCGAGGCCTTCATCCAGCAGGGGATTGATCATGGCTGCTGCTGCTGATGATGATGAAGCTACATGTGGTGGAATCTATTCACTTAGAATTATAATCGGAAAGCGACTTTACTAAAACAACAGTAACACGCAAATTAACAACACGAACTTCAGAACATCGGACGGCAGGAGTGGCCTTCAAATCGAACAATTCCATCGAGGGATGATACGCCGAGTTGCTCAACTTATACCAACATTTATATTCCGGTAAGATTCTCGTTACTTCTCCTACGTGGTATTGGGAGACCCGGTGACATCCTGTCACGAATGCGTGGGCGATATTAATAATTTGTTGTAAAGCGTGAATTTAATGCTTCAAATATGCGGCACATTGAAGCAATTATCAGGTTAATATTAAAGAAGCAGCTGACCCATGTTGAGTTTTGGCCTCATTTTATTTTCAGGCACTAAATAAAAATAAGTGAAAAAATCTAATCTATTAGCAACATTTGTATAAATGTTGTGAAAAAGACATTTTGAAAGGAATTTCATTAAGCTCACTTCTATCTATACATTACCTCTGACTTATTTCAAATTTACCATTCAACTTTTAAGCAATACTTTTAGACCATCTGCGAAAGTCATTTTGAAAATTACTCGCTGTACTTTGCTTTTCACGTTCGTCCAAACCCAAGTTGCCCACGGAGTGAATCGCATTAGCCTCATATCCACGGTTGGCTACGTACGGTGCAAAATAAGTTCAACATACATGCAGTCTAAGTCATGAATGTTATGTAATAGAGGCGATTGCAGAATATAAATGTTCACTGTTTTCAGAGGCGAGACACAGTGAACATTAAATATTTATTGATAAACAGGTTATACTGAGTAATTAGAAGCCTCGTGTTTCGTGGATTGGAATTCTTCAGCTTCCACTCTTCACGAAGAGGATAAAATGAATTTAATTTTAAAATTGTAACTCTTGGGTGTGTCTTTTGCTTTTTACCACGTGTTGGTCGGCATAATGTCCGACGTTTCACTCCACGTGCCGCATGCTTTTTCAGGAACCGAGGTCGGTTACACAGATTGAGCCATGCACGCCGCGGTAACGTAAGATACTTCATGGGAATGTTTATTTATAGGAATACCTGTTCATTTGAATACGTGTTAATGTGAATACGTGTTCATGGGAATACTTGTTCATGGGAATACGTGTTCATGGGAATACTTCTTTACGGGCCGACTCAGAGCCGCCGAAGAGAGGAGTGCCACCAAATTCCACATTTCATCTGGGGAGGACGCCGGCACGCCAGACGAGCCCCATACTTCACCACTCGTGCGGCCAACGGGCGCAGTGTTCCAGGGGTCACATCGCCCGGGATGTGAGGCCACGGCTGTGTGCCGAGGCACAAAGGAAGCCTTTCTTGTCCGAAGCGCCCTCTGCTTGTCCCGATAGTCAACTCTGGAGACGGGGGCATCGTTTGGTCATCCTCGTGTCGCTGTTCTGCGCTGCCTCGTGCCCGGGCGACGGGAAACTTCATCCCGATGCTCGCGACTGCTGCCTCGCTTTGTCCTCTCTCTCTCAAACGATTACAAACACCCCCCCCCCACTCCTAAACGCAGTCCCCATTTTGGGTCTTATAAATACATGAAGGCAGGCCGTTGAATTTGTATTCCGTTTACACATCAGAGTCCAACATCAATGTGGTTTAATATCTGAAATATTGGGAATTACTCAACCTCCATCATACGGTCCTGTCTGTACCAGCGTTGGAAAGTCCACAGTCCTATGGCAGGGATCAGGTTTTCCACACGACAGGTGCATCTTAGCTATCCAGAAGTACTGACGACGACGACTGTATGGATGATGATCATAATGATGTCATCCAGGATGTGAACCCATGGTCTATCAACAATAATAATACATATTTACAGTCCTTTGTCAACCCATTTCTGGATAAAGGTCTCCCCACGCCGCGTCAGTCAAGGGGGTTGTGTTACCATACTTCACCGCGCTAGTCCGTGCGGGATGGTCAAGGGGTTCATACGTCACTGGACAGTGATGTTAGCCGTGGCTGGCGACCGAACTGAGGCCGCTGGGTGGTTCATCGTCCAGTGCGCTGACCGCACCGCCACGATCACCCCCGCGATGCGCCCCATCTCAGAAGCTAAGCGGGTTAGAACCTGCTGGTGCATGTCACGTCTTTGGAGGCTACCTCCATAGCTATGCTCCCCTCCTTCATCAACCCGCGCAGACCAGCGTGGTGAAGTATGGTGAACTCTCCCCCCCCCCCCCCCGGCACGATCCACACAGCATGGGGAGGCCCTCATCCAGCAGTGGACTGGCAAAGGGCTCTCTATACACGGGCGGTACGTGCACTGTATGTGTATCATGGTGAACTTCTTTCGCACCGTACGTAGTCAACCGTGCTTTTGTGTCCTCTCTTAGGCAGAGCTCCGCAGTGAACATCAGCCGTGTGACGTCTCAGCCTCCCTCGCGACCCTGCAGGAGGAGGAGGGTGAGTGATGCTCATGACCCCTTCTTCACGAGTCGCAGTCATCATTATTGTGTTTGACTGCCACATCGCTCTGCCAGTTTGCGCCGACACAACCCCTTGGCCAGGGTGCGTTGGGGGCGATCGGCGGCGTTTGCGTGGCCGGGCAGTCTCTGCGTGGCCGGGCAGTCTCTGCCTGGACTCGTGACGACGTCGGCGTCGATCCACGCAGCCCCCTTCACAGCTCATCTTGCACTCTGGTGTCCATCGATCTTCAGCATCCGCACTCTGCACGGTGCAGCAGACGAACTAAGGTTGCCATGGACGCGGTCCTCTCTCGGCAGCGTGCACTGCTGTATGAGGACCCAACGAACATTTGCAGCAATTGTGAGAATTAAGATTACAATTGTAGTCACAGTCGTTGTCCATTACAGAAATAATAATCATTTACAGATGTTGGTCAATCCACTTTTGGGTGAAGGCCTTCCCTCACCGTGTCGTTCATGGAGGTTGTTTGGCCATACTTCACCATGCTGTTCAGTGCGAGGTGATGAAGGGGGGCACCCGGAACCAGTCGAGATGGCACTCGCCGCTGATGTTAGCCGTGACCGGGAATCGGACTCAGGCGACCGTCTTTATTTATATCGCATCGCACTAATCACACCGCGCCACAGCTGCCCCGACATAATGACATTCACTGCATTTGGCTGTCATCGTCTAGTACGTGGACTGGTGGACGATACAATTATGCATGACAACACCATACTAAAGACAAGACCATGTTTGGTCTACGCAGTGCCGGATTATCCTAGAAGCAAAAGTAGCTATCACTCAGCCACTCCGTGCCGAGTGATACATCACTCAGCCACTCCGTGCCGAGTGATACATCACTCGGCACGGAGTGGCTGAGTGATGCAACTTGTTGATGTAGTTTGTTCCCAAGAGGAATGGATTCTGCTCTTGGTCACCGCGTTCGTCCTGGTTTTGGGGGGGGCAGAGCTTTGTGACGTCACATTTGAGGGGGGGGTCTGACTTTTTGTGACGCCGTGTGACGAGGGGGGGTGGTCAAAAATCGTCCAAAATCGCGTGACGTCATTTATTGACGTCCCTTATGTGTGCATAGCGTGTGCGCGCTGTGTAGTGCTGTGTGTGTGTGTGCTGTGTGTGTGTGCTGTATGTGCTGTGTGTGTGTGTGCTGTGTGTGTACTGTGTGTGTGTGTACTGTGTGTGTGTGCTGTGTGTACTCCGTGTAGAGACATGTTTGTGTGCTTAATATAAAAATCTGTGCACGATATTGACACGAGAGTGTGGACACTCTCTGTTTGTTTCGTGTCGCCTAGCAACGGGAACCCCGAGGGAGGGGGAGGGGTGCTGGCGACCTCAGGAGGGGGGGGCACAGGATGTTGTTGGGGGGAGAGGGGCGGGGTGGGGGGAGAGGGGCGGGGTGGGGGGAGAGGGGCGGGGGGAGAGGGGCGGGGTGGGGGGGAGAGGGGCGGGGGGGGAGAGGGGCGGGGTGGGGGGGAGAGGGGCGGGGTGGGGGGGAGAGGGGCGGGGTGGGGGGGAGAGGGGCGGGGTGGGGGGGAGAGGGGCGGGGTGGGGGGGGAGAGGGGCGGGGTGGGGGGGAGAGGGGCGGGGTGGGGGGGAGAGGGGCGGGGTGGGGGGGAGAGGGGCGGGGTGGGGGGGAGAGGGGGCGGGGTGGGGGGGAGAGGGGCGGGGTGGGGGGGAGAGGGGCGGGGTGGGGGGGGGGAGAGGGGCGGGGTGGGGGGGAGAGGGGCGGGGTGGGGGGGAGAGGGGCGGGGTGGGGGGGAGAGGGGCGGGGTGGGGGGGAGAGGGGCGGGGTGGGGGGGAGAGGGGCGGGGTGGGGGGGAGAGGGGCGGGGTGGGGGGGAGAGGGGCGGGGTGGGGGGGAGAGGGGCGGGGTGGGGGGGAGAGGGGCGGGGTGGGGGGGAGAGGGGCGGGGTGGGGGGGAGAGGGGCGGGGTGGGGGCAGCCCCCGGCGAGAGCGCGCAGCGGCGTGGTGAGTGGGGAGGGAGGGGAGGCTGCCTGGGGAACGCTCGCGCCTGCCCTGACGAGGAAGAGACCCCCCCTCCTTCCCTCCCCCTCCTTCCCCCTCCTCCTTCCCCCTCCTCCTCCTCCCACCCCCTCCTCCCCCCCCCTCGCCCCCCCCTCGTCTGTGCATCATCGGTGGGGGACGCGTGGGCAGGCGATGTCCGCGCAGGAACAACCACTGACAAAGATCCCCCGTGCAGCCTTTGACGGACTGTCGGGGCAAGTGCTGTTAGCGAGGAGCACCTGTGAAGGCCGACACGGCACACGAGGGGCTGGGTGGCCAGGACCACGCCCGGCCGCCTTTGTCTCCCGAGTGGCGATGTTTACGACACCGCACCAAGTGTTGAAGGCTGAGTCGACCTAGTGGAGGACCAGGACCGGTTCAGATAATGATCTGAGCACACGGGGACGGACACCCATCGCGGAGCGGGGCGAGTCGGTGTCTGTGCGGGCGAGTGGCCCCCACCCCCCAACTCGCGTCAAGGCGGAGACGACGCCTCGGGGGGGGGGGGCAGCTCCTCGAGCCCTCGGGCAGCCCGAGGGCGGTGAGGGCAGAAGGGCGGGGCGGGCAGCCCGAGGGCAGGGCGGGCGGGGCGGGGCAGGGGGCCTCCCAGCGCTGCTCCGTGAGAGCGAGAGGCGTAGGTGGGGAGAGCGCAGAGAGAGAGACAGACAGGGGTGGAGGCTGCACACAGAGAGAGAGAGGGGGGTTAGAAGCTGCACACAGAGGGGGGGTGTGGGGGCTGCACACAGAGGGGGGGGGGGGTGCTGCGCACGCGTGTTCCGAGTCCTCGCCGTGCCGGTATTTCATTAACACCACCATCACCACCGTCATTTCGTGCACATTTACGTGATGTATCGTTGAGTCATGAATTGCAGTTAAGAATTAAATTTGTAAGCGAATGCATTACTATGTTACTGTTTTGTGTCAACTGCAGATGTTGTGTGTGTGTGTAATAGGCACTTGCCACAAAACTATGTTAAGGCAATACGGGGAAGCTTTGTCTTTGTGTTATTGTGTGTGTGCCTTTGTCATACGTCATACTATTGTTTTAATACGGGATGTAAATTCTCAACAATCCCCGCGGTATCTTGCGTAGCGACAGTGACCTCCTTGTGTTGAGCGCGCTGCGTGTCGAGCGCGCTGCGTGTCCGTGAATCTTGTAAGCGCGTAACTCATCAGGCATGCACACTGTGACAGCCATGCAAGTGCGTTTGTGATGCCAGTGGAATGATTGGCAGCAATTGCCCTGTTGTGTAATCCAGCACTTGCAGTGATTACACAAAATCATTATCCCTGGATCTTTGACTGCTTTAGATGTTGAACTTCTTTCGCACCGTACGTAGCCAGCCGTGCTGAATGGAGGTGCGCAATGTCTAATGGTCTTGCGTGTGTGTCTCTCTCTCTCACACACAACACGTAACCATTCATCACCAGCGTCAAACCCATCCCACACGTGACACGAAACTGGCCTTGTAATGATAGCAAAGTGGGCACGGATATCCTCTGACCGGAGCAGGGGGCATTTAACTATTCACGAGCCCAGTTTGTGAAGAGCTTTAGCAGCTAAGCACCTCTCTGTGTGTGTTATTGAGAGCGTGCTGAGTTACAAACCTGGCCACCTGGATCTGGGCCTCCCCTAGGTCTACTCAGCCTTAAACGAGTACCTGGTGCGATGTGTAAACACCTCCACTGGGGACACAAAGGCGGCCGGGCGTGGTGTTGGCCACCCACCCCTTCGTGTCCCTTGTCTGCTAAGGCTATGCGGAGGGATCTTTGTACGTGCGCGTGTGTGTGTGCTTCGTGTTTCTGCTCAAGTGAGTGTTAACTATATTAATTGGTCTGGCAGGCGTTCTTGACGTATTGTGTTGAGTATCCACGTATCGGTAGACTCCGTGCATGCCCACTCCATGCCTAATAGGTAACGTATTCTGTCAGAAAACTGGCATTCGGTTGCTGATGCTCGTGTGAGCACGAGGTTGCACCCACCACACACACCACGCACACACACCACACACACTACACACACCACGCACACACACCACACACACCACACACACACACCACACACGCACCACATACACACACCACGCACACACACCACATACACACATACACCACGCACACACCTCGCACACACCTCGCACATACCACACGCACACACCACATACACACACCACTCGCACACACACCACTCGCACACACACCCCTCGCACGCACACACCACGCACACACCACGCACACACACCACACTCGCACCACTCACATCTCACACCACTCACACATCTCACACCACTCACACACACCACACATACACATGTTCGTATACATAGAGCCTGCATGCACTTTTGGGGCAAGTTCTTCAAGCGAGCCCCTATGAAGGCCGGCACTGTGGCACACGAGGGGGTGGGTGGCCAGCACCACGCCCGGCCGCCTTTGTCTCCCCAGCGATGACTCTTGCACACCGCACCAGGCACTCATTTAAGGCCGAGTTGACTTGGGGTAATCCGGAACCAGTCGACACACTCGTCACCGATGTTCGGTGTGAGTGGGAATCGAACTGGGGTCGCCGGGTTCGTAGCCGCCGTGCGCTAACCACTGCACCACCGCTCCCCGTGTGTAAGCTAAACAGACACTTTATGACAGCTTGTAAAGCAGCAGCAGGCGATATAGTTTATGGATGCCGTGTGTTTGTCCAACACTGCAACAACACGAGCTACCGGATGAGTCGGTATCGCTCCAATTGAGCATCAGCCCCCACGCCCATGGACGTGTCCGTGTCTGCCTTTTACCAGCCGCTTGCACTTTCAGCGATTTAACGAATTGTCATAATTATCTTATCGTCACTTCCTCCTCGACATCAGCCTCAGGGCCATTGCCTTCATTTAAGCTGCGGTGTCGGTTTCACGTTCACCGGTGGGGGGGGGGGAATAGAAAGTGCTGCACTGCAAGACCCGACGGTGATTGTCACTGGAGTTCTCAGTGGTTAGCGCGGCGCGCTGAGAATGTCCAAAATCACGAGCAAACACAAGACCCAGGCTCGATTTAACACAGTACATACAATTCGTGATCTGATCCCATCTGTGAAGGATATAATCCCTGACATGCAATACCGCGGCGTCTACAAACTAAGCTGTGTCTGTGGCAGTAGCTACATTGGGGAAACTAAGCGGCATGTCTCGAACCGTGCTCGTGAACACAAGGCGGATCTGAAACACGGTAGGACCAATACCTCGGCCGTGGCTGATCATTGTTTTCATACAGCTGGCTCACACGAAATTGATTTCTCAAAGACGAAGGTGCTTTGTAAGCCCACTGGCTATCAACAAACATTCGTTCATGAAGCCATCCACATATACCGAGAGGATGGGGACAAACTCAGCAATCATTGGAAGCACGTCATCAACCAGTTTGAGTCATAACTGGCTGTGAGGTTTCCATCTTGTCACTTTCCGATGTTAGTTTTATTTTTACTAAAGATGGGACAAGCAATTCCATGTCTTGCCGTGTCGCCCCCTGCATTGGGCGTACCAAAAAATTGTTAAGTTCTCCAGGACTCGTAAGATCTTTAACCAACTCTTCAGCCGTGGCGACTGCTCTCCGATTCTACATGAACATGTTAATGTCTCACATGAACATGTTAATGTCTCACATGAACATGTTAATGTCTCACATTAACATAACCACCTCCGCTCACTAGCCCCGCCCACTTCGTTCTGACACTTGGGCTAAACACATTTTAAACCTTTAAAAGTAGCTTTCCCGCTTTTTCCTCCTGATGACGATCGCTTGTGTTGCGATCGAAATGTCGAAGTTTTTGTTTATTTATTATTTTGAACCTATCTCCGTGACTTTACCGAAAGACCCAAAGAATACAGTAATACACACACACACGGTAGCTCGCATCAGCTGGTCTGCAGCTGTGGACACGGTGATACAGCCACTCTCTCTCAACGTGAAGTCGCTCACGTGGGTGGTGATACGAGGGTTGGTAGAAGGTAACCGGCAAACCGGTAACCGTTTTCACACTCCACGATTTACCGGTTCCGAGAGCCAGGAAGCGGTGACCGTGTCTGGAGGGAGGCGCGTGACGCGCGCACTGCGGGCTGAGGAGTCGCCGCGTGGGGCGTTTGCTCTCGTGCCTCGGTGGGAAACGTGCGCGAGCTGTTACGGTTATTGTGCCATTAAGAAGGAGCATTGCCCGAAACGTCACCCAGTACAGATGTTTCCTTAGAAGGCCATATTGAGTTGTGTTGTTGTTGTTGTTCTGGTTATTGCGAAGCACTGCCACGTGTGCTGCAAACCGGTAACCGCTGTTGTCTTTACCGTTTTTTTTGTCTGGGGTGGGGGAAGAAAGGAAGCTCGCTCGCTGCCAGCGGCGACGACGATGGGGCTCTCTGTTCTGGTGCACGTCTACAAGACAGACATCTCTCTCTCTCTGTCTTTCTCTCTCTCTCTCGGTCTCGGAATACCGCGGTCGTCGAGACAACCGGAGCGACTTCCACTTGACGCTGGCGTCGTCGAACAATGTCGCTCTGTGTCCAGCAGCGCGCTTCGACTGCACGCTCACGCAGGATGTCGACGTTCGCTCGCCATGTCACACGTTTGTGTGTGTGTATGTACTTGACTTGGTAGCAGTGCTTATCCAGAAAAACAACAACCGTATCAGCTTTCAGTAGGATGATCCTGTATTAGGATATTTGGCCAATCCCATTTTTTTGTGTGTGCAGTGTTGGGAGGCAAACCACAGTGCCTGGTGGTACCCGCAGATACCAAAGTCGTGGGTATGCCCAGCTATGTGTCAGCATCGGTCCTCATAGGTCAGTAGCCGACTTTGTGTCCCGTCTGCTAGAGGCCACATCTTGTGAGTCAATGAACTGTGGATAATCTACCGATCCCACCCCCAAAGTGCTGGATTTTATTTACGCACATCCAAACATTAAAGTATATAATTATACTTTGGAATTACCCTAGATTACAGTTATTACAATAAAACGTAAGAAATATAATTGACTAAGGAAGAAAATGCATTAATGTACATTTTCAGTTTGATGTTATGTCCCCGGGGTCTACATTTCGCAAACACAGAGCGAGTTGATGGCACGTGGTGGTGTTGTGGCACGTGGTGGTGTTGTGGCACGCGTGTGGAGGCCGATGTGGTGTGATGGTTCGGTTTAGAAGCCTTCCCTATGGCATGACGGCACAGCGGAGGACTTCGCGTGAATGTGTTTCTCTCTTTATCAGAGTAAGACTATTTATTTATACTGGCAGACGTTGTGAAACAATCGCGCGCTTGCACTTTCGGCCGGGATGAATGCGTGACCCGTGGCTTCGTATCAAACCCTACGCACACAGCTGGCGTCAACGTTGCGTGGAGCTCGAGACAAACATCGACTCGCAACACATTGCCTTTTGTTACACTACTTTAACAAAATACCAAGCCTCCCAGAGCAATGGGGTGGCACTCATCTCTGTTGGTTGCTCTGAGCCAGCGATGGAAATTCCACATTTACACGGCAGGAGCGAGTGTCACATAGGAACATTTTTATTTACAGAAAAGTGTGACTCACTTTGTACTTGGAAATCAAGGTCAAAGTCACGAGCTTGGAGGTGGCTGGATAGCTTAGAGGTCGTCACAGCCGTGAGCCAGAACTATTGGAATCCTGGGTTTGAATCCAGGCAGATGCCCATCATTACATCCGGTTTCCAGTGCAGTAAGCTGCTGGTCTCAGCCCAGTCACCAATGACTTTACAAAACAATCCTGGATAAATCATTGGCATTACACAAAAATTTGTTTTTCATTTTCTCAATTGCATCTCTTAAAAAAATGTAATATTATTGTTTAAGTGTAATGAGAAAACACACCAATCTCATAGCAAAGTGTGAGTGAAAGTGTGCCCCGTACTGTTCAGAGATAAAACGGCGACTTGAAGGGTTTTCCAGAAGAGGTTGCGTGAACAATCTCTTGCACAGCCGCTGCAAGACACGTGGGGTACCCACCGCTGTGAGAGGTCTACAGTTTGGGTCTCCGTCTCGTGATGTTGACGCCAATAGCCCACCGAGAATAAACTGGGAAAGAAGACCTAAAAAATATATTTAAAAAATTATGAACTTGTCTGCAAGGCAGTTTAAAGCTGTTGCCAAGTTTACACTTCAGTCTTAAACCACCCACACCCAGTGTAATTAGAGACCCACCGCAGTCGGTTGTCATCGCACAGCCACACGGAACGGGCGAGGCCTGTGCCGAGCGAGTGTGGGCATGAGCCCAGCCAGGGGTGGCTTCTGCCTCCCGTTTGTGGAGACGGTGCAATCTCTCTCGGGTGTCCAGCTTCTCGCATTTCTTTGTTGAACTTCTTTCACGTCGCACGTAGCCAACCGTGCTAATCGGAAGTGCGGGGGAAAGAAAACAAGCGAAACACTAAAAGCAGTTCTACATAAATGAGTTTTCAATCTAGATGGTGATTTACAAGTGCAAAGCTCCAGTGGCTTCCTCGTATTGGAAGGAAGAGCGTTCCAGACGGTCGCAGAGAAGCACCTGAAAGCGGCGACCGTCTTTGTGCACCGTGGTCGCGTAGAACCCGACGCTCGCGGGAACTCGTGCCAAGCCGGACGAGTGAGCGGGGAGCTAGGAGATCGCGAACCTCCCGACCAGCGGCCCCCGGGCTGGGCGGACGTGCCGGGAGTGACCCTGGGGAGCGGCGAGCGCCAGGAAGGGGAAGCGGAGGAGCGAGGCGACGCGGATCCGATGGAGGTGGACGCGATGCTGTCCGAGCCGGACTACGGGGACGAAACCCCGGGCCTCATCAAGCCTAAGAAGCTGATTAACCCCGTGAAGGAGTCTCGTCGGCACCAGGACATGCACCGGGAGCTGCTCATGAAGAATAAGCGGTGAGCACCTCCGTGTGACTTTGTTTCCGACTGTGTCCGTGCGTGTCCCCGTGCGTGTGTCCGTGTGTGTGTCCGTGTGTCCCCGCGTGACTATGTGCGTGTGTCTCTGTGTGCGACTGCGTGTCCGTGTAGGGGCCAGGGTCTGCAGCCCAAGCCTGAGCTGCTGCGTGTGCTCGACCAGCGCAAGTGGGAGCAGCGCGTGGGGCGCCAGCGGCACCACCTCCACCATGACGAGGAGCCGGAGCCCAACGCCGCCCTGCAGCAGGAGCTGCTCAAGCGCTTCCAGCGCCTCGAGCAGGTGCCCAGCTCCCCCCACTCTCCCCACTCCTCCCCGCTCCCCCCAGCTCCCGCTCCCCCCCACTCCCCCCACTCACCCCACTCTCCCAGCTACCCAGCTCCCCCCACTCCCCCCGCTCCTCCCCGCTCCCCCCAGCTCCCGCTCCCCCCACTCCCCCCACTCACCCCACTCTCCCAGCTACCCAGCTCCCCCCACTCCCCCCGCTCCTCCCCGCTCCCCCCAGCTCCCGCTCCCCCCACTCCCCCCACTCACCCCACTCTCCCAGTTACCCAGCTCCCCCCACTCCCCCCGCTCCTCCCCGCTCCCCCCAGCTCCCGCTCCCCCCACTCCCCCAGCTCTCCCCGCTTACTCCTCGTACTCCCCCAGCTCCCCCCGCTCCCCCCACTCACCCCCCTTTCCCAGCTCCCCCGATCCTCCCACTCTCCCCTCTCCTCCCCCTCTCCTCGTTCCCCCCCAGCTCCCGCTCTCCCCACTCTCACCGCCACACTCGAACGCTCGTGCCGGGTCCATGCCCGTCAATCATTGACGTGCTACGTGCTAGGGAATCTGTATATTGTAGATCGTAGCTGTACCCCGGTCAAAGATTTACCAAAGTAAAATGGCGTACAAGGAGCGAGGAGTGGTGGAGCAGGGGTTAACACACTGCGCCATGAACGCAGTGATCGTAGTTCCATTCCCACCGACGGCTGACATCGGTGGCGGGCGATGTCCACCACCAACCCGCACCGACCCCAGTCGAGTGGAATGTGGCCAAACGTCCTCCACGACCAGCACGGCTTGTCCCCCCCCCCACCCCCGAGTGCTCCGTCCAGCAGCGGGCTGCAATGTGCTTCTTGCACGATTGAGATGGGCGCAGATCGAGCACTTGGGACGCGGCCCCTTTGCGGGGCTCCGCCTCATTAGTGCTCCGGCTCGATGCTGGGGGAGCGCAAACCACGTCCGTGCTGCCCCAGCCTCGAGCCACCAGGAGTACTCCACAGCTCACATCCTTGAGCCACCAGGAGTACTCCACAGCTCACATCCTCGAGCCACCAGGAGTACTCCACAGCTCACATCCTCGAGCCACCAGGAGTACTCCACAGCTCACATCCTTGAGCCACCAGGAGTACTCCACAGCTCACATCCTCGAGCCACCAGTACTCCACAGCTCACATCCTCGAGCCACCAGGAGTACTCCACAGCTCACATCCTCGAGCCACCAGGAGTACTCCACAGCTCACATCCTCGAGCCACCAGGAGTACTCCACAGCTCACATCCTCGAGCCACCAGGAGTACTCCACAGTTCACATCCTTGAGCCACCAGGAGTACTCCACAGTTCACATCCTCGAGCCACCAGGAGTACTCCACAGTTCACATCCTCGAGCCACCAGGAGTACTCCACAGTTCACATCCTTGAGCCACCAGGAGTACTCCACAGTCCACATCCTCGAGCCACCAGGAGTACTCCACAGTCCACATCCTCGAGCCACCAGGAGTACTCCACAGTCCACATCCTCGAGCCACTAGGAGTACTCCACAGCTCACATCCTCGAGCCACCAGGAGTACTCCACAGCTCACATCCTTGAGCCACCAGGAGTACTCCACAGCTCACATCCTCGAGCCACCAGGAGTACTCCACAGTTCACATCCTTGAGCCACCAGGAGTACTCCACAGTCCACATCCTCGAGCCACCAGGAGTACTCCACAGTCCACATCCTCGAGCCACCAGGAGTACTCCACAGTCCAAATCCTCGAGCCACTAGGAGTACTCCACAGCTCACATCCTCGAGCCACCAGGAGTACTCCACAGCTCACATCCTTGAGCCACCAGGAGTACTCCACAGCTCACATCCTCGAGCCACCAGGAATACTACACAGCTCACATCCTCGAGCCACCAGGAGTACTCCACAGTCTACATCCTCGAGCCACCAGGAGTACTCCACAGTTCACATCCTCGAGCCACCAGGAGTACTCCACAGTCCACATCCTCGAGCCACCAGGAGTACTCCACAGCTCACATCCTCGAGCCACCAGGAGTACTCCACAGTCCACATCCTCGAGCCACTAGGAGTACTCCACAGTCCACATCCTCGAGCCACCAGGAGTACTCCACAGTCCACATCGTCGAGCCACCAGGAGTACTCCACAGCTCACATCCTCGAGCCACCAGGAGTACTCCACAGCTCACATCCTCGAGCCACCAGGAGTACTCCACAGCTCACATCCTCGAGCCACCAGGAGTACTCCACAGCTCACATCCTCGAGCCACCAGGAGTACTCCACAGTCCACATCCTCGAGCCACCAGGAGTACTCCACAGCTCACATCCTCGAGCCACCAGGAGTACTCCACAGTCCACATCCTTGAGCCACCAGGAGTACTCCACAGTCCACATCCCGGTCGGGGCGAGGGGGTGGGCGGGATTGACTCGGCCATCCATCCCTCCACGGTCGATAGCGAGTACCGCTCAGCGAGATGGATTGCACTGGCCATAGGAATGTGGAATCCACCGCGTGAGCCGTCTGTGAACGCGGAGCACGGTGCGGAGCGTGGTGCGTGGTGCGGAGTGTAGAGTGTGGTGCGGAGCGTGGTGCGTGGTCAACGGAGGGCTTCGTCTCGTTTGTCCCACGGCTGCGCGTGGTGCCGTGCCGTGCCGCAGCTAGACCGCGACCTCGAGTTCCCCGGCCCGGGGGGGGAGCAGCCGGGTGGCGGTTCCGGCGGAGCGACCATCCCCGAGTTCATCCGCGTGCGCGACAACTTGCGCCGCACGCGCATCGTCACCATGGAGACGGAGCAGGGCACGGCATGACGCCCGCGGGGGGCGGGGGGGGGCGCCAGCGTCCACGACGAGGACGACAACTGTGACGACCTCGGGCCTCGGGGCGGCACCGAGAAGGGGAGAACCCTGACGAGCGGAGCTTCCCGTGCCGGAACCCGGCGGGAGTGGACTCGGACATGGCACGGTGAACAGAGCCGATGTTACGCGCATACACACTGCGAGTGTCCTCTACACTGAATGTATATATGCGTGTGTGTGTATGTGTGTGGGTTGTGTGTATGTGTGTGTGTGTATGTGTGTGTATGTGTGTATGTGTGTTTGTGTCTGCGTGTGAGAGAGAATGTAGAGTTTCCCATAACTGGGCAGTGTGCTTATGACCGGCTCCAGTTTAACAGCAGAGGTCTCACTCCGAATCAGTCGAGCGGCAATATCTTTTCATCGGTTGCGTAACGCTGTGTGGAAGCTACCTGGTCTGTCGCTCCGCACGAAGCTTCAGGTCTTCTCGGCCACAGTCATTCCCTCCCTTCTCTACGCTTGCGAAACGTGGACCCCCCTAGTGGAGCATCTTCGCCGGTTGGAAACATTTAGGCTGGCCTGCCTACGATCCATCCACGGTCGATAACGAGTACTGCTCGACGAGATGGATTGCACTGGCCATAGGAATGTGGAATCCACCGCGTGAGCCGTGGATGTCAGCCACGGCCCGGAATCTCACTCGGCCCTGGCTGAGCGGTGGGTGATATCCATTGGTGGGATTGAGAACGGTGGCGATTCGTGTTCATTTATTGTAATACATATACAGAGCCGGCCAGGTCACATTCTATGTGACGCTCAGTTGGAAACATGGAAGTTCAAATCCAAATGTGTAAAATGACTTTCATCCCGTCGTCCTTTGGGGTCATTAAAATTAGAACCAAATTGCGGGACGTGAATGCTCGTTGTGCTTTGGAGTGACTCTGCACGGACATGGGAATGTGGAATTCCTATCACCGGCGCAGGACCATTAATGGTTGTGAGTGCCGCCCACAGCTTGTTTGAATGGTGTGACTGTTGTGAATGTTACAAAATCCGTGTTTTGTCAGCATGTCATTATACACTGTACAGTTTCCACTTTTGTGGAATGTGTTGTATGTCAAGGACTTCAATTAATGTGCACAACTCTCTGTTCACTGTGCACACTCCACGGCTGTCAAGGGAAAGCGCCGATTGTTGAAGTGCAAAAAATTGACATTTTAGCAAGGAAAAATGGGTTTTACATCGGCTTCATATATACACAGAGTATATACAGTGTGTCCATAGAGGTATCATCTGTTCATAAATCTTTATTGACGGCAGTTGTTACCTTGCTCAGCCAAACGAGCCACACGCACGCGTGGTCGCGTGAGGATGTTCACCGTACCAATCTCGTCCCGCTCGTCCTCCTCGTGGCGTTGGCCTCACATCCACGTGGGAGGGCGGCCCAGGCGCTTGCCGCAACGCTTCTCTGCTGTCACGCGCCGCCGAAGGTCACTCAGCCTCTTGGTAAACACACTGCCGACGGTCAAATGTTCCCTGATTTAAAGTCGGGTCACGGTGACTTGCTGCTCAAATGAGTTGATGCTCCCCTCCAGTTTACAGCCCAGAGGCAGTGGTGGAAATTCCACATTCCTATGGCTGGGGCGTGTATCTCTAGGTCAACCACGTTTGACTTCTCCACAAAGTGGTCGTCGTGTCGTCGGGACGATGGGCTGAGTCGACTCCCAACCAGGGTCTGAACTCTGGTTGCGAGCCACTCGCTCTAACGCTGAGCCACCTGGCTCTAAATCTGAGCCACCTGGCTCAATTCTTTAATAAAGAATGATAGTTTAGTGGACACGCTGTACAATGTACGCATACTGTATGATGATACACGTACTGTATAGAGTTACTCGTAAAAACCATTGCAAAGTGGGCATCATGGAGCAGGAAAGCTATTACAGTGGCCGGCGCATTGCTGACAAGTGCAATGTGCCGGTCATTCATGTGCATCGGAAACATCTGACGACCCCTTGCGAGAATACCGACGTTGTGAACTGCAGAGAAGAAACATCTCAAATGCAAGTGGCGACGTGGGCTGCTACAAAAAAAAACTAAATTGGCCATGGATCCGCAAGACCAGCTAACTTTGAATGCCATACCAAGTGTACGGATTTGAATGTTATTGACCCAAAGAAGATCTCAAGTTTGTGTGTCCAAGATGCTGCCAATGCATGCGGTGAAGAGGTCTGGCGGCAGGATGGGTCCTGATGGATCAGTCGGGTGCGGACTTGAATGCGAGACACTGGGAACGAGAGACGTCGCTGTAAAATCAAAAATATCGCTCGCCCTGCGGTGAGAACGATTCTGTATTAAAGACAAAACGGCCTTATTTAAGACGCCGGACATTTATGCGTGTGCGATGCTATTTAAAGCATTTCTGAAAACCTTTTAAATCCTGGATATGAAGGGAATTTCACTTGGACTACAGTTGCTTCACACTGCCAAGGATTACGTTTAATCAACCCAGCGGCGATGGTATTACCAATGCCCAGCTGTCTAAGATCTGACCGTTTATTTCGATGCATTGTAGACAATCGATGATTTTTGTTCTCAACCGGGGAGGAATGCTGCTCTGAGGCTGACAATGTTGAGTCTGATGCGAGTGCCCTGCGTGTGGGTGTGGAGACGCTTCGTTTTGACCGCAGATTTGCAGGGCTCTGCCTCGCACAGACCGCCAGTGATGACACAGTCATGATTGGTGGAACAATGACCCCAAAGCTCTCTTACCGCTGGATAAATGTTACATCGAGCGATCAATTCACGGGCAGCTTCTTTCCAAGCCTCGTGTCGAGCCCCCTTTAAACAATCCACGGGAATGTTTTTTCGTAAGTATCTGCACTGCTAACCGTGCTGCGTAAATGTTGAATATCGCTAAAATGTTGCACAAGTGTTCATACAAGACGACTTGTTGCTGCCGTTAGGTCGCCGTGCCCACGCTTGGTCTGAACGTAGCAGTGATCTGAACGTTCGCGCGAACGCGTTTGAGCAAAAGTTGCCGGGTGGCAGCGCTGACCTCGCAGTCTGCGAGTTCAAGTCCCGGTCGGGGATCGGCTGGGCCCTCCGTCCCCTTGTGGGAGGGGGGTCGACGGCGATCGTCCTCGTCATAGGAGTGTGGAATTTCAAAAAACTGGTTTAAGACCATCAGTGGAGGTGATCGCTTCCTTTGCTCGTTGAAGTGTCGACGCAGCTCGGACCTCACGGAAATGTCGGTATCGGTTGTGAAGGAATTCACGGTGTGGTGACGGCTCGTTGACAAGACACCCAGTTCGCAGGCACCGGCGTTTAATGTCTCTCTCTCTCTCTTTCCGTGCGGTGTCCTTTGCCTTAATAGCAGGCGAGGGCAGGCACACGGCCAACGGAATGAAAGGGATTAAGGTTTAAAATTACTCTTGATTTGAGCGATAATGGGTTATTGTTCGTGCGGTTACATCTGTGACGCAAAGGTTGTTGTAATGAAATCATCTTGATGACAGTCATGCAGATGACAAGGGCAAGGCATTGTTCATCCATTTGGAAAAGAGATGAGTCATGTGAATTGGTGATGCTGTAAATAATCGTAAAGATCATAACAGTGACTAACCGCAATGAGGATTATAGATGGCAATTCATATAATGTTAGGAGATGTCTCACAAAGTTAACATTGACTAAACACTGTAGCTTCACCGATTTACAGTTATTAAAGAAGCAGCGAACTCTGGGGAACATGTGGCTGAACACGTCAGTGTTAACTGGTTGATATAAAACACTGTACCTATCATACTGTAAATCTGACAAAGCTTTCGTGACTGCAGGAATTCATATTCTTTGGGTCTTTCGGTAAAGTCACGTCGATAGGTTCCAACTTATAAGTTCAAACTATCTACGTGACTTTGCCGAAAGACCCAAAGAATATCACTGTACATTTATACACCATTTGCAAAAACACAATTTGGTATATTAGAACTCGTATTTAAGTAACCGGTGTGAAGATGTATTTTTCTATCATTAAGATTGTATTCATTTATAGCAGGAGTCGTGTTGTGCTGCACTTGGTTGAGAGCAGTGGTTCTTGGCCTGGGGTGCGAGATGCCCTTTCTGGGGGTGCGAAACGTGGACAGAAACACAAATTAAGAACGGGCTCGTAAGTACAACTACTTTGTTTCATCAAACCCTGTGAATGTATTAACTTGGCACATGGTCTGACGATTGAGACCCCCAAGGGGTGCAAGGCTGCAGCCAAGGGTAGAAGAACCACTGGTTTAGACGTCTCATGCCACGGTGACCAGCGGCCCACTCTGGAGCGATAATCCAGTGCTCTCCTCTCATTGTTGAATATCCCAGAGCATATCTGTAATATTTAAACGATTTGTATCTGGAAGCTACAAATAAATATCACATACATTCTAACTCCTGTGTTCACATTGTGAAATAGGGCACGAAAAATTAATTATCACGTTTCTGCATTAGTGAACTTATTCTTTCAAATAATTGTATACATTTTCTGTGAACCAATTGAGGCTTTTTTTGCTTAATACTGTCACTGAAAGAGGAATCTCAACTTTCTGGCCAACCAGCCTTCATGAAGCATAGCTAAAATAACGTAAGCCTGCAGTTTAATAATGTCATTTTTTCAACTTTTATGAAGACCACTTTGATCAAATGTAAATGTATTTAACCGGTTACCGTAGAGTTCACCTCTTATCAATCGCCCATTCTCTTCCTCGTCCCTCCCCCGTAGCCCTTTGACCCCTAAGTGCCCTCTATCATGGTCACTCACTCCTCAACCCTTGTAGCACCCACCCACCCTCTACAACATTCTGTTCTGTCACCGGGTGTTAACCTTGAGCGAAGGGGCTCTATAAATGTAAACGAAGACAAGCTTTTACTGAGGGAAAGGTTGTCCTGCCTATGCTGCCATGTTACAGGAAGCCTGTGCTTGTCTGGTGCAAGTCCACCCATTGCCCTGGTGGAGACTCGCGAGTTAACTGGTGGAGGCTCACGGGTTAACTGGTGGAGGCTCACGGGTTAACTGGTGGAGACTCACGAGTTAACTGATGGAGGCTCACGGGTTAACTGGTGGAGGCTCACGGGTTAACTGGTGGAGACTCACGGGTTAACTGGTGGAGGCTCGCGGGTTAACTGGAGATTCACGGGTTAACTGGTGGAGACATTGAGGTTTAAGCGAAGGCTGCCAACAACGGAGCGAAGGTCGGATCGCAGTGTCCTGGTTACAAGACTATGGTTGACTTCACGTAAATTGAAATCCAGTTACGCAATCTTGTTTGCGGTTTAATGTTTCCCTGAATGTACCTTTATTGGTGTTTTTAACAAAATGCAGTAAATAAATTTCACTGTGGCTTAAGTGTCGTTTGCTCTGCAAGGTCACGTGGCGATCGCGTTACCGATTTGAGAAATTTGAGTGCGTCTCGACAGACCAGTTCCAGTAACTCTAAATTAAAGAAACTTAATTAAAACGATTTCTGGAAACTATTGACACTGACAAAGAAAATGGAACTTACATCATGCAAGTATGAATTTCAGGAGGAACAAATTGGCCAGGTAACACAATGTCGAGTAATCCCATTCACTTTAAAGGAGGGTGGTGGGGGCCTTCGACAGAACACTGCTGCTGGAAGGGGTGATGGCGAATGGATGAAACTGGTGATGAAGCAGACACGGAGTGATATCGGCTCCGTTGAGACTGGGTTGGATTGCAGCAGGAGCAGCATCACGGGACCGTGTGAAATGGCAGTGCCCTGGAGAGGCCTTCATCCAGCGGGAAATTGACCACGACTGCGGATGCTGACATGGCACGATACACCATCGATAAAGCACACAGTCAGGCAGGTGAGTGGACACGTGCGCTTGCTGGTCCAATCTCCGGTCTGTGTTCACTGGCTGTTGAAACAAATCCCAACACAAATGGAGTTCCATTCGTGTCTTAAAAAATCTACTTTGGTGGAAAAATGGCCACATTTCTGCAAATTTCCACTTGTCCATACATATGCCTGTCCACAAATGCACAAATCAATTCAGGATATTTGAAGTAGGATACAGATGCCACCCAGGATTATACAACGGTTATACTTGAAGGTATATACCTCACCACATCAGACCGAATCCCCTAGAAGGCGCCACACGGGTTGCCAAGAGCCCTCTGCTGTCGACTCGAGGCAGAGTGCTGGGTTTTGTGACGACACGAGGCCACCTCGTGGACAGACTGTGAAAGTCGCCGTGACTTGGAAACAATTATCGAACGGGCATAAAAAAAAGTTCATACAAACCATAACAAACGAAACACGAGCCACTTTGTACATCTGCTTTGTATTGTACACAAGAAACAGCCGCCGAACACAAACTGCTGCAAAATTTTGGCAATTTCCTGCTGTCGCCGCGCGTCGATCTTCACACAGAGGTGTACGTGCGGAGTCCGCATGCCCGCGCGCGTCAACTCACTCTGTGAAACAAGTCTCGTGAGAAATCTTGGTTAAGACGGCGCGGCCCAGAAAGTCCATGAGCCTCGGCCAGACATTTCACCTGTACTGCCAGATGCGGCCTAACTTTAGTGGTTCCAATTCATGTATGTGGCAAATAAAAGTTAACTATGCAGTAACCGTTTGAAATTAGTGGGTTCTCAAATAATAATTGTAGCTTGTCGCACGCCGTAAAATATTCGTTCGCTCTCGTAGGGAGAGAAGGCCGCGGTAGGAACCACGGACAGACGGGGAGCGTAGCAGCCACGATCAGCCGGCGCGGAGTAAGTCACTCTTATTCGCCCCTTTTGTCACATTGGTACGACTAAAGTAGTTCTACCCTCAGATGGTACCGATCTGCGCTGTGGCCCATGGACTTAGGACGCGCGAAATATTCAGAGGCGCCCTGTTTGCTGTGAGCGAGGGAGTCGAGGGAGTTGAGAGCGAGCGAGGGAGTCGAGGGAGGGAGTTGAGAGCGAGCGAGGGAGTCGTCGTGTTCGGGGTCCGTCACCGCGGGGTCTCCGCGGTGCCCACAGCAGGGCGCCACCACGAGTCCAACGGGAAATCCACCCCCAGACACGCCACAAGTCGACAATTCCCACTTCGTTTCAAACAACTTGGTAATGTTTCACCTTAAAAGGTGCCATAAAAAGCCATTCTGTCAACAATTCCCGTTTCTATTTTTTACAGTTAAATTAAATCCGTGTTTTTACATTTGCGCAATTTCAAATGACAATTTAAAAGGCAAATGTAGTGACTAAAGACGCATTAAGTTGAACAGTCGATGTGTAAATGTGCAGTTTCATGGGCCTAATTTATTTTACACGTTTAAATTTCGATATAATGCCCGATTAATATATTCATAGTAGCTCACTTATACAACTAGTATCATACACACTGGCGGTGCTACTACCCCCACTGCACATCAGAAGCCGCTTCAGCGGCATTCAATTTGACCAAAAACGTTGCCATTCAACAGCACACCGTTAATAACTTACTCGGCCACCCCCATTGCTCACTGGATTCGCAATCGAAACGCTGCGCATTTACATCCCCGTTATGGGGGTCGACAGCCAGTTTAACCCTAATATGGTTGATAAAACGAACTATTTTGTGAGAAGTTAACAGCGATCATCCTATGGATAAACCAGCTTCAGTAAATGGGGATGTGGAGTTTACTCTGCTCGCTAGGAGCTGGAAATGAAGGCGAGGGCCACTGGGCCGCAGGCACGTGGCACAGACGGTGAAAAGCGGATCGACTCCATCTGGTTGCTGCTCATTCAAATAGGTTTCATGATTATTTTAGCCCTAATCCCAACCCCCACACACTCAGTGATGTGGTGACATTGGCCCTGTGCAGACCCAAGTCCGATAATTCAAGCCCTTGCCAACCTAAGCTGCGACGCATTCACAACACATTCGTCTTTGCAAAAAATCTATGCATTTACAAAGAACTTTACACCAGGGATTGCATGAGCTGTACCTTTACCGTTAAAACATTACCAACGTCGCAACTCGCGTGGCTCCCAACAGCCAACGACAACGGGACTCGTGGGTAAATATATATATAATTATGTACAGGATAAACTCAAGCACGGACGCGACGCTTTGGGTGACATGGATAACAAACGAATGAACGCACAAATGAATGAACGTGAAGGCATGACACGGATGAGCTAGCCAACCAAACGTCTAGAATGTGTCTCCATCCTATGTTAATACTCACAAATTCTGTGGCCGCGTGCCAATTAACACCTGTGGAACACCGCAGCCTATTGCGGTTTGAGTCTACGTACAAAAAAAGCCATCCACGGACTTTAAACATATAAACATGAACATGTTTCTCTTTAAAATTTCTCTCCCCTTTCTTTCATTGAAACACCTTCGTTTTAAACGTCAGGTCAACCTTCACATGAGCCTGTAAACACTTGTGTTGCCAGCCTGTAAAATGACGTTCAGTCTTTTGCTGTGTAAATGACATCTCTGTAGTAGTGGCACCGTGCCGTTTTAAATTACAGTGATGGGCCAGAGCGAGTGACTAGTCTGTTTTACGCAGACCTGATGCACACAATGTTTCTGCCACATTTTAACTTGCAACGTCTTCCAGATACCGCTAAATAAAAAAACATGTATCGAGCCAACTTCCACTGCGCCTTCCACTGCTGCCAATTGTCTGTTAAATGTTAAAGTTTTTCTACTCGGCTCTAGATCCTGAGATCCGAAGACATGTTACTTCCTGCAAGCAAAACAGACATTTGATTTCCTCCCCGACAATGAGTCAAACTAATATTATCGCACCGTCCATGATGTTTCACGGACTCTTGAGCTCACGTCTCATGGTAGAGTGCCGAAGCAGGATTGAGTTTGTGCCACTTAAACGGTCCCTCTCTAATGCCAGCGTCTTACCGCCCGCCTCTGCACCAAGGCTTTGAGACTCGGGAGCCAGCACTGACTCGCTACGAGGGTGGTGGCTGCGAGCCCGCAACTCCACCGGTAACTTGTAGCCCTCACTCTGTTTGGAGTCGAGGGTTCGTCTTTTCTCTCAGGCGAGTCAAGAATTTTAATCTACCC